>NC_068562.1:3915000-4567500 GCF_022201045.2 Citrus sinensis
AAATAAATGTATAAAACTTTTTCAAGCCCCAGTGTCCGTCGGCTGATTCTACTGAGAGCTTAAATTACTGTTTTTGGTTTTGATTGCTAACAAATAATTGTTGTGCGTCTGTGCAAATGCTTTCAGTTGCGCCAAAGCTGACCTTGTCAAATTGTTGGTGGCTAATCTAGTTTTATACAGGGTGGTCGGGAGGTCCCAGAACACCATGTTTGAACTTTGACGTTGATTTTACAAACAGATCACCTTACACGCCACACGTCTCTTGTCCATTGTCACTCTCGTCTTCTCCGGTGCAAATAATAATAATTGGTGAAATATAAGTTCGTGACCAATAAAAGGGGCAGAAACCTATTGCCTTCTCTAATAATTGTTGATATCTTCTAATTCCCGTAGTCGTTAACAATTGAGAGTGGCAATGAGGTAGGATCCTTTACAATCCATGCAATTTGGAATCTTCATTTTTGCTTTTAAGAGGCTGTAAAAGCTCTTCCCAATGGTATGCCCTTTATCCAATGTATAGTGCTTATGCTAGTGTTTATTAGGGGCTACACAATCGGTTTATATACTAATGAAGATCTTTAATTATGCCCATGTTTCAATTGTTTTTTTCTTGTTTTGTGGATACCTAAATAAGAGTGAGATTATTTCGAGGACAAAAATAAAATAAAATAAAGAGCTGATTGCACCTACGTACATCTGAAATGAAACATGAGAATTCTTGGTATTTAAACATGACCTCTTTTAAGTACTTCTAGGTCTTGAATATGATATTAAGCAGTAAGCACCGACATTTCTCAATGGGAGAGCAAAAGTGATGTGGGGTTGGGGAGTTGGGACCCAAATTTTAGAAAGACAAGATTGGACAGCATTGTCAAAACAATGTGTCAATGGATGTACACATGCAAAACTTTCTAACCTTGGAAAATCAGAGCCTGCGAGCAGAATTGGTGAAATGATCCTACTTTGCAGGGTAGGGCAAAGGGGAGCCTGCTTTTGTCAATTCTCATGAAGAGCCATTCCATTTCCACCCATTGATGGGCACTTAACAATAACAGTAACTTTAATCGCATCCAATTAAAAAGCTAGTTGAAAGTCGTCAAAAAAGTTAATCTCATCTTTACTGTAAGCCCACGTGCCTAGCCACTAATTAATTAACTTTCATTTTGAGATTAAGATAAGACCAAAAGAGGGAGACAGATAAGGACCTGTACATCGAAGTCCGGAAATCTACTGGTTTTAAGCTTTGATAAATGTAGCTAAGGGACCCCGTAAATTAGAAGGCACAACTCCGTAATAACAAGTCAATCCACTCCCCGTCCAAATACTCAACCGGGTCTTTCGGTTCCGTTTTAATATTTGTCTACAACCACGTTACTTCTGCTTCTTTAAAGCAGCCCGTGATTGTGAGCACCTATGGTTGTTTTTGCTCTGTAATCTGTCTTGATTCGCGTTTTGTGTCAATAGATTGGAATTAGACAAAACATGGAAATAGACTTTTATAAAAGATTGTGAACACCGGTATCCGTAATTACTTGGAACCAAATTCCATTCCACTGGGAATAAAGTATCGCTTGTGTTAAGCCAAGAGATTGGTCATGCGTGGGGCATGCAAAGCTATTATTGTGGCAAGGACTTTGGGATGTTATTGAGTACGGTTTGTTGACTACGTGTCCACTAGCTTATTAGCTTAAAATTAAGTTGAGTAGTGATTATTTTATTTTGAATACTCTTTGACGATTTTATTATCATTAACTACCCGTTAATGTTCTATTTCTTAGGGATATTATCTAAGAATTAGGAATAATTGTTAATTTCTTTTGTATTTAAATTCTTTGATAGTCATTAATTAAAGAAGGCTGAATCCAATTAAAATTATTGTGGTCTTTTTCTCACCCTAAGAGAATACTATCGTTACTATATAATTTACGGCTTTGATTGGGACCTATCAGCTTGTGAGCAGTAACGTGAACGCTATCAATACATTTACATCCATCCTTAGGAATTATCTCGGGAGATCGAACATGGCAGAATCCTTATCCCTCCAGAGTAATTTAATGATCACGTGCGCTCAGGCAAATCAATCATTCATGCACGCGCCGAGCCATTGTAATTGCTGTATGCCGACCCAGAGCTCGAAACTCAATTGGGTTTCGCAATCAGCCTTCCCATCTGTATTCTCAATGGACCTATTACTATGATAAACAAGCAGTCACTGACTAGATGGGCCCCGATCCCTTGCACGATTAAATGGGCGGGCCTAAAACTTATTATTTTGCCAAGTGGTTACAATGATCACAACATTATTCTCATCAATCACCTTCTACCAAATTATGTCTATAGATTTTGTCTACGCCGACGGCCGACCGAATCTTGCAGGACTAAAGCGACTAAGATCGACAATGCTAGCACAACCATCCATCACAAGCTCAGCCAGAGCAGCCCCAGTGGCTGGACCATTTAGAATACCCCAGCAATTATGCCCAGTACCCACGTAACAACCTTTAATACCTGGAAGTTCGCCTATTACAGGCACACCATCATCAGTACATGGCAGGAAACATGCTTGCTCTGCCTTCACTTGTGCCTCTTCCCCTAAATGGCTTGACACTGTCCTAGCCACCCTCTTTAGCACCTGTATAGATGCAGGATCTCCTGAAACTGTTTCTGGATCATCTGGAACTTCTTGCTCAGATGACATCCCACACAAGTAAACCTCCCCTGAAAATTCAAGCAATCAACTTATTACCAGTTTTGAGCTTCCACAGGCTATGTTCTTAGCATAGAATGAGTAATTATAAAAGTAATTTACATGACACAAGTAACTATGCAACAAGTCTCTACTTGTAAAAAAGACAAAGAGGACAATCTAGCATCTTCTAGCACAGTGGAAATTGCTAGATGATAAAAGGAGAAGCTAATACAAGGTATGGGTGGGTAATGCCAAAAATAGAAGCTTCAACCACTTACAATCACATCAAACCTAATGCAAAACCAGTTAATAAAATCCATCTCTGACAAGAAGTTACAGAAGATATTTAAGGTCAGAACTCTAGTTGTAAACAAGTCAAAAATATGTCCAAAAAAGCAGGATTCAAGAAGTCAAGGAGTCAAATGTAACCGTGAACAGCAAATTGATTCCAGAAAGAAAGAACAGCCCCACAAACAGTCACCATAAAGTAAATGGAATATCCAAAGGAACAGAGCCAACAGAGGAGGGAAAAAAAAAAAAAAGAATATCCCTGTGATTTAGATCAATGAAAATGTACAATTCTAAAATATGGAGCTCTAAGATGGTAAATTTCAGTACTTACTAAAATTTATTTCATTGGATGAGTGTTTTCTTCTCCTAGGAGTAGGGCAGTTTTGAAAATCCATCATATGTTGGTGATTCTTTGAACTTCGTTTTGAGTAGTCAAAAAGCCCAGCCATAAGTATTAGGTAGTGTTGACAATGATTTTTGGTCAAGTAGAAAATTAAATAAATGGGACGATATAAAGACAAAACACAGAATTTATGCGGTTTGGTAAATAGAGGCAACTTTTACTATTCAATGAGAATTACAACGTAGTTTTTTTCTGCTGAACTATTTGCATGTAGATTTTCTTGTGTCCTCTAAGTATCAATGGCTCCCTATTTATAACACAGTTTTTTAGTATTCTAAGATGTGGGTAAATCCTTGTTTTGATCGGTTTTTACCACTTAAGAGTTTTATTCGAAGTCTGTATTTATCTTTTTCTCAAAGTGGGTCTTTGAAGCTTCCATATTTTTCTTCCATCATGACAGCAGCTAGCATGTATGCTTCATATTTCAAATCACTTTGCTCCTGCTCCATTTTACTTTGCTCCAGCATGCTTTCCACATGTATACTTGCTGCTCCACTTTACTTTGCTCCACCAAAAAATTGTGTTATAAATAATAAGCCCTTGATACATAGAGGACACAAGAAAATACACAGGCAAATAGCTCAGCCAAAGGAAAAAAAAAAAAAAACTGTTGTAATTCTCATTGAATAATGAAAGTTGCTCTCTATTCCCATAGACGTAGGCCAAGTCCTGAACCACATAAATTCTCTGTGTTTCGTCTTTTACATCATCCCGTTTATTTAATCTTTCTAGTTGACCAAAAATCAATGTCAACAAGTAGTGTGCATCCTCTTCCCAACAACCATCTAATATCTAGAAAAGCAAAAGGCTATTTTGGATTGCAACCCTCTGTATCATCCTAATCGTCAACAACAATACTTTATCTAGACAAGATTATATAATTTAATAAAAACAAAGACAATAAATGATCAATCACCACAATTTTGATCCATAAATGTTATTGCACTCCTACAATGCGAGTCAAATAATTTAAAAATCCATAACAAGATAACGTATTAATCTCCATCCAATGCAAGTTCTGTGTTATATTATAATAAGATCGACTGCATCACTAAGCAAACTGAATATGCTAGATGAAATTTTTGTCATCAATAAAATGATTACCAAACCTAAACAATGCTAATGCCATGTTCTCATCACAACCTTAAAACTCCTGAATCAAGGTACTGAACTTCAACACAATCAAAAACCAAATAAACAGAGAAACATAAATTAGAGTCTAAACGAAATTACCAGTAGGGCGAGGATACACTTCAGGGTCCATAGGCTTGCCACCCTCTCCCTGAGCCGGATAATAACTCAAAAACAGTGCATGGGGGGTTATGGCATCAGCCTCTTTCGGCTCCAAAATGATACTATGAGCCTTGAGACCAGACACTCTGAACATGGAAGCCAACAATTCAAATTTACCAGACCACGGCCCAAGCGCCAAAACGACAGCGTCCGACTCAACAACTCGCCCACCCTCTATCATTACCGACTCAACTCGCCCTCCTTCGCCAACACCCACGCGCTCCACTTTCCCTATCACCACCTCCAGTCCATAATCATTCACAGCTTTGTTCAGCAATGTTTTTGTAAACAACTGCGGATGAACCTGGGCCGTTGTCTGGGTCGACCCAATTGTAGTCGGACTTCTAGCCGGCCCATCAACCCACGAAGGGATAAGAGAGTTGGCCTTATTTGAGGGTTTCGAACCGCTTTGCTGCGATTCCGTTACGGTGAGGCTGAGAGTCGTAAGCGCTCGGTACCCGTAATTGTCTGGGCCGTTGAGTTCTTCGGCCAGCGAACGGTGGAGATTGAAGCTCGCACGGGCTAATGAAGAGAGAGGCCCACCATCGCACCAGTCTAAAGCGAGGAATCCTCCGGCTTTCCCGGATGCGGCGCATGCCACGGAGGATTTCTCAATGAGTGTGACAGCGGCGCCTTTTTTGGCCAAGAAGTAAGCAGTGCAAACACCGATGATGCCGCCACCGCAAACTGCCACGTGTTTTTTGGAGTGGCGCTGGCCGTCCATGGGAGGTGATGCTTGTGCTGCGGAGCAGTTGATGAAGGTGGTTGTTTTGGACAATTTTCTAGAGCCTATTAGAGTCAGTCGGAGACCAGGAAGATATGTGGGAGCTGACGATGGCGCGAGCAATGTTGCGGCCATTTGTGTAACCAACTTAAGCTGACACGTGCTCTAACACACGAAGGTCGGTCGGTCTTGGGCTTCAAGCCCATTTCAAAGAACGATCGAGTTTAAAGAGGTTAAGATAGTAACAATTTCGAGGTAATGAATGAGTCTGTCAGTCATGCACGCAAAATGGGATCAACATATATTAGGAAGGAAACCCATGACCTGATTTAGATATATCATTAAATAAGGCCTCAATGGTTTATAATTTGGGCTGGGCATATATATATATATATTTTTCAGAATTACTTGCTTTTTGTTTCTGTAACTAACTTATATCTCATTTTCAAATATTTGTATTTAAATAAAAAAAAAAGTGAATTTTCCTAATTTTTATTTAAATGAAAAAAAGTCTAGATAAGAAGTAAATGTTATATTTAAAAAATATTTCTATTAAATCTATTTATTTCTTAAACTAGAAAATTTAATTCCTTTTTTATTCTGATTTACAAAGACGTAGATGTCAAATAATAATGTTTAAGACGTTTTTTTTATAAAATAAAATGTTAGTTATATTCAGATATTAAAAAAATATATCATTTATATATTTATACTCAAAACTCATTTAAATTTAAAAAGAAAAGTTGAAAAAAAGAATAAATGGTACATACTACACCGTCAAGTCAGAGCTTCCGAAGGAAAAATAGGGAAAATAAAATTAAGTGTTGTGTTACTTTATTTTACAGCCCCTGAAAAATTGGGTGGTTGGCCCACGTTCAGGCACTCCATTTTTAATATTGTTACGTAAACGATCTCTAGCCTAGTAATAATGTAATATACAGCATGGAAAACGGGCACAAACCAGAACCAGCTCCAGCTCCAGATGGCAATTAACCAGACACCCTCATGCATGACAAACCAAACTAAGCAGGCTGAATGTCTGATCTGATAGTCATGGATCAGTAAAACAGCTTTGCGGCAGAATTAAAATTAGTCTCTAGCTATGTTGTGTTGGAATCGCTCTACGGCATTAAAATAATTCTAAGATAGTCGTGGCCTTAAAAATTATTAAGAGGATTTATGGATAAGGATTAACCACTTCAATAACAAATGAGTTGTCAGGACGACAGAAATCCATCAATTTGTTAGGATAGGCGTGTTTAGCAATGTTCAGTCAATTATGTCAAGATAAGGAAAAATCTGTGATAGTGGTGTCTGTAATCCTCTTGTTCTCATTCATTATTGTCTTTTACTAGGAGGACTTAAAAGGACTTAAGACGCGCACTAAGGGGACAACATTTCCACAAGCAAGCAGAGTGAGCCTCCCAATCTTAAATCTGTTTTATCAGGTGAATTATTGCTTTTGTCACTGACTGATTTCTTCCTCCTATTTTCTTTTAGTGGAAATTAATAATTAATAGAAGCATCATCAAGTAATTAGTGCTAACCAGTTCAACTAGTAGCATGGCAAGCACATCAATTATCAGCTTGAGCTAATCCCATCTTTTTCATTTTTTTAATATTCCTCTTTATTCGTTTATTATTATTAACGAAGATATTTTGGGGAGGGTTTGGTTTGGCTTTGGCTTTGGCTTTGGTTGGATGTAAGTAAGTTACTAATAAGACATCCTCTTCTAAAAGAGCGTGAAGTTCGTTTGTTCTGATCCTCCAATCCAATCCAATCCAATCCAATCCAATCCAATCACAGCCAATACCAAATTGATCGATGTTCAGAAACTTTAATTATTCTTTTCTTTATTTCTTAGGTAAAGACGATTTCACATTTTCCACTTCCAATGTAGTCTCTCTTTTTTGAATTCCGACTCCCCAACAGTTAAATAAAATACAACAGTCACGACGCAATTCAGAAGATTAATTACAAAATAAATCATGAAGACTCCGATTTCCATTTCTCTTGGTTTGTTTCCCTTTTCACTCTCGGCAACCTGAATTTCTTTTTTTTTCAATCACAATTGAATATGGGGTCAATGGAGGTCTTCCCTCCCATCAAAAGTAGGATTGTATAAACTTATTGTCATTGACAATTTTGTTAAAAAGAAAAATCAAAATAATTAATAATTAGCAGAACTCAACTACTCAAGCAGTCAGGAAGGAACAAAGCAGACGGAACCTAATAAGTAAACATGACAGACCCTACATTCCCAAATGATTCAACAAAAGGCATTACAGGACAAGAATAAAATAAAAAAAATATTGTTGAAACTTCTTTCTTTCTTTCTTTCTTTACATACATGCATACGTACGTGAGCTTAATTTTGATAACAATATCGTATAATCATATGAATCGAGGGATAAACAGGAACTGAAAAACGTGTTAAATGGTATGGTTTAGTGATTCGGCATGGATCATTAAGCGTTTGAATGATGATTTAGCAGGTTAATGAAGCGGAAGTGATTAGTGGGCAGTGGGAGATAAGCTTTCGGGCTGTCAAGGATAATGACTCCTTACCTAACTACGGGCCACTAGTAAGGTGACACATGGCTCCACCACATTGACAAAGCTCTTGGCTAAGCCCATTTCAATTTAATTGGGTGGCGGTGCCCGTTCCTGCTTTTTTTCCCCAACACGACCCGCTCGGTGGTTTGCATCAACTGACTTTTTAGCTTTTACTACAACAAACATCATCAACTTGGTTGGTTAGTTCCATTTCCACATCCACTAGTTTTGTCACACTTCAGGCAAATATAAACATATTTATTTATGTCCATCTCATCCACCGCCCCTTTTGTTGTTTCTCCTTCACGCTTTTTTCCCCCCAAATAAAAACAGGCCGTGGTACTCGGGCGTCACAAGCACTGTTTGTCCTCGACACAAGTAGTTCAGAAAAATACTTGGTATTTCAATAAAGGAAAAGGTACTTGAAAATGATCATTTGCCTTTCATATAGTATTCCTTGTCTTTTTAGTCTTTTAGATGTACTTTTAATATAAAGCTTGGAGTAACGATATACTTGTAAAATTGGTGTATAAAGTTTGAATCTCAAATGATTTGACACGTGATATTGTCATTGATCGGTTAGTATTGTGAGTTTTTCTCATTAAATGACGGTATAAAAAGTCAATTATTACCGAATAATTGACCGTTTTTTATTGATGACATATTATTTTATGATACAAATAATGTATCCTAATGTTTGTACACATACCATTATTTAGAAGATTAATATGAGATTAAGACCTAGTATAACCTAAATCTTCAATAAATCACGTGGTTAATTAACCTCGCACGCTAGTGAGCTTTGGAAAGTAAAAAAACTGTGTGTGTCAATGCAAAGTGGGAGGCAATATTTGCTTAGATCCCATCAATGTGCCCTTGCATAAATTTAAGAATGACTAGCCAATAAGCTTTAATGTTTTAGTAAAGAACCACAAAGGAGAATATAATTTTGATGAAGTAAAGTGATCTTTTTATGTCCTCGTGATCTCAATTTATCAAAATTTAGACATCCATTACTGAGTTGATTATATTAAGCTTTGAAACTTAATTAAAGTATATAAAAGCAAAAGCACTGACTGCACCCACAATCTCTTTTAAAGATGGATTGATGCATGCATTATATAAAGATGAAAGTGAGTTAAAGAAAATGAAATTTTAATCCCCGTTGTTACGATAATGCGGTACAACCCAATAAGTTTTACTAGTTAAATTAAGTCCAATTGTAATCACCTCCAAACGTCAGATGATAATAATTCTTTAAAACTTCAGTTTGATATTTTGTTTTTCATATTCACACTTGGAACGGTGTAGGTAATAATTAGTCGGACGACTCAAACTTTATTTGGTATTAAGGTGCTATAATTCAAAATATACAATTATTGTAGAAAAAAATATAATTATATAATAAAAATTAATGGTATATAATGAATATAATTTTTAAATGATAATTTTGACAAAATTAATAAATATATTATAGATATTTTATAATACAATAATAATTTTTAAACTACAACATTAATATTTATTAAACATTTTAATATTATAATTTTTAATATATAACTATTCAACATCAATTACAATCAGAACCTCAGTCAAATAAGTCATATCTAAATTTGCATGAACGTAAAGGAAAAGTTTCCCCTTAGAGTTGAAAGCTTCTGACCATCCTTGTCAAATATTTTATCCGAATCAAATATAATACAAGCAAATAAGCCGCTCTAATCTAATTCATAATAATCAAACTGCCATTCATGATTTCACAATACTGGTTTACAACTGTAAGCTGTTATTTTGATAGTGACCCGAATGGTCTGCAATTTAG
Source organism: Citrus sinensis (assembly GCF_022201045.2). NCBI lineage: Eukaryota > Viridiplantae > Streptophyta > Magnoliopsida > Sapindales > Rutaceae > Citrus > Citrus sinensis. Next base: position 3,924,780 of record NC_068562.1, read on the forward strand.
TGTGTTAAAAGTATCTCAAAAAGTGCTTTTGTAGAAGCAATTTTTGAATAAATATTTATGTTTCAAACGTATTTGGTGGTCCTTTTTTTAATGTTATTTCGTAAGGGAGATCCAAGTATTGTTTTTTTTTTAATTAAACGCGAAATGCTATTCCTATTTTTAAATAATTTTTCAAATAATATCTATATTTTAAAAAATAAAGATCCTAATTGTTCAAAATATAGATATAATGAGGACACACTTTAATATTAAAATTTACTAAATATATACATTTAACTTTAAAAAGTCACAAAATTCTCAAAACCAATTTGACTTGCAAAACTCTCAGAGCCAATTTGAGATTATTGTAGCTAATGAAATAAGTCACTGAACAAAAGGACAATTAGATATTTAATAAACTATGATGGTAGGATTACTGTGAGTTGTAATAATGAAGTTTGTACATTTAATAAATTTTATTACTAAATTACTATTTCATATTGTTATCACTAAAAACTTACCATGCCTTCAGGGATACCTCAAGGGCTTAAAGAATCCTTCTATTTGTATCCAACATTTGGACATAAGTTTAAGTTGCCATTTATTTTCATATAGTAATTTAACTAACATTTTCTAGATTCTTTCAATACACAATTTTACATAAAGTAAAAATAAAAACTTAATTAATTAAAATCTAATGATCTTTATAATGTTACATATAAATCTAAATAAAATTACAAAGTAATATGAAGTTGTGGTAATATGATAGTTTAGGGTTACGGTTTTTATAGTAGGTTTTTGTGGTAAATATGGTCATAATTATATAGTAATTAACATAGTAATAGGAATTTTAAAAGTATATAGTTGGTTATTTAATAAGGTACTTTTAAAAAACATCTGTCTACTTATTTTTCAAAGATATTACCAAAATGGAAAAGTTTATGAATTAAGTAGGCTTTAAAGTATTTATCAATTACTATTTTTATTAAAACTTATAAACTAAGTGCTTTTAACATGTCAGCCACAGTTTGAGGGGGCCCAAATAGCGTATTTTAGCGAATAATTAATTAACATTTTTGCCTATAGCTTATTATTTCATTAGCAAGATATAATCGGATTATTTTATGAATAGCATTCGCAAAATTAGGCCTGAAGCTCAGCTCAAAAAATCTGCTTGTGAAGAGGGGAAACTCTCCCACAAAAATATGAAAAATGAAATAGCATATAGTTATCGGGAAAATTGAAATTAAGGAAAAATTAGAGGATTGATACTGGGAGAATCATGGATATAAGAACTTATTACACGTTAAGATACCGATATTCAGAATGTAGACTTGTAGAGTTGCTGGTTTTCCTGAACCCCTTTGACTTGTCTTCAACTAATGTCAGTATGTATGTATAAAAGGTCAACAAAATTATTAGAAACTGAAAGTTTTGGTGGAAGCAAATACGAAACGGAATTAAAAAATTAGAACCAACTTAGAATAGTTGACATGGTTCATGAGAAATTAAAATGTCTATATATATAATGGGAAAATTACTCTAAAGACAGTGAAAGGAGTGGTTGGGTGGGCACTATCGATGCGTCGCTTTCTAGTTTTCTATGTGCCATTGAACAAAAACCGTTCATGTATATATGTCCATAATATTATTAAAAAAAAAAAAAAAAGAAGCTTCAAGACTGAGTTTTATTTATTAAAACATGTCTGTGAATAAGATTGAAGCTGAGTTAAATATGTTACATGCAGCATTGTTTCAGTCTATGCAATTATATCATATTTATATACAGTAGAATCTAATTTAGGTCAAATCTCACCTACCATACTGAAAATGTTGATTTTTATTTTGAAGGAAAGGGAATCAATATAATAAATCACCATTAAGAAGGCATCACGTACACATACATATGTTCGTATGTGTATATTTGTCGCATGAATGCGTGGATCACATGCTTCACTAATTAAAGGTTTGTGTTACGAGGAATGTGGGTTTTTCTAACCGCATTAATTATTAGATTTTAAAGCAACGATTACTCGATCATCACTGTATTTTCTTTATACTTAACGAATAAATTTGGAATCATCATCATCCCTTAAACGACGCAGACAGCGTACGATAGCGAGAGTCATGGGACAGTGAAGGGATCGGGTATCATCGTCCCTCAAACGAATCCCTATAGTAGATGTTTGGTGCTTCGATAGAACGAAAAGCAATTTCAAAAAAAAAAATGAAATTAAATAAATTAATTAAAAACAAAAATTAGTAATGCGGTATAGCTGGCAAAGGTCTCTGTTTCATCGCATCTCTAACGCTTATCTCATTGACGGGTTTGGTTTTTTAGCATTGATTTAGCTCCATGCGCGGGGCTCACAGTCACGGGCGATTTTTTTGATCCGCTGGGCAAGCAGAAAATGACAAAATTGGAGATGGGTCCGATCCAACTAACTTGAAGGCGTGGCAAAAATTTAGGAGAACGAAACAACCTACAAGCTGGGGTGGCGGTGTACGAGAATTCGAGTGTCCACGCGGAGCATCCTGGAATTGAACACGTTTTTCTCATGTTGTTCCCCCAACGATTGTCTTTTTGTCGTTCCCGGACCCCGTACAATACCAGCGTGTTTCACGTGCCGTCAATTTCGATTTTGGACAATAAACCATAATTTCGTCATTTTTTAACGAGTTCACCATCTATATCCCCATTGAATTTTTTTAAATCTTTTTTTTTTTAATTTTACCAAATTCAAATATTTGGAAATAATATAAAGTTTTTATAACACTCATTTAAATAAGAAAATTAAACCTTAATTTAGAAATGAAACCAAATCTTTTAGTTTCTTTCTCATTGTTCTAAAATATTTTAAACATTTCCCATGAACAATCGATTCTAAAAAAAAATAATTTTGCAGATGTTTTATTTCTTTCTTCTTATTTACTCACTATTGATTCAATAATAAGAGAATTAATGTATTTAGTTTAGGGTTTAACACATAAATGGGGGCTTCTAACAAGGATGTTAACAAGTTTTCAACCATTGGCTATAGTTTACAATTCCAAATAACGGTACATGTGTTAATGAATTGATATATCCATGTCATAAATCATAAACCTTAACTATTGTGTTATTAAATAATTGTTAGATATGTACAACTTGTTATATTTATAATAGCTGAGTAAAGTTATCAAACTAATTATAATTTGAATTGAATGATTTTGGTTGATTTTTTTAAGTAGGTATCTAACGATATCATAAGATCAATGAATAATAAAATTTTAGATGTATTATCAATTAATCATAATAAAAGAAGAAATTAAATTACATCTGTGTACAAATTTTACAATGAAAGTGGTCACAATATATGTTTTTAATACAAAGTGGTCGATATTACAATAATTAAACTTTTATTCAGATTTATTAGTTTCTAACTGATGGAGTTATCTACACAATTCCAAATTTTAAATTTACCATAAAAGTTATAGTACGAATTACGCTTAAACGTAACACAATATTTCATTCCTTTAAAATATGGACAAATATAATATGGCATAAAGGGGCAGCATTATCTCCATGCGGGAGTATTAGGGAGATTATTAATTTCGCCACTTCTGAAATCAATAGTTACTATTTATATTCCTTATTTTTTATAATAGACAATAATTTCATGATACCGTACTTTTACAATATTTTCTTTATTTTCAAATATACTTTTATTTATATTGATTGTTGATTACACAAATCATATAAACGAAAATTAAAATAAAAAAAAATTCTTTTAGGTTTCGGTGAGAACAAGAAAATTAATTTATAATAAGATACTTTTCTTGTATTTTTTGTTATTTTAAAACTATTTTTTTATATTAAGTATATAGTTTATATTTTCAAGATAAAATATCAAATAAATAACTAATTTACCACTCTTTTCTTTTAAATTTTTATGTTGGGAGTTTATTAGCAATTATGAAAATAGTGGACGAGAAGCGGTATAAATTAATTTCAGTAAGGAAAAAAATTAACAATCTCCTAAAGTATTATGTTGATATATGTGTTATGTGTAATACATCAACAATTCTCGTACTTAAAGGTGTTGATGTACCACTTAAATGTTTGTAGACTTTTCAATAGTTTTAGTTACGTTAGTAATCGTCCTCATGCATTTGTTTTCTATTGTAAAATGTATATCCTTTGAAACATTATACGCATATACGATACTAGGCATAATCAATATGTTTTTCAACAATAATTATTTTCTTCAATGTTTTCGCTACCCCATCGAGCCTTGATTTCGAGTCAAGCTATATGATTCGTTGTTTATGTGAGTAAGAACATACATCTATATACGAAAATTTTGGAAAATATGGGCGCAAATAAATCTTGAAAATAACAGAGTTATTTGAGTGTCTAAGTGACTTTCGATTATGTGCATGTGAAAATATAATTTCTCTTAGTTTTAGAGTAGACCTCTTGTTTATTAGATTCACAGTTTAAATCTCATACTATTTGTCACGAACTAGACATATTATTCTCTATTTCATCTAAAAAATTAAGGGTGAAAGTTCGTTTAATTCATATATTTTAAGATTATTACCCGTTTAATCCCTTTATTTTGAAAAATATCTCAAAATACAATACTGTTAAATTAAGGGTGAAAGTTCGCTTAATACTATTTTACAGTAATGTTTCTTTTCTTTTTTTGACATTAATAAAGAAAAAATAATTAAATTACAAATTAACCCCAAAGTGCCTTTAATCAAATTAACCAAGTTTTCGATAGTCTTTATATCATTGTGCAGTTCAATCCCTTCATTAGACCAAAGGACAATGCCGATAAGCATGAAGTTCTCACCATGATGATTGTGTCTTCCAAAGACTTCATTGATTTAGGGGATATTTATAAGCCTAAAGACTCAACAATTAGGATCATAAGCCTCCTCCCTATCTCTTCCTAAAATTCTAACTAAATTGTCGATTTGGTTAATTTATTTTGAATTTGCCAACACAAAGATAAACAAATTAACTCTATCATAAGCTTTAGAATACTGCGTATGAATTCATAAAATACATAAAATTGACGTCATATTTCGATATCAAAGAAGCCAAGACCGAGGCCGTTCAATGTTGGTAGCAGCCGCCCAGAAGAGACCAAGGGGCAGAAAAAAGCAAGTAGTGACATAAAAGAAAGAAAATGTTTCAGAAAGTTTCTAATTACCATGAAGAGCTTTACATAGTGCTATTGGAACCTATTTGTTTAGATTTTTCTCATGGTATTTATTATTCGAGATTTTTCACTAAAAAATCTGAACTTAAGGGTAGCGAAAGTTAAGTTGATGGTTTTCCGAGCATTTTTCATAATATAAGAATTAAACGGTCACTAATCTTAAAATATAATGGCTAAATAGAATTGTACCTTACAATTAATTTTAAAATTTAAAGCAATCAATGATTATTTATGTACTTTTTTTTGCTTGTGATGAAATAATCAATATATAGTCTAGCCGCTGGTCTTCTTTAGATATTTTGTTTCACTCCAATACTATCATAAATTGTGATCGATGCAAAAGAAATGAATGCATTTTCATACTATTAAATAAGTAAATTTTTTCATTGATTTTTCATCTAATCTCTCTTCAAAACATTTATTTCTGTTTGGTATTGTTGTTAATCAATTATAACACTGAATTGTTTTAAAACATTTATTATTGTAATTTGAAAAATATGTTAAATTTTAGCTAAGGTGAGTGAGCTAAGATCGTTTTTAGGACTCGTCGAGTGAGATACTTTATTATGATCATCACTCACTGCTTGTCATTTTGAGTATGCTAAATCTAATTTTTATTAAAATTATTATTTAAAATTATATTTACCAACTATTATGAATTTTTATAGTACATATCAAATAAAATCTAATCAATATACAACTATTTGCGTAAAAATTGTATCCAACGAACAGGAATTAGGTAGTAGGTACAATGTACTAGTAACAGAAACAGATACGGTTTGTCGATGATATCTTGTTCATTGATTACTAACTTATTAAAATTGTTTTGTAAATCCCAAGAATTAATTATAATTTGGATTAGGATTTTAGGAAGACGTGGGGAAGATCCCCGGTGTCTGGGTCCCGTGTGCATTAAATATCGTTTACCGGTTCCGTACCGGTAAAGGGCAGATGGTATTCCGGAATAAAGGAGCATTTGATGGTGAAGGAAACGATGAATGACCGACACGTGTCGTTTGATAGGCCGTTAAAGTGGGGTCAGATATACAGGCTGGACTTGGCAGGAAGCAGTAATGATTCGATCTTCGATTCGGTGACCGCTGCTTGTCGTTTTGTGCCAGATCAGCAATTCTGTGCGGCCTTTCCTTTTTAATTTAAAATAATAATAATAATAATAATGAAAAGAAAAAGAAAAATCTTACACGAAATGCTATACAGGCTGGCGCCCTCAGTCAAACCGAAGACTCAAAATCAACCTTACCCAACCGTTATCATCTTTATCCTCAGATATTAAAAGTTTTTGTTTTATTTATTTTTGATAATTATGGTTCTCAGAGTTTGGTTTGTCTCTTTAACTTCCAGAACATTAAGTGTGGGAAAATAATGAGAAATTATTGTAGGAATAAGATTTCGCATGACAGTACACTACGCTCCGATGCGGAGCGTGTCAACACTCACCGCACTTGTACTCATAATATTAAAAAAAAACTACTAAAATTTCAAATTATCTTAACTGCTAAGATTAGTTTTTAATTATTCCATAAAAAAGGAAAAAAAATCCAAAACAAAGTAATCTTTAACCAGATATCTGCCATGATACAAAAAAACAAGTAGTCTTCTTCTATAGCATTAACAGTCGCTCTCCAATTGAAATTTGAAGTAAAATTCAAATTGATAAGGAGAGCCGCTCCATGCAATGAACACACTTGAGAGGAAAGAAAGTGGAATGGACGCTCCTTGACGGGAGAGTTACAAAAAAAAAAAAAAAAGGGCGGATTGATTTTAAGGGAGAGCGACTCATGTAAATCAGTGCAACTGAACTTCGACGCGTGTCCTCGCCAGCTGTATCCCAAACCCCAAAGCAAACAACCGTTTACCTCGATTAACCGGTGCCTATAACGATTTGTAATCCCAATTACCACCGGCTCTCCCAGTTACCTTTGTCTTTCCTTTAAATATCTCCTCAGCTTAGCCCTCTGGACATTAGTCTTTCCTCTGGGGCTAAAAAAGAAAAAAGAACCACCTCTCTCGAAGCTAAAAACTGAAATTCTCTTGCATGATCAACACCCATTCATTGAAGTTAAATTATTTTTAATTGTTCATTAATGGCGTTTAATAGAAGAGAAGTGGATCGGATCAAAGGTCCATGGAGCCCCGAAGAAGACGAAGCCTTACAGCAGCTGGTTCAAAAACACGGCCCAAGAAATTGGTCTCTAATCAGCAAATCAATTCCCGGAAGATCGGGAAAGTCTTGCCGGCTACGGTGGTGCAACCAGCTGTCACCTCAAGTCGAGCACCGAGCGTTCACGCCCGAAGAAGACGAGATGATCATACGAGCCCACGCTCGGTTTGGCAACAAGTGGGCCACCATCGCGCGCCTTCTCAACGGCCGAACCGATAACGCGATTAAGAATCACTGGAACTCGACCTTAAAACGTAAGTGCTCTTCGATGTTGACAGAGAACGGTATTTTTTTGAATTGTAATGGATACGATGCGGATTTTGGGAATAGTATTCAGCAACAGCCGTTGAAATTGAAAAGATCGGTGAGTGCGGGATCGAGTGTGCCCGTGACCACGGGACTTTATATGAGCCCCGGTAGTCCATCGGGATCCGACGTCAGCGATTCAAGCGTGCCGGGTTTGTCATCGAATTACAATATATACAAACCCGTGGCGAGATCTGGCGGTATCAATGTGGACGTGAATGTGGTGCCCGAGCCGGAAACGACGTCGTCGTCTAATGACCCTCCTACTTCATTGAGTCTGTCCCTTCCTGGTGTGGATTCCTCCTCAGAAGTTTCAAACAAAGTGAGTGAGTCAACTCAGGCAGTGAACGCAAAAGCTTCGGTGCCGGCTCCAGTAAGTAGTGACAGTGGGTCGAAGGGATTAGTGGGGTTTAGTAAAGAGTTTATGGCTGTGATGCAGGAGATGATAAAGCAGGAAGTGAGGACGTACATGGCGGCGCTTGAGCAGCAGAGAGGTGGCGCGTGTTATAACGGTAGTGGTGGGGGCGGTGATGGGGTTTTAAGGAATGTTGCCATGCAAAGGACTGGTTAGTGAGTAAAAAAAAAAAAAAAATCACGAGAGATGAGATGACAAATAGAACTTGAAAAGAGAGAGTGAAAAGAAAAAAAAAACTAGGCTTGTGTTTTATCTCTCTTGTTTAGGGGAAATAATTTCGATGAGTGTACAGACTAGACTACAAGGAGGGAGGAGGGATGGGCAATGAATGAAAGAATGGAGAAACTGGGAGAGGGATTTTCTATCAATCAATGGCCTGTTGGTTAGATTTAGTGGACAAAACTATCTGCTAAAATAAATAAATAAATAAATATATATATATATAATTATAAGAAGGGAAAAAAAATCTTAGAAATGTTAGTGAAGTTGTCTTATTTACCGATGTTGTCAGTTTTTATGGTTAAATGTTTTTCAAGTTCGAATTTCATCTGGAAAATATGTAAAGAGGGAGCAAGGGTTTCCAAATCAGGGACCTTAATTATAATGGAGTAACTAAATTTTCAGTTCTCTTTTATTTGTGAGCTTAATGATGCAAATACTGATCCGTTTTTCTGACGATATGTACCTTCTTTTTTATGTTGCCCTTTCAATGATCTGAAACGGTTTGGTGTTATGTATACTACTGGTGGTTATAGATTGAACAAAAGGAAGATTCATATTGGTCAAAGTTTCAGATAATTATTTGAGTTTCACTTAAAAAATAGACAGCTAGGTAGAAGATGACTCTGTCAAACAGTCTTATAGAAGGCAGTTGGTAGTTGAAATTAAACATTAAAGATAGTTCGGTGTTAGTTGGTATGGTTGGGGTATGTAGCGGTTTACGGTTATTAGAGGAATCCATTTGGTAACGGTGATGGTTTATGTTTCACCATTGATGAATCTCAGCGGCTCAGCGCAAGCAGATATGTTCAAATTTAAATTCGAAAAAAGGGAAAAAAGAAAAAAAGGTCGGACGGATATCATGGAGTGTCTTTACATGGATAAAGAGATCATGTATTAACTCCTATTTCTTCTGCTTTTCCGCCATCTGTGTTCAGTAGGAGGAACAAAAACTACAACCCGGAAATAGGAAACTTAAGGACTGATTGTTAAGGGCTTCAAGGTCAACTCTGTGCAATTCAGGAAACATTTATTCACTAACTCAAGTATGCATTGTGTTATGCCCCATACCAAACTCAATCCGAAGATATAAACGACCCACATTTTAAAACACGTCTTAATCTCAATAGGATAAAGCAATGCAATTTTTAATTCTTGTCAAACTCAAATCCTACCAGATAATAGATAAAATTTTTCCAACTTAATTATATTTTTGATTATTTTCTCTTGTATAAAGAAGTCACCACTCAAACATACAGTATCAATAAAGGTACAAGTATAAAAGAGATGCGGAGAAATAGTCACACCAAAAGAGGGGATACTAGATACAATATTTTTCAAGCATTTTCTTTTACTCTCTTTCTTTATCTCTCTTGTTATTCATTTGTTATTATGTCGCTTTCGATTTTTGACTTTAAGTATCGGAGGGTCTATGCCTGTAACCCCTAGCGACCCCTGATGAGTTATTATTTTATAGGATTCCGATCATCAAACTCTTTATTTCTAAATATATTAAACTTTCTTACAGTATGTTATCTAAATAAAAAAAAAAAAATCTTTTACAACCCTTATTGTCGACCTAAATTTTAGTACCAACACATGAATTTTACCTCAATTTATACAAGCAATTGACCAATCCAACATATAAGGATCTACCACTCACTATTAAATAGCTACAGTCAACAGCAAAAAGAATTGGATTAAGGAGAAGAAATGTCGTTACAAATGCGCAGCTGGTGTTCTCTTTCTGCAATAAGGCGAGCCTGTCGCCACAACCCCGCCGAGTCCATTACTTTGACTCAGAGTGCCTGATCTTGTAGACTGAGATGTTATAAGAAAAGTAAATATCAAATTAATTCAAGAACAATGGCTTGGTTTCGTACTATTCTTTCTTATAAAATGGCAAGTCATAGAGACAAATAAATGCAATCCTAAATCTTTTATTTTCAGTTTGCCATTCAGTATCAGCCAATAACGAGTCTGCTCAAGATCATCAGCCACCAAGTTACCAAAGCAACGGCTATGATGTCTTATTATAACACACAACCAACCAGCCCATAAAAAACTAGTTAATAACTAATAGACAACGGTCGCTTCAATGCCGTCCAGCATCTAAATTAATCACGAGCGTGAGTTAAAATGAAAAAAGCTCAAAAAGATTGTCGTCGGGATTTTATATGGTACAATTTCCTCTGCAACGCAGCACAGTTTACAAATAAAAATAAAAATCAAACTTTAAAACGAAATACCTGAGCACACTTGGAGGCATGGTAGGAGTTAATTGGCTAATCAAAAGTTATTACAATTTCGCAAAATTTCACAAATTTCAATAGGAGATTTTTGAATTAATTGATCGTTTAAGCTTTAAATAATAACAAACCAATCTGAAATTAGAAAATACGAGTAACTCTACAACGCTTTTATATAATACATATATACGTACATATATGGTACCATGGATGCATACGGATTACAGAGAGCGTGAATCATGGGATGGCGAAGGTAAAGGCATCAATATTATTATTAGGTAATATCATGCCATAACGAATCCCCATGATAGATGCTGTCTTTTTCGATAAACTGAAAATTATTCTAAAAATAATAAACAAAACCGAAAGCGGCAATTGCGTTATAGCTGGCAACACTCCTCTCGCTCCACCATGTGGCATCCCCAATCCATCGACAGTCGTTCATCTCGGTGAGGAAGCCAAAAAAAAATTATTTCCTCTCTTTAATTCAAAGCGTGGGGCACATAACGGTGACGTATGGATCTGCCACGTAAGGCGAAAACGACAAAATGCCGGTGGGGGCCGCTTCAACTAATATGATTACGTGGTGAGATGCCGGAGCTTGTGTGAACTAATAAGATGGAGCTTCCCAACTAATAAGGCTTATTCAACATGTGGTTCAAATTGCACCTGCTCACTTCGCGACAACTCGTGCTTCGCGTGCAGTAAAATTGGGGATATTAATAAGTCAGGAGAGAGAAGTGAGGAGATCGCTGGCCGGTGCAGGGCTTTTCGGCCTCATTTTCAATTTCACCCTTTTGCAATTTTTTTTTCTTCAAATAAATGTCTTTTTCTGCGACGATGTGACAATGAAAACAAGAATTAATTTTGATTTCAATTAATGAGAGGATGGTGGAAAAAAAAAAAAAACATGGGTGTGTAATTTAATAATTTAAAAAAATTTACTTGTTATCATTAAAATGAATAATCTTATGCTCGAGAATTTTTGAAAATTGATTAAAAGTTATTGTGCATGATTCTTAATAAACGACGTTCATTTTTTTAATAAATGAAGCAATGAATGAAGAACTTCATTGCTGGAATCGTACAATTTATCACTGCCATTTAATTTTTTTTGGGGAAGATATTTGTAGACTTGTATTTGTGGGATCTGCGTTCTCTCAAATACCAAGAAATTAAAAACATCGGTCCAATTAAAAACAAGGATCAATAAAGAAAATAATAACTTTTTTAAAAATATATAATGTGATGGATATTTTGAAAAATGATTTATTTTTTGTGGAACATTTTGCATGCCGGCAAATTACGGAATTTTCTGCCAAGGATCGAGTGAGTGACAGCCCAGAAAAAGATAAATGCCAGGAAAACATCCTAGAGTAGAGTAGAGTAGAGTAGAGGCTATGTAATGATGTGGACAATCACGTGAGTTAAATAAAGTAAATCTGTCACCGTACTTCCCTAGCTTCCTCCGGGATTAGTCCAACTAGGCAACTACCCATGCGGTACTTATTCTGAATATTGCTCTCACGTATCTCGTTAAGGCAATTACCACTTTCCATTTAAGGAGACTCGACCTTCGGATGAAAGTCACGTGCGTCGAATAAATCTATTACTTCATGTATATATAAAACAGCTGACCCTACGTCCACGTCTATGTAAACTTTGAAGTTAATTTTTGTTACAATGTGTGATTTGCTTTTAAATAATAGTCACTCGATCGTTTAATTGTCTATTAAGTACTATAAGAAATCAAATTTATTTTTATTTGTTTAAAACATTTAAGTAATTAAACCAACTAATAACATGCACCTATAGTCACTAGATTTTAAAATAAAGAAATATATCAATAATGATACCACACATTATAGATTAGTCTTTATTATGTTATCCCTTGGCACAAGTGAGACATTTGAAAAATTATAAATAAGTAGATATGTTCTATGTAATGAATAAATAAATAATGCTCTAAGTTGAAGAGGTTGGTGTCACACCCCAATTTACATAAGTTCGTCTATTAGATTAGACTACAAAAGTTGCCGCTACATATATTATTATTATTATTATTATTATTACAGACGTTTAATTAATTTTTGTATTTTCAAATTGAGCCTCTGGATAAGAAGGTACGTCGCCAGTCCCCTACCTTTGAACCGTATTTTGAAGCCTTCCATCCATCATTCTCATAAATTAGAATCATTAAAAAAGGCAGAAGAGCGGACACGTACCCCCTGCACTTTTCAAAAAAATCTGCTTCGCACCCAAATTTATTGCGAGCAAAATCTCGTGGATTGGCATGGCAGTGCCTACCACTACCAAACAGAAAGCTGTCGTCAAACGACCTTTTTTTTTATAAATAAAAATAAAAATAAAAATAAAATAAAACAATGAGAGAAAAACTAACAGATGTACAAAACAAAACAGACTGGTATTAGGTAATTGGTTATGAAACTACGAGTACTAACTAACAGCTACAGTGCTGTCTTTCATATCTTCTCTACGGGTTTATTATGAATTTTTTAACATCATTTTCTAATTCTTAAAAATTTAATTTTTAAGTTTTATTTACTCTTAAAATTTGGACCAGGAAAATCCGGCGGCCTGTGCATGGAGATCGGAAGCGACAAATATTATCTGGTTAGGAGAACGAATAGTGGCTGCCACGTGTCGGTGAAGATTCTTTAAGGGTGGTGTCAGGTTTACAGGCTGTACTTGACCAGTCATGCAGTAATATTACAGTCAAGTCCCGGAGTTTGCCTAAATTTTATGTAAACCACATACCAAATCATTCAGTTAAATTCCTCATGTTTGAAAATATCTCGCGAGCCCACCGGCACCCAAAATTGGGCAGAGTAGTTATATTCCTCTCATGATACAATTGATTTACGTTATACCTAATAAACATTTAATTGTAAATATACCAGTAAAAATAAACGTTACTTCCTCAATATAGCGAAAGACAAAATTTTCAATAATTATTTGCAGAAATTTTGAGAAAATCTTTTGTAAAACGGTTGGATTGACACAATCACTTACGTTGTATTAAGAAATAGTAAAAATAGACAAATTTCATTTTCATCCACACATAACTATGGGTGATAATTCATGTCGTTGTGACAAGTCAAATTTAATCTATTATGAATAAGACACATTTACTAATTGTGTCAAAAAATCAAAACGCTAATATTATTTATTTATTAACACATTTAATGTCAAAAAGTAATTTAAAATATATTAATAGTATTCTTAAATATGTTGACATGACAAAAGTACCAAATACATTTATGGCATAAATAATTGATTTAGGGCTAAATATAGACATTAGTTATTCTTTCAATAATATTATTATATATTAATTGATATTTATGTCAAAATGAGTTAACATTTAGGCGATGGCACGGATATGGTACGATAACAACTTATATTGTTAATCTATTTAGTAATAGTGTTTATTTAAGTCAACCCAAATTTGGAAAAATTATGTCAAATCTCATCATGTAATCATGTCACGATCTATATTGCTACATCTACTCACGACCATTAACATTTCATTTTCTTGCGCTCCAAAAACTTTCATCAATTTCCCTTGAAATTTGATTAAAACGTAGACTTTGCTAGTTTTGAAACTTGTACTGCGTTCTTTCTTTCTTTTTTTTTTTTTAATTTTTTAAATTTATACAAAATAGTTCACCTAGATGCTAATCCAAGTTAAATTTCAAAATGATGAGGCAAAAGCCAAAAGCAATCACCGCTCCACCTCCGTAACACACTAACTTCTTAGCAAAGTGAGCAGTGATTGGATGGGGGAGCGGACGCTCCTTGTCCTACACGTCACGAAGGAGTGGGTAAGGGGAAATACTAAGGAAAATGCAGTGGAGATTCTTAACGGCCGAACCGACAACGCTACTGAGAATCACTGGAACTCGACGTTAAAACGTTAGTGCTCTTCGATAATGGGAACTGTTATGGGTGGGAAAATCAAAGTTTATTTAGCTAAGTTGTATTGTTTGGTTGCCGAGAAAAGTTCTGATTGAAGTAAAAATCAGTAAGTCTCATTAACAATGAATCTGATTACAAGGCGTTTTATATCTACATCTGGAATATTCTATACACGCCAAATGCATGAGCTTAAGTAACATAATCGTGCTAACGAACTGAGCTGAATAACAAACCTATAACTAACTCGCTGACTTGTACTGCCACATCACCATCCTTAGCTAACTGAAGAGTATATTCCCTGCATATTCCTTAACAGGGAATCCTGTGGGGATTTGGGAGAAAATTGTCCGCCGTTGAAAGGATCGATGACCGATGTATCGGGTGTGCCCGTGGCCGTCACTACGGGAGTTTGTATATATATGAATATGAGGCCCGGTAGTCCATCGGGCTCTGACGTCAGCGATTCTAGCGCGCCTGGTTTGTCATCGAATAATAGTTATAATAGTAGTAATATATACAAACCTGTGGCGAGATCTGGCGGTACCAATGTTAACGTTAATGTGCTGCCCGAGACCGAGAGCGAGACGACGTCGTGGTCCGACGATCTTGTAACTTCACTGTGTCTGTCCCTTCCGGGCGCTGACAAAGTCAATGAGTGAACTTGGGGAGGAAATTCAGAAGCAGCTCCAGTGAGTAATGAAAGTGGGCCGCCGAAGGGACTAGTGGATGGTAAGACAGAATGTGAGGACTTACGTGGCGGCGCTCGAACAGCAGAGAGGTGGCGCGTGCTTTCCGTGGATTTCTAGGAATGTTGGTGTCTAGATCGAGGATGGGTTAGTTAGTAATTAGTTGATGAAGTGATGAGGCAGACAGTGCGAGGGAGAAAACTGAACTCTATTTTATGCTATTTCATTTGTGAATAATTTATGAATGTACAAAATAGGGAGATGGAGTTGGAGATGAGTAAATGAGTGATTGATGGTGGTCTTATGCTAAGTTTCGTATACATTTTTAACTAACAGTTTATTTAAGTTGATTTTTTGTAAGTTGAGTTTTCACAAAAAAAAAAAAAAAAAAAAATTGGTTATTTAGGGGTTAACCAAAATTTTTTATTAAAAATTGTAAAATTATTTTAAGAGACAAATTTTTTAAAATTATTTATTGAAAAGAATAAAATAATATTATCAAATAAGTAAATAATATTTTAAATATTTTAATATTTAAAATAATTTAACCTCTATTATCAAAATTTTAAAATTTGAGTTATTACCTTTATTTAATTTTTAAATTTCTATTAAAAAATTTAAAAAAGAATTTATGAAATTAAATAAATACTTAATTGTCATTACACAAACCATATCAAAGAGGTACTTAGCTTTACATAGAAGAAAAAGAATAAATAGACCAAAAAGGTTGAAATTTCTATGGATCTATGGACTTCCTTCCTTTGAATAATTTATAGATCAGGACATAAACATGCAAGTTATGTCCTGTTAATTAATTCAACTTGCCTTAAAGTTCTAATTTCTAAATGGCGTGTACATTTTTGCGTATTCCTCCTTTTCATTGTTAAAAGTTATTTTATTTTGCATTTTTATCATGTTTCCCAATCGGGGACGATGATATGCACCAATAAAAAATCACAAATCGGAGTCAAAACAATACAGAAAAAGTACCAATAGAAGTCTCATTCTCTTTCATTAATGGGTTTAAATAAAGACACAAAGATCTGAATTAGTTTGTTTATTGGAGCCGATGGCATTCCATATGGGAAAGTAATG
Source organism: Citrus sinensis (assembly GCF_022201045.2). Classification (NCBI taxonomy): domain Eukaryota; kingdom Viridiplantae; phylum Streptophyta; class Magnoliopsida; order Sapindales; family Rutaceae; genus Citrus; species Citrus sinensis. The sequence continues at coordinate 3,941,060 of NC_068562.1, forward strand.
ACATCCTGATGAAATAGTTGCAACGTACATAAGTGTGAAACAGAATAAAATACCAATTTTTCATTTGACCACATCTGCGAGCAGCTGATTAACTAAAGGTAGTGGTTGCTTGCTTGGCGGTAGAAGTTACTTCGAAGATGGTAGGCGTTAGTTGATCCTGATGTCATGGTTGTTACGGTATATCGGTTAATGGCACGTTTATTAACAAGAGGCACCAAGTCCCGACATATTAACTTGAATGGAAAAACGTTTTATTAGATCGTTGTAGTCAACTTGTTCCTAATAAGATAGATCCTGTGCATATTTGGATTTCGAGACCTCTTTTATACACGATCGGTAAAACATATCGGATCATCCAGAGCTTGCTTATGCATGAAGTAGCTACATAATGATTGGAGTAGAGAAGAGGAGCAGAGGAGGATTACAAAGGGCGTTTAGTTACAAAGATGCAGCCGGCATGGTATTTGATCTAGCATCCTTTTTCTGCAGCACAGAATGCTTAGATTTAAATTGGTTGATGAGATGTTGTATATCCTGTCGCCAGGACCACGACGGGTCATTTAGAGCACGTACTGAATTGAGGCAAACAACAAGAGTGCCGCCTTCATGTAAAAGAACCTGCACGTAGGCCAAGAAAGATTAACCAGAGAGCTATAAGTTTTGGTCAGGAGAGAAACGAACTTGAAAAGGAAAATTGCCTTCGTGATCAAATAAGGAAAAAAAACATAAGTTTTAGGGAGACCATGGTGGATGCATCTTCTTTACATGATAACACTCTCGCTTCAATCAACCATTTTCATGAAAACTTTTAACCATATTACATAATCGAGGGTCTTTTTTGGTGATCAGTTTAACCAAACCACCTCAATAATTTTAAGGAAAGAGGTCCCGAAAGCTAATCATTAGATCGATTCATACCGTCAACCAAAGGGGTAAAAATCCCAAGACCGATGGAAGAGATGCCAAAATTATACAGGATAAAGCAAGGGCTACATTCTGCTTGACCTGCAAGCACACGTTCTCAAAAGATCAATAATATGAAGGGCAGAAATTACTAAAAGACTCAGCAAGCCATTTGTTAGCAAATACCAGCGAAGTTGTTTGGCGAGACTTGGCAACACAGAATGGGACACCAGAGATATTGTTCCGCAGGAGCAAGACATCTGCAACAGCTATAGCAGTTGCACTAGCCCGTTGAGCAAGAACAATTCCCACAGTTGCAGCTGCGAGTGCTGGCGCATCATTAATGCCTTCACCAACCATGATCAAACCTCCTCCTGCAGCAAAATCCAAATTTTTTTGAGAAAAAACATTTTGGGTTCCATAAATTATAGGACAACATATTAAAATCGCAAAGTAACATCTAGTTGATTTCTCCAATAAATAAATAAAAAATCCAATGGAACATAACAGGAAACCTAGTGGTCAAACTATAGCAGTATATATTTTTTGATTTGAGCTTCAGTACCCTAAGCATGTGATTCCATCTGACAAAAGCCTGGTAGAGCTGGAGATTAGTATAAGCAAAAAATAATACATATAAGTGCACAAGTACTAAGAGGGGAAAGAAGGTGGTGGTCTTTCTTCATCTGTGTTTCTGTTAGTTTCAGTAACTACTAAATGAAACAATACAAAATTAGCTTAATGAATGCTTATTTACATGCTATTATGAGTTCTAGGTAGCCAAAACATAGAGACAATATAATGATCTCGAACCATGATTAAAGCTTAGGAGCTCACCCATATCCCTGGAGGTCCTCTTCACATGATTGAGCTTATCCTCAGGCTTCAGGCTGCAGTAAACTTCATTGATGCCAACAGCATTTGCTACTCTCTGCGCACTAGACTCATGGTCACCAGTTAACATCATCACACGTAATCTTGCATGATCTTTTAATTCTGCTATAACATCTGAAACTCCTGGGCGAGGCCTATCCTCGAGGTGAATCAATGTTACCTATGCAGAGTTGGAGGCAAACATAATCTCAACTCCGGACGTCAAGTGATTCATGAGATACATGACTTCTCATGACCTTTGTAATGATGGGGTATTATGTAGAAATTAAATAAATAAATAAATAATTAGGGAGCATCTACAAATTTAAGCATTTGTATCATATCGATACTTAAATAAGTTGGCACAATTATACAGAAAATTAAATGCAGCACTAAAATTAGGATCACACATTAACTAGAAAAGTTTCTCCATCAGCAAACGTAAACGTAAACAAAATGAGGGAACTAAATTAGCATAAGGGCGAACCACACCTTTTCATTAACAGAAAGAGCAGCATGAACAAAGCCCCTTCCATAAGAAGAACCATTCACAGCTTCCTTGATCTTTCTTGATTCATCTTCAGATTTACAGAGAGAAGTTATAAAATCTACAGAACCCAGAGATGCTTTCAATTCTTTACCCCCTTCAGTTCCTGACTATAACAAAGTACAAAAGATTGTAAATCCAAATTATCATCAGAGCAAATATTGGGGGAAATATAACAATTCCCAGCATGAACTTTTTGATAACATACATATAAAAATTTTTGTTGGTATAAGAGTGCATGGGGTTCATATTAATTACAAACTTCATGTTATAAATTAAAAAATGACAACTCAATTAAATAACATGTATTCAGTTAAAACCAACAGCATTGTCCTTCTAGGATACGCAATATACAAATATTCTTTTATTTGTACAGATTCTTGCGCACAACAGACCTCAGTGATCCATCCCATCTCCTGAAGAACAACCAAATAAAACAACACTGGTTTTGAAGTGAAATATCTGGATATCTCCATTTATGTATTAAGGGTAAATTTCGGATTACTTCCATTGTGAAATGACAATATTCAAAATATCCCCCAAACTATTACAAGCCTCAACTTACCTCTATTTTTTTTAAAAGATAAAGGAAAAATGGGGCACATTGATGCAATTTTTTTGTTTTCTTAACAAAAATGGGGGGTAAGTTAAGGTTAACATAGTTTAGGGTGTATTTTGAAGATTGTGATTTCATGAGGGGGTAATCTGAATTACTTACATTGATAAATTCAGGGAGATTGAATTTAGTGATCTACATGAATACGGAAGTACAAGAGAATGTATATATTTATGTAAAGGAATGGGAAAGATTAAGGAAAAAAAAAGGCTTAAATGATATTTTTGCAGAGATTTTATATTTTACAATAAAGACTCTAAAAGCTTCCTGTCAAACTATAAGATGTTTTCTCAGTCAAATAAATAGACTCAAGTCATAATTAAAGAGATGAAAAACTTACATTGAGAGCTGTAAGTTTCAGTCTCTAATTTGAATGTATAATTACCTTCTCATAGTTTGGGACAAAATTAACCAAAAAGAAGACAAAGAATATTATTGGAACCAGTAGCACCATTCTAATACAAGATTCAAATAAGTTAGAAGGTTGTTTACATTGTTCAGCCAAGATAATCATATATTGCTTATTGAGCAAACATGGGTTAAGGTACCATCAGAATATATTTTTTAGTACCTCAATGCCATTTACAGTTGCTGTGAGACCTCGACCAGGAAAATACTCAAAACGGTCAATTGATACAGAAGGAAGGTCCTTGCCTATACTATGGTCAACCACAGCTCTGCATGAAACAAATGAAGACTGGTAAATTAGTTTGATATGAAAGCTAAAGACTGAAAACATCTAAAATAATAGCCTAAAAAACAATTACGAAATTCCAATTGAATGGAAGACAGATGGATTCATTCAGCACCAATATAAAGCTCATTACATCACATGGTAACAAGGGAAAACAAGAAAATTCTAAAGATTTGATTCCCACACCCGACTTCATCAAATTTACCACACAACATCACCAAATATAAATTGTCCACTCATAAATGGTGGAAAATTAGTTAGACATTCATTCATAGACAATCAAATTTTAAGTCTTTGACATACTAAACAACCAAAGTTAAAATATGTTGAGCCAGAAAAATGTTTAACTCAACCTGTGGGAAAAGTGTTTTCCTAAAAGTTTAAACTGTAGAATTGTTGTAACATTCTTACCAACCTTATAATCTAACAAAGCTCCAACAGCTGGATTGTGCAAAGAGTAATCATATGGACAGAATCAAATACTTGAGCAAATTCAAACTTGAGAATCAGATGATGAGAACATGAATGACCAGTTGCAAGATGATCAAGAACTTCAAAACCACATATTTGATGTTGGTACCATGCATGGTGGAAAGTTCACATTGGCACTTCCATTATAAAAGATTGCAAACCAAGCAATCACCGAAGACTAACTGTATGTGTAAATCATTTTTAATCTAGTTCATAGTAAAAATCACCACAGATGCTATTTCCCAGTAAGATTTTGTATCATGTAGATGGAGAAGGACAAGCATGCAAGTCCTTTCTTTTAATTTAATTAGATTAGTAGGGCTAAGAGTGAGGAAGGACATGAATAACAGAGATGAGTTGAAGACTAGATTGCATTCAAGCACACAAGTCTCCATCCGTTTCGCACTAAGCATTTAGAATGGCAGATGATGTACACAGAAAGCTTTCTGCGCACTTGTCATGCAACTAGTAATGCTGGAAGCTAAGTATTTACAAAGAGTTATCATTCAAGCCACATCATAGGAATAGATTATTCAGGTAGACACTATACATGGAATGCATACTTCTGTGAAAAAGTACCTTCCAATAGGGTGGGTAGTACCCTTTTCCATGGCGGCTGCTACTGCAAGGGCTTCTTTTTCACAATTGGGAATGCAACAGGAGATGTCATGTGTCTTCTTGCTTCGAATCCAATGCCCATAAATTGGTTCAATTGCTTTGAACATAAGGCCCCCAGTTGTTAATGTTCCAGTTTTGTCAAATGCAATAGTGTGGCAAGATGCTAAAGCATCTAATACTTGTCCACCTTTAAGCAGTATCCCCTGTAAAAAGGATTGTGTCATGGCCACATAAGAGGTTCATCTCACCTGTGGAACTTAAACCCAACCACAACTTTTTGAGTAACCTCACTCCACCCTCCAAATGCACAACCCAAAAAAACAAAAAGAAGAGAGAGGCTTAATTATGGCAGTTGAATGATAGGTACCTTTCTTGCACAGGAGCTAATTGCAGTAGCATAGGCCAAGGGAGCTACAGCCAAGGCACATGGTGATGCAGCCACCATGAGCCCCAATGCTCTGTAGACTGATCCTCTGCATGCTACATGATTAAACAAGAGTCAAACAACACTGAAGATAAAAATGTCCAAAATGCCAAATTTTAGTGATATGCTTGAAACCTCTTAGGACATTGGTGAGAAACAGAAGCACCCAGCTATGATAAAGATGGAAGACCAGACCCTTTTTCAGACAAGAAGTATGCATTTATAAAGCTAAAAACATCCTTGTTAAATAGTTCAACCAGACGTAAGGCTCATAATTGCGATAATTGCACAATTAAAATGCTAGATAATTGAAAGAACTGAAGAATATACATAAAAATTTGAGCTCTTTCACTAGATTACCTGAAGTGCCGATAAATGACCACTTGAAAAGAAATGGCCCAATAAGAGCAATAGCCAGTGATAAAACAACTACCACCTTACTGTATTGCTCACCAAATTCATCCAACCACCTTTCAAGCTTCGGCTTGTTCAATTGTGCTTCCTCAGTCAATTGCACAATTCTATTAAGTGTGGACTCTTTCCATGTCTTTGTTGCCTGACAGAAATTTGGAAGGAAATTTTAAAGATGTGTAACCTGAGAACATAAATAAGCACCAACGGCCAAAAAGGATAGAAGAAGAAAAACAACAAGAGCTTTGACTGTTGTGCACTCAAGGGTTTCACAAGAGGTTGGAAAACAAGAACTTCTTTCCACACATCTGCCTCTGGAAGAAGTATGAAGCTAAGAAAATAAATATACCTTCAGGATCATTCTACCATCCAAATTCCTTGCACCACCAGGAATCCTGTCTCCAACCTTAGCCTCTAGTGGCTTGACTTCCCCAGTCAAGTGTTCAATAGTAATTGTTGCAGTACCTTGATAAACTTCACAATCAACAGGCACAGCCTGAATACAGTTCCAGACCAAATGAAGTTTCCATAATTTAGTATATGATTGAAAAGGTTAAAAACTTTCAATTAGAATAGCACAAAGTGATGCTGAAAAGTGCTCTCGTACGGGAGAAAAATGTAATCGTTTCTGTTATCACAGACCTCGCCAGCGCCAACCAAAATATATGAGCCAACTTCCACATCATGCACGGGTACACTTCTATATGCTAAATCAGAGACATCTGGTAGGTTGTCATCATCAACATTTAGCACAAGGACAGAATCTGGATAATTTTCTTTCAGCTCCTTAACATCTACCATTGCGCGGCTAGTGAAAAACTCTTCAGCTGCACAAGTGATAAATTAGTGTACGAAGCATAACTTAGCCTTGAAATATTTGACAATCCCCTAGTTTGAAAAGCTTACCAATGTGGGCCAGATTGAACATTGCAAGAAGTAATCCTCCTTCCAAGGAGTTTCCCATAAATATTGATGCAAAGGCTGCAAAAGCCATTAGCACATGAATGTTTACTTTCCCACCAGCAATATCAGTTAGAGCATCAAGGGATGCTGAGACCTGAGAGGAATCCAATAAAGTATATGGAACAATGAAAATGGTGACAATCAGGTCCTGAACAAAATATGTGACATTCCACAAATCCTGATATAGTTCATTGTAGATAAAGTAAAAATTCTAAAAAACAGAATGAGATTGGAGGAAATATACAAAAGAACTATAGAAGGAATTTTCTAGAGTGTACTCCCAAATGCAACCTAAGAATGTGATTGATCGCAAAAAAAGGAGCACAGGCACACATGATCAATTTCCAGATTCAAAAGCTCATACACCTGAATTATCATTATTAGCACAATGAAGTCCATATAATAATAAACTTGTGCTTACGTTTGTTGGCAGCACAGACAATAAAGCAACGTTATATACTACTATAAGTAAATACTCAGCATAATTATAATTCATGATCAAATACAAATAAAAATAAATTTCAAGTAAGTCCTAATATCTAAATCTAAGTTCCAATTTCCAAAAACATATGAATAATAATAATAATAATAATGCTTACGCCAACAAGAGGAAAAGCAACGGCGAGAAATGCATTTTGTAGAGGCTTAATCGCTGGTTTCGGTAACAAATAAGGACAAGCAGCAGCAGCTAGAAACAGTGCCGCGGCACAGCAACAAAGCTGCAGGTGCTCTCTCAAAAAATTCGCCAAATCTAACCATCTAGTTGCTTTAGCAAATTTAATAACCGCTTTCTGTGGTCCGCTCAGCTCCGAACAATCATTGTGACGGTGATGATGATGATGATCGTGATAGTGGTGCTGGTGATTAATGTGAGGATGAGATAGGCAATTAACTGGTCGGTAATTGAGAGGTTTAAAATTGAAGCGAATTACGGGATGAGTGAAGCTAAGAGTTGGTTTGAGTGAGTTGACTCGTTTGAGTCGTATGGAGCGAGTCGGAGACGGGAAACTCGCGACGTGGATGGTTGAATGAAGAAGAGTTGTTTCCATTGTTATAGAAATTGATGGTGGTATTCAGGTCATTAGCATAGTAGTAGTAGTAAACAAAGCTATTTAATTCGAAATGGAATGGAGGCCAAGGCCGTGGTGCTCACTGCTCTCTTCTTATTGTGTCTGCGTAGTATTTTGTCAATGACTGTTGCGTTTGTGCGTGCTCAAGAGTCAGGGCTCAAGCTTTGGTTGTAGTTGGAGAGAATGATTACACATTATGAGCTCATTTTTGGGCCTGCTTTGTTGCTTGTCTTATATGGCTGCCATTACATTCAATTAAATACTGTGATTGTACTGAATTAATTTTAATTGAATTATATTAAATTATATAATATTATATTATATTTAGTATAATATCATATTAAAATATTTAAGAGTAATAATTAAAATTAATTTAAAAATAATTAATAAGAACATTAGCTATATAGTAAATTAGTGATTGGGCAGTCATAATTATAATAAATAAATATAAATTAATAACACGATTTAATTATTTAATTATTTTTTTTCAGATATATTTTATTTTATCAAAAAGTTAGCAAAAAGAGAGACGAGCCACGAGGCGCTAGAACACCTACGCGCTGATCCTTTTCTGGTAAGCTCCGATGGGGCAAAGATGGAGAAACCAGCAAACAGCCTTGACTGTTTACTAGACATTGTTCCAGCTTTTCACCCTCTGCAATCCTACCTCACAATTCTCAAGGTTGAAGGGAAGTTCATTTTAGTTGGCGTTGCTTCAAAGCCCCTACAATTTGATTCAGCGTACCTAATTCTTTGTACGTTATTGGTAATTTTCATTCCAGTTAAGCTACACAAAATTTGGTTAAATAAATGTTGCTAATTAGGGAAGAAAACAGTAACGGGAAGTTATGTCGGAAGCATGGAAAAGTCGCAGGAATTACTGGGTTTTTGGGGACAGAAGGGTTTGACGTCAGTGTTAGAGTTGGTTAAAATTGATTACGAAAGCGGGGCATTTGAGAAGATGGAAAGAAATGATACGAGGTGTAGGTTCGTGCTGGACGTCGGTGGCAGCAGCAGCAACCTTGGATGATGCGGTTGTCTATAAAACAAGGGCAATTTCACTTCTAAAATAATTTCGAATTTTGGCTTTTCAGTTTTCATTATGCTGAAATAATCTCGATTCATGTCACAAGTTGACAACGGGGTTCCTTCCTGAGTTTTGCTTTTACTCACTTTTTCAGTTGCAGGTAAGTGTTTGCTTGTCCTGAAATTCATCTCCAGTGTGAGTAACTGAATATGGGCATATTGCAATATCAGTTCAGTTTGTTTGTGGTTGCCAATGAAGTCCCAAACATTTGTAAAGAACAAAGGTTTATATATAAAGAACAGGGAAATTCTCTCTTACACTTAAACGTGTGAGAAGAATCGGTTATCTCACGAAATGTCAAAATGCCAAGAGAGGGATAAGCACCAGGAGGCTTCACATTGAATCTAACATCAACTAATCAACAAGGTTTGTAATAAGAAAACATTTGGCTATTGCAATCAAATCTTTTCACGATACAAATAAATCTCACTCACCGTCTGAAAGAGAGAAAGAATAACAGATTCTATAGTTACAACAATTGGACGCCGTATTCTCTGGGTTGTTGACGCCAAGATGGTCATGAAGCTCTATGACTGACTCCACCATCTAATATCGGCAACAATGAGTGTGCAGATGGCAGAGAAGATTCTGCAGAAACATTACTCATCTTTTCCTTTGCCTTTACCTTCAGAAACTCTCGACCCATCGTAAGCAGAAAGAAAGAAAGTACTCTGATTTTTCTGCATAAACCTGCAATATATTGAGCATAAACACATAATATAGTTATATCTCAAGCAATGAAAGACACCAATTGAGCATTTAGGTAACGAGTCTAATGAGTGAGGATTCAATACTTGAGAAAGTCAATCATTTTCTGCTGCAAGCGGATAAGTGTTTCATCTTCGATGTTGACATATGCCAATAGCTCAGGCAACTTAACTGCAAACGTGTGGAAAACTATAACATTAAGTAACTCACATTTAAACAAAGTTAGTTTCATGCCGTGGATAGCATTAAGTTATTTAGATAATCTATGTAGTTCAAAATCTCACAATCTATATAGTTTCATGCCGTGGATAGAATTACATGTAAAACAGCATATTTATGACACTCAAACTGCTCCAAAAGCATACTTACCAAAGAGGCGTAGCAAATGTTCAGCACCATAAATGGTTGATGGAGAAACATTATCCACAACTAAATCATGATACTGTTGGCGCTCTTTCTTGTAAAGGAGCATCACAGGCAATGCTTTGTCGAAGTAACATCTAATGCCTTTCAAGATTTCTCCAATTGAATCAGTCATCCTGAAAGAAAATATGATCCATGTGACCATTAAAAGTGTAATCTTCAGAATTATATACTGGAGCGTTAAAAGTGACGACTTGATTTCAACTTATTCAGTACAGCCAAAACTCAGAAAATAAGTTCATAACACTAAACTTGTGGACACATCTGCAGGCAGTTTACATGAGTAAGCCCAAGAAAACAATTAATGCCTCGGCAACAAAATTATCTGTTCATTTGAATCGAAATGTTTGTGTTTATGTGAGTGCATAGAGTGAGAGGACAACACCAAACTCTGCTCAGGGAAGAGGACAGCAGCATCCTCATAAAATCAGTATTAAATATACAATACCCTTATCTTGATTTCAATTCAGAAATATTCCATTCAATTTAAAATTTGTACAGGCTGACTCTCAATAAGCTGAGGAACCCAGATTCAACCATTTAAATCCATGGATAGGGGCTCCATGTCTTTTCATTTCTCTTAAGAAAATTAATCCAAATAAGCTTCAATTCTAAACATAAGGAAGAAAACAGTAAAAAATAGCGTTGATATATTCACTATGAGAAGGAAGCCAAGTTCTAACTCCAGCAGTAAAGAACAGAATTGATATATACTAAAATCATTTTTCATTAATAAAGCTTCCGTACCATTGAGGTTCACCCAATGTGTGTGTGCGTATCCTTCTCTACAGTGGATGCCCTCATTTTTTTTTTTTTTATGCAGACACACTTTTAAGCCATACGGTTTAATAAAGTTAGATTTTAATGGTATTAAAACGCATGATTTTATATTGCATTAAAAAATAACTCTATTAGATTACACGGTTTAACAGAGTGTCCGCATTAAGAAAAAAACGAAAACGAGGGTGTCCAATAAAAAATACTCTCAATTTTACACTCATTAATATCCATTGGATTTAGTTGAATCAATGGATGAGATTTACTGAAATTAAATATCCAAGAATTTTTTTATATTTCCTCTCTCCATGTGGAGCCCACCCCAAATCTTTTCCCCTCTTGTATTTTCTCTCTCCCTTCACGTGCTCTCTCCACTTCCCTTCTCTTGTTTTTTATAATCTCTACTTTTTTTTTTGTTTTTTTCCCCCTCAGCTACAAAATTTCTTTACTCTCTCCAAATTCATCTCCAGCTCTTTGTTTCATCTATTTTCTCTCTCCGCATACAATTGAAAGCGCAAAATCGCCAATTGAAAGCTCAAGACCGATAACAGTGATTTGACTTGTTCCATTGAGAGATTTGGTAATCGGTGCCAGTGGTTGGATTTGAGCAATTTGGAAGCAACGTTGTTGAGCTTATCAGTTGATAGAATCAAACACGTCAACAAAACTCCACAAGATTGCAAAAATCAAATTGACTTCTTGTCATCCAATGAGTCACACCTTGATAGGCTCTTACTTTTCACCCACTGCACCACCTTTCTGTTTTTGGGTTTCTGGAAGAGATTAAAAGAAACAAGAGTAGAGTGTTGGGGGGTAGGTAAAGAGCACTTGAAGGGAGAGAGAAAATACAAGACAAGAAAGATTTGGGGTGGGGTCACATGGAAAGAGAAAATATAAAAAATTTAGAATATTTAATTTCAGTAAATTTCATCCATTGATTCAACTTAAATCCAATGGATATTAATGTGTAAAATTGAGAGTATTTTTACGGGCCTGCTGACCCACGTGTATGTGTGTGTGTGTGTGTGTGTGTGTAAATGAACCTCTGAGCCCAAAGAATCAAAAGCCTAAGCTGGACGTATTTTCAATATCTTAAAAGATTTTTAGTAAGAAGTTAAAGATGATTCTATTCTCTATACAATTGAAAGAGATGAACACTTTTTATATCTGGATCCAGCAAGCAAGAAAAGAATTACCTTGTCAACAAAAAGATACTGGGTAAATTTGAATCATATCCATGTCACAGTTGGAAACAGATTATGAAATCAACAACTGTACAAATGACAAGCACAGGCACAAAATAATAAAACTACTGTATAGACTACTAGTAAAACTTACATGCCATCCTTCTTTGACCTGTATTGAAGGTACTTCGTCAAAATATCATCAACATTTGGCAAACGTGGAAGTTTAACAAGCTGCAGAAAAAAGGGTAATCTATCAGCAAAATTTATCACAGAATCAGATATATGTATTTTAAACTCAGCTGTTAAGAAAGCTTTCAACTTCCAAGACTTTATATCAATGTTCAAGCACCATTAACATAAGGAAAACAGAAACTTTTTCAACAGTCTGTAACAGACATACCTTGTCCTGCTGATTAACAAATTCCCAATCGTCAACAAGCTGCTTCTTTAGTGTAGAAGGGATTTGGATCTTGACAAGCTTTTCTACAGATACGTTGTCCTTCTAACAAATATAAAATCACACTTAGCCCAACAATACAAGAAAGCACTCTCAAATGGAGCATTTTTGTATGCAGACACATCTTTTGCCAGATTCAACTTAAGTTGAGCAGTGTGACAAAAATACAAGTAGCTGAGTAATTTAATTTTGAACAAGGAAAATCGCATTGCATTCCTTATCATAAATATCCCTATTTGTATTCTGAAGCCTATAATCACATTTGAACTTACAACATATAGATAACCATATCCAAGGGAAGTTAAAAAAATAATATATATAGCAACCGATAGAGGTAGCAGGTGCGAACTGGTGCATCAGATGAACATCCAGAAACTAAGACACAACTGATTCGAGATGCTACATTTAAGCATATAGAAACTAGAACTCAATTTATGCATCACTTTTAACCTCACAGCTTATGTAGAACTACTATACATACTGTGGATTGAAAGGAGTTCAATAAAAGTTAATCATAAAATAATAGTAAATAGGACAGCAGCTCAAATGCTGCAGTTGGCCATAGAAGCAATGGATTCAATAAGTGTCTTCAGAAAACAAAAAGATATATATTAAAGCATTATCTACAAACCAGACCTCTGTGCCTGAGTCACTCTTTCGCTTCTTCCCTTTTGCCACTGCCACAAAATTAGCTTATGTTACAACTAAAGTTCAGAGTCCTCCTATAGCATGTCATTTTCATATTGATAAACAAAAACAAACTTCAAAGCAAGCAAAAGGTAGATATACGGCCGTGCTTCAGCATCCTGTGAAATTTCAGTTTGTTTCAAAATGCATTTAGCGGAAAAGAGACTATATTCTTATCAAGAAAAGAGAAGAGACTATATTGAGTGCCAAATATTACAGAGAATGCTGAAAAATTTTCAGACATTATGGATCTCTCAAGGCTGAAGGATTATAATGGTGAATTGCTTGTAATCCCAACATCTTCAAATAATCTTGTCCCACAGAATGACATAGCACTCCAAAACCTTTGTTGACCACTATATTGAGTGCCAAATATTAATCTGAAGTTAGCATTGAAACTGAACTCATAACAAACATAAAAGCAAAGTATGTTATAATTATCAGTGAAGTCCTGACAACAAACTTAACTAGGTTTTCATGGCTCCAATCAGAATTTGACATCGTGAAATTAATAAGATTAGACACATATATCCATCTCCCCATTGAAGGTTGTTTTTTATTTTAATTATTAAAAGAAATACATTATGAGAATATTATCATGTAAATGATATAGTGTAAGGCAATTGCTTCACACGCATGCATCATGGCAAAATGAGTATCACAAAAATAACTTCAGTAAGATCTCCAATGAATGGTACAGATGACGAGATATTTTAAAACTAAGGGAGAAAAGAAAAGTTGATACCATAGCTTTTGATGTCCTCTTTCTCCACCTTCACATCTACAACATCATAATCAATATAAGCAGTCAATAACTAGCATAAAAGGCACCAAATATTAATTGGTCCGACACTTGAAACTCCCAAAAAACTAAAGTAACAGAAAAGATAATTGAAATAAATTATAAAATATTGAGAAAGGAAAGTCTAGATGAACCTATATTCAATTAGTGTGATGCCATAGAAAAGATAAGCTTGGCCATCTGACACCATATCTAAACATAATATCTAAAGAATGAACTTAGACTTCCAATTGAATGGATTTTTTAAGCGTAAGAGATAAAAAGGCTTTAAGCTAACCGGTAGAACTTTTTTGCTTAGTCTGAGCTGACCGTCCAGACTTTGAACTCCTGTCTGCACCTTGTTTTTTTTGAAGGGCTTGCTGCTTCATGACATTCTCTTCAGTATGTTTCAGCAACCGGTCCACACCTACCCACTCGTCCCAACTGTTGGCAAGATGTCCAAGCGATAGTAATGATTTCTGTATCCCTTTCCGAAAAGGGCAATAAAAATTAATGAAAGCAAATTTTCCTGGTCTCACTGGGAAAAGATTTTTCTCTGAAATAAAATTTCTCATTGTAGTTCCATCCAAGTAGAATTGCCTCATGTCCATACAATGAACTTTATTATAAAATTTTTTTTTTTTTTTGGAAAGGAACTTCTATTGTAAATTTTAGTAATGGGCAAAGTGTATCAGAGAAATATTAGCACATGTACCAGCAGCTGTAGCTCCTCCCAAGCCATCAAAATGAAACTTTCAAAAAGACAAGGAACCAATTTCATATGTTTAACTGATTAAGGAGAGCCAGTAAATAATTAAATGTTGAAAGAATAAAACTGGTGTGACTGAATTTCTCAATTTATTTAATTAAAAAAAATGGATACAAGAAGATGTGATCCATCATGATAGCATGGTTTTGGTAAGTTTGCAAGGTGCAGTTTCATTTAATAGCATTTACCACTTCTAAATCGCATATGAAGATGCAATCTAGAAATGTTTAACCACCAGATCAGGTTAATGTGAAGAACTGACAGTTGATGAAGAAAAGAGAAGCAATTACATTGAGTGTTTCTGCCTAAAAGAGTGCACTTTTGAAACAGTGCAGTCTGTATCATACAGATTGTTAAAGCACTAAATATTTCGGTAATGTTATAGTGAGGAAGAAAGCAAAGGAGAGAAGATGACCTCCAAATCAAGCACTCTGTTGCTCACCATGTTTTGGAATCAGAACTTAAAATATGAAGTAAGACGAATACAACAGAAGGCATACTCACTTTTTGTTCCAACCCTGCAATACAGAAAATGTGTCATCACTTGTATATATGAGGTAATCCTATGTTTCCCCACCATATCAGTGGTTCAAGCATTTAAATTGCAAGAATATCATTGTCTTTACAGCAGTAACTGAAAGACGCTCCCAAAGAAAGTATACCATAATTCAAAGTAGCCAACTAAAAGAGAGAAACGTAGTTGGTGGGAAGACTCACAAGGTAGTGAACATAGTATCTCCACTCTTTTTTCCGAAGCTCAGCTTTTTGAACCTAAAATAATTGAGCACAGAGTAATCAGAGTAGAAACACTAAAGTTGAAATGTGCACAAGAAATCGAGAAAAAGATTAATCAATTGGAAAACAAGAACAGGTTTTAAGATTAAAATTATAACGTTTTACCAATTGTAAAACCAAACATCCACTTCAGCAACATATAATTGGAGGCACAATATAAAACAATTATACTTATGCAGCAGATGCTCCCTTGACCCTTAATTCCTCCTAACAGAATAATGAAGGACAACAGCCTCCACATAATAGCATTTCAATCAAATTTCGGTAGCATTTTCTATATATGTCACAAAAAACTCAAGCTCTAAAGCCATTAACAAAGAACCATAGCTTAATTTTGACTCACATCAGAATATCTAATCTCTCTCTCTCTCTCTCTCTCTCTCTCTCTCTCTCTCACTTACTCACTCACTCACTCACTCACAGACACTCACAGACACACACAAACACACCCACAGGCAAAAGACTCGATATTGGCAAATTTAGGAATTCCAGAACTAAAACAACCACTCAAATGTACTCAGTATAGCCACTGACTCAATTAACAACACAAAAACCTGCAATGGAACGCAAATTAAGCTTTTGGAAATTGATAACATGAATGACGAGCAAAACAAATTTAAGTACATATCACATACCTAATTTATAAACTATGAGCTAAAGATTTATCGAGAACCAAAGGGCTAGGTCGAAGACCCAGATTTCGGGCGTAAAACACAAATCATAACTTCATATAAAGCCAAAATAAATTTAAAAAATAAAATAAAATAAAGACAGTTAAATAACGTTAATTTAAGAAAGATACACGAAGAAGTGACCAAAATAACGTTAATTTAAGAAATACAAAGCAGAAATAGAGAAAAGAAAGAAATGCCTTGGCTTCGTAGATGCAAGGACCATGATAGGCGAGGACTCGCTCGCCCTCGGAGAAGAGGCTGGAATTGGACGGAGGCGTGTCTCTGCTCGAAGTGTCGCCATCGCTGCCGGTATCGTCCTTCGATGAGCTTCCCATTTTGAGCTTATTCGAAGCAGCGCCAGACAGACTGAAGATGATCTCTTCTTTGACTTGTTAATTTTAGCTGCAGGTCATTCTCTTCTGCCGCGACTCGTCGCCCGGCTGTTCTCTATTCTCTCGTTTCGCCCACTGTTTGAAGTGGAATCGCTACGCGGTAGCTGTGATTTAGAGGAAAAATTAGTAGTGAACCCCTCAATTTAATATGTTTTGTTAATTAAGACCTTCAGTTTAAAATAGTTTACGAATGACTCTAATATTTGTTAAACGTTATTTAAAGAAAAAAGTACTAGAATTTATCGTTTTTGTCCTTTTTATTTTTTTGGTTGCTTCGATCTTATGCAATATCATAGATGAAGTAATCATAAATTACGATGGAAAACTGCAAAAGTAAAAAACAATCAATTCAGTAGTCCAACATTGATGCTGGACTTAAAATTTTTTTTTCCCTTGAATATAAATATTTGGCTTAAGTAGATACATCTCCTATAAAAATGTGATAGTTTGATCTAAGTTAGTTCTAATAAATTTATATCGGTAATTATGATTATTAAAAAAGCACGACCAGGTAATTAAAAAATAAGAAAGATATCAAAATAGAAACCAATTTTTCATTACAAAAATAATAGAGATAAATAGTGTAATTATAACTTTAGGACAAAATGGAAGATTGAAGATGGGCGATTACTACTGAATCTATGTTAATTAAATTTATCTATTTTCTAATCCAATCATCAAAACTCAGATTATGCATTGAAGTTTGGTACAGTTGTAATTTTCAACTAGGGCGTAGAATGCGAATGAGGAGAGAAAGAAGAAAGCCATTAAGAACAGTTTAGTGAATGATTAAAAACTACACTAAAGAGTGGCTTGAAACTAATTATATTATATTAGCCAAGTGTAGTCATCGATATGTTTAAATATGAGTATGCATATTAAAATGAGTATACATGAAATCAAAATTTATAGTCGAAACCCTATTTGTTATTGATGTTTGGTAGTTCTATGTTATGAGATAAACATTTTGTGCGAAAAACCTATTTAGCACTTAGACATTTATTGTCAAAAAGTTGTTAAGTAAGCCTTGAACTTCTTAACTAACTTAGCTAAGTTGCTTGCAGAAGAGTTAGATAAAAAAAGTAATTAGTTAAGTAAAAAAAAAGAGTTTACTCATAGGTGTTTAAATTACTCATTACTTGTTGCACGTTTTAAATGGCAAGTCTATTTATAGGGAGACTTAACTAATTATAAAATATTCTAAATTTAAAGAGTTCTCATGATCCAAAGAGAATTCTCATATCTAGTAATTCTTAGAGTGTGCTAGATATTTCTATATATAAACTACGTAGAAATATGTTGATATTGATCATAGAAATATGTTATGAAAGAGGTATCAAGAAAATCCTTCGTTGTGAACACAAAAAAAAAAGCTTGCGGTTGTAGTGTCGTTGAAGGAAAATTATCCGACCAAACTACAAAAGCACGAATTTGCAAAGTCAGATTAGTCATTAGTCAAAGGGTGATCGAGTTGTAGAATTTGAGTTACAAGGAGGTGCAGATATATGTCTAACTTCAAAATCTTGTTGCGTGGCCGCTTCAACGTCGGCTGGACCTCACTAACATTGGCCTTACGAAATTTGAATAAGTGGGATGATGTTACAACTGTACCCACTCTCTTCCCTGATACAAGCCCAACAAAATAGAATATGATATAATAAAATATTATGACTCTGGAAATTAAAATTTCGGCCACCCTGGGGTTATGCCTGCTTGTCAAAAATTGCCTTCGAAAATAATAATAAGGGGACCAAAAACTTAGGCGGCTGTGCGAACTGGACTATATATTTAGCACGTCTCCATCGGACAAATTCATGGTTAGTTAGTATTTAGTTTATTAGTAGCAGCTGACGCCTACATTGTTGGTTCGATATACTCGCGCGCGCACACACATATATTCATAGTAGCTGGACATTTTGACCTAATTTTATACTATATACATACATAAAAACATATATATATGTGTGTGTATTCATTATTATTAGGGCTCATTTTACACGAGAAATATTTAAGGCACTTCATTTTAGCTTCTAAAGACACTTAATTACGATTTATTTATTCACAAAATAAATAAATACGTAAAAAAAATTAAAAGAATTTAATTTATTGAGATACTTTAAGGATAATGAAAAAAGGTTTTATTAACTTCTCCCATGAGAAATTCAATTATACTCGAAAATACTAATTTTTCATTTTCTAAACATCAGAAAATTGAAAATCTATTTATTTACCCCCAACCTAATATGTATTAAGTAATTTTATATTATATCCGTTGTGAATTGATCATTTTTAAATCACCCTTTACTTTTAAAAATCTTAATTTATCTCATTTTTGTTAAGATCGCATAACCAAATTTCATCAATAAACCCCCATTTTTCTCTTATCTTTTAAACAAAAATAAGAATTATCTGAAATTAAGATTACTTTTAAATATACTTTAGAATTTAAAATGTCAATGATATAATTTTTTTTTTAATAAACTGACATGATATATGCGTGTAAGTGTTAGATGAATAAAAACACATAAATCAACCCTTCTATTGACAACAAATAAAACGAGGCATACGACAAGCACAGAATAGTGTCACACAATTCGTATATTGTAGCTTTATGCTAAAAATTTGACTCTATTGTTGTTCTGTTTGTTTGATCGCCTTTCTTTTTGGTCTTCTGAACACATGGAGACTAATGAAATTATAGCAAAGCATTACTTTGTTAATTTTATTCCATTAAAGAATATTCTCTGCTTATTTTCGGCTCTTGATGCCATCAACTAAAGAGTGGCCCCACTGTACCTACCAAAGATATATTTTAGTGAAGGATTCAATTAACTTGAAGCAACAACACACAGGTATTTATATGATGTATGAAACGGAAGGTACACTACCAATCCCATTCACGTAAGCTATAATGAAAACAAAGGATATTACTTAATAAATTAAACATTGAAGCATAGCACCTAAATGATGAATTAGTTTGAAATTAAAGTAGAAGATATTACATTAAATGGCCTGCCTTTGACAGTGTTTCTAAGTATAGACGTTGAACAAAGACTTTGTTCCCAGAAAAAAAATTATATAACCGAACTGAGGATCACAGAAAGAGAGCTAGCTAGATTGCTTCTCCTTGCAACAGGTGTGTGAGAGTAACAGGTAAATTAGGGTTACTTGTGACCTGCACCAGGGCTTGGACCCGACTGCTTAATGCTTCCTAGAGTATGATTGTCCGTCAACTTGTGTCCTTCACCGGGGCTTGGACCCGACTGTTTCATGTCTCCGTAAGTATTCCTGTCGTTATACTTGTGTCCTACACCGGGACTCGGCCCGGATCTCTTGATTGCTTCAAGATATAATCCATCAAACAAACCCTCTAGCCCATCACTCATATAGTTCTTTGACATGGATATGTTGATGGGGCGGGCGGCTTCTGTCCCAAAGAAACTAAAACTCATTGGAAGAAGAAGAAGAAGAACCAAAAATAAGCTAAGAGATTTGATTGCGGTTGCCATTTGCTGAAGTTTAAATGAAAGCGTGTGATATATGCAACATGCAGAACCTGGTGTGCTATTTATAACGGCGATTAGTTTGGCCTTGACTGTGAGAACTAAGATAGTTTTTCTTTGACTATAAATTACGTTGGACTTTAATATTGCACCATTCAAACAAACGTGATAATTTTTATCTCCCTTATTCAAATAAACGTGTGAAAGAATATATTCTTGGCTTGGTAACGAGGAACCAACGAGCTTCTTGACTCGAAGAGCTGGAAAAAGAAAATGAGAGAAATTGAATAAAACTAGAGATTGCGAGTCCAATTTGGAGGTGAATTGAAGAGAATGATATGAATTGAAAATAGAAAAATAACTCAACAAGTAGCATGGGTTCTTTGGTTCATTGGCAGCCATATGGTCAGTAAATGACTTTTTTTCTTTTTTCCATCCCTTACCAATTTCCAAAGACCAACATATATATAGAGTTGTTGGGATTGACAAAAAAAAATATTATTTTAACAAAGTTATTTATTTATCAATAAATGAATAATTTAACAAATTATGGATAAATAAATATTTGTTAATTTAGGAATATATTTTATTTTAAGATGAGTTTTGTTAATACATTGTACATACTTACCTATGAAGGAGCACATATTGTATTTTCTCAGTTCAACAGTTTCTCCTCCAACAGCTATAAACCATCATGCTTGCTAGTTCATTTTAACATATTACATACATATTCTAATATAATATCTATAATAATGCTTATTGGAATATACATCAATTTGTTCTTATTCCTAAATTTGGAATATATTAGAAAGACATAAAGAAAATGTACCAAACGCAATGCATGCTCTACACAAAATTAAGGATAATGCTCTAGTCAATTTAAGAACAAAGAAAAAATAAATAATTTTAGATTCTTAAATGTATAGTTTGCAAAGAGTTGAATTCAAATAATTAAAGTTGCAAAGAAAAAAAGATCCTAAATGTTGTGAATTTTATAATTTATTCATTATTTAATTTTGTATTTGGTTAATTTTTAATTTATATTTTCATTGGACTCTAAACACATTCAAAAAAAGTTATTATCTTATGCGTTTAGCAAAATTATTAATTTAATACACTAACCCAAGCTAGCACCAAAAGATTTTATTATTTAATCAAGGTTATTAATTTATCAAATATTTATTTTTTGAGATTTTACTGTATGTTGAACATTATAAGAAGGATTTATGTGTATTTTAGTTGCTTGTTGTTTTCATTTTTAGTCTAAAGTTTTAATATATTTAGTTGTCAAACAATTTCATCTAAATTAAATGGAAAATTTTAAAATAGTCCACTTTTATTTGAAGTCTGAATGTTGAATATTAAATAAATAAGTAGTTTTAGTATTACAATGATTATTGATGTTATGCTAATATTTATTTTTGTGATGAATTCAAAGAGAAGAAGTGTAATTTATTATTTTTTAAAAAATTTCTATTGATCACATTAATTAACTTGTTAAATTTTTAATATGAAGAAGAAGAGTGTGTGTGTACACAACACTTAAAAGGAATGCGCATGTCACTTTCAAAATTTTTTATTTTAAAAAAAATTAATACTTATAATCATATCAATTTTTTTTAAAAATATGTTTATCACCCAAAAATATCTTTTGGTGATTTTAATTGTAAGAATATTTTAATTTGAGGAAAAAGAATACCTATACCCTCAAAGTCCAAAGAAGTGATCATTTACACCCCCGAGTTTTTAATAAAGAACTTCAAGACTTTGAATATAATAACTAAAAATTTTGACTTTAAATTTTTTAATAAATACAAATAAGTATAATATAAATAATTTAAAATATTCAATAGACTAATAATAAGTATTTAAAGTAATTTTAAAAATTCCAATTATTATATTTATTTTAATAATATATTTGCAATTATTATAAAGATTTTAATTAAATCACTGGGTTAAATTGATTTTACTATTAATAAAATATATCTCACATATCAATAATATTAAAATGATTTTTATAATATTCAAAATAATTCTAATTTTTATATATTAATTTTAATAATATGTTTCTATTGATTATTAAAATTACTTTGATATAATAACATATGTCTAATAGATAGTAAAATATTAAAAAAATTAAATATTGAAATTATTTTAAATGAAAATATTATTACATTTATTCTAATATTATATTTCTATTATTATAAATATTAGAGTCAAATTTTTTGGATTAAAAAAATTAAAGAGAATTATAATCAAAAGGGCATCCTTTATTAAAAACCTAGGGTGCACACGAGTATTTTCCCAACCCTTGGAGCCAGGGATGTAGTCAAAAAATTATTTTAGTTGAGACAAATTCAATTTATAATCCAAACTATGAATGCAGCTTAACTGACCATGAATGCAGCTACACTGGCTCCACTAGTGGGTGTAACTTTTATTTTCCTTTAATTTTAAGAAATATAAATAACATTTTGGAATGAAATAACTTTAAGGGCCATCCACATAGGTAAAGTTGAGTCCCGCCAAAGGATTCAATTTCTTTCAATTCAGCTGAAATATGGTTGCGGCAAATTGTTTGTTTCAAGTTCCTGTCTTTTTCGTTTGGCTTATTGCTGACCCCGAAATATACTGCTGAGAATTAGACACGTGGGGATTCAACTCATTTTCATTTTGCCTTGTTGATGATAAACTGCAAAGAATTAGAGCCAGTTTGTGAGTTGGCCATGCCAATTTATATAGGTTTGGAAAAATGATATTTACCCATCGAACCTGATCTCAAACTCACCAAAGCAGACTTTTGGAGTAGGTTTGTTATCAATTAAAGACTTCGGAAACTTTGTTATTAGCTTAATTTTTATTTATTCTTTAATGAGTTTGGGGTGAATTGGAGACTTCGAGTGGGCTCTCTCCATGGCTCATAAATTTGGCATACTCCTATTAGCCAGTTTAGTGTTTTAGGTTATGGCAGGTGCGGCCGTGCGGGTTATAAGGAAACCATCTTGTTTGGAAAAAGGTCTGGAAATTTTCTTAAAAGGGGCAAGTAAGCATGAAATAGCACAGTAGTTAAATTTTGAATAAGAATTAAGTTCTATAGCGGTTCAAAATTTGAATAAAAGTTAATTTTAGGCTTATCTACTCAAATACCCCAGTATCAACAATCAAGCTGCCAAGACAGGCAAGGGTAGGAATTGAATTCTTTTCCATGTTGTTTGAAATGGAAGATCTCCACTGTCAGATCCTGCCTGATATTCCTTAAAAGGCTTTGCTTCATTGTTGTGTGTGCCCTGTGCAGTGATATAGATGGTAATTTCATAGAAAATTAAAGTTATTTTTATTCAGGTTTTAGAATAATTAAAAACGATAATTCAGAAAATTAAAATTCATTGACGACATTAGGTTATATATGATTCTTTAGACATATAAAATCAGTTTAACTTGTAACATAGAACATTGAAGTGCTTAATATCAGTGCAATTGAACTGGTTTTTCTTTCTCTTTAAGAATCTTAAAATTACCCAATTGCCTTCTTGCTCACTCAGTCACACAAGCTAGCGATGGGAAGCGAAGTGCAAGTACGTGTTTTAATGGTCACATTCTCAACGCATGGGCACTTGAACCACGACTCTCAGGCTCGCAAAACGCCTCGTTTCGAAGGGCCTTCATGTGACTGTCGCCACCACTGAAGCTGCGCGTAAGCACTTGATGCTCAACCTCACGGCTACTCGCATCACCGAAAGCACGGTTCAATTTGTGTTCTTCCCTGATGGCCTCAGCGACGACTTTGATCGCATCAAATACGTAGGTGCCTTCATTGAATCACTTCAAAAGGTAGGGTCCAAGAATCTCTCAAGTATTATTAACAATCTCTCCAACAACGACAAAAAAAAATCCTGCATCATCACCAATCCCTTTATGCCATGGGTCCCCGATGTTGCAGCAGAGCACAAAATCCCTTGTGCAGTGCTTTGGATCCAAGCTTGCGCTGCCTACTACATTTACTATCATTACTTTAAGCATCCGCAATTATTCCCATCTTTAGAGAACCCAAATGAGGCCGTCCATTTGCCCGCTATGCCATCGTTACTAGTAAACGAACTTCCTTCATCTCTCCTTCCTTCAGGTCCCATTCACTTTGTAGAAACTAAAGGGTATTTTAGTTGCTCAAACACCTTTAGCTTCTGCCCAAGATCCAAAATCAGATTCCTAGATGCTTGTCTATAGATGACTTGAAAAAGATTTAATCAAGAACCTCAACTGGACAGAACAATCAATGGTTTAAGAATCAAAGAATCTAATCAAACTAAAGAATAAAGAACAGAAGAGTTTTAACGTGGTTCAGCTAAATCACTTAGCTTACATCCACAGAGGAACAAGACTTCAGGCTTTTATTGAATGAACTCAAGATTACAGAGAATTTACAGATTGTATCTCATGAAAATTAAATTCCCTCATATGAGAGATTAACCCCCTTTTATACTCATGATTCGTAGCCAGCTATCTGCACCAGAATCGGCTCCTTTTAGTTGCTGATAACCTCCTGGAAAACTAATTCCAGATGCTCACGTGCAAGCCATGCTTCATCAACGACTTTTAACGGCTTCTCATTAGAACCATTCACGTGCGCATCATGTGTTTCACTAACTTAAACGACAGTCACTGATACCGTTTTAGTTAGCTTTGTATTTAAACACCAAAACACACTCTTCTCAAGTCATTTTGAATGCCACTGAATTGCTTTCACTGGTTACTTTACACACTTCAAGCAATTGGTTTAGATTTCGTGCAAAAATTGGATAAGGTAAAATGGATTCTGGGAAGTTCTTTCTATGAGCTAGAAGAGAATGTGGTAGCGTCGATGGCTACGTTTACTCCAATTATTCCCGTGGGTCCATTAGTGTCACCATTTATGCTTGGAAAACAAGAAAACGCCACTGCTCCTAGTTTGGATATGTGGAGTACTGCTGAAGAATGTTCTTGCATAGAAATACATCAATGGCTTAACAAGAAGCCACCTTCATCGGTTATTTACATATCATTTGGGAGCTTACTTGTGTTATCGCAAAATCAGATAGACAGCATAGCCGCAGCACTGATAAACACCAAACGACCATTTCTTTGGGTGATTAGGTCCCAAGAGAATAAGGAGGGAGGAGTGCTGCGAGCTGGGTTCTTGGAAGAGACAAAAGACAGAGGCTTGGTCGTAAAATGGTGTTCTCAAGAGAAAGTACTTATGCACGCGGCCGTGTCTTGCTTCCTTACTCATTGCGGATGGAATTCAACCCTGGAAACTGTGGCGGCTGGGGTGCCTGTGATTGCTTATCCGGAATGGACAGATCAGCCAACGGACGCGAAGCTTTTGGTTGATGTTTTCAAGATTGGTGTGAGGATGAGAAACGAGGAAGATGGAACGCTTAGCATTCAACAAGTGCAAAGGTGCATTGACGAGGCAACACAAGGCCTCAATGCAACGCAAATGAAGAAGAGGGCTGTGGCCTGGAAAGAAGCAGCAAAGAAAGCCTTGGAGGATGGTGGCTCCTCTGATGCCAATATCAATCGTTTTATTAATGAAATTACTAGAAAATGAGGCCATTATTAACAATAAGCAAGCATTAACTTCAGCCATATTTACAAATTTCTTTTATTATTGTCTGATTATTCAATATATGTGTGTGTCTCTTTCTATCTTTATTTATATATATGATACAAGAGGACTCTAAAAAAGAGTTAAGGAGAAACTAAACGGGGATAAATCACCCCATACATATCATGAGTAACAAGAGGAGCAGCAACAACTGGAGGGTTATGGAATATATGAAACCCCAACGGAAGAGAGACGATCAAGTTTGCTATAAAATCAACTGTAAAGTTAGTCTTTCGATAGACTTTTATAATATTATAAACCGATTTACAACATTGTAAAATACTAAAAAGGCATTTTACAATATTATAAACTTGTCCCGCATTTTAATCAAGTGCAAAATTCCCATATTGGAAGCTGACTCATATTTATGGAATTTCTTATGTCATAACATCATTTGAAAGCTGACTATATATTACTATATGATTATATTGAAAGCTAACTCAAAATAAATATACATATGTTATAATATTATTTATTTATTATATGACTTGATATGATAGCTTTGATATATTCTAGAATTTCTAAAAAAAATTAGAGAAAGGGTCGAGTTCGCATGAGAGGAGAATAGCTGAATTAAATGCCCAAGCATAGGAAGCTTTAAGGAAAACGGGTTAAATTAGATTATGACCCGTGAAAAAAGGATTATTTAATTAAACTGGACATTAAGACAAGAATAAGGCTTTTGGGCCCAGAAAAGCCCAAATAGTGACATACGACACTCCTGTACGGATTAGATAAGCTGTCACGACTTTCGTTCTTCGTTCCTTTTTGGCTATTGACATAAGCTGTCAAATTAAACCCAAAGTCGTGCGCTATTCGCACCTTTCTAATACTCTTTCAAAATCCTGGAAAAAAAAAATGATATGTTGAAACTCTAAATAATTTTTTTTTTCTTTTTAGACTGAAAGAGTTTAAAGATAAAATTGAAATGAGATCATGACTTTTTCTGTATGATTGTATTCAAACAAACGTGTCCAATTGTCTATTGACCAAGATGATTTGTGTAAAAAACAAGTGAAAGACTTGGGGTCCAAGTTTAATTTAACTGGAATACTTCGATGATTAAAATTTTAATTAAAAAATTATCAATAATGAGACAACTGACCTGTCACTCTCCCGGAATATAGTGTCATAATCACCTCATGTATTATTTAAAGGGTTTCATTTAATTAAAAGCCATAAGCTATTGGGCTCGATTTGATACAACTATGCTGAAATTTGTAGACTTTTAATTGTTAATTTAAAAAAAGTTAACAATTACATGACACTATCACGCAAAAAGAAAAGAAAATAAATAAAGGTAAGAGTTTATAACGCCTAAAAAATTTCATCCACGTTTTTCAGTAAGATTCCCCCAAGTTGCAAAACTCAAAGAACGTACCCGAAACATGCTGCTTCATGTGTTGACCAACCCACAATAATCATTTAATTGCTTTATGGAAATATATATAGCTCACATGATGAGATTTTCGGAAAAATCTTCACAAATCCATAACGAATTAAGATTCGCCAATCTCACGTAGTGATTTAAAATTTTTGTGCATAGCTGGGAGCTTGAAATAAAAGATAAAATTTAAAAAAAAAAAATTGTTGATCTTCCATAAAGATTTTCTTTCGCTTAAAAAAATTCAACAACTGTCATTGACATAATCTTGAAGCTTATACAAATTAAAGGTCAAGTAATCGAAATGCTAACCGGAAAGAGACTTTCATTGGCAGGCTGTCGTTAAGCTAATAACGAATGGAGCAAAATCCGGAAGTGTATCGTCAATTCAAAAAGTTGTGGCGATTAAGAATTCAGTGGGTCAATTTCATGCGTTCTTCGCATCTATACTTTGTTTAATATTCATTTTTATCTTAGCCTTTGCCTTGCCAGAAACTCCATCCATCCAACCAAGTAGACATAATTTTATCCTGTTATTTTTTTGCAATGGTTTCTTAATTTAAAATTTTGACTTTAAAAAATAACTTAATATTTCATCCGTTAAATTCACTCAATCCAATAACGAGGATTTAAAGTTAAAATACGGAACTTATTTCTCCATCCAGAAACCGTTGAATAAAATAAATACAATTAATAGATAGAACTTTAAATTACCTTCTCAAGTAAAAATTTTTTTAGAGAACCCAGACTTTTCCCTTTCAATAAAGACACAGAAATTCCTACACCCTTCGGCTCTTTTCCTATAATATATTATCTACGCACGCTCTAACTTCTTGGAGCTCCACAGGCCGGTCGGTAGTCTATCGTGAAAAGAAATTGCTTAGTGCTTGGGAAGACACGTAAGGCGAAGCATACAGCATTTTCAAACTATACGAACAGGATTTTGATTGGGTTTGGATTCTTAAAAGAAGGATTATCTTTATTAGTTACCTTTAATAATATCATGTACACTTTCGTCGCTTACCATTAAAATGGTATCAAGAATAACAATGGCCTGCATAATTTTTGCATTATTTTCTAGCTGGCTAGTTTCTAGTTTTTTAAGCACCTCCCATTTGATGTCTGGTATTCATTTTTTCTGGAAAAAAATATTCAGCTTAGTGGTTACTTAGGGATCTATTGCGCATTCTGAAATGGTAACAAGATTCTAAAGTCAATTTCTGACGAAGCACAAGCGTGAAAATAAAACTTGGTTCAAACTTCAAACTCAGCATCCGATCACAGACCAACGATATAAAGTTGTTGGAGTCAAATCCTCAAATAATTTAAAAAGAGTCCCCACAACCAAAAAGCCCTTCACCGTCCTTTACTAGCGTGCCTTTGCCACCAAAATCGTTCCTTATATAAAGGACGGTACCCTGTCCAATGGAAATGCCAAGCCGCTCTTTAATTTACGAAAGAGAGAATATTTGAAAAGCAAGGGGAGAGTTGTTGAATACTTGAGTCCTTGAAATTCGGAAGGACGAAATTAACTTCACCATGCAGCAGGCAGCATCAACAATGAGACACCTGCGTTTAGTTCTGATGATCTTGATGATGATGATTCTTTCTCATTCAATTTGTGTTGATTCTCGGGCTCTTCGATCAGGGGGAACAGATGAGAGCTCTGTCGAGATATCTTCTTCATCTTCATCATCATCATCATCATCATCAGCTAACTCCGCCAATAATAAGGACTTGACTGTCCGGGTTTTGGTAAAGGAGCAAGTGTTTACGTTGGCTTCAGGACCTAGCAGGAAAGGCTCTGGCCACTAATATCCTCTGTTATTCAAGACTCCTTTTGTTTAGTTAATTTCATTTCTAGATTTCTGTTTGTTATTGGTAGCTGGTACCGTAGGTGTTGTAATATATGTTTCTAGCTACTGTACAATGGACCAAGTTTTTAGTAACAGGCAGAGAAATTCTTTGATCTTGTCTTTTAATCTTGCGTGATAAATCAATTGTCAGTTTTTGTTATGGGTATCATTGGATTTGATATGTTGTTAGCCGAAGCAAATTTCAAATCGCGCCTGAATGTATAAAGGTATCAACTTGAAGATCGGTTCATCGTTTAAGAAATAGTTTCCAAATTGTGTAGCAACTTGCCAGCAAAGTCACTTATTTCCGATTACTTGCTTCGCTCTAAAATTTTGAAAAGAGGTAGAAGAAAGGAAAAGAAAAAGAGCTCATAACTCAACCCTCAATTATTAAAAAAAATTCAACTCACTTCCCTATTTTTCTAGTCTCCGCATAAAAAATTCCAACGCCAACAGATTTAAAAATTTCTTGGACAAAAAAGGTGTGCTATATATTAATGAAATTGTACCTAAAAATTATTATTTTCCAAACATGCGATGTGATGGAGTATTTAAAAATCTTTTGTGGTGTAATTAGGAGCATCACAATCTAATACGCAAAAAAATGGAATTATTACAGGCAACCTGGCGAGTTTCTGCCAGTTAAGCCAAGTCAAAAATCGATGGTAAGCGTTGAACAAAAAAGCCCCGTGTGACCAAATTTCAGGTTTATGTGTTACTTTGTATTTGACAATGGAATTGACAATTGCCTGTGTATTGTTGGTCGTGCCACTCAAGAGTCAAGACTCCTTGTGTTTAAAAGTTGAGATACTTGGAGATGGAAGGTTCAACCGAGATAAAAGTCGATACAAGTAGGTAAATATTATTTTTAAAGTCAATAACATAGACAAAATACTATCGAATATATAGAATTTTGTAGCTGTAATTAAAAAGCCACGACTACGCTACATTAATTTCGCACTCTCACTTCCTATTGGGATCCATGTTTTGACTGCCCCTCCCCCTGGTGTTGATGTTTACTTGCATAATGACAGCTTAGGGACGGCATTCCCTCGTATTGTTAAACTTTACCTTTGCTAGGCTCGCCTTTCTTTAAAAGCCACGACTAGTATCCATTAATGCTAGGACCCCCTTGCCCAAGAAAATTTCATTGATACCCCTTAATTTATAATAAATTTAATAAAATAATAAATAGAGTTAGAAACTTATTTTATAAAGTAATTAAATTATATGTTTATTAAATAAATTAAAATAGTTATGGGATTAAAATGTTAGTATTGCTTTAACTTATTATAAAAATATCATAGTTTGGTCTAATTGAAAAAAAAAAGATGCCAATATATAATATTGTCACTAGTATTAAAAGGTTACAAAATGATATAGTAACAATTGACAACACATATCATATTCTCTATTATTAAAATAAAGATAATTTCATAAATAATTTTTAATGTCCAAGTTTAATAACTTATATTATAAGCTTATTTGTTACTTAGTTGTCATTCTTTTATTAAATATATGTATTTTACTAAAAAAAATTTATAGTTGCCTTGCTTAATACATATGTTATTTTACTGTTTTACATGGACGGATATTCACACAAATATTACCCAATTAAATTTATAAATTAGTATGGGGTAATAAAAAGTCATAAGTCTACCTTTAAATACTAATGTGTTTGGCGAAAACTAGTTGTAATGATTTGAAGGATAAGTTTATTTTACACTACAATTATATGATGAAAGGTTTATAATACCTTTATTTTCTTATCAAAATTATTATTTTACAATTATAGTTTTATTTGCATAACATCTCAATACTAAATAAAGCCTAAATAAATTCCTATTAGTTTTTTAGCCACCTATGTAACAGTTGAAAATAAAATCTAGTTGTTGTCCTAAAATATATTCCAATTATACAAATTTTCTTACAAACAGAGTATAACTTATCAGTTGCCTTAAAAAGCATACAGAATATATTAGAACTAATAAACAGCGAAAGCAGAAGCAAGCTTGTCCAGATTATATTTACCTAATACGAATTGCAAAGGCTAAAGAAACTCAAATTGTGTAACTTTACCTGACATCTTCAATTCCCAGTTGAGAGAAGACTTTATTTTCTAATGAGAAGACTTAGATAGGTGATCTTTCAAAGTTCCTTTTTCCATGAACTCATACTAGCATCATCTTTAGACCTTTTATTACAACACCCAATTAAGGAAACAAGATGGCGATGGCAAATTTTTTATAAGACAATTATTGCAGTTTGGAATTCTGGAAGCGCTTGGCCTGAGCCTGTTTCGCCTCGTTTTACCGCAACTTTCATGCTGTTCCTGAGAGTTCCTCTGTAGACATTCCCAAATACTCCCTTACCATTACTAACTTTCTATCGAAATTGTGCGTCGCAAACTTAATTTCCACATAAGTAATTTTTAATCCAAAGTTTACATTATGCATTGGGAAGCCAGTTCCCTCAGGGACCCCACGATAAGAACCCCCTCCTTCATGTACATGTAACAGACACCAATCCAAAGCTAAAGGAAATTCATCAGGCTTTTGCTTTCTCCATATCAAACAAAAAACAGTACAATTTCCAATATGCAAATCAGAACCGAACATGCAAGCACTGAGCCAACTACAACCATGAACTGCTTTTTCTTAGGTCCATTCACCACAGGAACTGCACCCGCTGTATCCGGGTTGTACAGGTAATTATCATCACGAATCCAGTTCCTTCCTAGATTGTCATTCTCTTGCGTAATCATAGGGCCACCAACATTGATCCTATCAATTGTTCGTAGAGCCTTCGAGTGAATGCCCCTTTAATAATTAGTCTTAAAAACTGGAGGACTAACTTATGAAGCATTATCATGAATGAAACTTAAGAGGTAAAGGGTCCACAGGGAAGGCTTCAATGGCACTAGCAAACGCGAAAGATGATTCTTGAGGCCTAAAGTAGACGCTATATTTACTGGAGACTGCCTACTGTTTTGGACATTAAAATTATGCATCAGCACAAACTAATCGGAGGTCGAAACGTCGGAAACAGCTTTGAAGAGATTGATTGCAGAGGAGAAAGCAAAGAAATGAAGGCGCATCTGGATGAGTACCGTTACTGCTAACATCAAATTCGTAGGGAGGTGGTTGATTGAAAACTCTTGCTGTTTGATAGAGAACTAATATATCTAGTAACTGGCTGCTGTTTTAAACAGGATAGTTCTGCTTTGAAAAGGAGATGGAATCTGAACTCAGATCCCCACTGAATGTCGGATTGCCGGGATTCATGTTGGTATCTGAACCACAGTTGATGAAGTACTTGTCTGGAAGAGCGTAAGCTGCACAAGTAAGCCCCACTGATAAGACATGGAGGAGAAAAATAAGAGGGGATGAAGATTTAGGGACTTTTATGGTTTGAATCTTAGCCATGAATTTAGTTGGAGGAAAGCTAATCTCTGTGAATTTTGAATACGTAGTGGCTGAAAGATACTTGTGTTGACATAGTTGAAAAATTAAACATGAAAATCTGGGAAAAAAAAACATAATGATCACATAATTTTATGACAGGAATACAAAATATATGCCACGACGATAGAAATTTATGCTCTCCATTAGAAGATGCCCTCGCCCCTTGATATCGAAATAGCTGACTATATACAGGCCAATTATGTAAGCTAAAGTAAATGTGGACCCGTGGAAAACTTAGAAACTGGCTAAATGTATTGAATTTCGTCTTGCATTTGGTGGGTGAAGCAGAAGGCCCCACAATGGTAGGAATTCTACAATAATGGCACTCCTTGCAATCTACTTGCTAATGGGTTAAGGCAGCAGATTGGTCTGTTTGCTTAATCTAGGGCATTTTGGGATGCTATATATTTTCCATCCTATATCCGATTCCTGAAAAGATTAACCGATGATGGAAGGCCTGATCCTTTGAAGGCTTCCAAAACCTGGAAATTGGTAAATACCATATACAGGTTAAACTGATACTGTACAGTGAGGTGAGATTATTTTCTCAAGGATGAAAAAGACTTGAATATCTTCCCTCTTCAGCGCTAGTAATTGACACTATCTGATCCCGGAAATCAAGAGGAGGATGTGGATGTCCGTTAGCAAAATTTCTTTTATTTATTTATCTTTGTTGGGTCTCGTTCAGATTTTAATATTGAGTGGTGATATTTGACCCCTTCATTATATCTCACCAACCCCCACTAATTATTTTTATATTAATACTTATTTTATCCTTATATGAAATGACTTAAAAGGATAAATATATTTTAAGTACACCCACATAATAATTTTTATTAATAATTAATAAAACTAGTCTAATTTTTTAAACCCTAATTTCCTTTAACTTTTTAATTTTTTTTGGTGAGAATTGATTAAACCCTAATTATAATGATCAATAATATTCTTAGCCAACAATTGCTTTGTTAAACGTTCAGTCAAATCTTCTTAGAACAATCCTTGAGAAATAGAAATTCCCTACAAGCATCATAGATGAAACAAAAAGTCATAAGAATGGTCCTTATATTGCCTGATTATTGGTTTAGTGGCATTTAATGAAACAATCTCCTTGTTATTGCTACGGAAGTATTGTTTGTAGCAAATAAGCCTTTATTTCCTGATTCTTGCATGATCCCATAAACTCAACAAGCACGACAACTGAACCTGTAAGTCTTGGAGTGAGAGTTCTACCGAGTGACCCATGGTTGATTGTCTTCTTCTTCTAGTATAGGGAAAAGCGAGTTCGTTTAAAATTTGTATAAAACCCTAGAATCTAACTTTTTAAATTATCTCTTTTCATATATTATATACTCCTTGCTTTTGTAACTATGGAAGAAATTAATTTGCAGTACTCACTAGCGGATGAAGAAGAAGTAAGTTTAAAGTTTTTTTCCCTTTAATTTTTGTACTCTATTTATTTTCAACACCCTAATAATTTTATATTTCTAACAAATTTTAGGATGAAAAGCCTATTAATCACGGAAACAATGTCACAAGAGAATCGAACATTGTAGATGATTGTGCTTGTGTTTTCAGCACTGACAAGGTAGACAGTTAACTTTCACTTTTTAATTTTTTATTATTAATTAATATTATTCAAAGCTTTCTAATTGGATATATTATAATTTTGTTTTGATTAGGTTTTTAATAGCAGGGAAGAATTAATTGAGTGGACGCGAAATGCTGGAAAGAGAAATGGATATGTCATTATAATAAAAAAGTCAGATGTAAGTGCACATGGTAGAAATCCAAGAATAATTTTCGCTTGTGAAAGAAGTGGTGCTTACAAGTGTGTTTCTAGTGAAGGTCAAAGGCCAAAATGTCCTAAGGCAACCGGAACAAAAAAATGCAATTGTCCATTCAGATTAAAAGGGCAATATTTGGCAAATGACAATTGTTGGGTTTTGAAAGTGATATGTGCAGAACATAACCATCCTGCAGCAAAACATCTTGAGGGGCACTCATATGCAGGTAGACTTACTGAAAAAGAGAACAACTTATTGATTGATATGTCAAAAAGTAATGCAAGGCCAAAGGATATACTATATACGATAAAGCAAAGAGATATATATAATGCTACTACTATGAGGTCTATTTACAATGCAAGACATAGATACAAGGTTAAAGAACTAGCCGGTAGGTCAAAGATGCAACTACTCATGAGCAAATTGACTGAGCATAACTACATTGAGTGGTATCGAAGTGATGCTGATACAGACAGTGTTAAGGACTTATTTTGGGCTCATCCTTTTGCAATTGACCTATTGCGGGCATTTCCACATGTGTTAATTATGGATTGCACATGCAAGACCAACAGGTATGCTTTTCCATTACTAGAGGTGGTTGGTCTCACCTCGACTGAGATGACATTTTCAGTATGTTTTGCATATATTGAACGCGAGCGGGAGGATAACTACAGTTGGGCACTAGATAAATTGAAAGGTTTTATGGATAATAATATGTTACCGAGTGTAATTGTGACAGATAGAGAGGTAGCACTAATGAATGCTATTCAAAATGTTTTCCCAACTGCAACTCATATTCTGTGTAGATGGCATATCTCAAAAAATGTTTTATCTAACTGTAAGAAGTTATTTGAGACTAATGAGGTATGGGAATCTTTCATCACTAATTGGAATATATTAGTACTATCTGCCACAAAAGACCATTATATGCAACACCTAAGACTTTTGGAGAGTGAATTTGTTAGATATCAAGAAGTTATTGATTATGTGAAGAACACATGGCTGGATAAGTACAAGGAAAAATTTGTTGCAGCTTGGACTGATTCAATAATGCATTTAGGAAATACAACCTCAAACAGGTAAATATTCATTAAAATATATTCTTATATTTAATTTTATTATTGAAAAAATAACTTTTTTTTTGGTATTTTCTTAATAGGGTTGAGACATCTCATTCAGCATTAAAAAGGCAACTACAATCATCACGAGGAACTTTTGAGACGTTATGGACTAAAATCCATGCTTTAGTAGAACTGCAGCATACAGAGATTAAAGCTTCGTTAGAGAGAAGTTCAACAATAGTGCAATATGATTTCAAACCTTCAGTTTTCAAGGAATTGCGAGGATTTGTTTCACGAAATGCACTCAACATGATATTTTGTGAGTCTAAACGAGCTGATTATATTGGTTTAGATCCATTGGCTTGTGGATGCGTAGTTCGACGCACTCATGGAATTCCATGTGCACATGAGATTGCAAGGTATAAGCGTGAAGGAAGACCTATTCCTTTGTCTTCTATACATCTACATTGGAAGAAACTAGACTTATTACCTACTACCAAAGCTGAAACTACAGATTTAAGTTGTTCAACTGAGATGGAGATGATTTTGAAGCGTTTTAATAATAATGATTACACTGGAAAGTTACAGATTTTGAAGAAGTTAAAAGAACTAGCAAATCCAGCATCAACTTATCTTATTGAGCCAGAAGCTAAAGCAAGAACACGAGGCCGACCTTCTTCAAAGGCAGATAATTCTACTCGTCGAGATCCATCCAAATTTGAACATGTATTATCTGCACTGAATAGTCATTCTCCACATTTATCTTCAAGTAAGATTTCTGTACAATCTAAACTACGACAAAGAAAAAAGGTGCACCAGTCTCAACTTCCTAAGCATTCTTCTTTCATTGATTCATTTCCACAAGGATTGCGGCCATATATACATCATGTTAAAGATGTTGCTGCAGATGGTAATTGTGGTTTTCGTGTTGTGGCTGATTTAATTGGTTTGGGTGAGGATAATTAGATTCAAGTGAGGAGGGACTTAATTGATGAATTAAAAAGCCACTTTGATGACTATACCCAAATATTTAAGTATGCAGGTAGATCTGATGAGATTCTACAGTCACTTTCATATTTTGAAAGCAATCCATCAAATGATTATTGGATGACCTTCCCTGAAGCAGGATATCTTATCGCTTCTAAATATAATGTTGTGCTGATATTCTTATCTCAACTGCAGTGTCTCACTTTTCTTCCACTCAGATCAACTCCATTACCATGGCCCTCTCAAAAGATTATTGCAATTGGATTCATTCACAATTGTCATTTCATACAGGTAGTTTTTTAGACATTTTGTTAATAATTATTATTTCATACCACAACCCTCTAAGAAAAGAAAAAAAAAGATTTTTTTAACACTTGTTAACTATGATTTTTTCAATATTTTACTTTTTTATTACAGGTATTCATGAATCTAGGTTCACCGATGCCATCAATAGCAAGTAGTTGGTTAAAATATCATTCTTCTGTAGCAGAAGGATGGGCAACTCCATATGATAGGAACATTATTGCTTTTAAAGATTTAGTACCTAATGTGGCAAGCAAAGACACAATTGATTTGGATGATCAATAAGTATTTCCATTATTTATTGTTTTTTTAAATGATTTGGGCAAGTTGTTTTGTAATAAGTATTTCAGTTCACATATTATTTAGAAAATACAATTTTATCCAGAGAAACAGCAACAACTTATTAACACTAAGAGGGGATACAAAGCCATTGGTTGAATGTAGTACCCAACTACCCATTGTTACAATATTTTGAGTAAGAGCTATGAAAATCAGTTTATTTCTGCTATTAGATATCATGTCGATGTTTTAATTGCATGGTTTTCTCAAATCCTTAAAATTGATTGTTATTAGAAAGGAATTAATGGGGAAAGGAAAGTCATGAAAAATTCTTCTGTTGTGTTAACTGAAGCCAGACAGCTGTTGGTTTGGAGAAGTTTGTACTATCTGCTGAGTATTTCATTAAGAGGAAGCTATATTTGGATTTTTTTTTTTAGAAGAGCTATATCCAGATGTTGATATAGGAATAAATAAGATTTAATTGGTTTTTACTTTTGTTATTTCTTGCAAGTGTAAATAGGTTAAAAAATTGTTAAATATGTGATATGAGCAAGGAAATTACCATCAGAAGGGTTACTTGAGAGTTACAATAGCTACTTTTGAACCTAATTCTACTTTGATAGATTCATAATGTATGCTTATTTAAGAAATTTGGTCACTTTGGTGGTCAAAATCTACTCGGCAGTTGCAAAACTTCATATATTGTATATAGAAAAAAAAAACAGTAATGATCATTTGTACAGAGAATGAAAGTAATAATTTTATTCATTCAGTAAAAATGACAAACACTTGGAAGACTATTAACAGCTATGATGAAATACATAAATTCTTCAATTTGTAAACAAAAAAACAACCAGTCAAGATACTCAAAGAACTAGAAAAGCCAATACAAATTGAAACTAACTACAATACTTAAATATATAATTTCTTGAATTTGTAAACACCACACCTCCGCATGCTGAAAAAGGTAGCTGCACTTGCAAGAAATTCCAGAACTATCATGTCTACCCCCTTGGCTAATTCTTGTATTTCTATACTCACTTTGGGCTTGATAGACTTAGCATGATACTTCGATTTTGTAGGATTGACTTGGCATGGTTCGTGGTCCAATCCTTACTGGAATTATTAAATTCTTTTCCATGGTTACGGTGGCGATTATCAGAATTTTTTTTCTGTTTTAAAATAATTTTTATAAGTTTTATAAATGGGTGCATGAAGTAAGATAAAAATTATAATAAGGGTAAATTAGGAATTAAGTGGGGTATATTAAGAGATAAAAATTATTTTAAAATTATTAATGGGGTTAATTGAAAAATGGGGGTTTGTGAGATATAATTAGGGGTTAAATATCACCACTCTTTAATATTTTTCGTAGGAGAAGTTAACAAGTAGCTCAAAATTCTTCTGTTGAGTTTGTGATTGCGTGCCGTACTGAGCTTTTAAATGGCTAGAACTAGATGCATGTTAACTAGCCCGAACAGACACTTTGACCCAGTAAGCTGTGAGCCACTAATAATCCAGGGAATTACGGCTCAAAAGCCCAATGTCACCCTGATTCCGCATCTGGGCTAACAATGTAAGCCCAAGGCCAACTTGATATTCTAGAAGCTAGTAGTAAAACCACCCAAAAAGAATCGTAAGACTGGGTCAAAATGGTTTCACTGTGTGCCCCTAGTTTCAATTTCTTGCCATTCCACCTCCTTGCCATATTACAAAATAAAATAATATACATGCATTTGGTTTTGCCGACCCCATCAGGCACTTAAAAGACAATTGCGCCATCAAAACAAGCTAGTCAAAAAAGAATCACGATGGTGTTGGCGGGTGTGGATCAGTGGACGGTGACTAAGCCAAGCCGGAGCGACGAGGTGTTGGACGCAGTCGAACAGGTCAGGATCGCCAATCGGGTCAGGGCTCAGATCGATTCCATGGCCCCAAAACGTCCCACCAAGCCCAACAGAAGCGAACCTGACTCTATTGCCCCCACTAACGACCAATCTGCTGCCAACGGAAACATCCCCGAGCTCGACAAGCTTCGATCTCTTCAGTCCCAATCTCATGTCCGTATCCATCCCGATCTACGTATCTCTCCTTTCCATTTTCATTTATTATTATTTTTTTTTTAATAGTCTAGATGTTTTATTTATTCAAGCATGTATCCGCAGGTTGGGGTTATATATTCAGCAGAGGTAAACAATACGGCGCAAGATGAGTTTGTTGAGACACAGTACTATAAGCAGTTGGTTTCGATTGACAAGGACCATCACACGGTTTTGCTTCAATTAATCTTCATTTTCCCATTATTATTATATTAATTCTTCCTCTAGTGTTGTTCAAACTCCCCCTTCCCCACCTTTTTATCATTGGGTTATTTAATTTTATGATTGAACAGACGGGAACTGGGTTTATAAGAGTCGCGAATGAAGGAAATGGATATAATATTCGTGTGGCAAATGGATGCGACAGTGGCGATAGGCCTGTTTACAAAAGCAACCCTGCAACAAATGACTGGATTCCCAGTGTCGAATACGATCAGGTATTATGCTAAATTAATCAAGGTCCTAAACTAGCGTCGAAAGGAATTTCTGCTAATAGGTGATGATTTCTTTTTTATTTTCAGGGATTCATCTCTTCCAAGCCGAATCGGAGCGAGGGCTGTTAGATATGTGACTTGTAAAAAAGATGTGTTCTTCAAATTTGATGAGGTTGTGGGTTTAGTGATTTTGGTGTGAATGGAATTAATGTGCTTTTACTCCCAATTTTTCTACATGTTGGTGTACTTATCCATTTTCACTGTTGCAACCGAAATTAATGATTAAAAATTAAAAATCACCACTTGCTGCCGTAACGCAGGCGAACTAACCAACAAATGAAATTGACGTGCTGGCATGTTCAATAAATATCGGTAAAAAGAATACATTTAATTCAATTAAATAATATAGAACAGATAAGGTAGGAAGTGTTTTCATATCATTAGTAGTTAAACAAAAAAAAAAATGTAATTCAACAACCGCGACTGTAAACAAAAACCATATTTAATATGCAATAACGTAGCTCGGGTCATTTGTAATTAAAACACAACCAGAACCGAGAAACATCACAAAACAAAACAAATTGAAAAATTCTCAAGTGCTACCAAGTAGAATTTTGTTGATGATGGGACGCGGTTTACACAGAACCTCGAGGGCCTCAGCTTTGGGCATGGTGATTCCTTTCCCTTCGGTCATGTCAATTTTTTGGCAACCAATTCTCTCCCACTCGAAACACTGAATCAACGAGCCCAAAGTCAAGCCTACCAAACGCTGGGCCAGCCCCATCCCAGGACAAGATCTCCTTCCCAATCCAAAAGGCATCATTAGCTTACGGGCCTCGCTTTCGCCATTTTCGAATCTTGCAGGCTCAAATTTAGTGGGCTCATCCCACAGCCCAGGATCCCTGTGAATGGCCCATACATTGACCAATAACGTAGTGTCACGTGGCACATCAAATCCTCCAACGACGCAATCATCAGACGATCTGTGAGGTACCAGGAGTGGAGCTGTTGGATACAACCGAAGGGTCTCGGAGATGATACAATGAAGATATTTTAGTTTGGAAAGATCCGGTTCATCGAATAGGTGTTGTTGACCAACATGAGTGTCCAATTCCGCTCTAGCTTTCTGCAACACATCCGGGTGATTGACCAAGTTGGACATTGCCCATTCCATTGTAACAGCTGTCGTGTCTGTTCCTGCCAGCAGCATAGTCTGTATGTGTGTGTGTGTGTGGTGTCGTTAATTTTGTAAATCGCCGCAGTGTGTGTGTGTGTGTGTGTGTGGGGATTGAAAAAGAGATACAATCGAATCTACTAACCTTCGCAAGCCCTTTGATAGTCTGATCGGTGTAGTAATGTGGTTCGGAGTGTTGCAGAGAAAGCAAATGGTCAATCATGGAATCCGTATTCTCTAAACAAGCCTCCTTTTTATTTCTGCGTTCATCAACCAAACGTTGGAAAAATTCGTCCATTCTTTTGCTAATCTTCACAATTCTTTTCTCATAATTGCTGATCCAGTTCAACATAGGCAGGTGGTCTCCAGGATTCGAGGTCCCACTGAGGGCGAAAGCTTCCCCGACAATCTCCTTGAACCTCCCGGCTTCTTCTTCATCCTCCAGTACGTCATCGCCAAAGTACCGCTTCCCTGCAACTATTCTCATCATAACATTAGTCGTTAGCTCCGAAAACAGTGTTTTCAGCTCTACCTTTGAAAACTCTTCGCGTGCATAATTCGCGGACAGTTTTTTCAACAACCGTTTAATCTCATCTCTTCTGATGGGTGAAAACACGTCGACACGATTTGATGAGAGCACTTCTATGGCAGTGATGCGGCGGAGATTGCGCCAGCGGTCACCGTACGGTGCTTGCACGAGAGTGGTGTAGTTGTAGGAGATGTGTTTGCCGCTGAGAGATTTCGGGCGGTTGGCGAAAACGACATCGTTTTTGGTGAAGCATTCTTGCGCAGCTTCAAAGGATGATACAACCACCACGAAGCGGGAGCCGAATCTGAGGGAAACAATTGGGCCGTATTGTTTCGACAGGTTGTAAAGAAAGCGATGTGTCGGGGGCTTTATGAGGTGAAGATGGCCGATGACCGGCATGCAAGGTGGGCTCGGTGGCAGGTTTTTGTAGCCTCTCCTCCTTCCCTTAAACTGAAACAACTTCATCAAAGCGATTATTACGAATATAAAAGAAACACAAGCGTAGAGAATGGTTGTGTTCTTCTTCTCCATTTGCTGACTGCTGCTGATCATAAGGTTCTAGTGAGTGCTA
Source organism: Citrus sinensis (assembly GCF_022201045.2). Lineage (NCBI taxonomy): Eukaryota > Viridiplantae > Streptophyta > Magnoliopsida > Sapindales > Rutaceae > Citrus > Citrus sinensis. The sequence goes on from NC_068562.1 coordinate 3,982,459, forward strand.
ATTTTGGTGTTTCCAAGGTGCGCTGCTGCTGACTTGCTGTTGCAGAAGAACTAACTAATTGTATTTGCATTGCCATGACCACTAAAATATTTAGAAATTGTTAATTTTTTATTGTCTCTCGTCAAACACTTATCCGTAGGAAAATATACAATAAAAAATAATGCACGTGGCAGTCGCTGTACACAAAATAATGCACAGAAACGGTTCCTCTCTCTCTTGTCCTCTCCGTGGACCCAAGGAGAAGCAAATTATAAATCACTAAACGGTATCAATATGCTGCCGTTTCAGTCTTCATTTTGCCGTCCTTTAGTTCAGTTATCATTTTCCTATTTCTAAACACTTGCAATGACCACAAGAATTTAATACTGTAAAATAAAAACTCAAAAATAATATATTATAGCTGTACCAAAAGCAGGAACATAATTGGGACACAAATCAATCAAATAAAAACATTTCTACATATGATAAATTATTAAAGTTATTTTCTTTTTACTACTAAAATTATTGCGGAATAACATTTAATTGCAACTACAGTACCTTAACATTTTACTACTAAATAATTACAAATTCTTAGATTTTATTATTTTTTCGTTAAAGACTATTAGTTGACCTTTCAAAAATTAATTACACCTTTGCTTTTAAAAAAATAAATTCAAGACTCATTGCATACGTTGGCCTGTAAAAGACTAATTAAAATATTAATAAATAAAATGACTGATTTACCTGGAATTTAAAATACTAATAGTAAGTATAATTAAATTATTCTGCCTACTGTTAAGATGATTAATGATGGATATTAAACTAATAGTCTTTTTATCGAGGGTATTCTCATCAAATCGTCTTAACGCGTTTATATCAATTAGAAGAGATGAAATCAATCGGTTATTGAAAAAACTGTCGACTTATTCACGCCAAGAGTTTCCGAAGATGGAGCTGAAAACATTGTTTTTGGAGTTTACTTCCAGTATTATGTTGAGAATGGTTGCAGGGAAGCGGTACTACGGCGACCCTGTGGAGGATGAGGAAGAGGCGAGGAGGTAATTAGGGAGATTGCAAAAGATGCTTTACGGATCCAGGAGATTAGTTGCCTATATTGAACTACATCGGTAATTATCAGAAAAGAATTGTGAAGCTTACTTTGTGTTGGGACAAGTAGAGTTGGTAAAATTTAACATAATCTTTTATTTAGTACAACACGATATGAATAAATAAGTTTATGTCGTGAAAATTAACACAAATGACGTGTTATTATTTAATGAGTGATTGAGATGTGTTTAAAGTAATACCATCATTAATATGATAGTTACACTAGACCAATAAATGAATGACAAGCCAATTGTCACATTATCTAAATTTAAATATATACATATTTGTATAAAATTTTTGTAAATATAGTATTATTCTTTATTAAATGATGGTGTTCACTTTTAAGAGTGTGACCGAGTAGTTTTCAAGTAGATTTATTTAGTTGATCACCATGGATCGAATCCCTTATTTTTAGAAAAAAAAAAAATAGCAATGTTATTTTTAAATTTTTTTGGAAACGAATGTATATTCATTGCTTGTACACTAGTTCCCATTTTAATTACTCTCATTTCACAGGCAATTTTGGCAAGGGTGGTCTTGTAGAAATCAGACGTACTTTGATTTTCTCATCCACAGGTTTTGTTTTCAGTCCTTTTCGACAACTGAAGCGAAACGAGTCTTCCGCACAAAAACTATAAATCTAGGTATTACAACTTTCACTTTCCAAAATGCCTAACAAAATTATGTGAATTGATATAAGTTGATGAAATTAACAGGATCATAATTCCTAATAGATACAGCTGGCGAGAATTGTCAATTGGTTATAAAACCAGTTTACATGAGTGGGTGTCAGCTGAATTAGCTTAGTTTGTGACAGAGAGTTTTTTTTTTTTTTTAAAGTAAGGGAGTGGGTAAGCCCAAATACAGTTTTTAACTCCTTTATTACTCTTAAGAATCAAATCTGAATTTTAATAAAGGTTACAACTGCACTGCAAGTAATCCGACCACACCTTTAGGGACTAACGGAGAGTTACACCTTCAGAACTTACTGGGTGGGAATCAGTTTGCTGGTCGGGAACGTGGTTTGGACTTTGGAGGACCGGCAAACAGCACTTCAATGCTTAACTCAACTTTCCTATTAGAACGCATGCAAAAAAAAAAAAAAAAAAAGAATATTTCTCTCTTTAGAATGTTCACAATCTCAAAAGTGAATTATCCTCTCCTTTCAGTCATCCTCATACCTCTATTTACAAGCATTTCTCTAATAAGACAAGTTAGATTCATTTCAAATATTATTACTTCATCAATGCATGTCATATACCTCTTCATGTGAGCACTTCTGAAGTTATTGTGACCTCGTGTGCTTTATTAATGAGACACATATGATACCAATGGGCCTTTGGTCCAATGGGAGAAGCCTTGCACTTACAATGTTGAGTGCAAGGGTTCGAGCCTCCATAAGAGCATTATGGAGTTTAGTTTCAGTTCTTCCTCAATTATCAATTAATTGAGTGGAGCAGGCACCCCTCGAATATTAGAGAGGGTTTAAAATATCTGGGCATATACTTCAGTGTGTCAATGTATGATGGTGGTCCCAGTTATATAGTATGATTGTAAATATTAATTGTAATGTCTGATGTAATGTCAGTAATATCTATGTATAACAGACTCCAAAAAAAAAAAAAAAAAATGAGACACATATGAGGGTTATCTTCTATTCCAAACACTCTAGCTAACTTCGAAATTCATCCATAATTAATTATTTTTTTCATTTTAGCCCAGGTGGGACACATGGTATAATGTAGGCTCTTCGAAAATAGGACACACCTTATCTCTTTGGATGGTATAAAAGAACTAGGATGAATGAGAATGATATTTAGCGTATGATAAGCATAAACAATTTATTTTGCATTAAAATAATGTAGAACCCAATTTATTTTTGTTTCAATATTTTTAATTATGTTAAAAGTAGGTAGGGAGGGATGGATTTGACGGATTAACCCAAAAATAATTTTTGACTTCTATTTTTTGTGGAATCAAGTTCGGATGGCTAACTAAACAAAAGGACTGAAAACTACACGCTCGTGCAAACCGTTTTTCTTAATTTTATAAATCTAGGTTAATTGGAATTTCGGATGCTTGAATTCTAGCCATACAAATCAAATCAGAGATATTTTTTTTAAAAAAAAAAAAAAAAAGCAGACAGAGATTGATGCGTAGTGTTTCTGGAAATGGTGGTGGTAATGGACCTTTGTAGACCCAAAAATTTTACGTGGGGCCTTTCGGAATATTGATGAAGAAAAATGGTGCCTAAACCGACAATGCATTTGCGGCCTGTAGGTGTAAAATATCGTCTGGTTGAACAACTTTATGACTGCCATTTCATATTTGTCCCTTGCATGGGTTTCGTGTTTGATAAAGGAAAATGCTATTTTACTGCTTGTTCCTATTGGATCGGAATACACCTATGCTTGACATTAAAGAAAAAAAACATGTTTATAATTATCTGAGAAACCATTTTCGGATAATTTTTAAGATTAAAGCACAATGCAGCTTTATCAAATGGGACCTAATTGTTTCACAATTCTACTTTAAATGCTAGTTGGGACACTACTTGGCTACCCTTAGTGTTATTTTTAATGGATATTATATGTATATATATATTTGTACATGCATATATGTGTGGGTATAGACACACACATAAGTATTGAGTTGACATTCATAAATTGAATGATTCATAACTTGTAATTTTCTTCTTTTTTGTTTTTAAAATATAGAGTGGTGGACAAAATTCAAATCAATTTTTTAGTTCTCTCTTTCTTCTTAAATTTAAATTTAGACGGTCAACTAAATAAAATTGCTTGATTCATTACTTGTCAAATTACTTGTTAGTATATGTTACCATCTAATAAAGAAGCGGCATCTCACTTCAAAAGAACAAAGTTTAGATACTATTCTTTTGATGGCATAATATTATTCGAGCCATCTAATAGACCAACATATACTAGATAGTAACGTTAAGAGTTAGATGGTTGTGCTTCTTCTTCTTCTCTTTTTTTTTTCTTTTTTTCTTTTTTGCCTTTTTTCATTTGACAATATATAAACTGAAGAGAAGAAGCAGAGGATGACGTGCACAATGAGTGAAAAATATTATTTTGGTACAAAATTAATTTTTTAATGCATAAAATTAAAAAAAAAAAAACGTAATGGATAAGAAAGATTGTTACATATATAGTGATTTTGATATGAACAAAATTAATGAAAGCTTCACAAAATTAGCACGTTGGTCATGTACGTCAATATATTAGCACGTTGAACATGCAGATGCTGAGGAAATTGTAAAAAATAAGATAAAAGTTTGTCAATTCAACGCCACACTACAAGCGTTGCTACAAAGACCCAACTCCTCTCCACCTACAAATAATTCACCACAAAAACTCACTCGAAAGCTTTATCCTCAAACCAAAACAAAACAAGCGCCAAGCGAAAATCATGGAAGAGACAGCTCTCTACCATTCATCAATTTTTCTCCTATTCCTAATGCTTGCTTTCAAGTTGTTAATGTTTTGGGCAAGAAGGCGCCATAGAAAGCTACCCCCAAGCCCACCTGCAATGCCAATTATCGGCCATCTTCATCTCATAAAACCCCCAGCGCACCGCTTTTTCTACAACTTGTCCAAAAAATACGGCCCTATCTTTTCCCTTAGACTCGGTTCCCGCCTCATGATAGTCGTATCATCAGCTAAAGACGCCGAGGAGTGCTTCACAAAAAATGACATCGTTTTCGCCAACCGACCCAAATCACTAAGTGGCAAGCACATCTCCTACAACTACACCACCATTCTGACAGCCCCGTATGGTGACCACTGGCGGAACCTCCGCCGCATCACTGCCACTGAATTACTCTCCTCAAAACGTGTCAACATGTCCGTAGCAATAAGAAGAGAAGAAATCAAAAGGTTGCTTAAGAAACTGTCGACTTATAATTCGCGCCAAGAGTTTAAAAAGGTAGAGCTGAAAACGATGTTCTCAGAGTTAACGTTTAATATTACGATGAGAATGATTGCGGGGAAGCGGTACTACGGTGATAACGTGGAGGATGAGGAAGAGGCGAGGAGGTTTAGGGATACTGTGAAAGAAGTTTTAGCGGTTAATGAGACCTCAAATCCTGGTGATTTCCTGCCTTTCTTGAACTGGATTGGCGATTTTGAGAAGAGAATTTTGAGGCTCAGCAAAACAATGGACACAATTTTGCAAGGTCTGGTTGATCAACACAGAAATAAAAAGGCTGGTTTAGAAAGCATGGATACTATGATTGACCATATGCTTTCTTTGCAAGAGTCTCAGCCCGAGTACTACACCGATCAAAATATCAAAGCCCTTATGTTGGTAATTTTATTTTTTAATAATAATAATAATAATAATAATAACAACAACAAGTTTGGTGCGGTGTACTAATTTTAACGTCGTTAAAAATTAAAAATGTTTAGTATTTATTTCATGTATAATTTTTAACTTTGCATGCAGACTCTAATAATAGCGGGAATAGACACATCAGCAATCACATTAGAATGGGCAATGGCAAATTTAGTCAATCACCCAGAGGTGTTAAAAAATGCTAGAGCTGAATTGAACGCTCAAGTTGGCCAAGAGTGTTTAATTGACGAATCGGATCTGTCTAAGCTACCTTATCTCCGTAATATCGTATCAGAGACCCTTCGATTGAACCCAGCAGCGCCGCTTCTGATCCCTCACAGATCATCGGATGATTGCACTGTAGGAGGATATGACGTGCCGCGTGACACAACCTTGTTGGTCAATGCTTGGGCAATTCATCGGGACCCAGAGTTGTGGGATGAGCCCACTTGTTTTAAACCAGAAAGATTTGAAAGCAGTGAAAGTGAGGCTCATAAGCTCATGCCTTTTGGGCTTGGAAGGAGAGCCTGCCCAGGCGCAAGCCTAGCCCAACGCCTTGTTGGCTCGACGTTGGGATCGTTGCTTCAATGTTTTGAGTGGAAGAGAATCGGTGAAGACAAAATTGACATGACCGAGGGCAGAGGAATCACCATGCCCAAAGCCGTCGCATTGCAGGTTATGCGTAAAGCATGTCCTAATATACATAAGATTCTATTCGATAGTGATAAAAAGATTTGAAGCTCGCTTTAGTATGTTCTTTTTAACTAAGATTTATACGCAACGTTCTTGCAAAATGGAACCATATAAATCTCTTGAATTCTCTATCATAAGGCATATGCGATTAATAAAAATAATTTATGATTCTCAAAATTAGATTTTGAATAGCTACTCTTTTTTTGTTTTTCAAAATCTGCTATAGGATGGGATAACTTTGTCAAAAGTGATTTTTAAAAAAATTTACTAAACAACTAGTTTAATTTTTTACTTTTTAAAATTATTTTTTTGTATCTCTCAAAAGTAATTTCAAACAGACCCTTAATCATTATAATTTAATGTCTCTTACCGTAGTGACAATTTTATTTATAAAAAAAATGTCGACGCAGAGAACTTTTGTGATATAGTATTTTCATAAATTATTGCAAGATTTCTTTTGTTTGCACATGAATTCAAGCAAAATAATATTAATAAAAAAAATCAGAGACTTCAATTTCAAAAATACACCACGAAAGTCCTCGACTACATTTTTAGTTTATTACATTCAAGTTCTTGAGAATTTAGTAAAAAAAAAAAATTCAATTATATTTATTTTCATGGTTTTGCTTCTAAAACTTTTGTACATTATGTTGTTAGTAAGTGGCTATATTAGCCATTGGACTACAATCAGCAGTTGAGGGTGGAAGTTTGAGTCAGAGTATGAGGACTCCATTCTCCTCTCATAACTAGGTAAATGTAGGTATTTCTCTAACAAATGTGACATAAATAAGAAATATATCTTCCGAATATTAGATTTAGAGGGGTAGATATGTTATAATGTGAGAATAGAAATTTATATCATATCATAATACAATTGATTTGAGATTACTCCCATGCAAATTTATCATTATAAATATCAATAGACATTTGTTTATAAAAATATATCAATATACAAATAAATATATGTGAAGATAAACAAAAAGTGCAAACACATAAATTTTTCTTGTAATTAATCAGGATCCTTTTATTATTTGATATTTTCTTGAACAAAGTGCAATTTTTAATAGTTAATAAATTAAAAAAATAAAAGTAATTAAATTTCTAATTATACCATAGCAATACATGACAAATGACAGATTTTTAAAAATTTAAAAGAGGTTTTTTTAAAATTAAATTCTTATTATTCTTATTTAATTTTAGTTTATATTGAAACGAAAATATATTGGATGTCAAAGATGAAGAAACAACAGTAATATTTTTATTTATTTAATTAAATGATACTTATTGTCTCCTATGAATTTTCAAATTTGTCATCTCCCTGATTAGCGAATGGCCACAGCGCAGGGGCTAGCATCGCATGCTTTTCAACACCGCGACTTTTTTACAATTTAATTGGAGTATTTTTCTTATGTTTCTTTAGATACTTTGTGGTTTTTTTTTTTTTTTTCAATTTAATTCAATCCATTTCATACGTATAAATATTTATAAACTCAACGAATGATGATAATTACCAAAATCAAGCACTCTATTATGAAAGAAGGTTTTACAATCGAACTTTACAAATGAAGAATCTATTAACCAAACATTTAGTTCGCAACTTGAGAATAGTTTGAATGTAACACCTTTTTTTTTAAACTCATAATAATACATGAAAAAGTCGATTATGCAAAAACATACATAAACATCTCTTAGTACACTGCCTAAAATCATCACACAAATGCTTCAACTATTCTAACGAGCACAACATTGCCAAAAGAGAAATAAAAGAAATAACCACTCTGATTTAGTCAAAGAGTTCCGAAACATTGTTCACGATGGGGCGAGCTCTACACATAACCTCCAATGGCTTGGCTTTAGGCATGGTGATTCCTCTCCCTTCGGTCATATCAACCTTTTCTTCATCAATTCTCAGCCACTCGAAACATTGAATCAACGAGCCTAAAGTCAAGCCCACGACACGTTGGGCCAAACCCGATCCAGGACACGCTCGCCTTCCCAACCCGAATGGCATTAGCTTGTGGGCCTCACATTCTCCCTTCTCGAACCTTTCTGGTCTAAAATTGTTTGGATCATTCCACAACTTAGGGTCCCTGTGAATAGTCCATGCATTTACCAATAAGATTGCGCCACGTGGAACATGGTATCCTCCTACAGTGCAGTCGTCGGATGATTGGTGAGGTACTAGAAGTGGCGCTGCTGGATACAGTCGCAGGGTCTCTGATATAACACTCTGAAGATAATGTAGTTTGGAAAGATCAGGCTCGTCGATCAAGTACTCTTGGCCAACTTTACTGTCTAGTTCCGCTCTGGCTTTTTCTAGTACCTCTGGATTATTGACCAAATTGGACATCGCCCATTCTATTGTCACTGCTGATGTGTCGGTCCCAGCTAGCAGCATCACCTGCATGCATTATGCATACACATTTATTAATTTGCTTTCGACCCTTCGTTTATTTATCGGATAAATTAAGCTGATGCATATTATTAATCATCCAATTCAAGATTGTAAATTCAAATTTGAATTTTATTAAAATCTAGAAAAGTTATTACACCATATACCATTATTCTATTAGACTAAAATTTCCGAAATTTAATAAAACTCAAGATCTTGAATATATATGTATACATATATCTGCCAATAGTCAATAGAAGACATGGGTATGTAGTAATTTGATTGGCTAAAGATGTTTGGAACTTTCAGAACTGGGAACATACAAATTCTTCTTATATTATTTTTTCTTAAATTTAATTTATGATACAAAAAGCACCTTCTCACTAATTGCGTTCTTAGAAAAATATTTATAAATTATATAATTATTCTCATTTTTAAATTTCGAATAACAAAATTTTGTTTCTACTTTTGGTTTTATATCTTCTTAAACAAATTTCTTAATTATTCAGAATTAGTGGAGAATTATATGCTATTCGGTATCGCGGCTCAAACAAAAGGCTAGAATCCAATTTCATTTTTTTTTCAAAAACGACGACGTCCGACACCCTTGCACTATCATGATACTCTCAAGTTCGAAGTTACCCGTCCATGCGCGCATAGTTCAGGTCCAAGCTTTCAAGGATAAGCTCGACAAATTAATAGCCGCGATTATTATAGACGCTCTAATTCATGCATGAATCACAAACCACAAACTTCTCCAGGATGTGGATGCATAAATTTTAATGTTTGAGATATCAAAACTTGATCAACTTCTATTTTCTATTTTCAGTTTTTATTTGATATAAAGAGTACTGTTCCAGCAATTTAATCAATTAATTGATTGTTTTAATTTAAAAGAAAAAAAAAAAGATGAATGGATCGAGTTAAAGTTTGACTAACCAGTATAAGGCCTTTGATGATTTGATCGGTGTAGTATTCGGGCTGAGACTCTTGCAAAGCCAGCATATGATCAATCATAGTATTGGTGCTCTCAGAACCTGGCTTCTTAGTTCTGTGCTCATCAATCAAGCCTTGCAAAAACGCATCAGTAGTTCTACTAAACCTCAAAATCCTCTTCTTATGATCACCAACGTCGATCCACTTCAAGATCGGCAAGAAATCTTCTGCATTCGTTGCCCCACCATACGCCGCAGCTTCCTTAATGATCGTCCTAAACCTCCTCGCCTCCTCTTCATCCTCCACGTCATCACCGTAGTAACGCTTCCCTGCTACCATTCTCATCATAATATTAAATGTCAGCTCCGAAAGCGCTGTTTTCAGCTCCACCTTTGAAAACCCTTGGCGTGAACCAGTACTCAACAGTTTCTTCAGTAACCGTTTGATTTCTTCTCTTCTACTTGGTAGAAAAGTACTAAGACGGTGCGATGAGAATACTTCGATGGCGGTGATGCGACGGAGGTTGCGCCAGTGCTCACCGTACGATGCCTGCGTAACAACCGTGTAGTTATAGCCCAGGTGTTTGCCGGTGAGGAATTTTGGACGGTTGGCGAAGACGATGTCGTTTTTGGTGAAACATTCCTCCGCAGCCTCAGAGGATGAAACGACTATCACGAGGCGAGAGCCAAAGCGGAGGGAGATGATGGGGCCGTATTTTTGTGAGAGGCTTTGCAAGATGCGGTGCATGGGCTGCTTTATGAGGTGAAGGTGGCCGATGATTGGAATAGAAGGCGGGCTTGGAGGAAGGTTTTTGCGGCGGGTATACGAGAACTTGAGAGCAATAATAATAATATTGAGAAAGAGGAGCAAAAGAGCTGAGTAGAGGATGACTGTGTTTTCCATGCTCACTTGCTGGCTAGTAATGCTGGCTGCATGCCAAGCGAGTGGATACCATCCACTACTTTATACACAAATTAAATGAATACAGACAATAACGACAAAAGTTGAATCTCGACAAGCTTAGACGAGGGATCCAAGTTTGGATTGAGTTTTCCTGTCGTGCATGATCGCCATGTGTTTTAATAGCTGCTGTGGAGTGAGATTTTTTTTTTTTTGTCTTAATCATTGTGTATTTTGAAAATTACCCCAATTATAAAAGGTACCTTTAAATTCGTACCACAATTTAAATTAGAAGTTCTCGCTTAAATTGGGAGGCATAAGTTTTTCTAACAAAAGCAACTTTTCTACGACTCAAATTGAAAAATAAATCCAGTCAAACCACTTAAAGGAAACTCAATTACGAGTGGAACCAGTACTTTATTAGTTATTGTAGAGTAAGATTTAGTTCGGTGCGGTAGCCGCCCAATCCACGTCTTACACGATTTTCGTGACGTTTGTGATTTTACATCACTTTATCCCACTTGAAATAAAAAATTTCTTTGTGACAATCGCTTTACTTATTATTTATTTTAAAATCCGCAAGCAGATTTCAAATTCGTCCTTTAATCTCATGCCTACCGGAGTCTGGAAGATTCATAATTCGATGGCCATCCAAAATGAATAAGTACTCATCAGCGGAGGCCTTGTAAGTTGTGAAAGATTATTTATTAATTTTGGAAAGAGTTTAATTTAGCAATCACAAATGCCTTTGTGTGTCTTAAGTTTAAATATTTAGAATAATATATAAATATAACTAAATTATTAGATTCAATTCATGTGATAGAAAGAGAGGTTCTTAATCTATTCATTTTTAGTAAGTACATAAATATTATTACAAATAATTAATATATAGCCATGGTAAATTATAAATAATTAAAAAAAACACACACACACAGAGAACAATACACTTAAAACACTCAATAATTTTGCCTATTTGTTTGACGACTGGATCCGTATATTTTCTTCGTGTTACGTCATTGATTACGCAAACGAAGATTTGGATGATGACAAAATATGGGTAACGATGCAACGTTGGATCACAAGTTCACAATGAGAGTGATCGATCGTCCTTGCAATTGTTATTATTTTTCGTTACGCATTATCTTTTTATTTATAATATTTGATTGATAGGAACGCTAATGCTGGCTACGGGTGCAGATCATATCGTGCGATTCAGACAAAAAGCATTTAAGATAAAAGCAAATTTTACTATCTCATTCTTAGGTCCATAACTTTTAAAATAATTATTGTTACTTATATTATAAAAATAATCAGTTATAAAAAAAAATTAGTTAAGTATTTGATAAATTTTGTATTTAAAAATATTGTGAGTTTTGAAAGTAATTATGAAGGTTTGGTAAATTTCTGTTAAACTACTGAGAGAAAATAAATTACTAAAATATATATAATGTATGATAAAATTTATTTATGGATGTAAAAACATACACGTATAATATTTTTAATTGTGTATTATAATAATTTTTACTAAAAAATAATTTATAATAATTTATTTTTTATTTTAAAATAATTGATAATTAAATTTATAATATAGTGAAACAAATTTATTAATAATTTGACCAACAAATTGATAGTAATAAATTTATATTGATGAATTACAATAAAAATTTATTTAAATATTGATTTTATTTCCAATTCAAATAAGGATAATTTTGGTTTAGGTAATAATTTTAAGGTTATTTATGTAATTGTATTAAATGATAAAATTGATCCTCAAAATCCGAATCTAAAAATTATTCATTACATACTTTTCAAAATCAACCCTTCTTTTCAAAATCAGCTGTAAAAGGGGTTGATTTTGAAAAAAGTATCAAATACTAAAATTAGTTTTTAAATTTTCAAAATTATTTTTAAACCTCTCAAAAGCAATCCCAAATGGGCTTTTAAAAGAGTTGGATTATCGACATTCCTCCAAAAATTTTTAAAAACCCTTTTCTATTACAATAACATTGAAGGACAAAGATAATTGCCAATTCATCTATTTTAGTATCTTACCTCTTTTCAAACTCTTTTATCTTCTTCTCATTAAAAAATTTCCCTCAAATTCTCTGTATTTTTATTTTATTCATTGATTAACACATTCTATTCATTATAAAAATCCAATTTGTCAAGCAAAATTATTGTACAATATCAATTGTCCTAATTTTTAGCTTTATTAGAAGGGACCTTCTAGCCGAGGGAACAAAAGATATATCATTAACAAAATTTAGTCACTCTACTTCAAGTGCAATGATCTCATATTTGATTTCTTCTAAATGCTCATGAGCGGTAGTCATGCCATCTTGCACGCCTCTAATGACTTTTTCTAGTATGTTATTATACTATGCATTTGCTTCTGCTTTATTAGTTCCGATGGCTTCTATTTTCTCGTGAGTACTTCTTAAATTTGCAATTCATTATCAAATAAATTTTTTTTAAAAAATCATGATGTTTTTTTTGTAAATTAATTGTTTGAATCTTGGCATTTTTTTTTTCCTTTTGATAATTTTTCCTTCGGAATTATTTCAAACTCATAATAAAACTGTTTACATCATAGTTTCAAATATATTAAATCCGATTCATTAGTTTGTATTAAGAAGATTATCACCCACATAAATTATTTGTGCAAAGATTTATATAATAAAAGTCTAAAACAACTTTAGAAGTGAGAACATATTAGGAAATCGAAAGATTAACAAACTATAGATAAGGGTAATTTTGACATTAAATGAAATATTATTGAAAAAAGAGTTTTGAGAGGATTTTAGAGGGATGCCAGTGATCCAACTTTAAAAAAAAATGGTAGGTGTTTTAGCTAGTATTTGGGAGTTTGATTATTAGTTGGCCTCATGGTTTTTTATTCGAGTAATGCTATTAGAACCCTTTAATTATCCTTATAACTCCGCCTTTATTATGGAATTACATTCAAAGATAATCATTAATTATAATTAAACTCATCTACTATTTCTCTCTCATTTATTGTAATAAACCCACATATAGCAATGGATCTAAATAAATTATTGACCATGGGTTAAATTAAATAATAACAAGATATAAAAACTAAAACTTGAATGTGTAATTTTGTAATTCATTTATAATTATTTTCCAATTGTTATATGTTTTGAAAACATTGTGCAATAGACTCATTATCAAAACTATTAAATATATATTTTTCTACATAAACAATCAAATTATCATTCGTCCATTCTTCTCCGATCAGATTTTGAAGTTCATTCTTCAATTTCATTATTGAAAATATTCTCTATTTTGTGGCTATGGAAACTGGAAGCATGAATGGTAATGTCACCAACAAATATACTAATGGATACATCTTTTCTTTTCTTTTCTTTTTTGTTCTCAACCATTCTTTTAGCAAGGTCACCTATTCCCTTTAATTTTGTAAACCCACTATTATAGTGCATATCTATTATGTATGTTTGAAACTGTGTTTTAAGTACTGTAAGCTTTATTGGAGAAAATTCCTTTGGATAAAATTGAGCCAAACATGCTAAATTGTCCTTATCAAAAGCAGCCAATGAGTCATTTGGACTTAGACATACCAAACAAAGAAGCAATTTCGTATTCATCTTATTGAAATAATTATTTAGCTCTTAAAGTTGTAAATCTAAAACATAAAAAATATATCAACTCGATAATGATGTGTGTTTTAGATCTCTTGACCTTACAACATGATTGAACACACGATAAAAACACATTATTCATGTTAGGGACATCAATATCATGCTTCAAACAAAAAAAAAAAATCTCACAAAGTAAATAATCTTATCTATCATCTCTCATCATTTGTAAGTTTTTCTTACATATTTCAACCAATTGAATGGCATTTAGACTTTACAATATCTTGTTCATTTCTTTAAAGTGCTTGTGAAAACTCATCTGAAAATAAAACTATATCTCTCATCAAATATAGACTAAGTATAAAATTAAAAGATTGTATAAATTCTGCTAAGTAATTTGCTTGAAATCTCTATTCATAGAGTTTTACTTATCTTTTGCAACTATCTCAAGCACACTAAATATATGTGGAAAAAAAATTATAAAAAGTAATGCACCATAATGTGAGCTCTAATGTGTATCATTAAAACATTTCAATGTAGCCTATTTGTTTTAGCCTTGCCTACTTGGTAGATCATCTTTTTCAAGTGCTTCAACAACTGAAAGTGATTGATTTGCTTCTCTTAAAGAATATTTTGGCCACTTACATGAAGTCATAACAATATTACCAATTACATTGAAGAAAGAATTAAGTTCATCGTGTTTCTTTGCCATAGCCACAGTAGCTAACTTTAGTTGATAAGTAAAATAATAAATATAACAAACACACCCATTCTCATTCATAATAAGTGTTTTAAGATCATTGAACTCTCCTTGCATGTTGTTAGCCCCTCAAAATTTTGCATGAGCAATCTAGATATACTCAGTCCATACTTAAAAAATAAATGAAAAAAGAGTTTCCTTGAGCAAGATTGTAGTGGTACTAGTAACACACTTAACACTTATAAAACACCCAATAACAGATTCATTCTTATCTACATATCATAATGCAATAACTATATGCTCCTTCATAGATACATCATGAGATTCATTGATCAAAATAGAAAATAATGCATCACCTATATCTCTAATAATAGTATTGGTGGTTTCAGTAAAACAAGCCTTCACATTATCATTTTGAATTGAATGCGCAATGAACATGTCATTTCTAGGAGCATTCTTCAAAGTAACTATTTTGAGATATTCATTGATATTAGTAGGAAATCTTATAATCTAAAGATAATTTCTTTGGTTACTTGAATTATCAGAGTCAGTATGACCATGAAATGCAAGCCCCTGTTCAAAAAAAAGTCAAGAAACATCAATGGATGCTAACAAGCGAGTTTTATATTTTTTTATATCTTGATTAGAATGTCTGTCAAAAAATATTCGAATATATTGTTTTCATTTAATTTAAAACTTCACAATCCCTTATGGCCTTGTTGTGAGCACTATTAAGACCTTTAATATACTCTTCCAATCTTTTTGAATTCTTCCAATTTGAGAACTCATTTTTTGTAAATGTTTCACACTTGCTTACTCACCAATTTTGGTCTGAAAACATAATAATAACAACAATATGCATAATTCTTTTATATACTATGTTCTAACCAATTTTCATACTCATTGAACCAAACAAGATTAAATTGTCACTTTTGTAGCCCAAATTTAAACTTACAAAAATTGTGGAATTTAGGTTGGCAAGGACCCATTTGTAAATATATTATATGAACTTTATCTCAAACGTCAGGATTGTAAGAAGAAATTAGGGTTGTTGTCCAATATCATGAGGAAGTTTTGACAATTTTAAATTAGACTTATTTCATGTTTTTGGACCACTATCATCTCTCTTTGGAAATTGTGGCATCACTAGTTTTCTTTTAAAATACTTTCCTCTATCTATTTCATAATTATCTAAGGGAGTATTTATATAAAATAACTTTATTATAATTAAAAAAAGATTAAGGTGGCGTTTTTTTTGTCTGAAATCTGAATACACTTAAATTAGTCTGAATTATGAATAGAGTTGAATGTCTGAATCTAAATGATTTTTTTTTGTATGAATCGACAAAAATAAATGTTAAATTGTTTTTTTTAACTTAAAATTTTTTTAAAATTGATATTTTTAATGTATAACTAGTAACTATAAACAAAATCACAAAAATTTGTAAAGGCTAGAATTCAATCACTTAAACTATTACATTTTGCATAGAGATATATTAATACAAGTTAAAATTGCCATAAATTTGATATGTGAAAAGGAATAAAATACTCAATTATTTACTTAATTCGAAAAAAAAAAATCTGAAAGGGATATGCTTACCTCATAGAAAGATGCTGTAGAGACAAACTCACTCTGCTGACCCCACCCAACCCAACAATAACTAAATAAATTAGACCCACCTTTTGCTTTCTTCACTAAGAATAACGAATGAATGAAGAAGCTTGATTGCTTGTAGCTTGCTTTTTTGTTTAACACATTCTCCAATTGCAAGTGTTGGCACCCACGATTCAATAACAAAATATTTTGGACCTTCGGCTTTGATTTTTAAGTCAAAGTAAGAATGGGGCCACCTACAAATTTGATGGGCTATTTAGAATTCAATTGATTTTAATTTTTTTTTAAAAGGAAACTTTTTCCTAGTGGCGGCTAGTGGATCCACCTCTGCCATGCATTCCATTATTTATTATTTTTATTTTATCTGCAAACTCTTTCAATGCATCGACATGTCATTTTTTTCCTACTTTTATAAGTTTGTGACTCCTCATCTCCAATTATTCAATTGAAATAATCTCTATTTCTTTTCTTTTCCTTACAGATTTATAATTCTTATATCTTTCTAAATTAATTAATTATTTTCGTACTTAAAGTCTACGTTTAAACTGAAACATGAATAGGCTTATTTTACATCAAATTTATCATCTAGAAACGTTGTTTGTGTAGAGGGTAAAGAACAAGAGTGTAACTAAAAAGACCCCATTTTTATTTCAGGAGTGAGAAAATTAGGAAAAAAGGTAAGTAGTTTTTGGTAATTAAAACAAGTATAATTGAAAAGAGGCAAAGTCTTTTAAGAGGGAGTTACAAGCTCCATTCTTTGCAGTCCAACAAAAACATTACTCGTTATGCTTGGTTAATGTCTGGGCCCAAACATAAAAGAAAGACCTCTTCAAAGAGGGAAGCTTCTAACACCCCCACAAACTCCTTGTAACACCCCTTTTGAATTTTTTTTTTCTTAAAATACTCCACTTCAATTTATGAAATATTTACTATATATTAAAATCAATCATCTTACCATAGAATTTTACTCTAAAAAGAAATTTTGTTTTACTATTATTTACAAAATCCACAAAAGTCTTAAAATTTTAAATTATTTTTTCTTATTATATAATTTTTATCTCCACAATCCTAAACTCTCATAATTTTCTCAAGAATAAATATTTGTAATTAAAATTTAAAAAATATAAATAGAAAATTATAAAATGGGATGGATTTAAAAATTTTATAAAATAATATCTTATTTAAGTGCTTAACTGAATTTTTATTTAAAATAAGAAATGAATTAATTTGTCTTTGTTATTTAAGCAATTTCAATTGAAAAGGATTGTATAAGAAATTATAAGGAGTGTCAAAAATCCTACTTCTATGAGTAACAACAATTATAAGCTTACATTAATTGAAAAAAAAATATTGAAGGAGGTATTTCAACTTAAATTTTTGATTTAAAATTTTTCATAAATTTTGAACCATTAAATCCATACACAATTTAAGGATGATTTTAAAAATAACAAATAAGATTTAATGATACCATCAAATTTTATGTTCAAATTTTAAGTGAAATGTTGCCCGAACTTAAAAAGGAGCGCACAAATGCTCTTTTATCATACCTATTCTAAACGGCGGTTTCAAAGGCCTCTTCGCCTCTGCAAATATAACAACGGCCACGCTTTGCCCGACTCATAAAAAACCACAGAGAGAAAAAAAAAAAAGCAAAAAAAGAAAAACGAAAATCTCTTTTTGTCCTGTTACTGTTGCTGGAGCTTGACCGCATGATTTTTTGACCGTTTATCCCAGCCATTGATTCGGACGAATTTCGTGCAACGATGAGTTCTATCACTTCTGAAGAGTTGAATTACCTAGTCTTCCGCTACTTGCAGGAATCAGGTAATATCTATTCTGAAAATTTATTTCAAGTTATGATTTTGATTTTTTTTTAAGCAAGACGGATTTTCTTTATCTAGGGTTTGTATTATACTTCCAAGACTACAACCTAATTTGGCTGTTTTAGATGGTTTCTCTTATTCAATCACTGTTGAATTAGGTTAGGGTTGGATTGGGAGAAAAAGGTATAATCTTGGAGATGATTTTTGTATTTTGTACTGTTATGGAATAACGTGCACGAGTGTTTAGATCCATTCATGATTTTTTTTAAGGGTCATTAATATGTTGCCGTGATAATTTTTCATTTTCGTTTGTTTGTTTCAGGCAATGTTCCCCTAGGGTTTGCTATTACAGGATGCATTTAGTTGATTGATTGTGGGGTTGTATTTGTTGTTGATTGGTTTAAGCTGAAGTTTTCGTTAGCAGCAGATATGGCGTGACCATCAATTCCTTTGTTTTTTGCTGTGTAAATATGTGCGTGACGGTGAATCTCGCTTAGTATGAAGTGAAGATTAGTCACTGAATTTCATTAGAGTAGTGAGGCAGCTTGGCTTTCGTATTTATTATGCAAACTTTAGCTTATATTTTACAATGGTAAAAACTTTAGCTTATATTTCAGCCTGTTCATTGGTTTCAGATGGCCAATATATAGAGAAGATTAACAAATTATTGTATCGTCTACTGTTTGCAAATTTTAGAGAGAAGCCTGAATTGCTAGTTCAATTAACAGTGAAGATGTAAATTACTCTGCGCTTGCATGATGATAATGTGATGTGCACTGAAGTAATATACTTAATTGCTAAAAATATAGTCTTGACTAATTTCCATGATTCAATAATGATCAATTACTAATGTTTAAATGCAAAGTGGATTTATATGATTCAATAATGATTAGTTGTTAGTAGAGCTGTAAAATTATGGCTTCTCCATGATTTTAGAAAATTATATTTAAGTATTTTCTCACTTGTAGCAAATCTCACTCCTGCAGGGTTACTACACTCGGCTTTTGTTTTAGGATATGAGGCTGGTATCAACAAATGCAATATTGATGGCAATTTGGTTCCACCTCGTGCTCTGATTACATTTGTACAAAAGGGGCTTCAATACTTGGAGATGGAAGCAAATTTGAGTAATGTTAGAATGCAATTCTTTCGGTTTTGATACTCTCTGTATTCACTTGTGTCCCTATAGGTGTTTTTTTTTTTTTTTTCCATATCTTAGAATTGTGGTGATCGGTGTTTTTTTTAAGCTTGCCAGAGTGATGTAGACATGGATGAAGACTTCTCATTCTTACAACCTATGGATCTCATAACAAAGGATGTCTGTGAACTGCGACAAATGGTGAAAGAAAAAAAGAAAAATCTAAATGGTGACAGAGATAAAGAGATTGATGTTGACAGGGGACATGAAATAGAACATGGGCGGGTAAAAGAGAAGGAAAGACTTGATAGAGAGAAGGAACGTGAAAGGGATAAAGAGAGGGTAGAGAATGAAAAGGAGCCAGAGAAGCAGCATGAGAGTCACCCTGATAAAGAAATGTTAACTGTTCAAGAAGAGAAAGTTAATTCCAAACCCGAAGAAAATGGAGTCTTGCGGGGCGAAAAAGGTTTTTTAATCTTTTCTGTTTGCTTGTAATGATTTTCTCTTCATTTTTCTTGCCCTCTATAGTTGTGGTTTCACCGCATTGTTTTCTTTATATTTTTCTTCAACTGAGTGCATGTGTGATTTATAGATGCTTGCTATTGAAAGTGATTGATGAGTGAGGTAATAGGTCAAGACAGCATATTCTTAAACAGCAAGGAGAAACTGGTCTGTTAAAGAGCAACGTCATAGTCATTTTACATAAAGTATAGTTGTCTGAAAACCTAAAATATAAGGGTGTTTTTGTTTGCATTTGACTGAAAATGTTCAGAGTTTTTTTTTTTTTTTAATGGTAGTATTTACTCGGCTTTGTGATTGACCCCTAAATAAATTGTGAGCTCGGATGGTCCATTGATTGGGGCCTTTAAAATTTTCTTCTTGTTATTATTGAGTTGTCTCTTTAGGATAATATATCTAAAAGTTTACACCTCTATTTTAGCACTCCAAAAGAAAGTCTGGGGAAGTTAAAAGACTGAAGGTGGTCATATCTACTTACTACTGCTAAGAGTTACTGATTATTTTTTACCACTGTGATTATGAGAAAAGCTTCTAAAACTAGGGTTGTGTGTGCATTAATTATTCGGGAACAGATTAGTTACTAGACATTTGTCCCATAGAAGGATTCTGAGTTCCTTTTTCAGTTGGTAATCGACGATTTTACAAATGATTTATGAAAGATAACTACTCTCAATTCCCCTATCATAGTTATGAAATCTGTGTATTTGTTTAATAGGGCCAGAACCAATGGATATTGCTACAACCTCAGCATCTCAGTCTTTTGAAATTCCAAATTCTGATGTGACAATTTTAGAAGGACATACTTCTGAGGTTTGAGCCTTTTCCTGTTCATCATTTTGTTTGATTCTTTATTTGGTTTTTCTTGTCCTATGTTTCAGCTTTATGCTGGATAACAGTGTAACCATGCTTGCAGGTTTGTGCATGTGCATGGAGTCCAGCAGGTTCTCTTCTGGCATCTGGGTGGGTAATTTATTTCTAGATGAGCTTATTTCAGTGGGAATAATTCTTTTATTGTCCTATTAACTCCCTGTTATATGTAACACTTCCATTTTCAGCTTCAATTTCTAATTGTTTGGGTATTCTTTTTTTATAAAGGCTTTTTTAATTCTGTTGCTCCATTTTTTCCCCGGGGGGGGGAGATTATGGTATGGATATTGAATTGCTAAATATTCAAACTAGATAACTATGGTGCCTCTGTCTATCGCAACGGAGGAGTAATTTTTAGCTTTATTTAAATTTTTTTGGGTTGTTATTTTTGATTGATAGAGCACTGCTGTTCATGCCAAAAAACTCAAGCGAAAACAAGTATACTAAGTCGTGCTTTTTGTATTGATTAGGCTTAGGAAATTAAATCTTAAAGAATTATTGGAAAGTTTGTACTGTTTCTATTGCATATGTAACATGGCTTATATATTTTTACAAATTCCTATGAGTTCCTTTACTAATTGAGCTTCAGTATGGGTTACTTTCCACCCCTTTTTTAGCCAATTTGAGCATAACTGTCTAAATTTTTGTACTTGCCATTTGATGTTGGAAATGGTTTATGATTTAGGCCTGGAATTTAAATCTTTGTTGTTGGATTTCTTGATTGTTAACTGTCCTGAATTATACGGTGTAATTATCCCCAATATTTTGGAGCATTTTCACATCTGCCGAGGTAATATCCTGCAACTAGCTTCGAAAGGTTGCAGAATTTTATCCTTATTATCCTAACACCTTACATTTGATCCTTCCCTCATCTTCTAGTTCGGGAGATTCGACAGCTCGTATTTGGACAATTGCTGATGGGACCTCCAATGGTGGTGCACAAAATGGTCCTTTAAATGTTCTGGTGCTGAAGCATGTAAAAGGAAGAACAAATGAGAAGAGCAAGGATGTCACAACACTTGATTGGAATGTGAGTTCTGTCAGTCTTTTCCTAAGGTTTTTGACAACAGTTGTTTACTTTGCATTAGTTATTGTGAATATTCATTTTCTTTGAACCAATAACCTTTTGTCAAGGTATCTACTCCGTGAAATTGGCCTTATTGTTGATAATTCTATTGTGCAAGAAATAACTTGTTTGCTTACCTTTTTCCCCTTTGGCCTAAGACATAATTAGAAAGTTTAGTTGATGAGTTCCAATGAAATAAGAAACATCCCTGCCTAGAAAGCAATATTTGTAGCACAGAAATATCCCTGGCGCTGAATAAAGGAAAACTGGTCTACCTTATTCAATTTTCTTGCAGAAATTGCGTTGCTAGGAATTTGGTTATATATTTTATTATGCAACTTTTTTTGTGATGGAACAATGTTTCAAAAATGGAAATACTGGTAATGGAGTTCAGCAAATTAGCCAATTTAATTCTGAATAACACTCACTTTGAAGTTAGTAAGTCAGTCTTGCATACAGTTAAGAGCTTGTTTGATTCAATTACTTGTGGAAAGGTAAATTTCAGCACTTAATTATTTTAAGTGTCTTTGATCTTGCATTTGTTTTCAGCAATTACTTGAATTGTCTATTCACATTTATTTCAACAATTAATGTTTTAAGTTTGTATTCGATTATGGTGATGGAAGGGGTCCCAATGTTCCAATTCTCAGTATTCTTTGGTGTAATGGTGGCACTATGGGTGTGTAGTTGATGATGAAAATTTACAAAATAAAGCAAAACTTTTGCTGTCAACCGGATGTATGCTTTTCTGAGAATAAATTGCTGCTCTCCTTAATCGATATTTGAACATCATGTTCTAATATTCTCCCTTCTTATGAAATTCTTTCTCTCTCTTACTTGCGCTTTCTGTAGAAAATTGTTTTCCAGTTGTCATCTGGGATCCTAGATAGTGCGCCAATACCTGACTATATACTTTTCTTTCTCTTTTATGTGCAATGGAAGAGTTCAAAATTTTTTGCTTACCTGAGTGCAGGGCGAGGGGACATTACTTGCGACTGGTTCATATGATGGCCAGGCAAGAATATGGAGTACAAATGGTAAGATGTTTTTACTATTGATATTGCATCGGTGGGTCATGGTGTTTCCAAAGTAATGAATCCTTTGCTGATCCTAAGATCCATCCTCATATCAATAATAATGATGACTTAACCATTGTGCGGAGAAGATGGTTATTTAGGGACGAAACAAGTGGCTTGATGACACCTTCACTTTTTAATTCTTTTTGCGTTCTATATTCCACCCTCACCATTATGTTTTATGTCCTACGGCATTTGATGAGAAAGGAATATGTATAATTCCATTACCTCCATGTCCCCATTCTACCTACCAAACAAGTGGAAGCAAAGATGCTACTTTTTCATGTCATCTATTCCTTCTAAACATTAAGACTTAAGTATTGGCCAAAATAAAAGAAAATATATCTTTGTGATATAGTACTCATAGTTACGTCAATCTTGCTTTTAGTTTAGTTTTTTTCCCCCTTTACTTTGGAGTCTGCAGCTCTCCTTATGGGTTGTCTTTTTAATTGATCTAGGCGATCTGAAGTGTACCTTGAGTAAACATAAAGGACCCATATTTTCCCTTAAGTGGAACAAGAAGGGTGATTACCTTCTCACCGGAAGCTGTGATAAAACTGCAATAGTATGGGATGTGAAGACAGAGGAATGGAAACAGCAATTTGAATTTCATTCAGGTACGCTGTTTGACTACACTTTGAGTGTCCATGATGTATATCGGCATTACACTCATTTGTGTCGGGATTAAACCTTCATAATTTGTTCTTTTTAGGTCCAACGCTTGATGTTGACTGGCGCAATAATGTTTCATTTGCCACAAGCTCGACAGACAACATGATATATGTGTGTAAAATTGGGGAAAACCGCCCTATTAAAACTTTTGCAGGGCATCAGGTTTGATCTTGCATTCTACCCATCATTATTCTGTCTTAAAACTTCAATGTCGTTACTGAAGTGATATTGTAATCTATTCTGCTTTTCCTCTTCAAGTAGAGTTGTCAAATTTGTGGTTTGCTTTATTTCAAATTCAATCTCTCTGGAATGCCCAATTCAAAGATGGTGCGTGTGTCTGAAGCTAAAACCCAATTGTGTGGTTCTGGTTAGCTGCCTTGCTACCAATCTTGTGTCATTACTACACTAATAGACAATGTCATGTATGGTATGCACAAGCATGTTTTAGGGATTGTCTGCTTCTGTGGACAGTTTGTTCTCCATTTTATAATTCTGTTTGCAACTAATGCAAGTTTCTGTTACTATACGAAAGAAAAGAGAACGACTAAAAAAAGGAAATGATATCACTATGTTTATATATGTTTATATATAGACAATGGTTTGTCTATGCAGTAAACTAAAAATTGAGTTAATTTTCTATGTAATAATTGGGTTGGTTAAGCAAATAAAGGTTGGCAGGTACAAAGGCTTGATTGGAGCATTCAGATACAATGGCTTGGGCATTTTTTCTTTAGATTAAATGGTTCCTAACTGGTGTTCTATTGTTTCTGGTGGATCAATGTTTTCATCAGATCAAAACAGATAAAACATATTTTGCATTGTGCGAGCCTTCCTATTGGGAACATTTTTACTCACTGGAGTGTAGATGTTTTAACTCGCTCACTGACAAATTCTTTTGTTGAAATGCTGATGTTAAACTACAATTATGTTGAATGTCTGAAAAGTATTAAACCTTTGTAGGCCAAAATATTCATATTGAAACCATGTGATGCTTTTTAAGCTAATCTTTTGAACTCTGCAATTTCAGGGTGAGGTTAACTGTGTTAAATGGGATCCAACAGGTTCGTTGTTGGCCTCTTGCTCAGATGACGTCACTGCCAAGGTTATTTCTGCTACATTTCTCCTTAACTAATAATTTTCATTTGGCTACATGATGTAGTTCATTTTTTCACTGCCAACCATTCTGTTTTCATAAAGGGGAGCCTTGTTACATTAAGTATTTTGGCTCCAGTTGTTAGTTGGGCCAGTTGGGCACTAATAATTTCTCTTCCTAGCATTCTCTGAAGTTTGTTTTCTTATTGGATTTTCAGATATGGAACATGAAGCAGGACAAGTATGTTCATGATTTGAGAGAGCATTCCAAGGTACCACTGATATGTTAATTCCTCGATCATTTCTTGTGCATATGTTCATACACGTGCATAATTGTTACCATTATATCGTAATAATTATGAATAATTGTGTTGCAGGAGATATATACTATCAGATGGAGTCCTACAGGATCAGGGACGAATAATCCTAACCAGCAATTGATCCTAGCGAGGTTAATACCATACTTTTTATATTGGATATGTTCTATATATTTTAAGTATTTTGCAACAACCGAACGAGCCAATTTACCACTACATTTGGCATGTAGTGACGTTGAATTGTGAAGAAAATGTAGTTTGACATCATTAAAATGTAGGTTGACATTGTACTGTAGATGATGTTTGTACAAAACTTAATTAGTTATAATTTATATCCATTGAATTTCACTGTTGTGTTATTACCGTTTTGATTACCTTTAGCATGTGTGTGAAAATTTCTCAATCATAGGAGGGTATGTATTCCTGATGTGTGTACTACTTTTTTGTGAATTTCGTACTACCAGTAAGTGCTATCTGTGTTAGCTGAGCAGGCACTTGTATTGGAAAGTCAATCATATTTATTGATTTGGAAATCTCTGACTCTTGCAATTGATTCTTTTGCATAAATGTAGTTTGCTGTCTCTTGTTCTATATATTTTAAGTATTTTGCAACAACCGAACGAGCCAATTTACCACTACATTTGGCATGTAGTGACGTTGAATTGTGAAGAAAATGTAGTTTGACATCATTAAAATGTAGGTTGACATTGTACTGTAGATGATGCTTGTACAAAACTTAATTAGTTATAATTTATATCCATTGAATTTCACTGTTGTGTTATTACCGTTTTGATTACCTTTAGCATGTGTGTGAAAATTTCTCAATCATAGGAGGGTATGTATTCCTGATGTGTGTACTACTTTTTTGTGAATTTCGTACTACCAGTAAGTGCTATCTGTGTTAGCTGAGCAGGCACTTGTATTGGAAAGTCAATCATATTTATTGATTTGGAAATCTCTGACTGTTGCAATTGATTCTTTTGCATAAATGTAGTTTGCTGTCTCTTGATTGAGGAAAGCTGACGTGCTTTTCATATATTTGGAGTGAAATGAAGACTTCCAATGTGGAGATGTTGACATTGTTATACGTATATAGTATTAGTTATATAAAACGTGCACACACATATTAAAATATAACTAGAGGTGCAATATTTTATTATTACAATTGTATTTCTTACATGCTATAGTTTTGTTTTTATGCAGTGCTTCTTTCGACTCTACAGTAAAGCTTTGGGATGTAGAGCTAGGGAAACTCCTCTACAGTTTGAATGGACACAGGTACATTAACTTATGGCTTCTTTGTATGTGAGCAACTAGGGAGATTGGTAATCAATAATGTTTTTATTATCAATAATAGGTCTTATAAACGTTGATAATGGAATAAGTCATTACTTTAGTTCTACTGGTTCTTTTGAGATGAAATCACAAGCAATTTGGATTTGTTTAAGTCTTGGATCCAAATCTCTTTAGCCCACTTTCCTTGTTTTCTGATGAATGATGATTGTGGTTGTTTCTAACAAATGCGTGGATATTAAATCATCAGGGAACCTGTGTACTCGCTCGCATTTAGCCCTAATGGGGAGTATTTAGCAAGTGGATCTCTTGATAAATCCATGCACATCTGGTCACTGAAGGAAGGAAAGATTGTGAAGACGTACACTGGCAATGGCGGTATATTTGAAGTATGTTGGAATAAGGAAGGTGACAAGATTGCTGCCTGTTTCGCCAACCATACAGTTTGTGTTTTGGACTTCAGAATGTGAAGATCTCAATGATGTTGGGACTCAGATGTCCTCCAACCTTGTTGGAAATGTGGGAAGCTGTTCCTGCTTCTTTAACATTCAGTCTTATAACTATTGGGTAGATTTTACATTGCCTAGTAGATTAGGTGTAGGCATTAATTATTAATTCTGATTTGTTGTAAGTTTCAAGTGACGGCTCACTTAGTTGTCAACGGGATGTTGTCCTTTAGGGTATGAATTGGTAACAAATTGTGTACAGAATTATTTGTGCGGATTTCATTAACTTATGACTCGGTGTTCTTTTAAATCCTTTTCTTCTTTGTCTTCTCGTCCCAAGTTTAGTGGTAGCTTGTATAATTTGAGTTTAAATGGTATGAATTAGTTGAAAGAATTAAAGAAATTATATGTCATATGATCTGAGCTTGTTTTGAGCACCGGATCAATGGTCAGCAATTGTTTTATGTGGGTCCTTAGCAATTGCTGACCATTGATCCGGTGCTCGGGACAAGCTCGTATCAACATCGGATCCGTTTACCTCAAATCTCAATACTTCGTTAGTTGAATAATGACTTCACAACATAAAGTATAGACATGGTATTAAGAGTAAAATAGGGCTTCGTTAGAATCACCAATAATCTCCGCAAGAACAAGTACCATTCACAAAGTGGTGAAATCGGTTTCTATCCCTCATCATGATCTTACGTCCTGTGAACTTCGAGATAAGTTTGAACACAGCGTGACAATCAGGACAAACGCGGAGGTTCTTCACAATCTTTATTGAAGTACCTGGTTGAGTACTAATTAGTCCAAAAGCAACGGCCAGTTTCTCACTGTGAACTTCAAGGGAGTTTTGTTTCTGCTTCTCCCCAATATCATGCAACACAATCTGCGTCTGCAGTATGTAACCCTCTGCCTTAAGCCAACCATTGATCTCCTCCAACATCATATAGATCTCTTTGCTCTTTGGATGCCTCAAATCTCCAGCAAGGAACTCATGTACTTTGTTGCTCAATTCGATTGAGCTACAACCGGGCTCCTTCTGCACTCCTTTCTCCTTCATCAAGGTCCTCACCCTTGCCACTCCGTCCCAGTTACCAATTGCAGCATAGATGTTGGACAGAAGAACATATGTCCCCGAATTTGCAAGATTTTGGCTAATAAGATACTCTGCAATTTTCTCTCCTAAAGCAATATTACCATGAAGCCTACAAGCTCCAAGCAAAGTCCCCAACAAAACTGAATCCGGTTCAATCTTCATATCCATAACAAGCTTGTATGCTTCTTCTATTTGCCCGGCACGACTAAGAAGATTCACCATGCAACCATAATGTTCAACTTTTGGTTCAATTGCGTACTCATCTTTCATTGTATTGAAAAATCTCCTTCCCTCATTAACCAAACCAGCATGAGCACAGGCACTAAGAAGACCGATAAAGGTTATATCACTAGGCTTCAGTCTAATCCTACACATTTCATTGAACAATTGTAATGCATCTTTACCAAATCCATGCATTGCATATCCTACAATCATTGAATTCCAAACAACAACATCTTTGTCATTAACCCGATCAAAAACCAGACGTGCATCCTTTAAGCTGCCACATTTACTGTACATATTGATAAGAGCAGTACCCACTTGAACATTAACCTTTATATTCCTGCTATTCTCAATATACGAATGAATCCACCTACCAGACTCCAAAGCACCAATCTGCCCACAAGCAGATAACACAGCCACAGCAGTCACTTCATTAGGCTCCACTTTTTCCGCCAACATTCGTCTAAACAACACTAAAGCCTCATTAGCCAACCCGTGTTGTGCATACCCATCAATCATCACGTTCCAACAAACAACATCCTTTTCTTCCATGTCGTCAAACAACACTCTCGCTGCAGCAACCTCCCCTTGTTTCGCGTAACAAGTCAACATCGTTGTTAGAGAAACCAAACTCCTCTGAGGCATAGTTGCAAACAGTTTCTCCGCGGACAAAACGTCACCTCCCCTTGCATACAAATCAACTAGACTTGTGCTCACGTATAAATCCTTATCTAAACTGAACTTCACCGTCTGCGAGTGAAGTGCTTGTCCGGGTTTCAACGGACAAGATATTAGAGCAGACGAAAAAGTGAACGCATTCGGTTCAATATTGTCAATGAGCATTTGGGAGTAGTAGAAAAGGGCTTGTTCGTAAGAATTGCGCTGCGCATGACAGTGAATGATTGCCGTGTAAATGAAGACATTCTTTTTATGGGTTTGATGAAAGAGAGTGATAGAGTAGTCGAGGCGGTTGAGCGAGGAGTAAGCGCGGAGGAGATGGAAGTTAATGAGGGGCTCGGTGTGAAGGTTATGGCGGTAGAGAACAGCGTGGATTCTGAGGACATCGCTGATTGATTTGCAGTTCGAGATTACGCCGGCGAGTCTGTTTGGTGGTGGAAGGCGGTGGGCTGCCGTGTGTGGTGGCGGTGTAGCCTGTGTAGTGGCGAAAATAGACATGACTGTCGTTGCCTCGTTGCTGGGTTTTCACTTTTCAGAAGGCTTGGAGCCATCCTATTACCTATAGGCTGCGAATTTTTGTGTAACTTGTGATTTTGTTTAATTGTTTGTGCGTGGGCCAGCACCCAGTAGGCACTAACGAGGGCATTTACGGAATTTGATCTTCATTCTGTGTTAGAATTCCAAATGTTATGGCTTCGTGTTAGTGAAAAACCTTTAGCACAGGGTTACAATTTTTACACAAACACATGCTCTCTCCCTCGCCGACCGCCCACTGTGTGAGCTGCCACTAATCGTAGAGACGTGGAGGTTTGATCTGCTTCTTAATCTTCACTAATCATTTGCTGATCTAATAGTTTTTACGTAATGATTTGAGTTAATTTTTCTCAGCTAAAGTTTGAAAGAACAGAGTAAAACTTGGGAAAATATGCCGTCTCTCCAAACAGCGTTGCCTCCTGAACTTGCCAACAACGTTATTAGAGTTAAGTATCTATCATTTCCTTGGTTTTAAGATCACAACACATCTTATTTATAGTCGCACTCTCGGATGAATCTATATTTTATTTATTAATTAATTTACATGAACAAAATTTCAGCTTTACCGAGAGTGCCTTCGAAGAGCTAAATACATTGGTCATCAGGTAAACGCATGTTCTCCCTGTAAATTAACCATTGATTGGAAATAAGCTTATGTATCTTTCTAATGGGTCTGTGGAGAAGTTAATTATTCACATGGGTCCAGTATTCACAATGAGATTTTACATGTTCTTGGGAGAGTGTGGTATTTCGAGGAGTTAGTTCAATTGTTTGATGAAATGTCTGAAAGCTTGTGAACGAGAGAACTTACAGATTCTTGCTTATTAGATATGGAGCTGTATTAGTGTTTTTAATAAGAGGAAAGATTTTGTAATGTGTTATATAGTATAAGCATGTTGAAGCTGCAAATCATTTTTTGAGTCTAGGAAGAATGACCGTTTTGATATAAAGGCAAGTAATATTTTCTTCAGTGGATGGCGTGTGTTAGAGAACATGCATGAGTCAAATAGGATTTCAAAGGATATAATTTCATCTCAGTGTGAGTCAGAAATGTTTAGTTTAGTTAACCAATAAAGAAAAATTGGGATGGGAATGAGGTTGTTCCAGAAATTTGGGAGGAACATGTGGCAATTTGCAATTGTATCATTCATGCACTTCAATTTAAGAAGAGAATTCATGAAGCTTTGGATGTTCTTAAGGAGATGAGTGAGCAAGGTTGTCTCCTAAATGTCATGAATTGCAACTTGCTTATCAAGCATCTGCAGGAGATTTGGATGGAAAACTTTTACAAGCTTTTGAAACCTGAGGTAGCTCCTAGGCTTAGGAGGGAATGGAGAAAAATGAATACATAATGAGTGATGATCATGTTACCATTTGACTCAGAAGTTATGTGTGAACTGGTGATATAGGTATTCAGGAATTTGTGGGAATGACGATTGTTATGGTAAAAGTTAAATATTAGGTGGTATGTGAGTGGCAAATATATGAAGTGCATATTGTTACAAGTTCTTCGGTCAGTGATCCATGCTTTATCATTTCTCAAACTTGTCTGGGAATTTAATCGTGTCAGTTCAAGTGTTGAATGCTGTACTATTTACCAGACTGTAAGTTATTATGTGAAGTCCTTTAAAGACATATGAGACCATGCTTGAATTTGTTGCATACTTTACTCCTTTGTCCATGCTTCTTTCCTGGCTGAGGGGTTGTTTTCTATTCCTAAGGATAATTTGCATGGTTGGCAATGTTTCCATTTACTAGCCTTTCCTTGTAGAATTTTATTAATTTTCTTCATTTCCAAGCAGTTTTTGAAATTAACTCTGTACCTTGCTCATTTAATGATGCAGAAACATAATACAGAGCTTCTTGTTAATATGGTGAGGCAGCAATTTAAAAGGAACAAGCATGAGACTGATCCAGAGAAGATTCAGAAGATGAAGGATGAGTAAGTTTCAGCTCTGTCTGTTTCTAATTATTTAAAATGGCAAGGATGTATGTTCCCAACACACGGCATTATCTTTTAGCTCTTCTCTTTTACACTGGGCAGTTTCTTGTCACATACTTCTCTTTTTCTTCCACTTTTTCCAGTTCTTGTGTAAAATTAAAAGGCTGAAAAGCATGTCCTTTTGTAATAATGATTTTCTTTTTCTTTTTTCTCTCTATTTGATCTGATTTTCCCATAAATTTTCTTTTCTAAGTTTTGCCGGCAAAAATCAAGGTAATTATGTCTTTGTGGTTTGCAGTGCTGCAAGGGGACTTATAAACCATATACTATATGAATCTGAGAGATTGTCTGGTCGTAAATTCAGCAAGAGTTCCTGATGCTGTTTTGGATTCTTCGTTTTCTCATATGTCGGTTTTCATGTATCTTCCGAAGTTTTAGCAGTTTACTAATTAATAAAAAGAGTAGAGACTTGACCGTCCACAGTTCTTCACCTATGGCAAGAGAAAGAAGAGAGCTCGTGGAAGCTTATCAAACAGGAAGCAAATAGCTTGTAATGGATAATGCCTTTATATTCCTTTATAAAATAACATGCCAATTTTTTCACCATTTTAACTGTGCTTCCTTCCTTCCAGCCAAGGGTAAAAGTACATGTTCCACAACTCTATTGATAGAGTTTTCTTAGCAGCGGGCACCTCATCCGTTCATATTCATCTAAAAAATTCTCGATAGAATTTTTGACCCCTACAATTTTTAGCAACCCCCTTTTTTAATTAGCCGGAGAATGGTGTTGGAATCATGATCGTGAATTGATGGGTATAATGTTCCAATTTTTCCAAACGGTTATAATAACTACCCGACCCCAGGCCCATTCAAGTTGGGCCAGAATCACTCAGAGTCAGCCTTCTTTGAAGCTGCCAGCAGCCTTAGTGAGAGACAGTTAGGGGCTCCCGCCTCCCCTTCGACCGACCAACGGAGTCGAAAACGCTGTCGTTTATAATAGGCTTTAAATCCATCTGCCTAAAATAAATTGAAGGACTTGAAAGTTAAACCGACGACGCATCATTCATCAAATTCAACTGGCAGCAGCAAGAAGGAATGGCTTGGCGCTGCGGAACTTCAGCAAGGACGGTGATGTCTAGCGCTAGATCATATCTCCCTCGCATCCGCCCTTCACCGCCACCAGTCCACGCCAGCCGCCTCCGCTCTCGGCTCTCCCTCCCCACCACCACGAGGTAACCCTCCTCAGGCCTCAGGACTACGCTACTCATTCGTAAACAACACTTTGTTTTGTTTAGGTGAATTCATTCTAATGTGACAAGTGTTGGCAGGTCTATTGGATGCACCCAGTCCCTAATGCCGCTTCATGGCGTGGTCGCGGCCACTCGTCTCACTTCTCACATCTCCGTCCATGCCCGTGCTTTCTGCGATTTATCCCAGGGTACCCTGTGTTTCTGTTTCTGTTTCTATTTTAACTGCCTAGATTTTAGGGTTCGTTTTATGCCATTTGTTTGTTGATTCTAATCTCAAAAAAGGTCGGCATCTTTAGCTTTATTGTTTAATCATTTCTACCAATAATAATCCTAAATTATTTTTATGTGTCAAGTCTTTAAATGTTTATCACAATTTCATCTTCTGCCCCTTTGCATAAAGCTTTTTAATTCTGTAATCTTTCGGTCAAATGGTTGAGATTTTAGTTGATCGATGATGTAGTTGAGAATGTACTTAGCTGTTTAGAATGCACCTTCCCTATATATATATTTGTGCGGTTAATTTAGTTGCACATTTTCTAATGATTTTCAGACTTGAATTCAGCTTGATTTCTGCTAAAGTTCTCTTCATGATCTTGAACTTGTATTTTCCTTTTTAAATCTAAATTTATCTATTCATTTATGAGTTGTGTGTGTGGGTGCCCGCGTGTGTGTGGGTGCGTCTGTAATACTCTATATCTGTGTCGTGATGACAATATGGGATGTCTGTGCAGAGCTAATTGTTTGCATTGGTATGTTTTCTAGGTACTTAACTAAACTCTTGGTTGGATCAGCACACAGGTGCTAGTGCTACATCATATGGGATTTTGCAGTACATCAAGCGGGGACTGTCTTTTGAAGTAAAAGGCATTTGAGTTCTCATTTTATTGTAGTTCTAGTTTATTTGAAAGTATGTACTTCACAGTAGTTTTTGGACTTTGTGGAAGGTAACTTGAAAATATTAAGAGATTATATAGGTCTATATTCAAGAACTGTCATGTTAACTATTTATATATGCCGACTAACTGGCATGGCTTGCCAGGATTTTGATTTGCAATATCTTTTTATGCTCCGCTAAATATATATTTGTGTTTTTGTGATTTCTATGTACTTATTTTCCAAATTCTGTATAAATGCCATGCTCTTCAAATTCTGTATAAAAACCACTGTTTTGTATTTGTATGGATGGTGTAACTTGGAATATGGGATACAGCCTGCTTGACACCCAAATAATAAAATGAAGCGGTTTAGGCATTCTTTTTCTTTTATTCTTGAGGATTATGCACTTGTTGCATGCTGTGCCATGGGAAGTAACATAAAGGCTTGTAAGTCATTCATTGTGTTGAGTAATTGATGAATGAGACTGATGTGGTCATAAGAGCACTAAAATGTAAAATCTGGTCATGTATTAAATGAAGACTGCTTAGTGTTCGTGAGTCATTAGTTTCTGAAGGATGGATTCATTCCAGGAATCAATTTTGCATTTTTCCCCTTTTCTCATAAGATGCTCAGGTTTATGTCCATGCCCTAGCTACTTATGGACAAAGGGCTCCTAAATTCGTAATCGCTTTTAATTGTAAAACCATCTAGAAAAAATGAGACGGACCATTTGTGTTCGTCTCGTGCCATGTTTTCCGATAAAATATCGTGTCATAGATCGTTTTCTGAAGGGTAATTTTCGGATACCTCCCCTGAGGTTTGCCCTTGCTACACTTAAAGAGAATGTATGCATATATTAACATATAGCAACCCTGACCGTGTATCAGCGTTACAGCAACGTTTGGTTGTTAAGGGCAAAAACGTAATTGCACGAATAAGAATTGCAAAAACAGAAGCCAGAAGGGTAATTTTTAAAAACCTCCCCTGAGGTTTGGATTTGTTGCAAGTAGATGGCGAGAATTGATTTATTTGTAAAAAATCTCCTACCGTCAGTTAATTTTAACATTGACCGTTAGTTGACCGTGCAAAGACAATATTACCCTTAACAATAGTTTATAAACGAAAATAACTAAAAAAAAAATCAAAATTATTAGTTATTTTACCATCTTTAAATTATTGATATTTTCTTAAAATTCCTATAAAAAAGATAAAATTAAAAAATTAAAAAATACTCTTTAAATTATTGATATTTTCTTAAAATTCCTACAAGAAAGATAAAATTAAAATTTTAAAAATGAAATAGTCATAATCTTTACCTATGATATTGTAAATTTTTGGAATTGACAAGGATAAAATTGTTAAAAAATAGGGTTTGTGCTTTTCGCACCAATAATTTTAGTTTTTTTTAGTTATTTTAGTTTATAAACTATTGTTAAGGGTAATATTGTCTTTGCACGGTCAACTAACGGTCAATATTAAAATTAACTGACGGTAGAGAATTTTTTACAAATAAATCAATTATCACCATCTGCTTATAACAAACCCAAATTTCACGGGAGGTTTTTAAAAATTACCCGAAGCCAGAAAGCAGGAGCTTTTGCTTCCTTTCCCTCTCTCTCTCTCAAAAGAATTTAAAGTGAAAAAAAAAACACTTTCTTCTTTTCTTTGTCTCTTCCCCGCTTCCTCTCCACCCATTTTGTTCTTTTATCAACAAAGCTGAAAAACAAAGGTCACTATTTCTGCATCGCCACCACTTTGTCGTATTGCTTTGCTAGTCAAACAAAATTTTAACCCCATGTTAGAAAATAACACCAATATTAATGCTCCTTCTTCTTCTCATCCTTTCACCTCTTCAGAAAATGGTGCTCTAGTTATTCACGAAAAAAAGAAATAGAAAACCAGCAGGCACCCCATTCAGTTTTCTTTTGTATATGGGTTCATTTATTTTAAGGCGAATTGCAAGTTTTAACTTATGTTTTTCTGTTTTTTGTTTGATACACACAAATACAAGCGCACGCGTATAGATCCGGATGCAGAGGTGGTATCTTTATCACCCAAGACCTTGTTAGTATCAGACAGATATGTATGTGAGATCTGCAACCATGGGTTTCAAAGAGACCAGAACCTGCAAATGCATAGAAGAAGGCACAAGGTGCCACGGAAGTTGCTGAAGAGAGAAACAAAAGTAGTGAAGAAGAGAGTATTTGTTTGTCCAGAGGCAGGCTGCTTGCACCATGACTCTTGTCATGCTTTGGGAGATTTTGTTGGCATCAAAAAGCACTTTAGAAGGAAGCACAACAACCACAAATAAATACTCTCTTCAGCAGTTGACAAGGCAAACAAATATCGTCTGTTATGGTATTGTGCAGTGAAGGCCATTATTGTAATTGCATAAACAGAGCAAACGGCAGTCTAACGCTAATTCACGGTCAGGGGTGCTATATGTCAATATACGCATACATTCTCTCTAAGTGTAACAAGGGCAAACCTCAGGGGAGGTATCCGAAAATTACCCTTTTCTGAAGGAGTCCATCTAACTCCGAAGCAGAAACTACTTATAACAAATGTATATCACAATCGAACACATAGCAAATGTAAGCATGGTTAATTGTGGTAGTATATATTAAAAAACGATATAGGTTAGCGCTTTGGGCTGATGCTTAATAAAGTGCTAATATTCTCTAGCACGTGCTAACCATGCTAGGCGCTCTGTTCCGCACCACTCAATTTCTGTACGGCGTGGTGTTTTGGTCTTTCACATGTTGCAACAGAATATGGTGAGTGACTAGTGTGACTGTGTCTACTACTCAATCTAATTCTTGGGGTTATAATTTATGGAGCAATATATTTAAGAGAACTTGTTCTGAAAGTAAATGGTCAGTCGATCATCTTGTGGGGAGTTAACACTTGCAACGAATGAGATAGCTGTGCCGCCCTTAGTTGGCTGTTGGCTGGAACGAAAAGCCCCACAATGCACTTGGCACTGGATGCCATTGCTTCGTTCTATGTATTTCAATTTTCAAGTATAGAGGTTCTAATTATTTTCTTTGTACCTACCGCCCCACGATTAAAAAGATACCATTTGCCATAATCTTCGTCCAATGTTGTAGTTAGTGAAGTTCAATTATTAGATTTCTTACTTTAATTCAAGAGACTAAACCAAGTTGTCCGGCCAGGGATGGTACAGTCTATAATGGATCCATCTGTTTGGTTGAATTTTCGTGTTGTCAAGGGTATCTATCCATAGAAAATAAAAAATAAATGGAGTTTGGCAACTCTTGTTGACTAACCATGTAACTGACTTTAAACGATAATGACAGCAGCAAACTTCTTTTGCAAGATCTACTCACAATGTTGCTAAACGTGACAAGTGAACATAGAAACCATTTGCATTCGTTACCATCGCCATTACTACAAATCAGATTAAAGGGAACAAGAATGATAGCAACAGCATTTGGTCATTTTCCTTGATGGATTTGGTGAAGTTGAACAAACTTGCTTCATATTGCCGCATCATATCATCAACCCATTAAAAGCCTAGCCTCCCCATAGAATGTGGCCTCATTTGAAATTAAGGTTGAAACTCAATAAAATACTTATTTTATAATTTATGATAAAAAAGAAGTGTTCGGTAAATTTTATAAATGCTGCTTATTTCATAATTTTCTTCATTTTGACAGTAACTTTTAAAAGCAGGTAAATGTTACTTTTCATAAATAACTTATTAAATAAGCTATCATACATTTTTAAAGTTCTTATTTTAACCTTAATATTTAAAAATAATAATTGTCTTATTTTCCCGTACACCATAATATTAAGCAATTAGATATCATATTATCACCGCAATCAAATTACCCCCACAACTACTGTATATTCTCTGTAGTATCAAAATTTTGATCTAATGAGTTCATATTTTTAATATTTCACTTATACTTTCTATTATAAGATTAAAAAATGTTTGCATATAATTATGTAATTTTTTTTGAATTTTGAACAATTTCACATGAAAATTAACCATAACTCTTAAAATTAATTCATAACAATGGTTTTTAATATTCAATCTTTTTTTTTATAGTCACGGTGTTTATTGCATCAAGTTTAATATGAATGTAATGCATATTACTTTTTTATTCTATTTGGATTATGTATTAGTAGAAATTTTATCATATTTTATATAACAAGTTTATTAAGTTTCTTTTTCACTATATGTAATTTTACGTGTTTTAAAAAGAAAAAAGTAAGTCTAAACATCATTAAGTATATTCCAAAGAAATAAAAGGTAATTTAAACTTACGTCTATTTTGGTCATTATATACTAGAACAACACATTTGTCATAAAATTTGCCAAATGCATGTACAGTGCTTTTCAAACTCACAACAATTGCAACAACATAATTTATCAAACACCAAGCGATTTTTTTAATCAGCTGCTTATTGCATCCACACAACAGAAGCAACTTATTTAATCAGTAACTGCAATCCTAAACTAGTCCTATATCAAAATAGGCTCGCTCAAGCTTTACTTTTTCAAGAATCGTTGTAAATATAGAATACAATTTTTGAAGTAAGCTTTTATAATTGATTCATGACCATGGGATTGTCAAATTGAAGGGGTTCTAGAGCTAGCTAGCCTACACCCTTGGAATCAGTACTTCAATGACGTCCACGGTTGTAGCTAATTTGCAACTTTATTAACAGATGCTTCAATTTGATACCTAGATAAGACTGTGCCTTGTTGTGCATCCTTGAGTAATTTCCGTTTTCGAGTTCATGTAATGCCTTTGTTTCAATTTCCAAATGAAGTGGACTGCATTTTACAATTTAACTCATTAATTGTGTTCCAAACTTTAGACAGTTTGGAAATACTGCAATTATAGTTTTTGGCTTGGACAAGATAGTTCAATACTGTTGGCCGCAGTAAACAACTGCAAAGCATACAATGAGATTTTTGGCTATTTATTGAACTGAAACAGGGCAGTCCTCATATGGATTGCCCCACAACTGTTATTTTATCAATGACTTGGTACCTTTTCTATGCTATTTTAATCATCTCTTAGATTACTGAAATGCATATGTATTTGTTTAGCATATCTAGATTGTCCTGAATTTCTTGTTCTTATTTGTTT
The DNA here is from genome assembly GCF_022201045.2 of Citrus sinensis. Taxonomy (NCBI): domain Eukaryota; kingdom Viridiplantae; phylum Streptophyta; class Magnoliopsida; order Sapindales; family Rutaceae; genus Citrus; species Citrus sinensis. The sequence continues at coordinate 4,020,787 of NC_068562.1, forward strand.
ATGCATTTTAACTCCGTTTCCTAGCAATTTGACCTGTAATATGAAATTAACTGATAAGACAAAGTCTGTTGTTTAAGATCTGACTCCGCTTTCCAATACCACGATTATTTTATCGTAAAGAAAGAAGCTTCAGTCTGAAAGCTGCTTTCATCACCATCCCGTCTGCGGGGAAACTGAGCTTTTGTAAATAATAATAACGGTAACCAACCCCATCTCTTTGCTACTTTTTCATCACCATTATTCTCAGTCACTTCACCTGGCCCTCATGGAAACTACTCAAATAAATCTTTCTAGAATAGAGTTTAACATTCACTAAATGAGCACAAATTCTTTGGTAATGATAACTCCTAGCAATCTAGAGAAAGTAATGGTGTTTGAGAATCAGTGAATGTAAAGCCTACCCTATTGTACTGCCAAAATGGTCCACATCTGATATTATTTGTACTACACCATATCTTTCATAGACCTTTTGAGGTGAGAACAGAGCATCAACTGTACTGTTTTATACTGGTATAAATTAGGAAACCCAACCTTTGAGAGATCAACACTGTGAAGCATATAGATGAGTGGTCCATAATTTTGCAAAATCCTGCATGGGAAGATTGAGTACTGTGGTATGGGATAAATAGAATAGAGCACATGATGCTTGGGACCATTTATTCTAGTGATACTAGTGTTTTATTGATGCAAGTTTTACGCCTTTAAATGGTTAACCAACGTGATTCTTTTGTAGGTAATTATGTTTTCTTGGGCCTGCTCTAAATCCTTGATATGTACAATTGTTTACGAGTTACATGTTGAATTTAGATCATCAGAGTTTATAGCTCACCTTCACCATTAATCATTCCTTCAATTTACTTCGTGTTCACTAATGTTGTTACGTAGTCTAAAGCGTGGCCTCTGAGCAAATTGATTGCAATTTATATAGTTGGACTATTAATTGCTCTAATGTTAGTTAAGCTAAAGCTTCTGTTAAGAAATCATGTATGATGCCATAGAAGGTTCTTTATAAAGGTGAAAGTATGGAATCCATGTGTTGATATAGACCAATACTAAAAGTTGACATCAGCAATTCCCCTCAAATGATCAAGCATCACTTTGTGGGAACACCAGATAGAATTGAGAGTTGATGTTAATAATATCCAAGGCCACTTGCATTTCCTTTTAATGCTTTTCTTTCTGTCCATTAAACTCCTTAGTGATCTATCCCTATTTAAGAGCAGCACAATAAAAAACTCAACTTACATATACCCTTCTGATTGGAGAATAGTATTATTCCCATGACTTACCAGGAGGAAGAAGCTGGTCAGACATCGTGCAACAATCTAGATGCAGAACTGAAAGCAAATGACAACGGTGAAAGCAGAATTAAAGAAGTGGGGGATTGGTTGAGTTTAGGACTTAAAAAAGATGAAGCTCTCACAGCAGCAGCAGCAGCAGCAGCAGGGGACAGCACTGATCGCCGATCAAAACCTGCAAGTGGGAACAAGGTTTTCTCATGCAACTTTTGCATGAGAAAGTTTTATAGTTCACAAGCTTTAGGTGGTCACCAGAATGCTCACAAAAGGGAAAGAGAAGCTGCTAGAAGGTTTCAAAATCATAGAATGATGATGAGTTCAATTGGATTTCTTTTCAATTCTGTCCCTCTTAGATCACTTGGCGTCCAGCCTCACTCTCTCGTTGACAGATCCAGCGGAGCCTTGGGGCCGAATTTAGTAGCAAGATTTGGCGATGCCACCAGCACAGGCTTTGATATGATCCCATGGACGCCATTCATGCTTGAAGATACTATTGATATGTTTTGGCCTGGAAGCTGTCATGTCGATAATTCGTCAAAACCGGCACCAGATTTGCACAATCTCGAGCTCGACTTGAATCTTAAGTTGGGATAAATTTTAAGACAGTATGTATCTATGTTGTCTCTTTCTTTTTCTTTTTTTAACCCCTTTCCCTGCTCGTGTTGAAATTCTTGTAATACGCTATCTATGAAACAAAGATACTAATATAGATATAGGTGTGCGTGGAAGAAGATAGCCTGATAGCCATATTTTTGCAATTTTATCCCAAAATTTAGATCGTACTGAAAGTACGTCGAGTTTTTAAACGGCAGTATTACCAAGTTTGTCGAGTGTCGCAAACGGACCAGCAGTCAACATTCATTTGACCAACAATTGGGCTTTTCCGGCCGACTGTGTATGAACAATTGGGCCTTTATCCAGCCTCCAATTCCCCGGTTCATCCAATAAATGATGGAGATTCGGTAGGGTTTTATTTCCTTCTCTTTGCTGTCAAACGAAATTATGTTACTCGAGTCTTAATTTGTGTCTCAGTAATTAATCTGACGTGACTATTATAACAAGCTGCCACATCGATTGATGGCCAAGTAATTGGATATTTCATATTACTCAATTACTAAATTAACAATATATTTGAGTTTTTAAGCTATTTTCGGGTCAGATCATTAATAACACAGATTTTGCTGTAATCTAAGGTTGTGTAATTAAGTGCATAAGAAAAAACAAAACAATAAATTATTCAAAAAAATTAATTTTATATAATAAAATTATACTTTTGTTATAATTTAACTTAGTAGGAGCTTAAGTGCAGTTCAAGAAAGAATTCAAATGCTGAGACGAAAGGGTGAAAGCCGAAAAAAAGGTCTGAATGTTTTTTAAAAGTATATTTTATACTTTTGTTCAAATACTTCACTTAACATTATGTTTTTTAAAAGTATATTTTATAATTTAAGTGCAGTTCAAATACTTTTGTTATAAAATATTTTTTAAAAGTATATTTTATACAAGTGTTTAATTAAATTATTATTCAAAACAAAAAAATGAGTTAATTTATCTTTAGTATTTGGATAATTTCATTAAGAAATGGATTCTATGAGAAATTTTAGGATTGTAAAAAGGCTTACTCACAATTCATACTCATTTCATTGGGCTTAAGATTCTGCACCATATTTCCACAGCCGTGCCCACAAACATCCTAAAACCCTTGATACCAACTTAGCATATACATTATGAGAAAACAATTAATTTGACCATGTTTATATATTTCGAGAAGTATCGATTGTGTATGTGATGATCTTCTCTGAGTAGATGAACCGAGGGTTCATGCTGCACTTATCTATAAAATATGCAATGTAATATCAAATAAAATAAGAACTAAAAATAAAATTTCTAGATATCATTGTCCGCTATTGATCAAAAGTCTCTGCGAGGAATCAAGTTGTAGCCGTGTGAGGTAAGACAGGAAATTTCTTAACCACGACCAAAGTTAGGCATCAGCGTGCCGGAATAGGATGCTTGGAATTTGAATTTGAGGGCAAAATTCTCCACATAATAAACAAAATTTGTCTACATACGAGGACGAAGTTGCCTCTTTAATTAAACACCCGTGCGAGATGAGACAAGAATCTTGTTAGCCTTGACCAAGAAATTAAGATACATCACACATATGCAACACATTGGCCTCAAAACTCAAAAGCCTATGAATAATGATGATCTCTCTTACGACAAGCCATGTGGTGTTTGAAATCAGTGTTCTTATCATATCCTTTTACTCTTACACATGCCAAGAAGAGCACAAACGCCTTAAAACTACTGTAGATACCTAAAACCCTAACCTAACCGCCAACCTTCGCATTTAGGCTAAATTTAGCTTGCAGCCCTTCGATTTCTCTCGATTTAATTACATCGTATCACCAACCATCATGAAAATCGCCCAGCTAGGCGTTAAAGCATTTCTCAACACGAGAAACAGATATATTATTTGATGAGCCTTTGCCAATTGCCATATGCCCACCGTCTGTTTGGCATACAAATGAGATTTGACTTTTTGTGGAAACTTATTCATGGCAAACGTAATATTATCATTTAATGTTCTATCACTCTTTGCTTTTATTGTAGAGCTTTAATGTTTTTTAGAAATCACGGAGTTTTCGACTAATAACTTTATCAAACAACAGGTGGTTTCATTCTTTTAATTTTTTTTCTCCACCTAACAAGAGGAAATGTAGCTTGTAAAATTATGACAGCTCCATCACTTTTTTCTATAATTTTTTATTTTTATTTTTAATTAATTTTGATTAAAAAAAGTATTCAATTAATTAAATACTAGCAACAAAGTTGACATTCAAGAAATTTATATGTGTTCTAAAATATTAAAAATTTTCAATTAATTTTATGGAACACATGGAGGTTTCTTCAACCCCCCCCCCCCCCCCAAAAAAAAAAAAACTAGGTGTCATATGTTGTTCTTCTAGTTACGTAAAATAATAATAATTAAGAAACTTGATACATTAATTCGTTATAAGTCGTAATAATAAAGTTTTCTTTATAAAGGGGATCTGTTGATTGTCTATCATGAATAATTGGATTAAATCACAATCACTCTTCATTCTTCACGTGCAACCCATCCGTGTTCCATAACTGTAGAATATAGATGAATTACTGAATTTATTAACTAATTAAAATATTAATGGAGAAATTGATGACCCATCGATATAAAATATATTTGATATGATTATTAATTAAATAAATAGGATAACATTAGCCAGAGTGGGACAATAATTATTAAAATATAACTAGTTAAAAAAGAGAGTAGTAGTCAATTATTGAGTATCAATCTCTTTGAAATTTCAGAAGATAATGAAATATTTGTCAGATGGACCCATATGTGAAATTGTGCGCATCAAAATCCCCAAGGCCTCAGCAATAATCAATTGGCTATGCTCCTAGATATAGTTGGTTTAGTTACAGATAATTTCGTTTAATACCAATTACAGAAACAAACAACTATCATTATGAATCAAGATGATTTAAATGATATATAAATGGAGTCACGTCATTGATCTCATTAACATGAATGAATGAATGAAAAAGAAACAAAGCACGCGTGATTGTCTCCATGATACGCTTTTTAACTTATTTCAAACATGCACTCATGAAAATAAATTTTGAGCCACAGATAAACATGAAGAGGTACATGTTCATCTAGTAAAATAAATAGTGGTAATTGAGGTGGCATTCTATATGTGAGAGATCACGACAAAGCCTGCCACCGGTGTGCTCGTCGTGTAAGTAGAAAAGGAAAGAATGAAAAATCATTGAGTTCAATCTTACTAAATTAGGGCATGCATATATCAATTTGCCCACATGATAGTTGGGTCCCCAATATGAAAGGAATAATAATACTGGTTTATCACCGAACGTGAAGTGATTATCGTATGCTGAATTTCTTCAAAACTAAAGCCTTCGAAAGCAACAGCGCTCCTATGGATGCATGCCTTTTGTCCAGTATCTTTGAGGAAGTCAGATTGTTATTTGCTACCTAGTTAAACCATTTCTTCTAGATATTGCGTATAATTCTCAAGCGAAAATCTGTCACGGGTGCATATATTTCTTTTTGCCTTTTTTAGTAGAAAAATTTAAAAAAAATTCAACTTCTACAGTCTAGAGTCTATACTTAAAATTTTTCAATGCTGATACAGTGTAAGTGTTGGTCTAATATTTACTCAAAGGTGCATCTACGAGTGCATGCATCATTTTTCGTGCAAGTAAAGAACTCAACTCACCACTAAATATAATGATATGAATAGAAATAAAACTGAAAGATAATAGGAAAAGAAAATGCATGCATGAAAGTAATTAGTGTGAATATATATTTGGTAAGAACGGCCAAGCGTATACTTATTGTACAACGACTATGTTTAGCTATAAAAATCTTGTAGGAGTGTACAATGCAATGAATGTTAAAAATAAAAGTTCCCCATGGATTGATAGAGATTGAGATGGAGCGATGACAAATTAATGCAAGTTTTTGAAGTTGAAAATTATTTCATGAGGCTGCATGGCCTAACAGACAACGATATACATGATAGCAAGTGTCTGTTATTTTGTATTTTTCACAGAATTATTAATATTTTTTTATAGAAGCTCGTAAGCCTGATTATAAAATGACCATCAATTTTTCACATAGATTTGAGCTAAAGATTGCCTAAGCTTATATACTAATTAGTTCAAGAACCATTTTCAGCCAACATGAAATAATTTTCCTATTTAACATCCCTGTCATGTATAAGGTGGTCTTTCTTTTACTAGTCTTTATCATGTGAAAATATTATATGGATCTTACTTATGTATGAATTTGATTTTGATAATGTATAAAAGATCATGAACTTAACTCATAAATAAAAGTTACCTCGAGAGATGAAATTTTCTTCTCACACTTATATAAACTAACTACCTATTATTTCTTTAAGATGGATTTAAAATAAGTTGATATGATACTACATTAATTGTTCATGCTTTGGGGTAAGATAGATGAAAATTCTCTGTAAGTCCTTTCGTTGATGGCACAATTAATTACTCAATTGTCTAAGAACATGTGAAAATGACAAGTGCACGGGTGTGTGATTTTAATGTTCATGGAGTTTGAAAATTCAGTTTCAGAAGATGATCGATTCATCTTCAAGTTCAAGTGTCATTGCAATTTCTTCACAAACTAATGAAGTAGCTGCTGCGTACGGATGTTGGAGTGACCTAACTTGTACGACTGTAATTATTACAAGAGCAGATTAGGCAATATGCATTATGCAAGACATAAAGGAAAAAAGTGCGTGCACCAGCAGCCAGTGCCCAGTTGGTCTCCACCACATATAATATGCCTAACACAGGGACCACGTTTCGTGAGTGAAAAAGAAATTATAGGTTGGCGTTTTTCTTGTTTTATTTGCTTGTTTGAGGAACAACAAGGTTACTTATATTCATTTAGTTAATGACATATCTGGGGATGTGACAAAGCTAATCGAGTAATAAGAATCTTATTATATGTACCGCCCCGTCAGTCAAAATTTTTAAGTATGACGAATGATGGGGGTTCTTTTAATCTTTTAGGCAAGCGGGAATGTTTGGGGTTCACCGCAATAATTCCATGATCCATCAAAGGTCCTGAAATTTGAAATGAAGAAATATCTTTCTTGTTTTGAGCTCTCCTTGTGTTGTGTATGGTTAAAATTATTCTTCATTTATTTTATCTTTTGACAACTGACTACTGTACTATCACGTCATGTATTCACTAAGGTCATTCTTCAGATTTTAAACAAGAGAAGAAGAAAAAAAAAAAATAGGATTGTGTTTTAAAATTTGATCATGCTAACGAAAATCACATTAAATTGACGTTAACTTTGCCCTGTCGTTCAAATAATGACCAAAAGCGAAGACATTAGAGGTGGTAGAATTTTAAACCCGTTTAAAACGGACTCCTTTATAAGACTGGCGTTGATTTTATTAGTCTCTTCCAACTAGATAATCCTAAAAAATTAACTACTTGACTCTGTATCTAAAACTCTTCTGCAGAGTATGGATGTTTGCGAGTGGGACTTGATGATTATTTCTCTGATGACTTACAAATTCAAAATCAAATTCTGACCGAGTTATGTTGAGACAAGTAAACAATGTTAAAATCAATTGCTTATCGGCATATAGTCAATATGTTCCCTTGTATGTAGTCGTAAACCGGAAGTCAATTGCGTGAACAAAACAGAGAAAACAAGGTTAGTTTTATGATGTGCAAATTCAGAACAAGAACTCTATACTCAAGTGAACAAGTGAAAGAAAAACTTTAATAGATCTCTTAAAGATATATTTTTATATTTTTGTTGAAGCTTCAACATTAATTCTTGATAAATTAAAATTTAGGATTATGAGGATAAGGATGGGTCACATCCATAATTCATATATTATTATTAGGGATTCCCCTTAGGTGCAACAGTGGCACCGTGCCACAGTTGCACCTAGTCGTTGGATGCAGTTGGATGTCAGTGGATCCCACCAATCCAACTGCATCCAACGGCTAGGTGCAACTGTGGCACGGTGCCACTGTTGCACCGTAGGCCGTGTTGATGGCTCCATGCGCATGAAAATTTTATTTTAGAAAAACGTCTCCATAAATCATTTTGATTGGATGAGCCGTGAGATCTGTCCGTTACTCCATTAACAATACGTAAACGTTTGATTCAAAATCAAAATCACTAGTTAAGAATTCAATGATAGTATTAGAGATAATTTTTAATATTAATTTTTTAATCCAATTTTTAATTTTGATTAATTAACTATTGAATAAGATTGTTATTTTATTAACTTTTATGAGTCATTTCTTAAGTAAAATATTCACATTTTTAAATAGCACTTGAAAATATGATAATTTTTTAATGAAAGATTGTCAATTTTCTCTCTATTGAAATCAATATATATCATTTACCCAACTGTTTTTATTATGACTAATTATCCCCTTACCACAATAATTTTACAATATTATTCTCATTTTCAAATATACTTTTATTCATATTTATTATGAATTCAGTAAATTATATAAACAAAAATCTAAAAGCTAAAAATAAGAAATAGAAGTTTGGGAGTAAAAAATTAATAATAAAATATTTTTATTATACTTTTTGTTGAACATCTTTCCTTATAATAAATATATATCTTATATTTCAAGATAAAATATTATGCAAATGACTACCCATTTTCCTTACTTTTCCTTTAAATTTTATCTAGACTATCATCAAAACAGTGAAAAATAAGTGATATATATTAACTTCAATAGAAAAAAAAAACTGACTTTTTTTTAATAATCCCCTTAAGAGAGCCGTACGTGCACATGAAAAATGGTAGCTGTAATGCAAAATGAAAAGGACATCATTGATCGGATAAGTGTGAGGGTCCTCTCTATCAAAGATATTATTACGATCAATGATTTTATCTTTTTCTTAAAACAATAATAACTTTATAAAAAAATCTCTCTTTTTCTCCGAAATAATAAACTCTAGCCATCAAAACTATCTTCTCCGCCACTTCCTTTTGTGAGAGAAGGAGTAAATCATCAATCTTTTCATGCCAATAATAGAATGGTTGTCTTTCTCTCCTTTTTGTGAGAGTTTTATCTTTATTTATTTTTATTTTATGTGGAATTTTATTTCTCTTTTTAGTGGGTTTTGCCCACACTTTGTTGCGGTTATTATTGTAGGATGTCTTTCTCCACTTTCTAAATATATGCCGGATAGAATTAGATCGGAGTCATTGTCTTTTCCTTGGGAGCGAGCTATTGAGTTCGCCATTCAGATGATGAACCTGCTCTTTCAAACATTTTGTTACACCATTGGCTGTGCCTAAGGAGAATTCGTTTTATCGGATTTAGGGCTCTTTGCAGCTATCTTTTCTAAATCCATTCTTATTATTCTTAATTATAAGCCTTCAGGTTATTGTAATCATATATATGTGGCATAAATATATCTCAGTTGTACTTCTTGGTGAGTTTGATGTAGTTTCTTTTAGCGCTAAAAGAATATTTATGTTTAACAAATAATAAGTAAAGATCGATCTTAGAAGCAATGCATGGTTCCAGATCATCATTGATCTTAAACGGAAATCTTTATGATTTAGATTTAATAAATAAATTAAAATAAATTTTTTTTTGAGCCATTTAATTAATATCTTATAATTATATATAGTGATTAATTAACACAACAACTTGCAACTTGGACATCCACAACCTCCCATTCTATGAATGAACGAACACCTATAAATAATTTGTTAAAAGCAATTTCTTTTCACTTCAGAAAGCAAATAATTGCTCCTATTTAATGAAGCAAATAATTAATGGCAGATGCCAATTATACACAATTAAAAGAACTTTTCTCTTTCCCAATTACTTTCACTAAAGAGCTCGATTGATCCCCAATTCACAAAATATATTATATATATATTATGAGATACACGACGCATGTGATGTGAGAATTGATTTGTTGCCCATCACAAATATGTGCAAAGGCTCGCACTCGCCATTTTTCATCGCTCTCAATTGTTTCACAATCGCTTCTTTTTCTTTTTCCTTTTTAGTTTGTATAATTGTTTGTAACAAGAAATTAATGAGAAAATTAAAATAATTTGTTTCATTTATAATTCAAAACTCTACAAGAACTGTGTGCATGATATCTCAAAACAATTCGGTCTATGGGTCAGTTTGAGATTACAATGATTGATAAAATAAGTTGCTTATTCCGTACAAGTGAAATAAGCTGCTAATTAAAAAAATAGCTTGGCGTTTAGTAAATTATTTTCTTATTTTTTCTGTAATTTTGAAAAGCGTGTTTGTTAAATTTTATTACAAAAGTATTATTTTATTATATAATAATCAAAATAGACATAAGTCTAATTCTCTTTTATTTTTGCATTAGGGTTTATTAAAAAAAAATGTAATTTTTCTTTTATTAAAAATATTAAGGTTATAATACAAATTTTAAAAAGGTGTGGTGATTTATTTAATAAGCTGCTTATAAAAAGAAAACCCCTCAAAATAAAGAAAATTATGAAATAAACAACTTTTTAAAAAACATTTCAAGTGTCATTTTTGTCAAAACTTATGAATAAACTACTTATAACATTTGAACCGCAATATCAAATAGGACCCAAGTGATGCATTATTTATTTATAGAACAATACAATTTCATAATTTATAAAATTACTTATTTAATCATCAACCATAAAATGAATGATTATCACGTAACGTTGGATAAAATATCTTAGGATATCAATTGAAGAATATAAAATATCTCTTTATAATTAGATTCATTTAACCTAAAAACAATGAATTAGGGGAAAAACAATTAAATTAGACCGATTTTAGTATATAATCCTTTTTTTTTTGAATTAATTCTTCATATGGAACTCATAAATTAATTGGAGAATATTTTATCATTTTTATATATCTCACATTTTCAAAAAGCTAAAAGAAAATAAACTATCTATTTTTAATTTTATACTTTTAAGTTAGAGGAATGAGAAAGTTCAAATGAATATTTTAAGCCCCTAATTCTCTAATATTAGTACTCTGATGGTCAACCAATAAAGTTGCTTGAAAATTACTCTTAGAAAAATTACAATAATATATACAACATATTATATTAGATTGCATGTATAAAATTTGTACATAACTTGTATTAGTAGTATTATTGTTGAAGTTTTTAAAGTATCACAATTGAAAATTAAATTATGCAAAATCTGACACCAGATATTAGAAAAAATTGAATTTTAATTCTTTTGTAAGATTGTGAGCTAAATTTAAATAAATATCAAACATTTACATCACTTTGTGATATATTTTATTTGATGCAATCAATCCCACAAAAGATCATTGTGAATCAACATCATTATGTAAAACACACATGACAAGGATTAGACGATTATGATATATAGAAATGGTATGAAAATCCATAAGTTGCTAAAATCAAGACTAATATAACAAGCACGAATGGCTAGAATTAACCCCTCCTACTTTGTAAACATATGACATAAACGTTTTGATATTTTTAGTCATATTTATGGAAAGAAGCAAAACTAATATAGCATGCACGAATGACCCAGAAATATGACTGTCAAGTGCATGCAGTCAATTGGAAATGAATCTAAGATATTGCATTTGATTAGTTAATTTAATTACATTTTGAGAGGTCCAAATTGTCATATGTGATTCACATATGATAAGGATCAAAACCATTAAGATATACATAAATAACAAGAATTAATATTATTAATTATGCAATGCACATATGGTAAGATTTAAAAAAACATTATCTCATTCACATATGACAAAAATAACAACCATCGTAAGAATTTAAATATGAAAAAAAAAACCGAATATATTGTATTTGATTATTTACTTTTATCATATAAATCTAATTAATACAAACTTTGGCACATAAACTGAGTTGCGTGCGTAAGTATATTTGCACGTACTGTGCTCGTATTTAAACTACCTAAAAAGTTCCATATTTCATATTGGAATCCCTGTTCTTAATTTTTAACTAAGATTGGATTCTTTGTCGAAAAAGCTTCTTGTAACAAAAGAAAAATTAATAAAAAGAAATGAAGATATCATCCCCTAACTGGCTAGCTAGCTAGAGTGGTAAACAAGTGAGACACATGCATCTCATTCTATCTGCCCAGCACTTTAAATATTATACTCACACATATACACTTTTTCCTTAGGATTCCTTTAATGTCAATGTAAATCACTATGTTTTCAATCCCCAAATATATATTTAATCAAAATTATCATAATAATATAATCAGTCTCAATAGATGGTGAAGAAAACAATGTGTATGTGTGCGTGTGTAATTTGTAACTCAACTGTATAATGATGTAAATTAAAGCAAATGCAAGAGCTCACCTACCCTTGTCATATAAAATTGTTCACCATGATCCTCGACACCAGAACAAGTACAAAACACAAATTCTAACCAAATCAATTTTGATTAAATATCATATCACATCCACGTGATTGCTGCACCATAATTCATCTTTAAATAATTAATTTATCTCTGACAATCATCTTATTATAAAATAACTACAAGTTGTTGAAATCATTAGACAACAAAATTTTATGCCTAAAGCTAAATGATGATAATTTATTCAAAAGGCAATATAGGTTTCTTGTTACATGCAACATGAAATTTGCGTTGTTAATTTGGCCGCCTCTTCACATTCGGCCATCACAGCCGGCACCCATCGCTATCGGAGATCAACAAGCTCAAAATGAAAGAGCCGCGTGGTCCGGCTGACGTCCTGGGACCAAACAATTACGTACCTTTGCTGACATGGATACACACGTGGACCCGACATGTCGGGTCTTTAAAGCGATTCATACGTGTCATGGGCCCAGCTTGTCGGCCTTGTTTACTACAATCACTCGTTAGGACAAAAATATTTGGCAGGGAGATGTCGCTATGACCAGAAACGATCTACCCGCTTCTTTCCAAATACCGTAGTCTACGATGTAAGGTAAGTATGTGTATCGTCCGGCTGTCGACGTGGACATCGATGACGTGGCACTACTGAATGAAGGTAAACTCGTCATTGTTCCCCTATATAAGGGCATGCAATTTCTTGAATTCCTACACACCGCACCATCTATTGAATTTTCTTCTTGAGCCAGCTTTTAGTTAAAAACAATCAAATTTAATTTCTCAAATAATCTTTAATTTCTGAATCATGGCCATTGATTCGGCTCTCCCATCCCCACTTGGGACACCTCTTTGTGAGAAAGATGCAAAAGCGCTTCGTTTCATTGAAGAAATGACAAGAAATGCTGACCCGGTTCAAGAGAGGGTTTTGGCTGCGATACTCAGCCGAAACGGTGAGACTGAGTACCTCCGCCGGTTCAACCTTGATGGCGCAACAGACCGTGACACTTTCAAGTCCAAAGTCCCTGTTGTTACTTATGAAGATCTCCAGCCTGAAATCCAACGTATCGCTAATGGCGATCGCTCTGCCATCCTGTCCTCTCACCCTGTCTCTGAGTTCCTCACCAGGTGAGCCGTGAACATATTTCGAGATATATATATATAGTCTTTATATATTTCTCATTTTTGTTTCTGACTTTTAGTATATACGTTTAATTAAATTGCAGTTCTGGGACTTCAGCTGGTGAAAGAAAACTGATGCCAACGATTCATGAAGAGCTGGATCGTCGCCAGCTGTTGTTCAGCCTTCTCATGCCTGTCATGAACCTGTGAGTGTTTTTTCTACTCTTGAAGTTTTCGTGTTTGAGTTTGCTACGATTTACACATACACACAACCTGGAAATTAAAACCCAGTTGATATTTATTGTTTAATTCTTGATAAATTAATTAATGTGTTGATAACAGTTACGTGCCTGGGCTGGACAAAGGGAAGGGCCTATACTTCTTGTTTGTGAAAGCAGAAACGAAGACTGCCAGTGGGCTATTGGCACGTCCGGTGCTCACAAGCTACTACAAGAGTGAGCAATTCAAGACCAGGCCATATGATCCTTTCAATGTCTACACTAGCCCCGACGAGGCCATTCTTTGCGTTGATTCTTTCCAGAGCATGTACATTCAGATGCTCTGCGGCCTTATCATGCGCGAGGAAGTGCTTCGTGTTGGTGCAGTGTTTGCCTCTGGCCTCCTTAGAGCCATTAGGTTTCTTCAGCTCAATTGGAAACAACTTGCCGATGATATCTCAGCAGGAACCCTTAACCCTAATGTCACTGACCCTTCAATCAGAAAATGCATGGAAAATATCTTGAAACCAAACCCAGAACTCGCAGAGTTTATCACTAAAGAATGCTCAGGAGAGGAGTGGGATGGTATCATAACAAGGATTTGGCCTAACACAAAGTATCTTGACGTGATTGTCACTGGAGCCATGGCCCAGTACATTCCCACACTTGATCATTACAGTGGTGGCTTGCCTCTGGCTTGCACCATGTATGCTTCCTCTGAGTGCTTTTTTGGCCTTAACATGAAGCCAATGTGTAAACCATCTGAGGTCTCCTACACCATCATGCCAAACATGGGTTACTTTGAGTTCTTGCCTCACGACCCAAATTCTCCTCCTCTCTCTCCTGAATCACCTCCACGCCTTGTTGATCTCGCCCACGTCCAAGTTGGCAAACAGTATGAGCTTGTGGTCACAACCTACGCTGGCCTGAACCGTTACCGAGTTGGTGACATCCTCCTTGTCACCGGATACTACAACTCGGCTCCCCAATTTCGTTTTGTCAAAAGAAAGAATGTTTTGTTGAGCATTGACTCAGACAAAACCGACGAGGCTGAACTGCAAAAGGGCATTGATAATGCTTCCTTGCTGTTGAAGGAATTCAACGCCAGCGTCATTGAGTACACAAGTTATGCTGACACAACGACAATTCCAGGACATTATGTGATATTCTGGGAGTTGCTTGTTAAAGATGCAGCCAATTCACCAAGTGATGAGGTGCTGAATCAATGTTGCCTGGTAGTGGAAGAGTCGCTGAACTCGGTGTATCGACAAGGCCGAGTTGCTGATAATTCAATTGGACCACTAGAGATAAGGGTGGTGAAAAATGGGACATTTGAGGAGCTAATGGACTATGCCATTTCACGGGGCGCGTCAATTAATCAGTACAAAGCGCCAAGGTGTGTTAGTTTCACTCCCATTCTGGAACTACTTAATGGTAGGGTGGTCTCAAAGCATTTTAGCCCAGCTGCTCCTCACTGGGTCCCAGAACGACGACGTTGAGGACTGCACCATGACGAGCGTCATGTATGGCATTATAGAATAAAGAAATTTCTAGAGAAATTTTCCTGGGGTTCCAACCAAAAAGGTCCAGCTAGCAGCTTGAGGAGACCGAGATCAGATTCGGAGCAGCCTCTCTCTCTCTCTATGTCATCTCTTTGTTGTTAATTGAACTTTTAAAAGCGTCTTTTAGCTTCTTTTGAAATTTGATGGTAGTGTGTGTTTGTGCAATAAGTTCACATAATCTCCCTGTGCGCGTGATGTAAGTGTCTATGGAATGTCGATGGCATGTCGTTGTCGTCGTCGTGTCTCTTTTAATTTTCTTTCAGCTTTCTGAAAGTTGAGGAAAAGGGGTTGGAAGTGCTTGCCATGAACAGCTTTAGTTCCATGTCCTGTATTTAATTCTGGCAAATTTGTAATTAGATCCGGTGATGCTTTAAATTATTAATTAATGTATATTTTTCTTTTGTACTACTGTAGGCTTTATTTGCATGGATTTTTGCGCACATGCTAGTTATTCCTTTGTTGTTGTTATTAGGCTTTCATTTTGAAGTGACGAGTTCATTACCTCTTGCGCTTATTACTAGGTTTCTATTCACGTCTCTTTTGTTTGGAATCATATACATCACGTTACATATACTTGTGCTGCAATGGTTATTGCTCCTGTGGCTATGACAGCCTCATTCGGTGCCTCTCATTTCACATGAAATAAATAAAGAAGTTTATTCACTCAGTAAATATTTTTTTTTTAAAACAATTCATTCAATAAAAGAAAAAGATTCTCCAATAATTGCAAAAATTAAAAATATGACAAGCCAATAAGGTGACTTGGATCTGAAGGAATTTAATCAGTGACATCTCTTTATTCTTTTCTGAGTAATAACGAAGGTTACGAGAAGCACGGTGAGCGAAGATAAAATTATGAAATCCTGATCACAAAATTTGCTCAATTGGTGTAAAGATTGATGCTCAGTTCTTAGCTAATAAAATGTGGTATTTACTTTAACAAAATGTCTCATCCTAAAATTTATATGCTTGCACCATAGGCGCATATATTATGAGGGCATGTATTATCGCCTTAAACAAATACTGGGCGATAGAGAAATTAGGCCTCATTCCCTCTCGTCTCTACGTACATCAAGTACAAGTACAATAATATATACTGCATATAGATCGATTTCATTTTAATTAATCACTTGCCACCCGTACAAGTTACTTCATTAATTTATAACTAAAATTTCATAGAATTGGTCGTCTGAGGCATAAAGATTTCTCTTTGGCAATTTCTCGCCGGTAGGAAAATTAGAACTGCCATAAAGAACTTCGCGAGGGTCTCGAGGATAACTCAAATTCAAAAAAAAAAAAAAAAGTGTTTGCTGTAGCGCGGGGGAAATCACATGCTAATTCAGCTTTCTAATTACTTAAAAGCTTTCAAAATCCGGCTTTAACATGACAAGGCCGGTGGTCCTAAATTGGCTTACTTCTTAAAGTGACTTTAGTGCTTGCTTAAAGAATAAAAGTGAAACTTTGGGGGCGATAATGTTCCTCAAAGTGAAAATTTCCCTGTTAAAGTAAATCTTTGAATGTCACCCATGTCAGTTTAAACCCTAACAAAGAAATTCAGTCATCGCATATAAAGTTGGCACCATTTCCATCTAATGGTCTTGGTCTGAACACAGGTTGACTAAAAATACTAAATACAGAACTTAACTTTTAAATAATGAGTTGACCAACTCATTATTAGAAAGTATTATTTAGTTCCAACAATTGAGGCCACAAAAGCAACAGTATTTGTTTCAATTACCATATAATTATGATGATCAGGCGGCGCCTAAGGCAAACAATTAAAAGCTTTGATTATCGACAATGAATTGATCACCTTGTCTCCCTGGACCAAGACCTTGGTATCAATACGGAAAAGGCAAGCCACGATCACGGTACTGTGAACAACTGCCACGGCAGGCTAATGTGGCGTCGGCGACTTTGTTCTCTTCATGTTGATCAGCAGCCCTCCTTCCCTGTAGTCATTTAATTAATTTGGTCTCAGCATTATCAGGACCAAGATGAAGTACAGCTGGTTGCGTTAATTAATTAAGCCTAAGAGATTTGAAATTGTACGTCAGAAGTCCATGCATCCAATTTGGTAAAACCATATGCTTTATGATAACAATTTGCTAGTGTTAGGCATTGTAATCCACGGCACTAGTAATCTAATTAAGCAGTTTCCTTTATCATTGGAAATTAACATGCCTATGATATGATATATAAATATACATGTATGCGCGCACGACAAACTGTGCTAAAATAATAAAATAACAGATTTTATATCAATTCTCTTACAATAGAAAAATGAAAATAAAGAAAGCATTGAACGCATACATTGTCGAGATAATATAAGATCACTGTTATTTAAACAAGAAAAATTAAGTAAAAAGAAGACAAAATTAACTATGACACCATAGGTATAAGAGGAAAAATATAAAATAATCAATTAATGTTATGACTCCATGCGGTATTATATATAGTTCATTCTATCTTCTTTCAGTATCTTTAGTATTTTTCTAATAAAATGCTATATTGGTTCAATTAATGTGTCATATGATGTGACATTGTTATAAATTATCATGTGTTACTTTTTCATTTTATTATTGCATGGTGAATTGTATTAATTAGAATACAACTTTGTACATCAACTTTATAAGTATTGAATTATTCGAAGTCTTCAATGCTATATTAGGGATGACAATTTTTCCAGATTCAATCTAAAATAGATATTTGTATCTAGAAAGTAATCGTCACGAGGTGATACTTATAGATGTATACACTCTCTCGGTTGGATTATTTTCACATTTACCACTCAGTCAATTAGCTAAAAATCAAATACACAAATGACATGAATTCAGCAAAGAATGGAGTATACACTGGAAGTGCCAAGCACCCTCAGTGTTTTACTCAACTATTTTACTTCTTAACAGACTTCTGTAGCAAACATTAACACAATCCAATTCCAGTCATATATATATGATTAAGTGTCAAAAGGAAATAGCTAGTCAATCAGGAACATTAGTTAAATGAATGAAATCGGTTGTACCTGTTGAATATTATTCATCCCTTGAGAAAAATCAGCGTTATTGAAAAATTGGTCACGCGGCAGTTGGCGGATGTAGCCATTAGCCTCAGGCCTAGAACTGCTGCTCACTATATTCCCAGTTGGAAATCCAGTGCCATAAAGATTCGGCAATGCAGTTGGAAACACTTCAGCAAATGGTTGTGATGACTCATTTCTATAATTCAGAAAATTCGATGATATTGTAAAAGGTACATAAAAGTATTGAGGAACAAATAAATATTCAAATAGATGGTAATTTTGACTTGTTGAATGTAGAAATTAAGAACCTCAAGTGCTGAAATTGAGATGAATTAGAAAAATTTCTGGCATTCAGAAATCCAGCATCATACTGTTGTGGCCAATTACCCAGGCAATAATTTGAACTTCCCATCATGAAACCACTGGCAGCTGCACTTTGTGAATGCATTGGCCGTTTCTAATTGCCACAGCAAAGGAAAATGGTCAAATGTAATTTCTTTAATTATTTATGATAAAAAAATCATAGCAAAAAATTATATATGCCTTTTGATAAATTTCAATTTGGGAGATTGCCAGTTTCTTGCATTTAATTTTGTACTTCATACCTCTGAATTAGACGTTTCTTGGATGCTGTTATTAGTTTCCAAATTTTGCTGAGTTAACATAAAAATAGCAGTAAAATTATGTTAAAAAGATGCATTATCTGATATACAAATGTATTTTGTGGAAACTATAAATAGATCTTACCTTACGAATATAGACAAGTTTCAAGGTCTCTTCCAAGAAGCCCTCAAGAAATTCGGCCTCACTTGCTGATTTTATACAGCTTGGACTTTTTAAAAAATACCTGTGACAGTCAATTTTGCATTGATATTCTCAAAATTAAAGGTTATAATGCTTGGAAACTTAATGGTGCTGTGTGGTTGTAGTGATATGCATACTGCAATTGCTTCTCAACTTCTTCCAATTCGGCACAGAGCTTAGTGATTTCATTTTCAATTTCCTGAAATATTTCAAACATATTCATCAACTACTTCACCGCAGTGCTTCCTAAAATTAAATAAAAAATAAAATAAAGTGATTGACTCAGAAACCTACCTCTAACTCAGAATCAACACTCATTTTCCGGTCTCTGCCGCCGTTATTGCTAAATTTTTTAAAGATAAGAATTAGCGAAAAAATATTTTACAAATTCAAAGAACTAAATAATCAGATGACAAACCAATTAGTTGGAGCTAGGTGGTGGTGGAGCTCAGCTTCAAGACTCATCTGAGCAATAATCCGGCGGACCATCTGATTGTAATTTCACATTACGTCACATGTCTTATAAATGTCAAATTAGAATTTTTAAAATGTTACAGTAGTTTTGAGCTTGTTACCTCTTGATCACGCAGCCTTTTGTCATTGAGTGATTCAGGAAAAAGTATCAGTGGATTCAAGTTAAAATGAATTCAAAAAAAAAAGAAATAGACACATCAAAGTTAGTATCATGATCAATTATTTTTCACAATAACAATTTCATAAAAATTAATTACTTGACCTTGCGAGTATATACAATTTTACTTTTAAAATTATAAAAAATATCATATTATCCTTCTCCATTTAGTGCTTGTCACGTGGATATACATATTATCATGATTAGTTGAATAAAGCACATGGCAAGCACTAAATAGAAAAAGAGCAGTGCTCCAGGACCTCTCTAGACTTATCTCATAATTTTTTTGATATTCTACTTTACACATAAGAAACTACATCTTATTAGAAAAAAAAAAAAAAAAGGAATCTCAAGACATTGTATATCACATGTGCTTCAAATGATTAAATACTTTTATAAGTCAATTTTGGATTTTAAAGTAATATCATGAATGAACTAATAAGCCTCTGAAAATAATTGCTTACGCTGCACGTTGATGATGAGGAAGATCAATAAAATGCATAAGAATTTCGTCCAACCTTGATCATAAAATAGAGTAAAATTAGCGAAAGGACATCAAATAAGATTTCAGGGGGAACAAAAAAAAATCCTGAAATCTTATTTGGGCGTGATATACATCAAGAATTATAAATCGAATTAGAATATTGAAGGAAAAAAAAAACTAAGTGTACCTTTTCTTTCCATCAAACAGAATTAATTTTCCAGCTGGGGAAAAAATGATGAGAGCAACCTCTACATCACAAAGGGTTGAAATTTCATAAGCTTTCTTGACAAGCCCACTTTTTCTTTTGGCAAAGGTAATATGCCTATATGTTCTGTTTTCAATTTTCTTAATTTGTAGCCTAACTCTCCCCATTTTCTTTTCTTCTTTCTTCTGCCTCAAACTCACACTCACACGGGTTTTGCTTTTAATTAACCCTAATTTTCTCTCTTAATAAACCAACATATAGAATGCAGTTTGAGGATAGCAGGTCCACAAAATAATTAATGTTTCCACACTATCATTATCTTCATAGTTGTCGTCCTTCAATTACCATATGTGAACTAATTCGTGTAGATTTTCTATTAAGTAGCTATTATTAAAGACACAAAACCAGAGACTCAATTATCCAGATAATGCCAAATGGGAATTATACAACACTGACTTGTAATAATCATTTGTTTTTCCGCATCTTTCAGACCAGCAGTAAGCAAATACAAATATGAACACGATTTTAAAGCACGTGAGTATAGGAAGAGTATTATTGTAGTCTATATAAATTATCTGCTTGTATAGTAAAAAAAAATGAAAATATCAAGAATGACATTTCAAAAATATATGCATGCGTTAATTAATTTTTTGAAACGAAAAATCATTAAATGATTTTCCATAATAGAATTCAAATACTTTTTTATTTTTAGAAATATTTATATTGTTTTAGGTAGGTTGTTATTGAGGTTGATAGTTGTATCTTAAAAGTTATAATTTTAAAGTGTTTGTAAACATTAGGTGTTGTAAATCGAAAACTAAGTTGATTTGATCAACCACTTTTATGATGAAAAAATTATAATATTTTTACTATTTTTGACAAAATTATTGTTTAAAATTATGTTTACAGCATATTATTAACTTTTATTTTATATTTACAGTTTTTTTCCACAACAGGTATATCTAAAAATCTACACCACTTTAATACCAAATAAGATCTTGGTGAAACCAAGAAAAACAGATTCTTGCCAATGAAAGCTGTGGTCGAGTTGCACACAGTTTTTGGACAATGTTTTGGAAGTGTTTCATGCTTTCATTGCCAACTCAGTATATTGTTTTCACTCAAATCCAATGATATGTTAAGTTGTCACAAACAATATACATATTTATAGTTTTAAGTACCAATATAAAAGAGTTTTGGAAAATTTACCATTTAGCCACACTCTAACTTTCACTTCTAAAACAAAACACACACACACACACACACACACACAAACATCTCTATTTTTCTTATAGTATCAACCATTTACAAGGCAAAACTTAAAACAAACAAAACTCAACTAAAAACCCCAAACACAATAGCCATAATATGTCTTCACACTCTGACAAAACACTCTCCATTTTATCCATCTCACATTGATAAAAAAAAAATTATTATCCAAATATCACCCAACGTGGTTCCATTAAACTAGAATATTTATTTAAGTAATGACAACAAAATCAATCAATAATGTAAAGAACAACAAAACGTTAAGGTTATTAATTCTTCAATTTTTAACTTTTTTCATATGAGTTCATAGATTCATAAATTAGAAGAATTCCGACAAAATCCAATGAAATTGAGTGTTTAACAATATTGAAGATGAAAGCAGAATTTGGCCGACAAGTGTCTATCGCCCAGGCGATGCAAATGTCATCCAAACTGACAATTACCCCTTATTCGGGTGATCGGCAATTGTTGCCCAAATTATTCTATTGTATGTTAGGTGACTGGTGCCGCGTCGCCTAACACATAACTCAAGTTTGTAAACAATTAATTATTTAATTGATATAATAATAATAATGTTCAAAGTACTATTTCTGAAGTATTATTGTTGTCTTGCATCAAGTTTAATAGAGTCAATTGTCCTTAAGATGTATTTTGATGGAGTATGAGAGAATTTGACAGATGGTTCTATAGATTATGAGAATGGAAAAGTTACTACATTTTACTTCCCAAAAAATACAATATTTGAACAATGCTAATGGTTTTTTATAGCATATTTGAAATTTATCTTTTTTTTGGAACTTGTAATGTTGTTGATGGTAAAATACATATAATTTTGAATGACTTTAGGTAAGGACTTTTGGATAATTTATTATCATTATGTTGGTAATTAATGGTGTCTTGATACTGATTAAAAACCAAGTCGAAATTTAGTAATGAGAAGACGAAACAAGCAAGATGACAACTCTCGAAAACTCGGGTGATGTCCCTGTCATCTGAGCAACAGACATGTCGCCTAAGTGTCTTGAGCACAAGAAACATGGGCAACCGGTCTATCGCCTAGTTTTTTCGAGGGTTATCAATTACTTGATTTGGTGTTTGCTATATTTTTTATGCAACTCTTCCATTTGTTTTACTATGTCAGTTCCCTGTTATGACTCTAAAATTCATTTTGGAGCCTGGTAAGCTTGAATAGAAAGAATCAGGGCATTTTAAAATCAATCAATGATTTTTTCTATTCCAAAAGTGAATCACTTTTAAATGTTAGACAATTAAAATTCTCATTAATGTTTAAAAGTACGTCTTTCTATGCGATATCATATGTAAATCAATATTCTTCCTAAGCAATCTTCAAAATAACTAAAGCT
The DNA here is from genome assembly GCF_022201045.2 of Citrus sinensis. Taxonomy (NCBI): domain Eukaryota; kingdom Viridiplantae; phylum Streptophyta; class Magnoliopsida; order Sapindales; family Rutaceae; genus Citrus; species Citrus sinensis. The sequence goes on from NC_068562.1 coordinate 4,043,719, forward strand.
CGAACTTTATTGTCATAGCTATCTCTTCTTGTTCGACATATCTAACAATTAAGCTAGGACAATAACTAAAGCTATAAAGATTTCCACGGTTTAGCCAAGGCTTAGCTCAAAACCCCACTACTCGTCATATTCGCACTTTCTTTTTCATTTAAAAAAAAAAATGAAAGTAATGAAAGGGGAGACAGCATGTTGTTGCTTATTTCATTATGGATAACAACATGTTGTCACCATAGGCTAATGCCCACGCCCACGCTTTTTGTTCACGCTGTTTGGACGGCACGGGGAGAAAAGCTTCAAATTCGAAGCAAAAATTCAAAACATTCACCAAAAATTCCAAACTTCAAGCTTCACATTTAGTTACACAGTTTAGCAATCTATATGTATATGCCATTTCACAAGCCCTAATCGTAAAGAATTTCGAAATTTTCATGCCTAAAACATATTTATGTCAACAATAATACACGACCAAGCAATTTACACAACAAATAAATGGACAAAACCCATGGAAATATTGATGAATATCATGAAGTGAAACCAAGCCATTGTAGAAAGAGGCTGTCAAATGTGTAGATCGCGTGAAATCACCATTGGAAGTGAAGAAAACTACTGTTGGAAGTGAAGCTGCTGCTTATGTGTGATTGGTCAAAGTGGGCGATGGGGCTTGGGGTTTGGATGAAGTAGGCGATTGGGTTTCAGGTTTGAGTGAAGTGAGATGATCGGTTTGGCTATTGCTTGGATATTGAGGTTTTTATTTTTTGGATAAAGTTTTAGGGGTATTTGGGTCCAAAATGCTTGAAAATTATTGATGCTGTAAGAAAAATGGAGGTGTGCCTTTTTTCAAAGTAAATTTTTCAAAAGTTTTAACTTATTGTTTTAAGTAGGTATAAGAATATTTGAACCCAACAAAATACTCATGGCATCTATTTTTAAATAAATTTTTTATCACTAATTAAAATTATTGTTATGGAAAACAAAAGATGTATATGAAACATTTTACTAGTTTTAAAAATAATTAACTATTCTCTATCTTCTTTTTGGTTAAGAGAGAGAAGTACATAAGAATTTCCGAAGCTCATTTTTTTGTATATTACTTTAAGGGGTTGTTTGATTTTTATCTAAAGTCTGAATTTTACTTATTTTCAAACATTTACAATTTTTAATTTGTTTGCTTTTTATCACTTATGTCGGATTTTAAGATGTATAGGTATAAATGAAAAAAGTTAAATATTCTAACTTTTATCTGAATGGCAAAACAACTTATTGGAACTTTAATATTCTCTCTCATTAATACTCTTATTAAATAAATTATTTCCTATTATATAAATCATTATTTTAGTACTTTCTATCAACTCTTTTTTTTTATTATATGCATATATTCAACTATTAATATTTTTTAAGTGAATGAGAATTTTAAACATAATAAAACTTTAGGTGAGCGTTTTTTATAATAGGTCGATCTCTTTATATTTATCTTTACTATTTTTATAATAGATTTTGAATCTTATTTAATACATTAATTTTAATTCAAATGATTAAACAATTCTCGATTGCCTTATGTAATTAATGAGGACAATTATCAATATAATATACCAAAAATAACATTATACGTACATATATTAATGTAAAAAAACACATGTATTAGATATATATTTTATTTTTTATGCTTTGTTAAGGTAAACATTATCTATTATTTTTAATAATCAAATAATTTATTTATAACTTTTCATGTGTTTAACCAATAAAATATAAGTATTGTTAATATTTATGAGGTTATATATGTTTTATTTTTGAAAAACAAACAACTTAACCCTTATATTCAAATTTTTTTAAAAAAATGTCATTTAAATATATGTATTCAGACCTATTCATACTTCAGTTAAATTCAAACCCATTTAGATTTTAAACTAAAAAAAAAATACACTACTTAAATTTTTTCTTCACTTTCTTTCTCTCTTGGACTGTTCATTCCTTTCCAATAGTTTGTTCTTGTATCTTATGCTTTCAATGTGTGGTATTATATATTTCAAGCTCCTCTTAATTGATGTCTCTTTTAAATTCATATATATATATATATATTCAGTTTTCCTTCATTTTTCAACAGATTTGCATTCTTGATAAAATCATAATATAATTAATTTATGTAGTAAATATTTTGATTTTTAAAAAAAAATGGCTTATGTTTAACAGATGAGGATGCTGGTTGAAGTGAAAGAATTGGAAATGAAATTCAGATTGGAATCAGCTGAAAACCCAATGAGAGTTATACTGTTAAGTTAAGCTTTTCCACATTCAACCAAAAATCTCTCCTGCTCAAGCTTGGACCAACGTTGTGAATTCTCTTGTGAATTAAAATTTTAAAATCTCGTATATATATTTTTCAGTTTTGGACCAACCTTGTGAATTCTGTGACTTTTAGAGTGGATTGTCGAGGGAGCCTAGGAGACAAACTTCAATGGGCTGGCCTGTCCAAAAGACGGAGACTCATTTTAAAATTGGTTTGATCTTTATTAATTATATATTTACTATATAATACATTAATGATTTATTTGCTTCTTGAACTAAAGAATGAGAATAATTCTTATTCTTAATTAATAGTATTTACTTACTAAAAATATAAATAAATGGAAATGAATTTTGGGCGGAGCCTACAAATTTGAAAATGAGGAATAGGAATCCTAGAGTATATTTGGGATTATTTTATATTATCAAATAATCCATTTTGGGATAGATTTTGAAATAATCAACTTTATAAATAATCTAACAAAATGTTTGGTAAATTAAGATTATATCATAATCACTTATCATATAATTCGACATGCACGTTTGGTAAACTAATCAAAAAAGGAAATGTGTAAATTGAAATGTTGAAAATGAACTAATGAATAGTTGGTTATATTAAAAAGAAATAAAATTTATTTCAAAGCAAATTACTCTAGGTAATTAATGTCTGTGTTCAACTAATAGGAACCTTTAAATTTAGCCACAAACGATTCAACTAATTAATTAATAGGAGCTCTTGGGCTGAACCAAAGTTGGTTGGTGTGAGAGGTTCGGCACTCTCACTCCTTAAGAGAGGTCAGGGGTTCAAGCCCCGCTCTCGTATGAAGTCACCACTTTGGCCAGCACTTTACCCCTTATGGGCTGACTCGATGCAAGCGAGGATTAGTCTAGGTTGTGGTATGAGCTTAAAGGTGCCTCTCACAGTTGGGATCCACTTAGAACCACCTTGTGGTTCAGAGAAAAAAAAAATAATAATAAACATATATACTTTTGACTTTGAGCAGAGACACAGTTAATCGTCGTACCAGATTACACGTATCTTTCCATCATACAATGCAAGTCCTCTGAATCTGATGAACTATTGCTGCCGCAATTTCCCGACTCCAAATCATTTTCACGGGTTCAGCCGCTGTTACTTGCATTTTCCATGCTCCTCTCGTCATCCAAATCCGCAGCGCATTTCAAAATTATGAAGAGTTGACAATTGAAATAATCTTGTTGACAATCTTATGCAGCATTGTTGGAAAATAAGACATTAAAGTCCTGGTTAGGCTGCTGTATGTCGAAGATTGATCCGCAGAGTTGCCGCATGCATTACATTATTTTCCCTCATTTTCTTACACGCACCCTTTTTTGATTTTAATAGACTTTGAAGCCAGGATTTCTCTTTACTCATGCCTGCATATGATGGCTCAGCGAGGAAATGGGAACAGCGGCTGCCCATTAATCTGATGGGAGCTAGAGGTACCCAAAGATTCATAGTGAACTTTGATGGGAGCTTCCCGCTGATTTAGCGTTTGGCGGGTGATAGGGCCAGTAGGAGAAATGGATTACCGGGGTGGGGACGAATTCCTGAAATTGCAAAACCCCTTCAACGCTTACTCGTCGTTTAGGGGGTCGGTCAGGAAGGCCTTCACCATATTTTTACATTTGTTATGATTATCTCTATTTTGGGTATTCAGGGAATCTTCCTTATTTGACGAAATGTTCCTATTACGTCAATGTCAATTGGATCAACGTTATTAGCTATGAATTCAAACTTTTAATGAGGTGATGAACTTGGAGATGTATTAATTAGACAAAAATAATGATCGATTGTAGTTTATGGCGATGATAGGAAGAGGATGATCTTGTTCAACAGTGTGTTGCATTGACTTATTTTGATAAAAAGGAAATTATTTTTACACCATCTTTCTGTTGTCATATTACATCTAACCACTATAAAATTTTGATACGTACTTTATACCACCTTTGTTTTTAAGTTTATATTAATCAACCACTTTGACACTAAAAAATAATTATTTTATCCCTAAATGAATTAAAAGACCATTTTATTATACCAAATTTTAAAAAATAAAAATTATAATTATAAGAATATCCCTAAGTTTAATAAAATAAATAAATCTTAAATTCAATATGTTAATTTTTTATAATTATAATTTCATTTAAAAATTATCATATTAATTTTTTGCAATCATAATTTCTTTGAATTTGTATGCAGAAGTTTCTCTTAATGTTAATTATAGGGAAGTTAACAATAATTATAGGGAGTTTTTCTCTTCACGTTAATTTTTGTAAACTTCCTTATACTTAATTTAATTACAAAAATTAAATAAAATTATAATTACAAGATGTTATTTTTATAATTATAATTTCATTTAAAAATTATCATCTTAGATTTTGATTTTTATTTATTGAATTTAGGGGTATTCTTATAATTATAGTTTTTTTATTTTTCAAAATTTTGTAAAATAAAATAGTCTTTTGATTTATTTAGGGGTAAAATGGTTATTTTTAATGTCAAAGTGGTTGATTGATACAAGTTTAAAAACAAAAGGTGGTGCAAAGTACATGTTAAGATTTTGTGGTGGTTAAATATACATATGACAGAAAAAAGGTGGTGCATAGATAATTTCTCTTGATATAATTTTTAGGTAATTGTTCTGGTTCTAGTTCGACTGCTATTGTTTTTGGGTGAGGGTGGGTAGATGACTTAGTCCTCTAATGGGAAGCTTATGTGGAAGAAGAGTAGAAGGGTGGTACAAAGATAATTCCCTTGATATAATTTTTAGGTAATTGTTCTGGTTCTAGCTCGGCTGATATTGTTTTTGAGTGAGGATGGGTAGATGACTCAGTCGTCTAATGGGAAGCTTCCGTGGAAGAAGAGTAGAAGGGGACCTACCCACCCTCAACCACCCAAAAAAGGAGAAAAAAGTATATTTGATAATTAAGTTAAACAACTAAATGTTGTCGGAAATTACATTATATCTTAATCTCTGGAAGTATGTAACCCAAGCCAGAAGATGAGAAGAATGGCATGCCCGGCGACCATCCTCGTGCTTCTGCAATGACGAGCAGGTTCCCACTCATACCAGGCCTAGCCCGTTTTAAATGTCTGAGTACATATTAACTATTTGAGTAATGCTCTTTACTCCCATTTAAAATCTTTATAAAATCTTTTTTTTAATCAATGATTGTTTTAATGGTAGAAGGTGGCCTTTATTTTTCTATATGAAATCTAAATAGATCTAATTAGTTGAAAGTCTGAATTTAAATAATATATTTATTTTTTTGTCTGAATCGCTTAAAAATAAATATTAAGTTGTTCGATCTTTTCAACTCAAAAAATTTGAAAACTAATATTTTTACATTTATGCCTTTACAAATTATAAATGTAAACAAATAATAAATATATCAAAGAATATAAATAAGGTAATATATTATCATAACATAAATCATATTCAATTGAATAGGTTTCTTTAATATTCTAATTTAGTATATGTTAATCAATTTTATCGTAGTTTATGATGATATAAGAAATATTTATAAAAAAAGATAAAAATAATAATAGTCTATTATTATATTATTACAAGTTATAGAGATAAGCAAAAGTATAATTATTAAATTTTATTTAGGTAATGATAATAATTAATTAATTAATTAGATAAGGATATTTTAGATAATAGCTTTTAATGATATCATTCAGACTTTTTAGATTAAGCAAAAAGATGAAAAAAAATGGTTTAATAACTTAATGACTGAAAATTTTCATTAAGTTGAAAAAGCAAACGGATTTAATAACTTAACTTATTGAAATTAAGGGATTGTTTGTTTTCTGTATAAAATCTGAATTTTACTTATTTTGAGAAATTTACAGTTTTTAATTTGTTTGTTTTCTATCACCTATGTCTAATTATAAGATGTTTAGGTTTGAAATGAAAAAATTAAATTATTCTTACTTTTATCTGAATGTGAAACATTTGAATGGAATTTTAATATTCTTTCTCATTAATATCCCTATGAAATAAATTTATTTCATATTATATAAATTATTCTTTTATTATTTTTTATTTATCCCTTACTTTTGTTATACGCGTGTATTCAACTATTATCAATTTTTTTTATGAATGAGAATTTTAAACATAATAGAGCTTTAGGTGAGTGTGTTTATAATATGTCCATCTCTTTGTATTTATATTTACTATTCTTATAATGGATTTTGAATTTTATTTAATACATTAATATTTTATTCAAATGATTAAATAATATTATAATTAAAAAATAAAAATATCAATATAATATACGAAAAATAACATTAGAAGCATCATAATTTAATAAAAATAACATTATAAGTATCATATATTAATATTAAAAAATACATGTGTTCGATATATATTTTATTTTTCATGCTTTGTTAAGGTAAAAATTATCATTTTTTTACTAATCAAATAATTTATTTATAACTTGTAATGTGTTTAACAAATAAAACATAAGTATTGTTAATATTTTTGAGGTTATATATGTCAAAACATCATATCTCATGTGCTTTATTTTTGAAAACTAAACAACTTAAAACTTGTATTTTGATATTAAAAAATTAAAGCAAACATTACATTCTAATATATGTATTCAGATTTTAAATAAATTCATACCTATTAAGATTTCAGAACAAAAAAAATAAAATTACGTCGTCTAAGTCAATTAAGTCATTTAGTCAAAAAAAAAAAATCAAGCAGCTTCTAAAAGTTACATAAAAGAACAAATATGAAATTTAATTAAACTAATAGCATTGCATTTCTAAATCATGAACCTTAGTATCTTACTATCTTTGAATCTTCACATATGATAGAACTAATTTTTTTCAGTAAACTCAAAAATATTTTGAAACAATTATGGATTAAATTCACGAAAGCGGGGTTTCATAAGAAATCTAAAGGGGTGCTAATTGCTTAACGCTAGATGTTCAGTTAATATATGGATTTGCTTACTTTTATGCCTATTACCATTACCGAAACTGAGCCTACAAGGGGACTTGCTACTTCGAATCCGTTTTGCCCCACTCCATGAGGTGAACCAAACTATATGGGCCAAAATCCTAATCGATCTAGCGTACCACAAGGGTGGCTGTATTTGAAATGTCCCCACATTTAGTGTAATCACACCCCAGTCAGTCCGAATAATTAAATCAAGGTCCTTAATTTTTTTATGCTTTAAAATATCTCTCTTGTTTACTGAATTAAAACAAACCAAAGAAAACGAATTCTACAAGCACAAGTATTGTTTTGCTCATGCACAATATACTTCATGATTTTGAACGGATTTGTTCCTTAATTGCTATTTAAATTATTTGCTTCATGGATTTTACATTGGGCATGAAAATTTGAAAATTTTAAAAAATCATATTTTGTAAAATATCACACATTATGCATTCATTAAAATGCCTCTGAGATTAAGTTTGTTGAGCGTGCCTCTAATCATACACTTATGAGTACCAAAAGCACCTACTAACAGTGAGAGAAAGAGATAAAATTAGTATATCATTGTTTGCATTGGTTGCATCTAGGCGATGGATGCCATCGCTTGCGAGAGGTGTTTCAAAGGCCATCACCTAGGATTTGGTTTTTCTCTATTAGATTGTAAAACACAAAATTTAATGGATTTTACTTGATTTATGGACGCACACAAGTAAATATCTATCTGCATTGTAATAAAAATAACAAACACATTTGTTTGTACCAAACTCACTCAATTTTATAATCTAAAATTAAGAACATTAACCTTAATTTCTTCATGATCTTTTTTATTTATTTATTTGTTGTTAATGAATTTTATCTTTAATGCTTGGCGACAATTGTTGTTTGATGCATGCGAGTTGAGAAGTGAAATGGAGAAAGTTTTGTCAAGCAGAGTGTTTAGTTGTTGTAGGGAGTTTTGGATAATATAGATTGTGTTGCCTTAGATTTGTTTGATTTATCTTAAGAGTAATTTAGTTTGAAATCGGCGTATGTAGTTATTATGATACGAAATTTTGTTATAATAATGAATGTACGAAAGTAGCTAGAAAGGTAATTATCATTTATTTTAATCGAAGAAAAGTGCGGGTCATCACTCATCACAAATATAATTCACAAGCGCACAAATCTTCAAACCTATAATAAAAACATTATCATCGGCACACTAGAGTAGAAATTGGGAGACAGTGGGGGTCGTTTTCCCTTGTTACGAATACGAGGAAGGGAGAGGGGACGCCACCGCATGCATTTAAGCCGAGTTGCTGTTAGCCATTGCCGTCAATCAAACCAAATGAATAGATACGGATTGGCGGTCTCGGCAATAACCAATGGTGGCTATAGGGTAATAAATGCTTTATTAACAATAGAACCCCACCGATAAACGAGGGTTAGAATTCTCTCTTATGATTTCTCATGATCTGATTTTTTAAAATACAATTTATTAAATAATTAAAAAATAAAAAATAATTGAATCTTAATCATACATGAATATTAAGTATATGTAACATAATATTGTAAAATATTAAAAAAAAAAAATCGGATCAGGAACCATTTTTCATTGTTACTGTTCATGTGGTTGGTGTCGACATAATGACAACTGAGCCCAAGAAAAGAATAAACAAATTCAAAGAACTAAAGTTGCCATAACACTATCGGCCACTAGTTTCTATTTTTCTCCGGAAGAAAAAACTGTTTAATAAACACATTGGATGAGTTAAAAAGTTTACAGCCGTCCCTCAAATGTCAAGGGATAGGAAGTGGACAAGATTCGCGGGAGCGTGCGTGCAACCACGAGGCATCCACGACAAAGACGTCGACCCACTCGTTGTCCCCACACACTTGGCACCATCTTTCTCGTCTTTCCTCGCGCCTTCCTCCTCCCTCGTCACTCTGAAAAGGCTCTCACTGCCGCAACTGATGCCACGTCGTTGTTTCCACGTGGATTTTATTTATCCTACAGAACCCGATACCGTCCCCATCTCTAGTTTTGACAATATACCATCAGTATTTTTCAAAAAAAGGCTGATATTAGTTTATGTTCAAGCTTCCTGCCCAATAATTGAAGCCACGGGTCTATTTTTTTGTGCATACTTCGCAAAAGGTTACGTGGCTGACGAGTAGTTAGTTTAATATTTGATATGCATATCTGTTTAATATTTGAGATTTATTAAAAATCTTTGGTGAATTTTACAACCAATAAAATATATCATTAATTCCGATCAAAATTATACACTATGTCAAAAGGAGAAAGACATGTTAAACCTTTCCCTCAAGCTAAATCAATACAATATTTCCGAGCAAATCATACAATATTGTTCACTTTTGGGCAAAGCTTCCAAAATTATGATTTATTGGAGATAACGCTAATTCTCCACTCAGCTACAAAGGATAAAGAATGTAAGACTGTGGGCCCACGTAATCAAATTATCTTAAATATATTCAATTCATTCATATCTTTAGACTTAAAGCGTCAATGACCATTCAATCCTACTCTCCTAAAAAAAAGTAATCACCCCTAACTTATACTAAAATTTACGAATACGTCTACGGAAGGAATTACCACGTGTTACGATCTACCGCGAAATTTGGAGAATCACACGACGTGCAATAAACCCCCCAGCAGAGTAAAAATGTGAAGTAATAACATCCGAATCCCGTAGTTTGTATATACTCCAATAAGAATATAGTTTTCCATCTCTATCAAATAGGTCCTCAACCGCTATCATACGGTCCAAAATAGTATTTTAAAAATTGGATTTTAAGTGATGGGTACTTTTTTCCTTTTAAAGTTTGGACGGAGATAAAAAAAAAAATCTCGGCCATTAAATAGTGATTTTGTTCTGTATTATAATTCAAACTCATATAATTGCGAATGGAACATATTATATATATATGTAGCTAATATTAAGATTTTTAAGAAGCAACTTAGTTGTTTTTTCTCTTGTCATCAAAATAAAAGACAAAGTGATGCAAGTGATTGTTTTCCTCTTCTACTAATCTTATACAAAAGTATTCTAAAATTATATTTTGTGCTCAAGATGATACGTAGGGCTCGTTTGTGATTGCTTTTGAAAGTTCAAAAGTGATTTTGAAAAATTAATTTTAGTGTTTGATACATTTTTTTTAGAAATTACATTTGGCAAAAGTGATTTTAAAGCAAATTTTGAAAAATAGGAAGGATAACTTTTCAAAACATAATTTTAAGAATGACTTTTATACTTATTAGTATTTCATATATATTCTCATATATATTATAAAGATAAAAAATTATCCTTATTAATTAGAAAATAAAATCATTAGCTTTGAAGAGATTATTATTATTATTATTATCAATTATGTTGAGATAACAAAACAAAAAATAAAATTAATAATATAAAAATATTTATTTTAGCCAATTATTATATGTACACAATTAAAAAAAATTATATACATGTTTATAAATTATATTTAATATTGCATCTAATTTAGTCATAACAGTAAGATTTATCAAATACATACATTTACTTTAAATACTCACAACACTTTTAAAAATAAATTTTACTAAACATTTAATCGATTCTCTTTACAGCTAATTAATTTTACAGCATATCTAATAACAATTATTTAAAAAAAAACTACGGTATTACAAACTAGTCCTTAGTGGGTGTATGAATTAAAAATAAAAATATAATATTTCAGTTATTTTAAAGTCAAAACTACTAGCAACAACGATGTTATTGATATGGACAATAGTTTTGTAAGAACGTATTATAAAAAAAAAAGAAAATTGTTTAAATGTGGAGGACAATAAAATTCACTTGTCACAAACACACACATATTATTTTTCTCTTTTTTCTCCCTTAACAATTTTGTCAAACAATTTTATTTAGACTTTATCTTCTCCTACCTAAGTTGAAAACCTATTAATAAATTTATGAAATACGTCTATATTTAAGAAATCATAAAAACGAAGGGACCGAGATGTTATTACTCAAGAATTACACCCAACATATAGATGGAGAGCATAAATAAAGGCACTCGAAGCCTTAGTTCTCATTTTACAAGTTGCTTCGCCTTAAGCTCTTTAGAAACCGATAAAACCAGACGGAAAAGCAAAGAAGACTCCCTTTGTTTATTGATTTACAGCCATGCCACCGCAGCAGCACGAGCAGGAACAAGACCATCTTCTACCGCTGTTAGCAGACGACAGGGAAGAAAGAGCGTACGACCCAACCGAAAAAGTCGTTGTAATCGGACTCGACGACGGGGACCTCGACAACTTGTCCACAGCGCCACCGTTTTCATGGAAGAAGCTCTGGCTGTTTACGGGTCCAGGATTCTTAATGAGCATCGCATTTCTGGATCCGGGGAACTTGGAGGGGGATCTGCAGTCAGGGGCGATTGCGGGGTACTCGCTGTTGTGGCTGCTGTTGTGGGCTACGGCTGTAGGATTGCTGGTTCAGCTCTTGTCGGCTCGGCTGGGCGTGGCGACTGGGCGCCATTTGGCTGAGCTGTGTCGTGAGGAGTACCCCTCGTGGGCCCGCATGGTGCTGTGGGTCATGGCTGAGCTGGCGCTCATTGGGTCTGATATTCAGGAGGTTATCGGGAGTGCTATTGCGATTAAGATTTTGAGTAATGGGATTTTGCCCCTTTGGTCTGGTGTTGTTATTACTGCTCTCGATTGGTAAGTCTTTTGTTTTGTTTTGTTTTGTTTTAAACTTTTTAAAGCTTGGTTTTTAACATTTTAGTTTGAAAGATAAACCCACCCCACAAAAAAAAAGCAAAAAAAAAAAAGGACTGGCTCTCTTGAGGCTGTCGATATGTTAGTTTCAATAATTTATGTGCATGTTAGTTCAGTTGATTAGAATTTATTTTACATATGCTCATTGTACTAAGGATTAAAGTCACTATCTCTGTATGATGGACTTTAATTAAATACAGCAAGGCTGATTGCTCGGTTCCCTGAAATGGCGTAAGCTCAGTATTCTATAATAAAAATATAAAATGTATTATGAATTTGTTTGTTAGCCTTTGTACTGGCGGAAAAGAACGAACTTTGGCGTTAACTTAATTTTTTGGTATTCAAAATATCAATCATTTTTCTTTTTCTTTCTTTCTCTTTTTTAAAAAGAGGATTCAAAATGTTAAATTCAGTTTTCCATGATTCTTTTTTATTTTTTCAGTGACTGAGCAGAGCATGTTTCCTTTTTTTTTGTTTCAACAAGATTTTCGTTCATTTTTTTACTAGTATTGACTTGATTCTCTCTTTCATTGTTCTTTATACAGTTTTATCTTTCTATTTCTTGAGAACTATGGTGTCAGAAAATTGGAAGCTGTTTTTGCAGTTCTCATTGCAACAATGGCACTTTCGTTTGCCTGGATGTTTGGTGAGACCAAGCCAAGTGGCTCTGAGCTTCTTATTGGTAGGACGTCTGCTTTGCTGATTTAAATTTTTTTGTTAATGTTCTAATTTGTATAAGAACAAGAATGCTCATTTCATCTAATGTGTAGTGAAATGCATTATCTGTTGCAGGCATTTTGGTTCCAAAACTCAGTTCCAAAACAATACAGCAGGCTGTTGGAGTTGTGGGCTGTATTATCATGCCTCATAATGTGTTTTTGCACTCCGCTCTTGTGCAATCAAGAGATATTGATAACAGTAAGAAAGGCCGTGTCCAAGAAGCTCTCAGATACTATTCCATTGAGTCTACTATTGCCCTTGTTGTTTCATTCATGATCAATCTTTTTGTTACAACTGTTTTTGCAAAGGGGTTTTATGGTACTGAACAGGCCAATAACATTGGCCTCGTAAATGCTGGCCAGTACCTTCAAGAGAAGTACGGAGGTGGACTTTTCCCAATTTTATATATCTGGGGTATTGGGTTATTAGCAGCTGGACAGAGTAGCACCATTACCGGCACTTATGCTGGGCAGTTTATCATGGGAGGTTTCCTAAATTTGAGGTTGAAAAAATGGATGAGGGCACTGATAACACGGAGCTGTGCCATTGTCCCAACTATTATTGTTGCACTTGTTTTTGATACCTCTGAAGACATGTTAGATGTTTTAAATGAATGGCTAAATGTGCTACAGTCAGTTCAGATCCCTTTTGCTCTTATCCCACTTTTATATTTGGTCTCCCAGGAGCATATCATGGGCACTTTCAAAATTGGCCCTATATTAAAGGTATGTTTAATAATTGCTTTGTTCTACATCTTACTCTAACTGTTGCAGATAGTCGAGTTTCATTTTCAGCTTTAGTTAGATGTAACAGTAGCTGCTGAATTTGTTGTTTTATCTCGTTCTTTCTTTCAATGCCTTACCTGGTCAATATAGTGTGTCTGAAGTATCCAACTTTTCTGAATTAAAGTCCATATTTTGCGTGTTTCTTGAGTATTAAAGCAATTTTGCATTTTTCCGGCATAGATATAGTTTACCTTCATCTCAATCATATTGGTAGTGTTGCCATTGGCATCAACTCGTGTCTACACAGACAAGTTGAATTATTTTAACAATAGCAGTCCTAGTTCTCAATCTGTTCATGAGTTATCATTCTGCTGTACATAATTTTTTTTTTCCTCTGCCTCATTATTTACCTTGCTAAAGAGAATTAAGGAAAGAGAGGAAAAATAATTCTAGTGAGACGACTGCTATAGCCCTATCCAAAGTTAAAGCTACAAAATATAAATCGTTCTAGTGGTCAATTTGCTTCCTATGTGGACGTTCATCTTTAGCTTATCGCGGGCAGATCCTGGTGGAGCTTAATTTCTGAGGTTTCCAGTTTCTTCTGTAGTGCAGAATAGAATCACTTAATCCATTATTATTATTTATATTGTGATTTTTAGCAATCTATTAAGCATTAGTGAATATTTGTATATCTACTCATGCTTTTCTCATTTTAAACTTCTCTCCATCTGCAGATGGTTTCATGGCTTGTGGCTGTCCTGGTGATACTGATCAATGGGTATCTTTTGCTGGAGTTTTTCTCCTCTGAAGCGAATGGCGTGTTGATTGCTACTGTTATTGGTGTTTTCACTACTGGATATGTGGCTTTTATAATTTACCTTGTTTCCCGGGGCATTACCTTTTCTAGTTGGCGTGCTCATCCGAAACTGGTACCGGGAACTGAGTAATTATTCTTTAACGCCGTGCCAAGCAGAATATTTGAACTATGCAATACTTTATTGCAGTTCTGGGAGATTGTCAACTACATTTACAAATTTTTTTTGGCTCTTATGTAAGTGTAGCCATTGATGTTTGTTACATGCATAGTTGTGATCTAGCCATGTACAGTGTTGAACTGAATGGCTACATCTCCATGCTGACTTGGAACAGCATAGGGTAGTTGCTTCTGTATAATAGAAGAACTTGTGTGCTACTTTATGTTGTATACTAGTAAACCAGCTGAATATGCAATTGAAACTATGTAGCTTTCGGGAATATGTAATGGAGCTGTGCAAGTAGTTTCTAGTAAAATTATTAACTATGCCAGTTGGCATTTTCCTGTTCTTTTCAGGCCTTTTCCTTTTCACGCAGTTCTGTTATTAATCACCATCATCATCATCATCATCATTAATTCAATCCTGAAAGAGTGGTGTGTTGTTATTCTATTGCTTGCATTGAGCACCTGGCAAACACGTACAAGGTTTTAAGGGTTCTGTGCGGATAAGATTTCTAAAAGTTTGTAACTTAGAGGTGTCTAAGAAACTGACGACGAGGGTACAGAATGAAGTCAATGAACCAATGGCATGTCGTATGATATCCACTAAAATTCCAGACCAATTAGCAATTTTATTAAAAAGTATGATTTTGTCCGCTTGATTTAAACAGTAGATCGCAGTTAGTTCTACTTCTGAAGTTAGCAGTAATTTTGTTAATTTTATAAGATAAGATAAATAAGTTTTTTTTTTAATTATATTATCATTAATTAAGGATAATCATGACATTGCGAGTTACTGTTGTCCAAAATATAAATCTAGTTTCATTTTATTCTCAGTACAATATCATAAAGCGAGTGAGCATAATCCCAAAAAAGGCCCACAATCTCTTATTACAGTCGGATAGCAAAAGTTAAGCTCCTGAAAAAATTGGGCATCAAGATGCAGGGTTCATACTTCGTCCAAGAACTAGAACAAAAGAAGCTTCAGTGACCAGTGTCTATATATATATTTCAAACAATAATATTTTTTTTTTAATTGCTAAATTGTCAGCCACCGTTCCTCGTATTCCCATTAATTTTCTTCTTCTGCCCACAACCTTCACAAACACCAGGCCCAGGGTTTTGTATTCTCTGCATTGAGGTACGCTGTATACCTTTATTCATTTTCTCTTTTAAAAAAATCAATTTGTAGGGTTTACTAATTTTTATTTTTATTTTTCGTCGAGCATGGTTCTCTGTGCGGCATTTGTATGGAATTTTGGTGGGTATTAGAGACTAAGTATGGAAGTTGTTCCAATGGCAGGTGGATAGCTGGTTTTTGCATGAATTCAGTTCAGTTATAAATTTGTTTCTGTGTTATTTAAACATTTTTTGGCATTAAGTTCTAGGAGAAATCTTTTGATTGCTTTGTTTAAATAATATAATTTAGTGAGATGTGTTGAAGGTTTCCTTTCTTGCTACTTGGTCTTGATGATGTGTGTTTTGTGTTATTGATGTTTAGCAAACGGATGGTTTCCTCTCTATAGGTTAGGATTAATTTTATTTATGTCCAGTATGGTTATTAGGTTCCTTGTGTTTAGTTAGATGAAATAGTGATGAGGAATTGCTTCAAATATTAGTATAGTGGAACCACAACTATCGCTTTGTGCCTTTTTGTTGCTGTATTTTCAGTTAGGTAATTACAGTTGCTAGGTGACTCCGCAGAGGCATCTGAATTTTATCCAGCTGAATATTTAGCTTACCTACCTGACATGCCTAGTTATATTTGAAAAGGCTAATAAAGCTTGGCTGGAATTCCAACCGAGCATTGTTATGCCTGCTCAACATGGGCATGGCTTACCATATGCGCTATTTCTCTCTTAACTGCCAGATTTAACTGAGTGAAGTGTGGAGAAATAGGAGCAAACACCGACACTGAATTTTATTTCTCTTTGCGTTTCCTTATTACTTCTACTTCCCTATTAATTATTTTTCGTGCACACTCCCAGGGGTTGTATGGGTAAAAAAAGTCTCTTTTATAATTTAATTCTAAGCCCACGGTGTGATGTATGTTCATTTTGATTCGAATGTATAACTGTGATTCTAACCATTAATAATGCCAAAAGGGAGAAGATTAATATCAATACTTTCACATTTGATATGAGAGTGTCTGGTATTTTCATTTCCTTTTGTACTAAAGCTTGATGTACATTGAAAAAAATAAGCAAAGAGACTGATAGGGTGGGATGTTCAAAGTTTTCCAAATAGCTACGCTACCTCTGCATCTTGCATATTTGTTAAAAGTAGAGGTTCAACAGGGGTTCTATCACGAAACCAAGGAGGATCCAATTGGTTTGCATCCAAAAATGGAGCACATTTTAATCCTCACTTGCTGTTAGCTTACTGGTCATAATCTAATCATTGATTAAAATATTGGTTTGCCTAATGTTGTAATAAATTAGCACTCAAGAGACCCAGCAAAATGTTGTGAGGGAACTGTTCTACAAAAACATTTTGAGGTGACTGTGAGAGAGAGTAATTTGTTCTGACTGAAAGTTTCTCTCTAAAAGTTTAACAGAGGCTTCAAAAAAAGGTTTTAACTCTAAATTGAAAAAGGGGAGGTACTATTTTGCTCCATATTTTGTTGGGTGGACTTGCTTTGTATCTGTTAGTCTATATTGACCCTTTTTTTATTTTTAATTTCCCAATGGCTTGTGTAGAATTGCTCTGGCGCAGTGGAACTTTTCATAACCATGGATAGTACGGAACAAATTTTGGAAATTGATACTGCCTCCTCTCTGATAGAACAGCTTGGTAAGGCGCTGGTTGAACTTGAGGCCCTGAAGAATGCACCTTTTGACAAGGTTCAGTGGAAGGAGATTGAAGAACATTTCTACAATCTTGAGACAACGCTGAAAAGAAAATCTGAAGAGCTAGAAGCTAGGGAGAAGGAATATGAGGAGAAAGAATCCAAAACTCATGCATTGCTTGCTGAAAGAGAGGCAGCCGTTGCTGCTAAAGAGCAAGACTTCATAGATCGAGTGCAGGAGCTTAAAGATGCTGCTGTTGCTGCCATTGGAGATGCACGTGGAAATTATCAACCAACATCTTTCGATCCTGTTGATGAGGGAGACAATCAAGACAGTAAGGTAAGCAGCTCTCTTGGTGATAACAAATCCCCAGAAGAGGACTTTCCTCATGAGATGAGTGAAAATGATAAAGGCGTGAATGTTAAGCCACGTCCAGAGCTAACACAATTTTGCAAGCAGATGGATGCGAAAGGGCTTCTGAATTTTATCATCGAGAATAGAAAAAATCTATATGCCATTCGTGAGGAACTTCCTGTTGCATTAGAAAGTGCAACAGAACCAGCCCATTTGGTGCTGGATCTACTGGAGGGATTTTACCTTCCTGATGAAACTAACCAACCATTGGATGAAAGGAATGCGGCCCTTCAGGGTATGCGCAAATCCTGTACTATGATTATAGAAGCCACGGCCGCCTTATTGGCAAGAATTGACCCAGGTGCTGATCACCTTCTGAACCCTGAAACCAAGCAGCAAGCCAAGGCAATTGCCGATGAGTGGAAGCCTAAGTTGGCTAATGCGGGCATTGATGCTGCTGATGCAAATTCATTGGAAGCACTGGCATTTTTGCAGCTTCTTGCAACCTTTAGGATTGCTTCAGAGTTTGATGAAGAAGAACTCTGCAAGCTTGTTCTTGTAGTTCCTCATTGCAGGCAGGCACCTGAGCTCTGCCATTCTCTTGGGTTAGCACATAAAGTACCAGGTTGGTGTTTTTTAATCTAACCTGATGGTGTCTGGGGACTGGACCTGCATTTCCCATAAGATGTCTCTCACAGTCATAGGGCATGGCAGTGTGTTTTCAGAGAAATCTGTTACACTGCTTGGTATAATAATTCTGCAATACAGGGATTGTTTATCTTTACATGACGTGGAATTTGCTAAGCCTTTATTATTTATGCAGGGATTATCGAGATTTTGGTAAACAATGCGAAGCAAATTGATGCTGTACATTTGATTCATGCTTTCCAGCTTACTGAAAACTTTCCTCCTGTGCCCCTCCTGAAGACGTACTTGAAGGATTTGAGGAGAAATTCACAAGGAAAGGGTGGGAATTCAGGCGGCGCTACTGGTGCACAGGTTTGTTTTGCATCCTTTAGCAAATTGACATGGTAGGAACTCTGTAACTTGACAGGGACTCAGAAATTTTTTTTTTTTTTTTCTGTTTATGTACAGAATGATGCAAACGCACAAGAACTTGCAGCTCTTAAGGCTGTCATCAGTTGTATTGAACGGTACAAGCTTGAAGCTGAGTACCCACTTGATCCACTTCAGAAAAGGGTTGCTCAGCTGGAGAGGTCCAAATCTGATAAGAAGAGGGGTAGAGATTTTAGTAAACATCAACAGTCCAAGAAGCACAGAGCCAACGGAGGATATCGTGGATTCCGTGCTTCTGGTGGCAATGCTGCTTCCAGCAGGCAGGCTCCACCTGTTTATGCTGACAGGACTGCTTATGGAGCAATGCCAGCAAGGTATCATCAGGCTGCTTCAAATCATTATGATTATCAAGTTCCTGGTCAGTCTGCATACGCTCAACAAATAAATGATCAAAGATTATACTACTATCCCCAAGATGATAGGGTTGCTCCGAACTCATACAATGCGGCTCCAGCTAATTATAACTGTTATGCAGGTAGTGGATTGCAGCCTTCTCACCAGCCATATATGTAGCTATCAAAGACCTTTTTTAACGAGGACATCCTCACTTTGTTTGTTAAAGTGAGGATGTCATTAAAATATTAAAAAAATACTGATTTTAATGCATTAGAGACCCTTTTTTTTGTTTATTAATATATTGAAATCTGTATTTTTTTTTAAATTTATTAGTGGCATCCTTAATTAAAATGAGAATATTTTCACTAGAGAATTATTTGTACCGCTATAATATGCAAGTTTTGTGGAGTTTAGTGAATATGTAAGATATTTTTTTCTTTCTTTTTCCGAAGGTGCTATTATTATTATATTTTTTTTGTTCGGTATCCTTTTGCTCAAATGTCTTAAAGATAAGTGTATTGCAAGGTAGCGTCTTCCTTCATTAAAGATACAAACTTTTGTAACTCAATTTTGTAAACATATTTAATTAGTCTTTTTGCTAGTGGACTTGCGGCTCATTAGTGGGCTGGGCTGGTGGTCTTAACAATATTTTTGACGCGAAAAATGGGCTGGTGGTCTTACAAGATTCTAAGTTTGCCTAAGAGTCAACAACAGACCTGTCTCTTTCTTTAGTAAATAATGACAATTAATCCATCTATTGTTAAGAGGACAAGGAGGGTTAGAATATTAATTACGAGGCACAAAAGCTCTCTAATCATACTCTAAATCAGCCTCTTTATTAGAATGTGTAGTTATGATCGGCATACAAACGACGACACGCGACCAAGACAGAGAAGCGGAAAGCCCATCCTGTTGGTCATGTAGCAGAGCTGAACTAAATGAATCTATGATCTGTTTGATGATATTATTTGAATAATATGATTATTTATATTTTAGAGAGGCCGTGAACCAACAGGAAACAGAAATATTATGAAAGTTGAAAGGTAGCAAGCGACTTGCCCAAAAGATTTTATTAAATAATGTTTTTGGATTACATTTCCAAACAGTAATATAAATATCTTGGAGCCTACGATTAGCATTTGAAAATAAATATTTAATGTTGCGGTGGTTGCCAGTTAGCGAGTCTTTGTCCTTCGGGGGGTTGCAGGGTCGTTTTAGTTTGGTGTTGAACGAAATCGAAGGATAACCCTCCATTTTTACGAGAGAGGTTACTGTATGCAACTTGGCTATACGGCGTCGTTTCACGTCGTTTACAAAGAAAATATAGAAGGAACATACACGTCAACCCGGTTGTGACGAAGGCTGGTGCGAAGTTTTAATTTCCCCTGACGCTTGCTCGCTCTTGAAGGAAGAAGAGAGAGTGAGATAGAAAGAGCAGTGGTATTTTTTTTTTTCATATTCACTCACATTCTGGTTCCTTCCTCGTCTGTCTCGATTGGCAACAAGTGAATTCAAATGGCACGGGCATCGATTCCACTGCTTACCACCATTGTCGCCTTCGTTTACGTCATCCAATCAAATCCCGCCACCTCCACTGCCACTATCCTCCACGGTCGGACCCGTCCCGCCATGGTGCTCCCGCTCTACCTTTCTCAGCCAAATATCTCCAGAAGCATCTCCATTTCTCGTCGGCACCTCCAGAGATCCCACCCGAATTCCCACCCTAACGCTCGCATGCGCCTCTACGACGATCTCCTCCTCAACGGGTAAGCCAAAACCCAAAAGAAAAATAATAATAATAAACAAAATCATTTTACGTCGTTTCAAGTTTGGTTTAGTTAGATCTCTTTGATTTCGTCGCTGAGTGTTTGTGTTGCGCAATTTGGCGTCGAAGGTATTACACGACGCGGCTCTGGATCGGGACGCCACCTCAGACTTTTGCGCTTATTGTTGATACGGGGAGTACTGTTACCTATGTGCCTTGCGCTACTTGCGAGCACTGTGGCGACCACCAGGTCGACATTTTTTCCCCAAAAAAAAAGGATAATAATAATTTGTCATTATTCACTGATAAAATTATGTATATATGCTGCTTCTTGCTAAGAATATTAAATTACACCCATATATTTGCCTAATTGACCAAAAAAAAAATATATTGTTAAGTTCCAATGCTATATCCTAAATCATAGTTGATTTTTATTTATTTATTTTGTAACTTATTACAAATATGCAAGAAAAATTTGGTTACGTAATTGATTGGAAGAATGTGTTGATGTTTGGCTTTACCAGGATCCGAAATTTGAGCCTGATTTGTCAAGCACCTACCAACCTGTAAAATGCAATTTGTATTGCAATTGTGACCGCGAGAGGGCACAATGTGTTTATGAGAGGAAATACGCGGAAATGAGTTCTAGCAGTGGCGTCCTGGGTGAGGATATTATATCCTTCGGCAATGAAAGTGACCTTAAACCCCAGCGTGCTGTTTTTGGTTGTGAAAATGTTGAAACTGGTGACCTTTATAGTCAGCATGCTGATGGCATTATAGGATTGGGCCGTGGTGATCTCAGTGTTGTAGACCAACTTGTTGAGAAAGGTGTGATTAGTGATTCATTCTCATTATGCTATGGTGGGATGGATGTTGGTGGGGGTGCAATGGTTCTTGGTGGGATTTCTCCTCCCAAAGACATGGTGTTTACCCATTCGGACCCCGTACGCAGGTATGTTTAAAAAATGGTTTTATCTCTTAGATAAAATCCATCATGCACTTGCCCGACAAATATATTTGATACATTTCACACATTTACTCTAGTTTCGGGATGGCAACAGTCCATACTACAACATTGATTTGAAGGTGATACATGTTGCGGGGAAGCCTCTACCTCTTAACCCAAAGGTATTTGATGGGAAACATGGAACTGTTCTGGACAGTGGTACAACATATGCTTACCTGCCAGAAGCAGCATTTCTGGCATTTAAGGATGCGGTAAGATGCTGATTCTCTAACTTTCATCATTGATTGCAGTCACTAGACTCATTTGTCCTCGTGCAAAATTGCATGATGAGGTTCAAGGGCTTGAATATTTTGAGTTCTTTCTAAAACATGTTAACGGAGGGGCTTAGTTTGACTGATATCTATCTTTACTGTTTACTGATGGTCTGAGTTGTTATTGTCATTGTAGCTATTGACTTGCAGTCTGATATTTTAGAGACTGTGATTATTGTCTTCTCTCTTTCTTCTTTTTACTTTGACAATGAACTTGTTCCTTTTGCAGATTATGAGTGAACTTCAATCCTTAAAGCAGATTCGCGGTCCTGATCCAAATTATAATGATATTTGTTTTTCTGGTGCTCCTAGGTATTTTCTGTAGAATAAGGATTCAAATGATGATTGAATGCTTTTTTCTACTGCAGTTAACATTTGATTGATTTTCTTTGTCAGTGATGTCTCCCAACTCTCAGATACCTTTCCAGCAGTTGAGATGGCATTCGGCAATGGGCAAAAGTTGTTGCTATCACCTGAAAATTATTTATTCCGGGTAAGTAGTTGATAGTGAGTCTTTTTCTTTGGAGAAACAAAATCCTAATTTCGCTGTAACTTTCATTGATCTCTTTTGGCTGTCACCCTCATATTGGATATGTATTGACTGATTATGGGCTTTCTGTTGTATTTTACACAAAATATTTATAAAGCATTCAAAGGTGCGTGGTGCATATTGCCTGGGGATTTTTCAGAATGGAAGAGATCCAACTACTCTCCTAGGAGGTATATCCGGCCTTACTGAACTTCTTTCAGTAGCTATTCATCGTGTTATGCCCTACTACTCTTGTTGAACAACAAAACTTGGCCCACCATAATCCTTATTTTTATTAGTAATTTTTAAAGATTGTCAAAATATGATTGTAACAGGAATTATTGTTCGCAATACTCTTGTTATGTATGACCGTGAACATTCAAAAATTGGTTTTTGGAAGACTAATTGTTCTGAGTTATGGGAAAGACTGCACATAACTGGTGCTCTGTCGCCAATTCCTTCTTCTTCAGAGGGAAAGAACTCATCTACAGACTTATCCCCCAGTGAGCCACCAAATTATGTTCTTCCAGGTACCGTATGCTGCAGCTCATCAAGTAATCATATATGTTTTTTTCTACAACTCCTTCGTATATGGACACTTGTTGTGGCCCACACTATATTGGATGTGAAAGATCACTATTGTAGTGGCTAATTAGCTATTTAGCATCATTGCTTGTGGAAGGTCTTAAAATCAAATTTTTATTATGTGCATGAGATTGGAGAGATTGCTTAGGGTTTCTGAGTTTTTTGTTTTGCATGGATAGCTATACTACATACGTAAAAATTGGGCTTGAAGTTAGGGCATGGTATGATAGAATAAGAAAAATGTGTGATGAATTGTAATCTAAAAAGTGAAGAGCAAGGCGCATATTCTATCATGTTACTTAAAAACAGCGGCATTTTCCCATTGTGCATTTTTCAATTATTTTGGCCATGTTGATTTTTGTGTCAAGAAAGAATATTTTGCCACCAGAATTTGTATATATGTTTCACTACTGACATTTCATCTTCACCAAATATAGCTAGTATTATCCTTTGTTGAATATTTTGTGTTATATCATCATTTTTCAAATTTATTTAACTTGAGTTTGATGTTCTCTGATGATATTTTCTTCATTAAACCTGGATTACAGGGGATCTGCAAATTGGCCGTATAACATTTGACATGTTTTTGAGCATCAACTACTCGGATCTGAGACCACACATCCCTGAACTAGCTGATTCTATTGCTCAGGAGTTGGATGTTAATACTTCTCAGGTTAGAAAATGTTTTTGTTGCAATGCTGGAATATTTGTTGTAGTTTAGGATTGAACTTCTTGACGAACTATGACAGTTTGAAGCTTTACACTATCCTAGTACTTTGTATGATCATTTTTTTTTTCTTTTGGGTGTGGTCCATATAACTTTACAATGCCACTGATTATTGTAAGTGATTTCAGGTCCATTTATTGAATTTTATGTCCAAAGGAAATAATTCTTTCATTGCATGGGCCGTATTCCCTTCAGGATCTGCTAACTACATTTCTAATGCCACTGCACTGGTAAGTTTGCTTTCTTTTATGAAGCGGAGAATATGTGTGCATATATTTGCAATTTTTTGCTTGACCATTTTGTTCTGCCTGCAGAGAATAATTTCTCGGCTTGCCGAACATCGCGTGCACATCCCCGACACCTTTGGAAATTATAAGTTGCTTCAATGGAATATTGAGCCTCAAGTAAAGAGGTAGACCACTGTTTCGCTATGTGGGATTCTTCTGTTGTATTTTACTTCAAAGTTATCCTTTAACATTTTGGCTTAGATTTCTATTATTATCTCCCCCCCTCCCCCCCCTTTTCTCGTGAGAAGTTAAGAGTTCTATTGTTTAGTATTCAGTTTAACAAGGCCTCTCTCTGTGCGACACATATGTTTACCCAACCACAAAAATATATGGATGACAAACAAACAAGATGTAATTTCAAATTCCAGATATGGTTATATATCATACATGCTTATGACGAGCGACCTTAGGAGTAACCATTGACCTGGATTTCCATTTTTTGTTACCAATACATATCATTTTCTTTACCTTTATTTATGAAGTGTGATCTTCTGTTATGTAGGACATGGTGGCAAGAACATTTTCTGATGGTGGTCTTAGCCATTACCATTATGATGGTTGTGGGGTTATCAGTGTTTGGAATATTGTTTATTTTGAGGCGGAGACACCAATCCGTGAATTCATACAAACCAGTTGATGCAGCCTTGCCGGAACAAGAGCTCCAGCCTTTATAATCGGGTGATACATGCAGAATTACATCATGGTAGCGTTTTTGACTTGTTAGTTAACAGCCGTGGAGTTGACAGTTTTAGCATTCACAGCTGAAGGAATTTTTCTTGGGTAACAGGGTCCGTCTTTTCCAACGCCTTATTATATATGTTATTCAGTTTTTCATTAAAGAAAATAGAGGTTTAGGGAAAAGGTTGGTGGTTGCATTTAATTTGTATGTGAATATTGTAAGATATAATGGAGTGAATCAAAAAGCATGTTCAATGAAAAGTCATTTCCCAAATGTCTTGTTTTCTAAATCATCAGCGGTCGCCCGTGGTTGCCTCCATGGTTTTGCATTTTGTTTTCGTGTGAGATTGAGGAAAGTTGGCTATGACTACCATGCGCGGATGCACGAGATCTATTGGTAGATCCCATTTAATAAAATATTCAATTATTTTTATTAATTCCAAACTCAATTAAAACAGCCATTACAACTTTAGTTTCAATTGTAATTCTAATTACAATAACAATTGTAATCGTAATTCCATCAACAGTTACAATTGTTATTATAATAATATTTAATAAAAACTACAATAACAATAGCAATAATAAAATTATAGTTGTAGCAATAACTAATTGTATTTACAATTTTGTTATAGCAATAACTAACTGTATTTACAATTTTGTTATAGCAATAACTAATTGTATTTACAATTTTGTTATAGCAATAACTAACTGTATTTACAATTTTGTTATAGCAATAACTAATTGTATTTACAATTTTGTTAAAGACACAATTCTAATTACAACTGCAATTACGATCATAATTATAATTGTATTATTAATTGTAATTAAAACAACAAATACAGTCGCAATTGACAAGAACAACTATAACAACGGTAACCATTGCAATTACAACTCCTTTTACATCGATAATTACAATTATAACTGCAATTATAGTTCCTATCACAATTATAATTCCAATTACAGTTACAATTAAAATTACTATTACTATTACAATTACAATTACAATTCCAAATTTCCAATCACAATGTTAATGACAGTTCCCATTATAGTTATAGTTGTCATTTCACTTCAATGACAATTACAACCGCGGACTAATTCCAATTTGGACAACAATTTGTATTAAAATAATAATTACAATTTGCATTACAATTGTAGTTATAGATTTTTCTATGACGCT
Source organism: Citrus sinensis (assembly GCF_022201045.2). Lineage (NCBI taxonomy): Eukaryota > Viridiplantae > Streptophyta > Magnoliopsida > Sapindales > Rutaceae > Citrus > Citrus sinensis. The sequence continues at coordinate 4,069,731 of NC_068562.1, forward strand.
GTATGATTTTTTATATACTGGGATTATAATTCTTTTTTTCCTTCTTTTAATTTGTAAGAAATCATTTTAACCGATTTGTTAACTAGTTACAATATTTTTAAAGGATTTATATTTTTTATTAATATAAATATTTTTTGCTGTTGATCAAATCTACTAATGCACATTTGTTATATTTAATTATTTTTTCAAGATTTACTTATATTACTTGATTGAACCAAGTCTTCCCTAATCTAAAATACTAGCTTAATCTAGAATATATCTGAAAAAAAATCATGTTATTATATTGCATTAATCTTAAATTAAATACACTAAAAGTATAAATATTGGGTGAGTTTCTTTCTTAATAAACTTGCGGCTAGTAGTTGAGAGAGACAACAATAGACGGACAAGTACCTATGAGTCTATGACACATGGACTAAATTGTTTGGGACATTAACAAGCAAGCAGTTGAGACAATAAGAGACCGACACCGACTCCAAAACTTATGACGCCAAGTTAACTAACAAATAAACAAAAAAATAAATTGTAATTTCAACCGTAATAAGCGGTTACTTTTTAATCAATATTACACACGTGTAACAATTGTGTTGGCTGCGCGTCATGTCAAAGCGAAGCATGCAAACACCAGACGCATGGTAGGCGGACGGGAGTTATGAGAAGTTTGACATCAATCCTTTGAAAGTGGATGCAGAACGAAGAGCAGAGTAAATCGATTGACCGAGCCGAACTTATCTGACGTTTCCTCACCAGGAGACTTTTCAATCACGATTTTAAACTCTTCTGTGAATAAAGAATAAAAATACTGACAGTCAAAGATGCCCCGTTGGATCCCATATAAGCCAAAATCGTAAATTCCGTCTATTATTGCTACGGTTGATGACCTTTCTTCCCCTCTTTCTTTAATATTCTATGATAACAAATCGACTAGCAAGTGCATGTATTTTAATATGTATATGACAGTCGAAGCAAACTGCTCGCCGAGACGTTCTGTCCCGATTCAACTTTCAAACGAAGAGTAATAACTACAGCCTCGAATACAGAGTGATTACACAAAGGAATTGATCGAGAAGTGGTTAATTATATAGTCTCTGTGATATTTATTTAACAAATTACTTAACGCCAAATCATTTGTACAGTATTTGCGACTTATCTTATTGTTAAACAAATATTGAGGGAAAATACCCACCTTACTCTCTCTCTCTCTCTTTTTTTTTTTAAGTGCCTTCTCAAAAAGACAAAAATTGACATTTATCCTATGATTTCGTTTGCCATAAGACATTCATGTCCATCTAGTTTTCTGGAGTAAATTCAATGGTGAAAATGGTTAGGAATGACCAAATCTTCCATTAGTTTAAAATTTCATAAGGTCTCACTGTGAATAAGATTAATTTTGATAAGTTTTTTAGAAATATATAGGAAATAAAAGAAAAAAAGTTCTTCAAATTCTTAAAGATATGGGGTTTGGTTTTATACTTTTTACCCCAATCCTCACATGCATATAAGTATGTATATTTTTACTTATTATTTATCTAAATATATATGATTCAAGATATTATTCCAATACTTTGAAGATATTTTTCTGTTTTTAATAAAATAAGTACTTTACAATATGATAGTGATAGTTTTTTTGAGTTATTTTAATATTTATTTCACCAAAATTGTACATGAATATCTACAAATAAAATAGGTACATGAATAGGGAACTTGTGGCCATGGGCAAAGTGGTTCCCATATGAAAATTCTCCATGTGTACCTTCATAAATGTATTAGGAAATAAGGTGGATTCTAAATAGGGGTGGGAATGAAGAAGGCCTTCCACCCTTATCCCACTCCATTGCCATGTATTTTATTATAAACCATATGATTTTTCTTTTGAACACTTTAGGTAAACAGTTATTAAAAAAAAAAAAAACAAGTCAATTGATAAGATAATAGTTGTATGCACTTTGTATGCTAAGTAAGATTAATTGTTATCCTTTGCACTTGAGAAATTCTATGTAAGGACTCTCCTAATCTAATTTTTCCTTAATTTTATGCAAGATTTGAGCATATGTCATTTAAAAGTTCAAAGATTGGGTTTTAATTTATTTACAATTTTCTTTAATAAATACCAAGCTCTAACGTTCTTATGCTTAACTGGTAGTAGACGTAGATTGATAGGATAGTTAAGCACTCGATATCTTTCTAACACCTGACCAAGCTTACGCGATTAGGTATGTTCTAATCGAATTGTGATTAAATCTTACCATAACCCAAATGACTAAATAAAAATTTAATAATACTTTCGGTGAGATTAGATAACGTTCCAATTCAAATGACTTTATAAGAGATATTTTTATTAATTAAAATATTTTATTAAAACAATGACAAGATCTCTCTATTTATAATAGGATAAACCTACTTTCCTACATTAATGCAAAATAAAAATTAAATCATAAGATGTAGCTATTCGCATTTTAAAAATTACTTCGAATACTCTAATTTTAATAAAAGTTTTATTACAAAAAATCCATCATTTGTATTATTTTTAAAGACAATTTATTATAAATCAATATTACATAATTATTTTGAACACTCGTATATTGCACTCGTTATTTTATTTATAATTCTCATACCTTAAGCCTTAAAAACTTTATTTCCAACATTTTAATCAATATTTAGATGAACAATGAAAAAATAATATTTTGAAAAGAATTTGGCTACAAATATGTCTGATACTTTTTTTTTTATTTTTCAAAAATAAATGAAAACAAAAGAATTACAAAATATCCTTGTTTTTTCCTTTTTGCTTTTGACTCTTCTTGTTCTTGTTCTTCGTCTTTTTCTCTTTTTTTTTATAGTATTTATAGAATTGTTTTATTATTACATTCTTATTGTAAATGTTTTTGGACGCCTTATAAAAAAATATTTTAGATGCAAAATCCAATATTGAACAAAAAATAAACAAAAATTAGTAACTAAAATTTTGTTAAATAATTTGTTTACAAGTCGTTCGTTATATTACTATAAGTATGTCTTAAATCTCTTAAAATTGGGGTGCGGAATAGTTTTATTGCTATTTCAAGTAAACACAACTACTTAATTAAAATAATTTAGTAATTTTTTTTTAAATTTTAAAGAGCATGCAAAGTAAAACTTTTTTTTTTTAATTTAGGAAATGAATGTACAAATTAAAAGTGTTCAAAGTAATTTACAAAGTGCAAATTAAAGACTAAATACCTATCATAATTGACTCCAATTAAAATAAAAAAATAACAAATAAACCCAAAATAATTAAAATCTTGAAATCTTCTAATAACGTCGGACATCATTAACCAAATTTTACAAACTAACAGAATTCAAAACTCTCGTGATAAACTACAATTATACATTCTTTCTCTACTTGTCTATTCCCTTCTTCACACACACCTCAGTTAAATTTCTGTAATAAATATTAGGCAAGAAAAATAATGACATAGAAAAAATTTCAAGAAAAGACAAAATCTTGTTAGATTATTATTTTGTCTTCTTTCCCTTTTCTCTTTTAATTTCAATTGATTCTCCATTATTCATTCTTTGTTTGATCTTATCATTCCGTGATTGTTGTAGAAATTGACCTGGTCAATTTGTTTCAGAAACTTAAGACTCTTATTAACTACGAGAAGAAGAAAGGGGAGAAAATTTTGTTAGATTTAATTCTTATATTTGTTTAAGGAATAATGATATAGCCACAAATTTTTGTATAAATTTATTTTGTACAAACAGATGTGGTGTTAATTCATTAGTTGAATTAAATATCTCTTGGTCCACATGATTTATTTTTGTTATTTTATATTTTCATTTAACTAATGAATTAATATCATATCAGTTTGTACAAGATAAATTTATACAAAAATTTGTGGTTGTATCATCACTCTTGTTTAAGATACAAAGATGACACACAAATCCCTTAATTAGTTTTGAAAAGCATCAAATTTTGGATGACTAACAAGGTAAATTGTATATAAATTAAATTTTATCCTTAAAATTTTAGAAATACCAGATGTCAAAATCTTCCCCAAGAATTAGGAAAAATTAAGTTAGGAGAGGATCCAAATTTGAAAAGAATAAATGTTTTTTTTCTTTTGCTTATAAAGAAGTAATTTACCTTCTTTCTTTACTTGGCTAAACAACAAAAAGAGAAATTAACGGAAATGAAAAGTATCTATCACTAATCAAAATTTCGTTTCGGAAAATGATTAGTTATTTAATATTTTGCTTAGTAGTAGATTTATTTATTTTTTTTACAATAGCATTCGAAATTTAATGTTTGTAAATATTTAGGGCTAGTTTGGTAGTATTCAAACAATTGATGTCAATTGTGTTGTTGAAATTTTAATTGTGAATAGAATCAATTAAATATTTGCTAAAATTTCTTTCCAAGCATACTATGAATTTTAAAAGCAATTGCATGTGTTTAGTAAATAATTATTGTTGAATTAGTATAAGAGTGCAAATAACTAAAGTGAACATAAGGTTAAATATGGACATAGTGTTGAATATATATATATATATATATATGCATGTATGTATATGTATATTATTTTATAGTGTATATTGATAATTGATAATTAAAATATTTTTTTTTTAAAATTTTGTTATCTCAATATAATTATCATTTGGTAATAGCAACATTCTCTTTAAGTTTAGTAATTATATTTTCTAAGTAAATAAGGATAATTTTGAATTGTCATAATATATGTGAGTATATAAATACAAAAACATTTCTCAAAATGAGATTTTGTAAAACTACTCAATATCTCCTTTGTAAATTTTACTATAAGATAGGATAATTTTATGAAAAGTAATTTATAAAAAAACTTTACTAAACAAAAAATTAAGTTTTAACTTTTTAAAATTATTTTTAAACATGTTAAAAATAATCCCAAATAAGCCCCTAATCTATCATTTTCTTTGCCCTTAATCTATCGTTGTATTTGAATTATATCCTACATAATATTGTTAGTAACTATTCACAATTCTTCCTTGTAATTTTTACATAAAAAATTATGTTTCCATTTTAAGTGAAGATTTATTTTATTATTTATACAAAAATCATTATATATTCGCTAACGGCCCTTGAGAAATTTTGGCAATCGGCTATTTTGGCGGCTATCTTTCTCTAACTCCAAGAACTCTCGAATTCCAGTCAACCAATACCAATAATTTTTTCATTAACTTATCAAATTAAACAGTACTAAATATGCAATGACGAGAATGTCCCACTCTTCAACTATGCAAATACTATTAAAAAAAAAAAACAACCAATATTCACAAATAACGTACAAAAAAAAAAAAAGCCCAACCAAAAAAAAAAAAAAAAAAATTGAAATCTGAGTCCTCCCTCAGAGACGGAGAGAACCGAAAACTGAAAAACCTCATCGTTTTCGTCATTTTGCTGCATTCAGGTTCCGTTTCTTTAATTTGATCTATCTAGGGTTTCATCTCTTTTTTTTTTTTTTGGTTTCTGTTATTTTCTTCTTAGACTATTGTCTGCAAAATATTTAAGGCTTTAAGTTTATTTATTTATTCATTTATTATGTACGAGAGAAGAATCGTTAGGCAGAGGTCTTAGACTTTGAAATTGATAAAATTTGTTACAATTGCTTTCTAGTTGATTTCTTTAGCTTTTGCGTTTACCGTTAAGCTGATAATTTGCTTTCTCGGAATTATCAATTCTGGATTTGATGAATATCAGAGTCAGTCGATCTGAATATATGTCACTTGCATTTCATGACCGTGGTCTAGCTGGTCTGCACGACAGCTCAGCATATGCTTCTTGAGGTAGTTTATATTTCAGTGTTTCAGTTGTTTAATTTGTAATTATCAAATAAGACAGCAGAAAATTTGAGTTTTTTGGGTTTTTTTAAATTAATTGGAAGGTTTTTACATGGTAATTATTAGTGGATTTCGCTGATCCTATAAACAGTACAAAGGTTTAAATGTGTTTAAAATATCACAATTTGTATTGTGGAAGTAAAAGAAAGTTTTATTGATGATTTAGGACCGTGTGTTATTGTCTCATACAGCCGTTGTAGCAATTGGACAATAGAGAAAGTAGGGATTAGCAGTCTTAGTGATTTTGTAGGTTTCTGCATACTGCTTGCTGGGATTTACTGTAGTAGAGAATGTGTAGTGCATAAACTGAGAACGCAACAGAGGAATTATCATATCCATGTTAGTCTAAAAGGCTTGTGAATGTTTGAAGCAGCGCTGTCTAATTGTCCTTGGATCATAATTTGGTATGAGAAAATGTGAGGTTCAGTCATAAATTTAATTTAAAATTCCATTTTTCGTCATTGTAAGTATGGTTCTTACACTTATGGTTGACTGGCTTTTCTCTATGCTGAATTGTAATGAATTGGTTTTATGCATTTGAAGAACAATTTATGAGTGTTATGGATGAGTTTGAAATCTTTTCCAAGCTTTCCAATTGTCCGCTCATTTCTTTACCCTTCTTTATTTGACCAAAAAAAAAAATAGTGGCTGAGTAAGCATTTGATAAGAAGGGCAAACAACATGATTAACTTGTGTAAAAAATGTGGTCTGGGATTGTTAAAATTGATTGTGTTATGCTTCACAGGTACTAAGTTAGAGAGGAATACTATGTTGGATATAAACAAGTGAGAATCTAAAACACGTTTTATGTCACAAGAATTCAGTGAGATCCTATTAATGCATCATTTATGGAATAAACTATAAAGCCACCTGGAGCACATTCATCTGGAAAAGGAAGACTTGGTATAATAAATGCTTAAATGTTGGCAATACTTAATTCTACCTCAATAACAAATTCGACTGGTCCAATTATGTGAATTCAGGGTCCCATTAGCTGTTAATCTACTGAACTACTACAGCTCTTGTTCATCTGGGCTTAGGACTTGCTGTGCAAGGGTGTGATATTGAATGCAACACATGCAGAGATTATTGCTGACAATAAATAGCTGAAAGATTTAGGTGTCTGTCTAATTTATAAATTTGGTTTATTATATGCTAATGAAGAACTCAAATGTTAAAAAATAAGTGAATGCATTTGCTCATCAATTTTCTAGGTGCTTGTATTTGAATGTAGATGCAAACTTTGGAAATTGATGGAGTTCTTTTAGATGGCATAATTCAATTGAGCTAGATAAGCGTAAAATCATGGTTTTTGTGAAATTATGTGTATATGCATTGGAAAGGATCTCGCAGCTGAATTTAGGTGAAGGATCTGACATGCCAAACTCTGCTGGCAGTAGTATAGTACTAAGGAAAATTGGATCATAAATTTACATCCTTCCATATTTTCTTTTTTTATCACACATTATATTTTTAAGTTATTGGAATATATATAATGAATTTTGAACGAAGTTTTTGTTTAAGAGATCTGCTGCCAAAAGTTTCATTCTCTACATTAATGTTTGATTTCCTTTTTCCCAGTTCTTTGAAGTTTAGAGATTGTGATACCAGTTCTTGGACCTGCACAGAGTATTGCCAGTGGAAGAATTTCGATTCCTGCAAACGTTGCGTTGGATTCAATTTCTTCATGGTCTGGTTGCATAGATTTTGTCAGTGGGTGTGAGAAAGGTGGCTTAGAATGGTTACCCAAGGAAAGTAACGTGAGAAAGATTATTTTGGTGTTTGAAATTGCAATTTTTTGGTTAAGAAGGTGCATTCCATTCCCTTTCTGGCACCATCTTTGACTGCTGATGTGATCCTTTAGTAACTTAATTTTGGACCAATGCAAAATGTAAAAATGTGCAAGGCAGCTGAGAATGCTTCAAGTTCTTTTCTTCAAAAATCTTGATGGGTTTGCATGTACTTATGCGTCTATATTAACAAGTGTCAGAAGTCAAATAGGATGACATGGTCTGATTGAATTTAAGACTAGTGTTATTAAATTGAAAAATTGGGGGGAAATTGGAAGTAGTCAATCTCTAAATTGGTTTGAATCTTATGATGTCGAATATGCTTAGTTCAATTCATGGGCATAACCGGATAAATTGGTATGAGATTCACCTAATGTTACTTTGAGGTCAATAACTAGATAATTATTTTCTGGCTTTATTTTGCCATAATTTAGTACTTTTGGGGATTAATTGTTTCAGTGGAAAAATTTATGATATCCTCCTATGTTTGATGGCACATCTATTTTTATATGTTGTAATTGTTACTCTTCATTTTCCTTTTTGGGACTGTTTACAGTGTTTTCATTGATGCAGGTGGAATGGAGATATCGTTGTTGAAAGTGCTTCTTAAAAAAATCTCTTCATTCTTACATTTATCATCTTTTGACAGCATAAAGTTGGACATAGTTAAGAAATATTATCAGAGGGCTGAAGATATATTAAAGTTGTTGAAGCCAATACTTGATGCCATTGTTGATTCTGATCTAGCTTCTGATGAGGTTCTTTACAAGGCATTTGAAGAGTTTGGCCAATCTATTGACGAGTTGAGGGAGCTCATTGAAAACTGGCAACCATTGTTGAGTAGGGTTTATTTTGTAAGTTACAAACAGCTTTTGCAATTTTGAATTGATTTATCTTGTGCATCAAATTAAGGGGAAATCCCTATGTTGAACTTGTAGAAGTAACATTGTCATGATCACCAGTTGCTTGATAAATACAATTATTATCCCATGGTATGTGGTTGCTTTTTTAGCTTAGTCTCTTGTAATCGGACAAGAGCTATTGGGACAGATTACACTGACATGAGGATTGGTGTGAGATTTAGTTAATCTCTTGTTTGCAAAAAGTTACTTTGCGTGAGAGGACACTGACACACTGCCATGAGTGGCAACTGTAGGCGAGCCCTCCTTGGAGCAGGGCAGCTCACTCATTCTCTTTCTGGTATCCATCCTCATTAATGCAAGAGCATCAATCTTCCCGGGGGTTTAAGGGGTGTAGGGAAGTGAGTTAATAAATATCTGAATCTAAGATCCTCCCATCGAATATTTTGTCAGGCGTAGTGTGGATATTTAGGCTTTATTACCATAGCATTGAAGAGGTGAGGTGTGCTCTAGCAATGACCTTTTTAGTCCTTGTTCTCAGGTCTTCTCTCTTTTTTCGTATGCTGTAGATGTATGAAAGATTCAGTTTTTTCCTGTTCTTCGTCTATTGTTGTTCCATGTTTATCCTTTCCCTCAAATTAGTTGCTCTTTTCACATTTTTTCATGCCATCAATTAGTATTTTGATACTTCATATTATGTAAGTTTCTCTCTGTTCAGTTTGAATTTCTAATTTTGCTTCTTATTCTTAAGTTAGGGAGGAATAACTTGTGACACTCCTAATGATATTAGTTGTGAGCAGTTTTATGATTTTTGGAGTCTTCTCTTCATAAATGCCTAATGTTTTGGGTTATTTAAAAGAAGAAATAAAGTACATAAACAAAGAAAAATGCTTGTTGCATGAAATAATTATTTTTCATGTCGTCATGATATCCAGGTTCTGCAAGTTGAATCATTGATGTCAAAGATACGGACTTCTGGCTTGGATATTATGCTACAGCTAAAGTCTTCTCTTCAGTATCTCCCTGGTGAACTGAGTTCAACATCGCTTGAGGTACTTCACGACAGGAAATCAGATTTAAAGTTTTTATGTAGAGAGCATAGTCCTTCGGTTTTCTGATTCATGAAGTCCGGTTAATTTTATGAGAAGGCATTTGTTACATGATTGAATTATTATTATTATTTTTTTATAATTTTTGGGTATGAACGAGTCAGTTGCTTAGTTGCTAGTGGTTTGATTGGTTACAGTGGAGATAGTTAGATTGCATTAATATGGACCTTAGGGATTGGCCTGACTGACTATTCAACTTGGGTTCAGATGCCTTGCAAAATATCAGCCTAGTTCAATCATGCCACCAACTTGGGATATCCCCAGGGATATTGGTTGGGCAACTGCCCTTTGCATCTGGAATGAGGGGCCTTGCATGTGCCTGGGACTAATTTGGTGAAAAACTTGTTATCAGAAAATGAAAATAAAAATAAAAATAAAAATAATAATAAAAAAGATTTCTATACATGCTGTCTAACAATTGAGATGACCAATTGCAGCTCTGCTCCCAGAAAATTAAGCATATGGAGTATGAACAAACATCTTCCCTCATTAAAGAAGCTATAAGGGATCAAGTGGATGGTGTTGCACCCAGCTCAGAGATCCTGGTAAAAGTTGCTGAGAGCCTGAGCTTGAGATCAAACCAGGAGATTCTGATCGAGGCTGTAGCCCTTGAAAAATTGAAGGAGAATGCTGAACAGGCTGAGAAGGCTGGCGAAGCTGAGTTTATGGATCAAATGATTTCTCTTGTAACCCGCATGCATGATCGCCTTGTTATGATAAAACAGTCGCAGATCTGTAGCCCAGTCCCAATACCCTCTGATTTCTGCTGTCCCCTCTCACTTGAGCTGATGACAGATCCTGTTATTGTAGCATCTGGGCAAACCTACGAGCGGGCTTTCATCAAGAAATGGATTGATCTTGGCCTCTTTGTTTGTCCTAAGACACGTCAGACACTAGCTCATACTACTCTAATACCTAATTATACTGTAAAGGCACTAATTGCAAACTGGTGTGAATTAAACAATGTGAAGTTGCCTGATCCTACAAAGACTGTGAGCTTAAACCAGCCCTCGCCTCTTTTTGTGCATGCCGATTCTAATGCACCAAGGGATTCACATATATTTCCTCACACCAGAGGCAGCCAACAGATAATGCCCGAGTCAACTCGGTCTACAAATTCGCCTGCTAAGAACTTAGTTTCGTCGAACAATACAAGGGAGGGAGGCTCTCCATTACATCCCCATTCTACCTCAGAGACTTCCTATTCAGGTATTGCTGGAAATGGGCCAGGTTTGGATACTGCTAGAATATCGCTTACAAGTTCTGAAGACAGGTTTTCGAACTCAGAAGAGAGGAGTATGGAGTTAATTGGCCAACCCTCTATGTCAAAATCTATAAAAGAATTTCCTGCTACTATTGATACTTCAGAACAGTCATCTCACATCCATAATAGGACTGCCTCAGCCTCCAGCGTGCTTTCTAATTTGAATCTCTCGCAAGGAGATGCCAATGAGACTTCAGAGTTGTCAAATCACAGTGACGCTTCTGGAGAGGGGAAATTAGAATCCCAGCCTGCTACTACCATGAGGAGAGAACCTGAATTCCCATCCCGTGTGATGGAAACACGGTCTCGGAGCCAAGTGATATGGCGGCGCCCATCAGAGAGGTTTGTTCCAAGAATAGTTTCTACTTCTGGTGCGGAAACAAGAGCCGATCTCTCTGGCATTGAAACCCAAGTGCGGAAGCTGGTTGAGGACTTGAAGAGCACATCACTTGATACTCAAAGAGAGGCAACGGCTGAACTTCGATTACTTGCCAAGCACAACATGGATAATAGGATGGTAATAGCAAATTGTGGGGCCATCAATATATTAGTTGATTTGCTCCACTCAAGTGAAATAAAGATTCAGGAAAATGCTGTTACAGCACTTCTTAACTTATCCATTAATGATAACAACAAAAGTGCAATTGCCAATGCCAATGCAATTGAACCTCTGATTCATGTCCTTCAGACAGGGAGCCCGGAAGCTAGGGAGAACGCAGCGGCAACTCTCTTTAGTCTTTCTGTGATTGAGGACAACAAGATCAAGATTGGGAGATCTGGGGCAATTGGACCTCTAGTTGATCTACTGGGAAACGGAACTCCAAGGGGGAAGAAAGATGCAGCTACAGCTTTGTTTAACTTATCAATATATCATGAAAACAAGGCCCGAATTGTGCAAGCTGGTGCAGTGAAGCACCTTGTGGATTTGATGGACCCAGCAGCTGGGATGGTTGATAAGGCAGTTGCTGTTTTAGCAAATCTTGCTACTATTCCCGACGGAAGGGTTGCAATAGGTCAGGAGAATGGGATCCCAGTTTTGGTTGAGGTTGTTGAATTGGGTTCCGCAAGAGGCAAAGAAAATGCAGCTGCTGCCCTTTTACAGCTTTGCACAAACAGTAGTAGGTTTTGCAGTATGGTGCTCCAAGAAGGAGCTGTCCCACCATTGGTGGCATTATCACAATCGGGCACTCCAAGGGCCAAAGAAAAGGTACACCTCTTGCTTAAATACACCTCTCTCTCTCTCTCTCTCTCTCTCTCTCTCTCTCTCGCTCTCTTCATTTGAAAGTTATGAAACAAGCCTTCATTTTGCTGCAGGCACAAGCACTTCTTAGCTACTTCAGAAACCAACGACATGGTAATGCTGGGAGGGGCTGATATTAGAGGCAGAACCTTCAGTGCCATTCGAAAGTTTTGATTTTGTTCCATACAAAGTGTGTAAATTTGATTTTGGGAATAATTTTTATGAAGGTTTTTCTGTTGGGTTTTACATGATTTGTAGAGAGAATCCCCCTCTTCTTCCTCCCCCCCCCAACAAAAAAAAAAAAGAAAAAAAAAGAAGAAGAGAGATTGCGGGGAGGATTTGATTTGAGTCCTCTTGCGAAGTACTTGTGAATGTGGGAAAAAAGTCTTTGCGTTGAGCTTGATGGCCCGTGAATAAGCTGTTTTATTTGGTTTTATGTCGTTTATTTTCTCGCTCCAGCTGTGCTTGTTTATTTGTTTGAACAGATATAGTTAAATTTAATGGTGGGAGAGGGGCTGATATTTTTTAAGTACAACTCTCGGTGTCATGCAACGTTTTGAGCCATATTGTGCATGTCTGATCCACAAATCACTGATATCAAGATTTTGCATTTTTGCTGCCTGGATTGTACTTGCTTTCAGGTGGAAAACAAATTTTTTTTTTTTAATTTTTCATGTTGAGGGATAATAATTCAAGCTGTTTTTATTTTTCAAGTACGAGATGGATAATAATTCTTGATGCCGCCTTTACCTGATTTTCACATTCATTTGTGCTGAAAAACTTTTTAGTCAGTGTAACTATTATTTCATTATATTTATGATGAATTACATAAATTTGCTCCGATACATATCAGACATAATTGTGAAACTGATTAAAATTTTCCACACATTTTAATAAGGATTTAAAATCAAATTTTATTTTATTTTATATTGAAATTGTGAACATGTAAAGTATTATGTTCACAAATATAAGCGATATTTATAATTGGAAGCCATAATAAAGCTTGCATTCATTACTTTCCAGATGTATTTCTGAAGTAAAAGTACAGTATTAGTATTACAAAAACTTTTAAATTAAATAATTAACCCAAAAAAGAAAAAAGAAAAATACCTTTGATTTTTTTTTTTACCCTCACTTTTCAACCAAAATATCATTGACCAAAAGATAGACCTGAGCAAAGCGCACGCGCAAAACGAAACAACGGATGGATCATGGATCCTACTTTTGGTGGACAGTACGTCACCGTATTGATTGCGTCTACAACAAAACTTCATCAAGCAGTCACCGGCTGGGATTACGCACCGGTGGTGACCCTTCGCTCACGCCCCTACCAATCAAAAAATTCGACAACACAGCCTCTTGACCATACCTTGGTAAAGTCAATTTTCTTGGTCCTCTCTTCTGATTTTAGAGTTTTTACCGTTTCTTAAAATTTAGGTTTTACTTTTATTTTTTCTTTACCCGCGAGCCAGCTTTTTAGAAGTTTACTTTTCGTGGGTTTTCTTCAATTCCTTTTTTTAAAACCTCTTTCCTTTCGTAAGTGTAACATTGTTGATATTATTATTGTTCTGGTTTTTGGTTTTCAATAAATTATAAATATTGGCAAACTGTCACTAGAAAGATATAGTGTTAGAAGAATCCGTAGTTTCTGTTATCAGTCTGTTAAGTATATTATGTTTGTTGGAAGATTGGTGTTTAGTTCCAGTAATAAAGCTAGGCTCTTTGTTGGCTCTTTCGGAACCTTAGTTGAAATTTTCATTTTCGATTTTAAAGATATCCGTTTGACCAGCCATAGGTTTGTTAGCGTAAAAGTTTACTTGGTGTTAGGTTGGAATAAATTTGTGCGTAAAATTCATTTGTAAGTTGCTAAAGATATGTTTTGGATTCCTTCTGGTTGGAGGTTTAGAAGTAGTATGTTAGTTATGAGTATTAATTTAGGATTTTGACTGGACCTGTTTACTATTTTGTTGTTTAATTTCAAATTATATGGTCATGATATTTGCCTTCAATTTGAGTGATAGTTTAATTTTATAGGTGTTGTATGGTAATTGCTTAAAAGAATGGACGGATTTTGCGTAATATTGATATGGCCCCCAACTTAGAGATGGAAGGGAAGTCAAGTACTGTGACAGAAGTTTCTGCTACTGAGCCGAACAGTGGAAGTGCATCCCAAGATCCAGAAAATATGCTTATTAATTGTGTGAGTAATGTCGGTGACAACACCTTTCAAGTGGGAGCCCTTCTTGATGGGAAAGCTAAGGTGCAGAATGGAAGTGAGGGTGTGGAGGTTGATATTATTGGGTGTACTAAATCTGGTGACAACGAGCTGGTTGAAGCAGAATGCCAGAGCACAACTGAGAATTCAAGTTCTTTTGGTGCTACCTTGTCTGGGACTGAGAATGTCTCAACTTTGAATGAAGTTGAAGTTGAGTCACCATTTTTGGGTGACAACGTGTTGACGTCAGCATTCGATGTATACAATGGGGCATTGCCTTTGAGGTTTGGTCTTATATTAGAAATTAATGAATTTGAGATTATCATTTTTAAAACAAGCTTTGAATATGTTTGTTGCCTTGGAATACGATTGCGAGTATTTTGCTCTGTCATAAACAAGTCTCAGCCTTAGGTTGCAAATATTTTTCCATTCTAATTAACTTAACTGGGAACTACTCTATCTGGTAGCTTGGAGTAGCATACAAAGAGTTAGGCTAGGGTAAACTATGGTTCCTACTTTTAACAGAAAATCTGAAAAATTATCTGTTTATTTTTTGATTTAGGATTTTCAAATCATTGGCAATTTTTTGTTAATAGCCCATCATTCCATTTTGATGTATAATTGAAGTTCTGATTTTATTGCTTTCTGGGTGTATATTCTTGCTTGATCTTTGAGTTATCTTTTATAGATGCACTTAATTTATGTCTTTTTCTGATCTTTTTAGGAAGCAGAAGTTGACAGATCATTGGCGAAAATTTATACATCCAATTATGTGGCGATGTAAATGGACAGAACTTCAAATTAAGGAACTTCAGTCTCGGGCACTGACGTATGATAGAGAACTTGCAGAATATGATCTGAGAAAGCAGGTCGAACTTGAGGAGTCAACATTAGGAGATTTTGATTCAAAGTCACAACCATTTTATTGTCAAAGTCGAAGAAATCAAATCATGAAGAGGAAAAGGAGAAAACGAGTTGAAGAGACGACTGATCTAGCATCATTCATGTCATGCCATAATCTGTTCTCCTATCATGGTCTGACATTCACATCTTTATTTAATGCAATATTTATTTGTCAATTATTAGTTTAATAGGTTCCTTATTTATTTTCTTTTTTCTCCCAGAATATAAGAAGTCCATTGCTGATGGTGCATGTATGGACATTGAATTCAGGAATTTAGGTAAGGAGCAAGAATTTTGTCTTGAACTTCAGCTTTAGTGATTGTATAGCTTATTGGAAAAACATGTAATAAACAAATAACTCATACTAGCAAGCATCTTATCTTTTTGAAATCGATATCTTGAAACTTGACTATTCAGCCAAACTACTATCCTTGAGGTGATTTGATTTTTTAATCTGGAATACAGATCTGTTATGCTCTGCTATAATTTGCTTCTGAGCTTAGCCAATGAAATTCCTAACACCTTCTCACAGTATAGAAAGTGTTCTCAATGGGTTCTCCAAAATTTGGAAGGTATTTGTCAACAAAGACAATGGTGTACTTTTCACAAGTTTTTGTTGCCTACGTTGGCATTGGTGTAGATTTTTTAACCGCATCCAGTTTTTTTATGATTTTAGAAAATGAAAATAATGGTTTATGGACAGAACTGATGAATTTTATCTCTGCAGATCTTGACACGAATATAGTATTTGTTGCATTTGTCAAATATTTGGCTAATGTTCCTTTTGGATGATTTAAATTCAAGATTTTTTCTCTCTGTTTTCTTAAAAACAAAAAAAGAAAAAAATTGTGCTTTACGAACCAGCTGGGTTACCTGGACATGTTACAATTTGAGATGTGTTACTGTGAAATTGACTCTTCTGACATTACTTAACTCACACTCTTCTGTCCTGCGGTGAATTCTGCAGATAATAAGACTGTCAATGGCAATGATGGCTTTGGGGTTAATGAAGAATGGCCATTTCTCAAGTTCAGAGATGTTGAAAATTCTATGGGGCAAATGCTTTCAAAGATTGAATTGGTACAGTCACAAGTTCGCGAATTGAAAACTCGAATTGACAAGGTAGTGAATGAAAATTCTGGAAAGTTCTCTTCCATTAATAGTTTGAGCTTGCTTGTACCATGTGATGCATTGACCAGTTCTGATGGAAATGCTGCTTCTCCTCCCAAAAGTGGAAATGAAATGCCAGATAGATCTCTGTATATAGCTTCTAAACATTTATCTGATTGTACCATGGGAGATCTTGTTATGCCTGGTAGTGAAGAGGCGACCCTTCCTCCTGATATGATCAGAAGTCCAAGTCAGCCCGGGGTTGGGGATTCATGTGAGCCTGTAAGTTTTTCTTCTCTCCATAGTCAAATCACTATTTCTCCCTTCTGCTGTAAGACACCAGTAACAATTGTGATTGTTTAAGCCCTTGTTCACAAAGAAATTCATTGATGCCATGGACTGTCTGATAAGGAAATCTTTCTTGTCACTATCTACATCAAACCCCAATCTTTCTTGATGCCATGAATGATCTGTTGACACCTTCTGCAAGAGGTTTTGCCCCACTTCTGCAAGAGATTTTACCCCTTGCTGGGATTGTTGACCGGTCATTTTAATTTTGCTGGTGGTCTTGCTTTGATCTTTCCATGTTCTGCTTTTGCTTGCTGTAAAAGAAGCTCAGCTAGTGTGAGCAGGTGTGTTTGTGAATTGATTTAAGCCCTGTTTCGTGTTGAGGTTGGGCAATGCCTAAAAGTGTTGGGTAAACATTAGCTGTTGTAGCTTGAAAGATAAGTCGATTTGATAAACCACTTTTATGATGAAAAAATCTATAATATTTTTACTATCTTTGTTAAATTTATTGTTTAAAAGTCATATTTATTACACATTATTAACTTTTACTTCATAATTATAATTTTTTTTTTCATAGCAACTACAGCTTAAAAGATAAAACACATCAATACCAAACAGGACCTTCATTTTGGGAACATTGGAACTTCTAAATATTATACTGGCTTAATTAAACTAAAAAACGGAGTTGCTTTTCCTTATTCATTTATTTATAATGGAATTGGTCACCCTTCACAGGTACAGCAAAAGGACAATGGACTCCTGATACATAATCAAGCATCGGACAAAGAGTTGCATAACTTTGAAAGGATTATAAGTCAGCTGGCTGAGAGGCCTCAGGGGTCAACAAGAAAGCCGGACGCTGTTCCTCCACTGAAGTCTCCAAAAGCCAACACGCCAATTAAAACTTTTGAATCCCATGGTCAACTTTCAACATCAAGGTCCGATGTGCGTAATAGTAGGAGGAAGTGGGGGAGTCGAAGATCACGCTCTGGCAGGTGGAAGTGCAGATCCTCAGGTTAGCTGGATGTGGATGTGTAAGATTCCTCTTACTGATTTATTCAACGAAAGTTTCAAGAAGCGAAGCCATCAACTGGATGTGAATGTTAATGTAAATGCCGTTTATTCTGTTGTATATATATACACTGCCATTTGCATAGAATGAAATATAATTTTAGATGTATCTGCTTTAGTGAAAATCTGTGCATGCTTTTCCTATTCTGCCAGGTGCCAATGTGCATCAAACCCCAATCAGGATTGCATGTTTTATGTTTTAACCATTGTGTATTTAGAACTAATAGTTGAAGAGTCCCAATGTCGGATGCAGTTTAATCCGCGTTAAGACTCTGCAGAGAAGTAAGAAACATATTTATGCACATAATAAGTCTTGTATACAAGTCGGCATTCAAGTTGCTGACTTTCCCATTGTTCCCTGGATCATCTTTCTGGAAATCTTGGCTGAAATTAGGGCCAGCACTGTAACGGAGGGCACAAAAATGACATCCGGGATGGCTTTGATAATGTTTATCTGGGGCACATTCTCTGCAGCTTTCTTAGCAGCCATGGCAGCGGGAGGTGTCACTATACCGGTGATCACAGTGTAGTTGTCTAGCTTGCTAAGAGTAACTGTGTGTTTCATGAACTCGACGAACGCATCCTTTCTTTCTGCCTCCGCAGACGCTTGCCACTCTGCAAAAAAATCCTGCAATTTGGAAATTTGGATTGGAATTTGATATGGGAAGCGCATGCTAAGATTTGATTTCAACCAACGTTGACTGACCTCTATTTCTTCACGCGATGGTACGTCGTAGTGTTTGCCTGGCAATGCCGAGTTGATGACGCTGAATAAGAAAGATGGAGGAAAAATCAGAGGCTAATATGAAACACTAATATTATTGCCATTGGATTAGGTGTGTGGAAGTAAAAAACTATAACTGGTCAAAAGACATTGCAAATAAAATTTTATTACTTGAACATGTCAAGAATAGCACGGTGGAAGTCGTCAAAGTTCTTGACATCTTTCTCTATGAACGTAGTGTAGAGTGCGCCCGTTAGCGCACTAAGCATCTGCCCGGATGGCACTCCTATCAAATCATATCATATCATGTAAACAATCCAAATATGGCAAGTAATGTTAAAGAAATGAATTTCCCAAAAGAAAAAGGAGGAGCAAAATGTATCAGTTTAACATAAATTAGAGAAATTAAAGAAGCAATCGAATAATTAAGCACGAGAATGGTTTAAAAAAAAAAAGACAGAAACCTTTCCCCATTAAACTCATCATCATCCCCATTATGCAAAGACGACTTGGTCACACGACAAGTATGTTCAATGACAATGTATATAAACAATATAGGAAACAGAGAGATAAAGAAAAGCAGAGACACAGACAGAAAGAATGGCTTTGCTTGTTATTGTTAGTTGGTCAGTTTGGTTAATCAAAGAAAGGAATCAATTGTCGATCGACTTGCATAATTTTCTCATCTCAATTCTGATTCCCTACTTGGACATCGGAATTAACACGTGTTTCAAGCCACAAGATAACGTGTACCAGCTGGACTGGAGGAACTTCACTGTCAAGGGTTAATGCATTTATATCCATTTTTAATAAATTTGTATTAATTGGTTGAAAATTTGCAGGTGCCCCAAAATAGGAAACCGTGCATTGAAGGAATTGAGACTTGAGAGCATTACCCCGGGAAACAAGTAGTAAAGTTGACAATAAAACCAGCTTCATTTTCTCTTGAATATGTACGTGTTTGTGCAAGTATTCAATGACCCAGTAAATAGTTTACAAGCACATTTGTTATTTTTATTCTTTTCAGCGAGCTTATGTTGGCATTAATAGCTGCTAACTTCTTGATCTCTGAGAGAAATGGCTAGTCATAGCTCATTTTTGGAATAGGACCATGAATGATGATGCTATCCATATCTTATTCTCTGGGAAGAAATTGGCTTGGTGATCGAAGTAAAAAATAAAACAATTATGTTGTAGGATTGCGTTCAAAACTGTTTCTAAAACACTTAAATATGATTTTGGTATCTTTCATTTTCGAATAAAGAAATAATAAATACTACACGGATGCCAGATCAAGCAGGTGCTTAAGCAGAACACATTTCCTTTTTTTTTTTTAGAATTTATTTTACTGGGTTCTGTTTTCTCTTTAATTCCTCAATCTTTTGTTGTTTGATCTCACAAGATCTATTAAAGTAACTATTGTTCTCAGTTCATGCTAATATTACTTTATTAACTGTATAAAACTTTTCAATGGAGGCATTTATTTTTTCGTATATAAGTACGATGGTTGAGAATGAATTACAGCGTAAGAATTCGACATATAAATTGGTGAACCTTGGATTGATAGTGAAATAATTGTATATTTGTATTTGTGTGGTAAATGGGCGTCCAGAATAATATGATATTTAGTTATTGAAAAATGTTCTTTATAGTAAATTTGATCATGGGTGTTCTAGTGAGTTAAAACTCTAACGTTCAAAAACACTTTTTAGAAGCATAAGAGACTCGCCTGTACGGTGTACATGTATATTTCTCCTTTTCACGTTCATGTAAAAAGCACACCAACAGCACCCATATTTTGTCACTGTAAGGGAATTGAGGAAATTGTGTGTCATTTCTTTCTCCGTTTTTTCACATTCTCATGGGGTTTCATTGTCAGCTTACACATAATAATATCACAATTCACAACCTTACAATGTTATATTAGCAATTTGACATTAAAGAACAACAATACATCTACTACAATTAATGGTGAATTATATATTGATTCAATGATGTCACAAAGACCAAAAATCTCAAAAGGGCAAAAAAAAAAAAAAACAATTATGATACAAGAACATGACAAAGAACATGGCAAACGCGCGACTTCCCTATTTAAATTTGTTTTCTTTCCTTGGTATTCCTTTGGACACTTGCCGTTCAATTCTCTGATAAACTACTAAGATGCATTTACATATAGCAAACCTTACAAATTCTTGTACACTCATATGAAAGATATGGACATCAACCTCCCAGACTGTGGGAAGAACAGATTGGTTGACCATAAGAATATTTTTCAGCACGTGGACTTGAGCTAAGTAAATTCACCTGCAAAAACAAACTCTTGCTATTTCAGCTACCCAGATGAACTTTAACGCTCAACAAGAAGCAAAAAGAAAGAGCCAGAAAAAATACCTTGATGATCTCCCACTTTGAGCTTGGACGCATGGACACAGCCAAGACACTCATGTGAAAATCCTAATTTGAAGAATAAATGTCATATAATTTTATCCGAGGGCATTACATAACATTGTCAGGATTGTAAAAGCATTAAAGCAGAGGGAATTTTCTAGTACAAACATTTTGTTTCGTTTTAATTTTTCTTCATGTTACTGGTACTTATAAACCAAATAAGTAAGGAATTCGATAGATTGAAGAAATTGAGACCATAATGTTGAGATCTGATTTCTGACTCAATAAACCACACGGACTGTTATTATTTGGTGCATGACTCATTTCAATCTTACAATTATTCCTTTGAAAATAGCACCAATAATAGTATGTTTGTATTATCAATCACATATAAGCTTACCCTGAACGGGTCTCCCCTTAAGGACTGCACAAACATAGATTTTCCTGAGTCACTATCCTGCAAAGGAATGAAAAACAATTGAGATCTTGAATCAATTGGCCGCTCTTGGGTTGGAATTGTACTTAGACTGGAGACAATATACCAATATTGTAGAGTGACATTAACAGATCTCATAAAAGAGCATACCTCCACGTGAACATCCCTAAGTCGCCTTCCAGTTTGAGCACAGCAGATACGGACAACATGTTCATCACAACTGCCACTGATAATATAGTCCCTCCCATTCATGTAATATGAACGGGTATAGTTATAAGCACTTCCTGTTGAAGTTATGTCAAAATCCATGTGCAACCTCCCGTCTACAGCCAAAAGTTGCTTAACCTGACATCAGTTAATAGTTATTCAATATCCTGAAGCCATGAAAGAACACCAAAGTTCATTATTACTAAATAAAGAAGGCAAACGCACAGACAAGAGCAGGCTTTTACAATGTCATATACAGCATGACACATGGAAAGTGCATGAATATCTATCAAATATCCAGGCCAAAATTTTGCCAGATATGGCTTTGAAATACAATGGACAATCATATCCATTTGGTTAGACAATTCTGAAGACTATGCAATCACATATACACCTCATCAAGTTTTATCTTGTGAATTTTATTACGACGATAGACCATAACTATCATATTTGTATAACAGTACCTCATTGTCAACTGCTGAAACAAGCAGATAGAGGTCATCAGGAGAAAAGCAAACCATCACGTTTCCTCTTGAGCTTGAAGCTGTATAGCAAGGCTGAACTGGCTTCTGCCTCAGATCCCACATCTTGACATCGTGGTCAAATGAAGAAGTAGCAAACATAAAGGGGGAATGATGGGAAAATTTAGCAACATTAATGGGTTCTCGATGCATATCGGTGAACAGTTGCAATGGTTTTTCAGTGTTAATGTCATAAAGAGCAACATTTTTTGAGTATCCACTGGCAAGAAACTGATCATCTGTCGAATTGACATGTACAGACGTCAATTGCTCGAAATCATAATAAGTGGCCACACTAGAATTTCCGCGTGCATCTGCAACTTTGGGTGGGATATGATTGAGGTCAAACAACCTCACACATCCACTATCTGAACCTGCAACAAGCTGACAGTTCGCACATAGAAAGCCATCAGTGGCTGCCATTGTTAGACAAGGACCAAATGCAGATAGCAAATATGAGTTCTTAGGCATTTCATATCAATTTTCCTGAGATCATCTGCTATCAGCTATTACTTTATAAAGCAATTACTAGTAATCTTCACCTGATGAAAACTTTTTCAGACTAGCATGGCCATAGAATACATGTAAAATGAAAAAAACTTTTAGTTAATGTCAATCACACACGATCATTACACAGTTCAACTAAATGGGTTAAGCATTTCAAACAAGCTCTTAAATTAGAGACCCTAGGGACCACAAAACTAAAGCTCACTTATAACATCTCCACTCTTCTATATCTAAATTCTAAATTATGATACTAGAATCCCTAAAATCAAACAGTTAAATTATGCAAGCTATTATAAACAGCTAAAATTCTAGAGTATCTCAGTGTGGAGTTTACCTTGGATGGATACTTCTTCAGCCAACAGAGACCTAAAACACTGTTTGTTCCTCCTATAGATGGGATATAACAAGCAACATTCCCATTTTCATGGTTGATAACAATTACTTCACCATCTAGTGTTCCAAAAGCCATGAGACTAGGATTCGATGGATTATACTCAAACTGCCTTGGGCGAACCCTCTTGTTTCCTTCTTTATATATGTGGCTAAAGCTTGACACTGGATGTAAAAGTGGCCACGCAGAAGACCCAAGCTTTGCAGCACTAAGTGACCTTGAGAAGAAATGCTGTGTCCTATGTATATTTGGCTGCTTTGGCTTTGAAGAATTTTGGTAATTGCCACTTGTTCCCATTTCACGCTTCTGCAAAAGACTAACAACACTTTCTTTGTGTTTTCTTTTATATGGTAAGTGCTCAAAGTATCTTGCAAAAACAGACTTGGCGATTTCCCTGTCCAACCTTCCAATAGGAAGATTATCTAAAACTTCCAACTGCGGCAATGATGCAATCATGTATTCCCTATAGTGTTTCTCAAAGCATATGGGTGAAGGATGGTGTGAAATATACTTCTTCAGCTTAACATTAGCATCCATCAAGTCCTGCTTATGGGCACCTCCAGGAAACTCATTGCTGTCATTAACCTACAATTTCACCCCCCAAAAACCAGAACCAATAAATAATAAGGTAAACATATATATATATATGTGTGTGTGTATAAAATCATTTTCAGGTACGGGCACCCTCATTTTTTTTGTTTAATACCGACAAGCTATTAAGCTGTGCGACTTAATAAAGTTAATATTTAATACACTATAAAGCTGTGCATTTTAATAACATTAAAAACTTACTTTACTAAACTCCATAACTTAAAGTGTGTCCGCATGGAGAGACAAGAAAATAAGGGCGTCCGCACTTGAGAAGGACTATATATATATATATCATGTGTATATTATGTACTTACCTCATCTAACATTTCAGCATGTCCATTCAGATTGGGAGACAAACAAGATGATAATTCCATCAAATTCATTGTGCGAAGATATTTTGGAAGTTCTACTTCATCAGCGTCTCTAAATTTTTTGCATACAATTTGATCTTCATTATCCTTTACTCTGTCATCTGCACCAGAAGCCTGATTTTTAGCATCTGCATTAATAACTAATGCTGTATCACTGAATGAATTCATACTTTACGAGCTGAATCACTTCTTTCACACAAGAAACTGTTTACTTCTTACCTAATGACGCACGACATGGCCCAGTGTCCTTGCAACACAAACACATTTGGAACCGCAGTTCCATTAGGTAAGGAAGTTTTGATATGGCAGCAGTAGTTGTCCAGAGATTAACAATTCTTGTCTCACACATCGAAAGACACATCAGATATGGCATGCAAGAAAAACAATCCTCATGCAAACTAGCAAGGGAAGAGCAAAAATCCAAGCTTAGGGTGTTTAAATGCATAAATCTCCCAACCATGTTGAGCTTCCTGATATTGGTTGCCCTCAAGATTAGAACATGGCATGATGAGCCAACCTGGCAAAGATCCCTGTATAGAAGCCAAAGACAACGAGGTCAAAATATAATTCTATTGAGCAGTAACTCACTGCTTCTTAGTATCTAGTGGTCAATATATATATATATATATTCTATGAAAACAAAGATATAAGCATGAACTTCATCCATCAAGGAAACATTGGAATGGGAGTACCATTGAACTAACTTTGATACTTCAAAGTAGAAATTAGCTGTGAATTTTCCAAGAGAAATATCATTACTTCAAAAACTATTAAGAACTAACGCACGCAAGAGCAGTTTCCAGTACTAATGCAATAGGGCAATAACCAAATTATAAATAAGTAAATAGAGCATATTTAACAACGATACGTAGGAAAGAAGGTATACAGACAGCAAAATATCGTTCCTCAGTGTAATGTTGCTAAGATCAACAACTCGGAGCTTTTGATCGATTGCATGCATCAAAGACATGATATATTCTTCTTTCAAGAAACAAGGTCTTTTACTAAGTATATCAACTGCCTCAATATCGAAAGAGTCCATTTCAGTGAACACATCAATTAACGGATAGATATCAGCATTCTTTAACTGGTCCAGATAAACCAAAATGCTACACTTTTCATTGTTGGGATTTTGAATCTTTGCCTGAACAATGACAAGAAAAGTTGTAATAAGTAAACTTTTCTGCTCTAACAGAAAATAATGCAAGTCAAAAGACACTTAAAGACTTCTATTCAAACAATGAAAGCAGATAAGAAAGGGAAAAAATGCAGCAACAACAACACTCCAAGCGTAAGAAGTGCTCCATCCATGGCATGTAAATATATTGAAGCATTCAAAGAACAAGATGTACACTACAGTTTTGCAAGAATGCTGTCCAAGGAAATCCATAATATAAAAGTCAGACTGCCCTTTATTCATTGCTGTATAGAAAGACTAAAATTCAAATCAGCCTTTCCTTGTGATGCCTTGACCAAAATCATTTGAAGCAGAATCCACTACTGAGTGATACAAAAATATGTTGATCTATAATCCCAGCAAACAGGTTGATGAGTTCGTACTTAAAGACACCTTTGCTGCAGAATGTGCTGATTCATTTTTCAGTAAGTAATATTACTGCAGAGTAGTCATCTGAATTTTTTTTTTTTTTCTCTCTTTTAAAATGTAGGAGAGTGGACAAAGCCTAAATCAATCTTTTAGCCCCTACCTCCCCCAGGACTCGAACTCAAGTGGCCAGCAAAATAAAACTGCTTAAAAAACACTAGGTCAAGCACCCCTGGGGCAGTAGTCATCTGAAAACTCTTCAGAAGCTTTTAGGTATAAAATAGCAGTAGAATCCGGTCAACATCACCAGAGTTACTACAGGACCACTGTTTATTCTGTTGCTGCTGGGCCTCAATCACCATTAACACACTACTACTAGGACAATGATATGAACGCAACCACTTCAACAATGGTACTACTAAACCAGCACCATGAAGCTCAATCCTCACAAGCACCTCACGCCCACCACATCCACTAACACACAAACACACTAACCATCTATGTATGAGAGAGAGGCCCTTTACTGCACACAAAGACCATCCAAATGTTTTCACAACGGCAACAGCAAGCTTTCCTATCCATCCATAATAATGTGTTTCCTTTCATTAAACCCCCCATCCATCCCGGAAGGAAAAAGCATTTTACAAAGGGGAACAAAATGTTTAAGTAAACAAGTTTATTTTAATGACTAATGTGATGGTCAGTGAAAAAGAAAATGAGCACAAGTTTATACTTAAATGACCTCAGAAAACCATGATAGTACTGAAGAGTTGGGCTGCGTCTCACGTCTCCTGCAAGAGTCAAGGTACCTGGCACCAAAACAGAACAATTTGCGAGTTAAGAAACCTGAAACGGAACCTGAGGAAGCAAGGAAAAAAAAAAAAGGTCCTTGTTCGGCTTTTGCATGTAGGAAACAGAGCATGCATCAAGAAATCAATTGTAACTAATATACAGAATTTGAATCTGTGGTTCCGTTACTTGACACTGGCAGACTGCAGTTTCATGTAAAACATTTCTTTTACTTACTTATTATCATTATTTTGGAAAAAAATTTAGCCCACCATTCCACTTCCAGAAAACCAAATTGCACAGCTTTGGCTTTGAATATATAAAAACAACAAAAACAGAGAGAGAGAGATACCGAGCTTCTAAGGTGGACATATCCATGGCCATGATTCTTTCAAAATCAATGCTTGACCTCCGTTGTTGGTTCTTCACATTTGAAGCAAAACCTGAAGTTGAAGTGAGTCCGAGTATGATAAGACTTGTGAAGAGTTAAGACTTGTGAAGAGTTAAAATGAACATGATTGTCAGAAATAGAGACAAACAAAAAAGTAGTGGCTGTTGTGGTGTTGCTATTATTAAGTGGAAGTGCCTTTTTCACATGCGTCATAGGATAAACAATCCCACTGCTCACTTGCTCATGCAGTCATCCATGTCAATTGTCATTTCTAACTTGTCTGCATTATAGGCTTCGTTGGCGTGGCGCTAGCTCTTATTCAATTTAACAACACCACCACCACATCAAACCCGAGACCCGAGCCATATTAAAATAAGAAGTAAAAAGAACGTAAAGGTCTATATTAAAAATTAACATATTCCATTCGGATGGGTTACCCGTCTACCAGCATTTTTGACTCAATTTTCATGTCATAATCATCTTCTTTTATCGCTGATCCTATCACTACGATTAGGCGCCTAAATCTAACATTAAATTAAATTTTCTTAAAAATAAAATTAGTCTTTAAATTGTGAGTCTTCTGGTGAATTTATAACACATTAACACGTTTTAAAAACCGATAGAAGTAGGTAAGAATTAGAAAGATGGAATAATTAATTAAAAGTAAAGAAACAAAGTTGAAAACGTAATGGATTTGGGAGATTGGGACAAAATCTTCTTGGGAGTTGGTAGGGACTTAAGTAGGTAAGGCACGTCTTGGAAGAGCATTGAAAGATTTGTAAGAGTAGGCGGAGTGCTGGAGGCAGTCACGACTTAAAGTTTATTTTATGAGGTTATGGGATAAGAGCATTTGGGTCCCCATTTAATGTTCAACATTTTTGTTAAATTTATTTATTTTGTGTCAAAAAACGTTTATGGTCCCTACTAAAATGACCAAACTCTCCTTATATTCATTTTTTAGAATCTATACGCAGGTTTTAATGCCAACCCATTTGATGCTAAAAGCCACCAATTTAGAAGAAAAGTCTATCCCACCGACATTAATGGAGGCAATAATCACTCCCATTTAATTTTTAAATTGACAGGAAAATAATGCCTAAGCATATGATCGGACTAAAACCCGTGTAATAATGAACTCTTATACCATTGACTTGCCATCTCCAATTAGTTTAACAAAATATTGACAATGTTTTTCAAACATGATTTGTATTTGATTATATTTTTGTGTGCATACGTAGGAAATAACGTTGCTAGTATGGAATTGGGAATGTTGGTCGCCATTACATACGGTGTGAGTACATGTATCCGGTAAACAGGTTCATGCATATTTATTGTTTAACAAACTCTATCATAATCAAATATGGTCTTGAATTCAAAAAGTAATTTTATCATAATCAAGCAAAATAAGAAAAATGATCTTTCGTATATTTAATTTAATTAAGTATATAAGAAAAAAATATCAACACTTTTTCATTCAAAGAAATGATCGTAGAGACTCCCTATTTTTAAGAATGGTCATATAAATCTTTTTTAGGACACACACATATCTATATGATTTTGTAGCCATATTTGAACACAAATAACGTATCTCAAAAAAGATTTGTATTGCCATTTCTAAAAACTATAAAGGATTTGTGTATCTAAAAAAATTCATCTGCGTGACCATTTCTAAAAATATGGGAGTTTCCTTGATTATTTCCTCAAAATTGAGGGAGTATTAGTGTCATTCTCTTTTATAAAAATGGTATAGATGTAATTTTAGTTCATCAAATTAGACGCGCATTGTTTTTCTTCCTTTTCTTTTAAAAAAAGAAAAAATTGGACTTGCGGTAGGAACACGTGTAAATATACTGTTCAAGCGGCTGCCCAAAAATTTCAATCATGACAATAAGAGCTATTCAGCATCTTTCTTAGAAAAATGAAACCAGTATCCTTTCACCAATACATTAATTAAATCAGAGAGGCGGACCCCAAAAAAAAAAAAAAAAAGAGTTAGTGTACCAATTTGAGTTACCATTAAGATAAAGAAATTAGTAGTAATTTTCAGCTATCAAGTTGGGTTAGTTTCGGTAGGATAAAAACCATGAGCCGCCCTAATAGCCACTATCAAATTCTTGGCTTTGTCTCCTTATTGAAAATCGATTCTGCCCTGATGCCTTGTTACAACATCACTTGCACTTGCCGGCCATCTATTAACATTATCCACAGTCCATGCCACGCTCGACAAAACCAAATAAAGGCCAATTTCACTCAGCCTATTTTCTTTTCACAATTAAATTGGGTTTCAAAATTATTCTGCATTGGGCTTCTTGGAGGAAATAAGAGTCCATGGTGATGTTGACACCAGGACCTATCTCTTTACTTCTGCTTTTTAATTAATTTTAATTACTTTTTAAAAAATAAATTTTAATTTACTCTAGATAAATGATAATCTTTAATTTATAAAACTTCAATTTATTTTCATTTATTATTAAGAATATTAAAAAAAATAATTAGTGCACCTCTCATTTACCAAACAAAAAAAAAGAAATAAATTGAAGCATTGATACTTTTTAGAGATCAATGCACCTCTCATTCATCAAATAAAAAAAGAAATAAATTGAAGCATTAATACTTTTGAGAGATAAATAGAAGATTATTAATACTTTTTAGAGATAAATAGAAGATTATCATTCTACTTATGACCTTTTTCCGAACTACCCTCTCTTAAATAATTAGTTAACTTCAAATTATACCCATAAAATACGACATCCATCACATTGAACCTAATTCCAACTCCGTTAAAACTCATTAACATGAGAGAATTAAAATGATGATTTTGTCCCACAAGTAGTAAACTTGTTAATAAAAAAATTTATAAAATCAAATTAAGTAATAATTCCAATTAAACTTGGAAAAAAAAAAGAGTAAACTATAACAAGAGAGAAAGAAATAAACTTTAATGAGTAAAAAAGGAGAAAAAGAAAATGGAGCACCTGAATTATAATTCCAGGAAAGGTGAAGCGTTCATGTCAGCTTATGCTTCAACGCCTTTGAGGAGAAAGTAATAATGTGCCGACAAAAGAGAAAATCACTGTAACTTCATGGGTCTCCTCCTAAAAGTTGTTGCCATAGAAGATAGAAATCAAAATCAAAATTTTGAAGCAGTTGGAAAATCATTCTATTTATTTAATGAGAAAAAGAGGCAACTATATATATAGTATGGAGGAAATGAAAGCCAAGATGTGTAGATACGTATATGGTGAGCAATTGAAAAAGTTTTATAGTGAGGGAAGGAACTATGTAACACGGCGTAGATGAGACCATGATCGTACACATATTTTTATTTGTTTAATCAATTGTGGTGGTAGAAAGAAAATTCTCAATTATTGGTGACTAGAGTTGTAGCAGTTGTGGAATCATATCGAAGAATTAAAAATTCCAGCTGACCAAACAATTTCCAAGCATCAAAGCAGCAACCAACAAGCACGCCTACCTCCTCTTAACGGATGCTATAAGGTGAATGTTGATGTTGCCGTCAGATCGATCTTCAAATCAGACAGCAGGGGTGAGAGTGGTTATTAGAGACTCTAGGGGCAAAAGGTGTAACAGCAGTAGATCAGAGGGTTCCTTTATTAAAAGAATGTGGCTTGCATGGAAGCTGAAGTAGTAAGCTAAGTATTTTTGCTAAGTGTTTGCCCATGATCGTTGAATTAGATTCGAAAGAAGTAGTTGATCTCTTTTGCAATAGGAAGGGGGAACAAAGACAGAAATATTTTGAACAATAGCCAGCCACAATTCAAGCTAGTGTTCTAAGAGCTTGCAAAAAATACTACTCCTCATGCCTTAGCAAAAATAGCTTCGGAGAATAATACTCCTGTTGTATGGCTAGGGAAGTTTCCAGTCGAATTTATGATGTTATTTTCTGATTTACATTTACTTTCCATTTTATTTTTTTTAAAAAAAAAAAATCAGTTGTGGTGGTGGTGGTAGAGTAGTAGTAGTATTTTCCTACATTCTTTTCACATGCATATTTACATGCCGGGTTTGGGTTCCTAACCTGCGTGGAACAAGATTAAATAGTTAAAAAGTTAAAGCCCAATCTTTTTCATGGTACAAACTCTGCCTTTCGGCCCTTTAATTTGCATTGATCGATGGAGCCTGATCTCGTTCTCTCGGCATTAAATTTATTTTTGACAAATTCACTATTTTCTTGCTTATTCAATTGTGGGTGATGATAGAATAAAATAAAATAAACTTAAAATAAGGCCAGAATTAATGGGAGAGTGAAGGAAGAGGAAAGAAAATAATAGAATAGAAACAAACAAACAAAAGGGAAAGATCAAAGAAGTAACCTAACCTATATGAGTCCAAAAAAGTTATTAAAAAGAATCATAATATAAGTATCCCAATAGTTTTAATCTAAGTAAGTCATAATTGATGATAATTAAATAATTTTACAAACTATAAAATTCATCATTTAATAAATGAATAAAATTTAAATTTAAATATTAAAATTTCTAACATTATTAGTATACATGATTGTACTAAGAATAATCAACAAAAATACTAGTCTCCCTCAACTTTCATTCAGTGAAAGAATACAAAAGCAAATGTGGGTGAAGGTTGTGGAGTAATCACCAGCTCAGCAATGATTGTGAAACCATCATCATCTCCAGACATCAAAATTCATCAATACTAGATATTATTACTATTAATAATAACAGTGCTAATAATAATTAAACAAACAAATGGAAGCAAATTAAAAAAATATATATATCAAATGTGTAATAACAGAGTGAACATGAGGGGTAAAAAATGAACAAAGAAGATCAAAATAATAACGACGGTAACATCTCTCTCTAGATGATCAAAGCTAGCAGACCCCATCCCAATGCCAACCCGCCCATCATCTTCTGCACACTCTGGATCGTTTCTGCGCCGCTCTGTTCAATTTTGAAACCACGGAATTTTAAAAATTATTAGATTCAGATCCGATCCAAAAGAATATTTGAAAAAAATAAATAAATACTAAATAACTAACATCACAACAAATTAAAAAAAAAAAAATCCAATTAATGCTATCACGAACCGCGTGTGTGCTACATTATACGTAAATCACGTGCACAATTCTGACATCAACGTCACTGTACTTAGTTCCATACTGGCTAAAACACTCGACCCCAACGCCCTAGGTGGCGCGTGTTGCTCACTTGCACCGCGAACGTCTTTCGAGTTTCTATTTACATATTTAACTACTGAGTTGGTTTTTATTTTGGGACGAGCGTGCGATGCACGCTCCGAGAATGCTTCTACAGCGCCACCACATGTCACGCTCTTGGTTCGTTTTTGGACATGTATCCTCTAATCGGAGTTTAAGATTAATAGATCTTTCAATTTAAGGTTCCAGATCTGGGTGCGCAATGCACATCCTACCTAGTGACTCCCAGGCGCATCTTAGACGGAAACCATTGGGAACCAACAATGCACAATCACATACTTAAAACAGCAAACATACCTCGTCGTCGGCGACAGATGGACCGGGAGACATTGAGTCGGCGCTCGGTCCCGGAGCCTCCGACGGTGGTGCTGGCGGGCCCAACAAAGCCGGGGAAGGAGCTGGGGCATTGTGCTTCTTTGACTTCTTCTTGCTGTGAGCCGGCGCAGGCACCTCGGCTTTAGGGGGCGAAGCCAATGGAGCCGCTGGTGAAGTCTCCGGCGCAGCTTTAGGAGTAGGTGCTGGAGGTGATTTTGCTTCTGGAACCGGAGCTGGAGGCGAACTCACTGGAGTAGCCGCCGGAGGAGTCGATGTGGGAGCTGCTGCCGGAGGAGTCGATGTGGGAGCTGCCGCCGGAGCGGGGACAGCCTGTTTAGACGGAGCAGCTGCTGGAACAGCGGCGGGAGCTGGCGATTTGGGCTTAGCGGGGGCTTTCACTGGAGCTGTAGATGGGGCTTTTGCTGGGCTGCCGCCCTTTGCAGGAGTTGTGGATGGGGCTTTTGCTGGGCTGCCGCCCTTTGCAGGAGCTGTGGCTGGGGCTTTTGCTGGGCTGCCACCACCATTTGCAGGAGCTGTGGATGGAGCTTTTGCTGGGCTGCTACCCTTTGCAGGAGCTGTTGTTGGTGCAGCAGCCGGGGATTGGCCGCCGACACCAGCGACAATGACGCACATCAATGCAAATGCAAGTACAGTCTTCCGATCCATTGCTTTGAGATTGAGCTTCTTACTTACGCGGTGGGAGACTGCTAGTGAGTTGTGAGTGAACCTGGCAGTTGTGGCACCGAGTAGGGATATAATATATAGACTAAAGTCAAAAGTAACGGACGAATTTTTGTTAAATCTGGCCCGTTCAAAAACAGGGACCACGGTCTGATGGGGCCCGATTAGCCGTTGGATTAATGAGACAATTTTGGGTATCAAACAAGGACACACTATAATGTGGCGCTTGAACACAGTCTGGCTGGGGCCGTTCTGCCAGGCCCATTCGATGCGTGCGATATGGAGTGATAGGTTATTAATATTGACAAGTCATTAATCTCGCTTTGGTTGCGACTTTTATTAAACATTTAAACATCAATGATTTTTATGCTTGGCTAGTTCGCTTCTTCGGCTTTATGATATTATTATTGGTTTTACTAATAAGGAAACGACACAAAATTTCACTATTGAAAAAGTTAATTGAGTTGCTTATTTTCTTATATATTTGAGCAACGTTAAGAACAAGTAATTTTTAAAGTTAATAACGGTTTCAACAAAAAACTTAACGAATAAAGCTGATCTCAATTGATTATGGCTTTAATATTCTGTATACTCGTGTTAGTTACGATATAATGTTTGTTTGGCGGAGGGGGCAGTTGATACAGCTGGATGATTGGGGTGGGGTCACTTCAACCAAAGAGTGCTGGCCACGTGGTAGGGGGCGTCGTGACAATGATTTGGGTTAACTTTAGTTGGATCATTGGCCCACCGCCTATACGTGGGCCCAATTGCAAAAGCTGTCGGGCAACTGTGCCCGCTGTAAACCTTTTTTTTTTTAAAAAAAAAAAAAAAACTAAAAATCGCGTAAAGTTTGTAGGGTTGCGGGTAGCTGGCAGTGCATTGGCAAAAGCGAAACAAAAGAAAGCAAAGTAGTCGCTGTACATTTCTTTCCTTTCCCGTAGAGAAAAACACTATACTTCACTCCCAAGGCTTCTACCTTACTGGCTAAGATCAAGTGTATGAAATAATACTGTATAAACTTAGAACAAACAATTGATATCTAAATAACGCGTCGCTAACAAATTTTTATCATCTATTACTTATTAGAAAATTATTGACTTGTACACCAATGAATGGATGACAACGACATAGGATTGGCTTCATGAATACTTGTGCTTTAAGCTAAAATAGTAAATATATATATATATATATATATATATATATATTAAAGGGATCTTACGATGATCTCGGAGGGTGTCCGTGGTTGTTGCAACATTCGGCGGAATTGACCCAATTAATCTCAGGCCCAATAATTCTCAGGCCCAATAGTTCTCATAACATCGAAGGATCTGAATAATAATAACAAATTTTAAACAATTTCTATGAGCTCTAGTTTGATTTCAGGAGTTTAATCCAGAGAACGACGTTACCATAGGCTAGTCCGAATTTGAACGTCAAAAAGATGGAATTTGACTGATAATCATAAAGATGTGAGTCTCAACCTTCAACCATACAGTCTCATTTTGAATAAAGAGTTATAATTTTCACATCATCCTTGATTCCTTGGGCTTTTTCATAATCATTTAAGTTTGCCCAGCGGCAATTCGCGTTCAAAGAATTCAGCACTTACATTGTGCATTCTTTAATTTGAGGAAGGAAGCCCAGATTTCTTTATCTTTCTGCATGCTATTTTTTTCCCCCAGAAAAGACGGTACTATTATTTACAATAAGCCGGCAATGAAGATCCAAGATCATGTGCCTGCCTTGAAATCAAAGTTAATACAAGCACGCCGAACAAGCAGCCAATAAGTAATATACGTGCATTTTGATATTGGATACGGACAAATGTTGGTACGCAAACTAAGCTTCAACGGATATCGATCATAATCATGATGGAAGGAATTAAGGACATTCAAAAAATTGCACGTAGTTTGAGGAAATAACTAATAAGATTACTAAACCCGAGTTAACAGGAATAAAATATTATTTATCCCTAATTAATTATGCATTATCATGTTCATGTAGTTAGAACCTAGAACTTAGAAGCTGCATATGCCGTATGGAAGCCGCATTTTCTTGAGACCAACCCCATTTGTACTTGACTGATATATTTTGGGATTTTTTTTTCACTGCACTTTTTGAGTTGGAAGCAAACTGAAAAAGTGACTTTAGTGGCATAGTCTGATGAAGTTGCGAATAGGTTATTTGAATCAGGACGAGGGCATTTGATTGGCTTCATATGGGAGGGGACCAGTGGTCTCTATAGGATTTAGTTTCTTTCTTCTCCAGGGACTTAAATGGGGGCAATCATGACTTGCTTCTATTCTATCTGTGGAGTCCGTAATAAATGAAAAAAAAAAGGGATACAAAAAGAAACGAAGGTATAAAAAAGATTAAAATATCATATTATAGTTATGAATCAACTTGCGTTAGTTTTTCGTCCATTTTCCAAATGATATATACTAATAAGGGGAAGCTGGTATTATTTAGTTTGTCTGCAGCTGTCCTGGAAATGAACTATGGTACGTCCATGTCTCGTTTCGTAAGAGAATGAACAAGCAGCCCATATGGTCCATCAACTTTTGCATCTCATGTTATGCAACAAAGATTTACGTCATTAATCTTACTTTTTACGCACGCAAGGAGGAAGGAGCGACCTTTATCCCCCCTCGTAATTAATGCCCGAAAACACTGTAACCAAAGCCAAAAACTTAACGAGTCCTAGGGCACAAAATTTGTCTCCGAAAAGTATTGAGTGATCTAAAATCATAATCCAACCCAAATAGCGACAGTTAACGTAGCGGTTGCACAAGCTCCCCAGAGAATACTGTCAAGTATGTTGTTTTTTACTCTCTTCGGAGAGAACTGTATCGGTTAGATAAAATAAAACAACTGATAAACAAATTAATTGGGAGAAACAGCATCACTGCAGCAAACCAACGAGCATTTTTTTATGTTTTCAATAATTATGAAGACTTATAAATTGGGATTGGGTTTTTAATCTTACTGTAGCAATTGCGTAGCTTTTTTATTTATTTTATTTTTCGATGAATCCGTTTTCAGTCATATAAAGAAACAATATAATAATACTATAAACTCTCTCTCCAGAATACTACTTTGCCCCCCGTCTCATGTGCAGCTAGGTGTCAATCCTGCAACACCTGAATGCTAAGTTGCTATCTGACTCATCATCTCTTTTCTTACACCATTAATATCAATATTACCACCACCTTTAATCAGCCATAGGAATTAACCCTAATCAACTCTCAAGTTTTGCTCTCTTTGCCATGGAATTACATCGGCAAAGGAATACAACCAGCTGCAGCAGGATGCCTCAAAAAGTAACATGCACCAAACCTTATTGTTTCTTCTGCTCCATGAATGAGCAGCCCCCATCTCTCAGAAGAGCAAAAGTAGCCCAGTGCTTCAAAGAACTTCCTCTCAGTCGTCTCAGAGATGACCAAGAACATGTTCTGGTCTTAAGTGGGCTCTTTAACATCGCCATCAAGCAACCTGATGACCCAGAATTTCCATCCCTCGGCATATTTGAGTGCATGACAAAACTTATACACAAAGGCATCACTGATAAAGAATGGCTACTCAGAGATCAGAACATCTACATTCCTTACTATGCGGCGCATATCATTGGTTCATATACCATGAACAAGGCTCATTTTGCAGAGAAAGCAGTGAAATCAGGTGTGGTTTTGCCGTTAATGGAGCTTCTAAGAGGAAAGATCAGTTGGGTCGAGGAGCGAGTTGCAGTTCGCGCACTAGGTCACCTTGCTAGCCATGACAAAACCTTTGAAGCAGTTGCTTTGTATGAAGTAGAGATCATAGAACTGGCCAAAAACATAGCTTGCAATTGCTTTGAAGTGGTATATGAAAAGTTTGTTGGTTTGAAAGAAAAGAAAAGAGTCAAGTACCACTGCGATCTTCTCACAAGAGGACTTGGAGGGTTTGAGTTAGAGAACAGAAAGGCTGAAGAATGGGCAAGTCAACTTCAGTGTTGGTCTCTCTATCTTTTGAATTGCTTTGCATGCAGAGAAAGGTCGTCTTTTGATCTTATTTGCAGTCAAGATTTCTTGAAAATTGTGTGTGGTATGTGGGGTGGCTTAGCAAATCACACTTCACCCGCTGGAATTGGATTAATAAGAGCGTTGTGTCACACAAAGAAAGGAAGAGAAAGTGTAGCGAAGCTGAAAAATGTCATTGAGAGTGTATGCAACGTGTCAAGATCCTCGGATGATTGGCAGTACGCGGCTATTGATTCTCTTTTGCTTCTTCTCAAAGACCCAGATACAAGATATGAAGTTATAGATATTGCTGCTTTATTTCTTGTTGATTTGGTTGAACTTAAGTCCCTCAATGGCAGGGAAAGAGTAGGAGAAGCAATCACACAAACACTTTTGCAAGATTACCACAAAGTCAAATATGGTAACTTGAAGTTGAAGAGCAAGAAAGCTGAAAGAGCTTTAGATGAAATTTGGGATTTGAAGGTGGAGAAAAGAAAGAAAGAGAAGCTAATGTCTGACGAAGAAATGAAAGAGAATGAACTCTGTGTGTTTATGCTGAAACAACAAGGAAACCAAGAATTCTGGGCCGGCTACATTGAAGAAGGTGTGAAAAAATATTCCAAGGCTTTGGATTTGTGCCCTCTAAAGATGAGAAAAGAGAGGATTGTTCTTTACAGCAATAGAGCTCAGTGTTATTTGATGCTAAAGAAGCCAGAAGCAGCCATTAGTGACACAACAAGAGCTCTGTCTTTATCCAAAACGATGAGTTCTCACAGTAAGAGCCTGTGGAGAAGATCACAGGCTTATGACATGATGGGATTGGCCAAAGAGAGCTTGATGGATGCCTTAACGTTCATAGGTAGCCGCATGAAATGTAAGCACACCAATCGAGTCAAAATCCCCTACTACGCCGCGGTCATGATCAACAAGCAGATGAATGCCACGTGGCCTTTTATTCATGCCAAGTCAAAGATGTGTAACAGACTTAAAGGGAAGGTGGCCGTGGACGAGAAGAGTATTCCAGGCATGTCTCTCTTTTAATTATATTTCGTTCTATCTAGTTTTGTCAGATTCAAAGTCCCTTCAAATGTTAATTTGAGTAGTGGGGTGACACTTAGTTTTTGTTCAATTTTCAGGCAAGCCCAGCATCATAGAAGAAAAATTGGTGGAGAAAACATGCAGGAGAAGAAAGCTTGAGAAGGCGAGACGTAAGAAAAAGGAAGTTAATTTCACTGGTGGTGCTCGATTGACAGTGGCACATACTGGAACGGTGAGAGATTAATCATATCATGGGGTCAATGTGTAGCCCTCTGATTGTAATATGATATGATATAAGTGTATACAAGAACATAGTTTTACACATTAGCATCAATAAATTTTTTTTTTTTTTTAAATAAACAATAATTCTAGTCCAGCTCCAGCAACATGCCCTATTTTATTTTTCTTCCTTCTTTTTTTTTTTAAAGCAAATCCCAGCTACATGCATTAAACAACAGGCAGCTGTTGAGTTCATACAAATGATTCAAAAGCAGTATCTCATAATTCCTTAATTATTTGACAGTTAAATAATTAAATCACATAGAAAATTTGTTTTTGAATTGATGTAAAAGTACGCAACTTAACAAAACCCCAGTAAAAGATAAAGGATATAGAACCACCATAAAAAAAAAAAATTAAAAGATCTTACAAAATCAGTAATTGATATGATACGTATCAAATTGTACCTAACTCACTAAATTGCGCTTTTGAATATGCCATAAAACATTAAAATATTATGCAGGTGTGACAATAATTGAAAAAGCCTTGTCAACGTTAGGTAAACATGGTTGAAATTGTGTGCCTGGAGTGAGATACGGTCTAGAGAACCATTTTGCAGTCTACATAATATAAAGTTTTCATAGAACGGGACTGAAAGAGAAACTCCATTACTTCTGAAGTTCATTATATTAAATACTAAAATCTTGGAAGTTTGTATAAACCTTTTCCAGATGTTTTGCCAAACTCATAAAAGACAAAAACTCAGAGAATTGGCAAGACGAGGCAAATTACAGGAAGTAAACAACCTTTAATCAACAACTCTTCAAGACAGTCATGTGATAAATTTGACAGAAGAAATAGTGAACTACATATCTTTCATATTTGAGGATAAAATTGGAAGAAAAGGAATTTATTGAACGCTGCCGCTGTACAACATATGGTTACAACAATGGAACTGATACGAGTAGAGAGAAAAGAAATCCACTCCATGAAATAATATAAGCTTTGATACATTTTGCTTTCTTCACAACATTCTGCATCAAGTTCGAATACAGAAGGAACCTATCATCTGGTGATCTTCACAGAATTCAAGACATATATTCAGAATAAATAGCATAAAAAACAATTTTTTTATTTATACTTGAAGACAATAAAATTGCCACTTTATCAATTTGGATATCATGCTATTTAAGTAAATCAATTTTCTATATTATAACTTCAACAGTATACAATTATTCCATTCATGTTTTATTGCTGATCCGCTTTAGAAGGTCAAACTATCATATTATTCATTTTTAATCCAGCAAACCAAATAACTCAGAATATATTTACTGATTAGACCCACTGATACTACTTACCTCTCAAGGAGTTGTAGAAGTTCAGTCGTCATATGAGCTCAGGGCAGCAACAACTGATCCAGTTGTCGCAAAAGTTGACGTTACATCTGGATACTCTTTCCAAGATGTTGAAGTCTTAAGTGATGGATACAACCAACTCTTAACTGAATCTAAGAAGAAGTGTGGATCAGAGTTCAAGATGGCTTCCCAATCCACCTGTAAACCTTGTGGGATGTGTCCTGAGAACTCCATATTAGCAGCAAGGAACAGTCCAACCAACACGACAAACCCAACAACTGCAGAGCCTCTAGACAGTGGCATGAAATTGTACCTGAAAGCAGTTTACATTAAACTTTTACAAACAATTACCGAGTCTCCAGAACCCAAAAAAAATTAAAAAAAATTAAAATTAAAAAAAGAACCTATTTGCATGGAATGAGTGTCAGATGAAATACCAGTAATATGTCATCTTTAAGATAGCCTCTCTGACATTTTCAAGAACATTGAAATCAGTAGACCCATAAGTTTCACCACAATAAGCATTGCATAGAGCCTGAAAATCAATAATAAGTTTGCAGTTTCAGAAAAAAAATAATAATAATAATAATTAGTTTGCATGACAGATTAACTTTAATGTGTTCTCTAAGCTAAATAGTGACAACACCATTAAAAGAAGCAGATGAGATAAACAAAACAACATTGGTAAACTACTACACTGTTTAAACCAAGACCATGAGGCCCATAATAAGAGTAAACTATTGACTTATGTTTAAGGTCCAGGGGGACTTACTTCCCATGCCATGGTCATTTCTGCATCAAATTCATCCCATCTAGAAGGTGTACAAGGTGTTCTAATTGCAAAGTCATATCCTGATTCTCCCCTGTATGAGTAACCCAATAACAAAGTCAGGGTACATACCAGAAGTAATAATAAATTGAATAAAGAGAAGATAAACAGGAAAGGGAGTTGGGGAAGTCTAAAAGCCGCAACCCAACAGTGAAAGGAGAATCAAATTTTACATTTTGACTAAGGTGATCCTTGTCCCTTCAAGCTGCTTCCTGGAAAAAACATAAATCAGCATGACAAAAGATTTTACAGCAAATAATATTATGCTTTGATCTAGAGGCAAAGTTGGCAAAGTCACCCCTCAAATGCAGTACTGTTGCACCAAGTAGCCAACCAGAAGTCCTCACCAACAACTTTGTAAAGAGCATCGCAGGATTTTGCATCCGCAATCTGTTAAGGAAAAAGTTAATTACATAATTGAAATTTTCCCTACACAGATTTCTGATAGGTGATTGAGGTTGCATCAAAATTGAAAGAGATTTGATCGTTCATAGAGCC
Source organism: Citrus sinensis (assembly GCF_022201045.2). Classification (NCBI taxonomy): domain Eukaryota; kingdom Viridiplantae; phylum Streptophyta; class Magnoliopsida; order Sapindales; family Rutaceae; genus Citrus; species Citrus sinensis. The sequence goes on from NC_068562.1 coordinate 4,110,429, forward strand.
ACAATTTAGAAGATCCCTACAATCGGTGCATTCCAAACAAAAGTTTGAGCAAAAGCGACATATACTGCACATTTGCATTAAGAGAGCATCCTAAATTATTTGAATTCTGACAAATTCATGCCACCCTTTAAGTGAAAGAAAACAACTGTGCATAAAATCTTTTCATATTTTTAATGTCCAAAGAATTGCTTCATCCTTTTCACACACAATAGGATGAATTTCTCAGAGAACTGGGACAAATGATAAAACAGTCAATCAAACTCACAATTCCAACAATTTGATCACAACAAATGGTTGACTAATAAAAACAGGAAAAATAAAACAGAAATATCATCCCTTTTAATAATTTAAATTTCCATATTTTAATATAAGAGATAAGGCTCCCAAAGCAAAAGGTAAAGAAGCAGAAAGGAATGTTGTAACTACTTTGACAACTAACCGTTTTGGAGAGTGGAGAGAATATCATTATAAACTACAATTACCCAGTTTGACGAGGATCTCACAGGAGTTGAGTAAAGCCCTTGTGCTAAGCAAGAAACACTAATGAAAGGAGAAGAGAATCCAATGTGACACAAAAGTACTCACATCTTGCAATTTACCATCTTCGGATAGATCAATAATGTCATCAGCCTTGTTGTGCACATACTTTTTATCCTTCATGACAGTCTTTGCAACATCTAAAGTTCTGCAGCATTAGCAAAAATGAGTATTGTATAAACAGCTTTTTTCTGAATTGCAATCAGACTTGGTTGGTCTACCTTGCATAATTTGGGAAGTAGCGAACAACTTTTGCTTGTCCAAGAATCATTGGTGTGTGAGATCCAAAACCAGAATTGAATTCTTCACTGGAATTGCACAAGACACCCATTCACACCAGGAAAAAAAAAATTAAGAGTTATACTCATCCAAACATTACCAATCACACTGGTTCAAAGAGCTAAAAGAACAGCAAAACATGACCAAATAGATACTCCCATTATAATGGTAATGGTAATATCAGGACATGTGGCAAAGCTTACACAAAATTCCAGGCCCAGTAATATGCAACAATTTCAATTATCCCTGACCTATCTCACAAGAATAACAAATTTTTTTTTAATTATCACATTAATTGCAGACTCAGATGTTGGTTTAGGTTGGCTGAGTTGCAATAATTTCTGGATCCTACCTGGCATGACATATTGCATGTTCCAGCCTTCTAGGTAAAATGAAAAACATTTAAGTTTGAAGAATTGCAATATATATGATACATAATCCATCTACAATTGGCATTATGCTTTTACATAGACTAAGTTCACATAACCATCTATTCTTAAATGACAAAATAATCGACTTCAATATATGCTGATTGGAATTTCAAGTAAAACAAGAACTGCTGTAAACATCACAGAATGGGTGATGCTTTAACATTAGCAAAGTTGCATTTTTTAGGGTTCATTGATTCATATAAAGAGAAAGAAAAATTATATTATATTAAGACTTAAAATGAAAAAGCAGATTATTTTGACTTTAACAAAAATGATATAAAAGAAAAATTCATGGTAGATGGACCTTAAAAAACAGAAGGCTAAGATGAATAACAATAATTGAAAAAAAAAAAAAAAAAAAAAGGAAAGAAAGATACTCCAAAGGGCAACAAATGGCAGCATTTTGATATGCCATACCTTAATTTGTTAACCCACACAACAGGGTCACAAGGTTCAGAAATCTGTCTCCATTTGACAGCTAGCGTGTAAACATCTTGCCATGACATCTTGGGATGACCAGACGATCTTTCCTCTGTAATACCATATGAAGATGTGTCGGAAGAACTGCTTGTACTACAACCGGCACCACCTCTGTTCTGGCTGGCAATATTAATTCGATCTTTTCTCCGAGCTCTCTTCCCATTTTTTGATGAGCTTCTGTTAGAATATTTCCATTCTGCTTGCAAAGAGCGCCAAATTTTTGAAACTTTCTGAGCAATTTCGATAGCAGCTAATCCAGCCATACGATGCTGACACACAATAGAAGAGGAAAATTATTAATAATCACAAGTCGCATTCAAAAGAAATCACTTTCTCTAATCTAGGATTTGGGACTTTCCTTATAATGCAGACTTGTAATCTCAACATTTAGATGGAATCAAACAACTGATATCATTTGCACTTAATAAAGTTACTGACAACTGTAATTAAAGAGCAGATAATCCAATTATTTATCTCTGATTTCCCCATCTTATTTTTGTTTGAAAACATAACAAAGTGCATTATAACACCGCAAAGAGTTCTAAAAATCTAGCCATCATTCCTATCAAAACAGGTGCAAATTTTCTTGACCATGGTAAACCTGATAGTGTTTCCCATTTTGGGGTCTTTTGTTGGTTAGTGGTGATTAGTGAAGACAAATTGAGGAATTTTGGAAGGTTATTATGAAAGTGGAGAATGAGGGCTTATCCTTATAAAGAATAAAAAAAAAATGCTGCAATTTAAATTTTACAAATGCAGGCATGTAGTCTCTTCTGGAGATGATTTGATTGTGTACATAAAATTAATCTTTGGATGACGAAACAATTTTGCACAAAGGAGCCCATTTGATTCTCGTTTTGCATCTTTATAGTATTTGGAGTGGGTGGAAGAGAGAGAGAGAGAGAGAGTGCAAATGTTTGTGGCGGAATGAATAGCAGGAGCTGGAGAGACAAAAGAGAGTTGTCAAAGCGAAAGACAATGAGAAAGTAATTGAATGACTGTGATGTAACAGTAAAACGGTATAACCTTCTTAGCCATAAGCAGCTGTAACAGTCAGTAACAAGAATGATCTTGGTCGTTGGATTTTGTGAAATGACTGAGATTATAAGTCTGCATTATAAGGAAAATCTAGATATTCAGATTAGAAAGAAAGTATACATGTGTGTGCGCATTTAGAATGTCAACTGTACAAACTAAAACCTAATTTAGTAATTTAGAACACAGTCTCTTAGATAAAATAAATAAATAAAAGAGGAAAGAACGAAAGAAAATAGATCTACAATGAAAACCACTTATCCCTCTGAAACAAAAATTTATAAGCTCAATTATACAATTAATAGGGCCCTAGACAAATGTCCATAGTCATTGGGTATATCTGGATAAGCATATCTTTTTGCTTTTCTTAACAGGTTGGGATGTAAATGCTACATGTTTGATAAAACATGCCTTCCGAGAGATTATTGTTTTATAAGAGATGGGAATGTCAAAATGAAATACATACAAAACGGGGAAAAAAAGAGGATAAACAAAAATCGACAATAGCAGCCTCAGCAACAAAAAGATTTTCATTCTAGAACAATACTCCAAATAAATTACCTGCCGCCTATTGGATAAGAAGCCAGGACAATCATATTGAATTTTCTTGCCAATTGAATCAGCAACCAGTAGAAGCGCAGTCTTCTGCTTTGTAACAGAAAAGTCTTGTCTCCTGAGCTTTCCCTTTTTGAGAGAATCACGCAGGGGAGGCTGTCTGTAAACCTTTTCACATACATTCTTGGGATGCAATCTTTTGCACCAATATTCCTGAAAATTCCATAAACAAAACGCCAGGAAGCCACTTCAACTACAGAGCATATTCCCTTCGGTGGAATTTGAAACATAAATTGTTTTGCTATTGGAAATATGGTAATTTAGCATCATGTATGCTGAAACCATAAGAAATTTACAATCAACTTGCCCGTTTAAATTAATGTTAGAAAAAAGTAGCACATCTTCCTGACTCCCACCTAAACCACAGCCACCACACAGCCAAAGGATCTTGCACTCAAATGCATTGTCCAGGAAGCTTGGTGGCTGTATCACAAGATATAAAGTAGTATGCTAACTATATCAAAACAGTGATAAAGCAAATATGCATTGTTTTAATTGTTATTTCTTTTCTTTTATATTTTTTCTTTTTGAGAGTCAGGGGGGAAGGGGTAGGGCTATGCAGAGAAAATTCAAAGTGACAGTTGTGCTGCCATATGCATTTTGATGTTTGGAAATTGTGAGCATGCACATTTTCATTGCCTTTGATAAGTAATATTTCAAAAAGGTGAGGAAGTTTGCAGCCACTAAGTTGGCTAAATCTTATGCAGGAAGTGGTAACACAGGCCAAAGATGAAGAGAACAAGAGCCAAAGATATTATAATTCTCATAAAACATTACCTTGAAGAGGGGATCAATATCTCCATCAATGTCAAACCAGCAAAACTCACTGTTGATTTTAGAAGCCGTGTACAAAGCAATCTCCTTCTGCAAGATGAGAAATTGAGAATGTCATCCAGAAAATTCAAGATAAGGCAAGAAGTAAGTTACAATAAAATCGTAACCCACTTGCCATGTTGCATTATACATAATTATGTCATCTATAGATTCTGCTACCATACACACACCACACATATTTGCTGTGGACAACATGTAATTTGTTTTCTTCTACAACAAAGATGATACTACCTCCACCTCAAAATTTAAGTCCACCTTTTCTTTGTAGGTGATCCCACAATTTTCTTTCATTAAAAAAGCTTATTTGAGTTAATCAAAAAGTTAATATACTCTTTGTCATGATTTTAACTACAAGAAAGCAGTCGAAAATGCAAAACATGATCAATGAAAATTAGAAATTTCAAAATATAGCTAAAGATGTTAACCAATTATTTTATATTTTCTCCAAATTTTGTGCTTTAGCGAAGTGGGCTGGATAACTGGAAAAAATGCAGCAATCTTTTTTTAAAGATTCACATACGATGTGAGATGAATCTTTAGGTTGGTATAGTATGGCTAAACAAATCAGGACATGGAATTAAACCAATTAGGTCACAAAAGAGCACTATATTAAGGGAAAAAACCAAATCAAAGGTTACTTGTGCCCAACATACGTCATCTTCATCACATCACTTGGGTCCACTCAGAAAACATCAATTATACAAAATAGAAACAACAAAGAGAGATTAAAAGTGAGGACATGGCTTTTGACTTAAGTTAAAACAAATACTGAAATTTTGTTTAGGAATTGGATCCAAATTACACTAATGGAGACATAAATTAGGATAATACGAATGTTATGGCAAGCACAAGGCCATGAAAATCTCTTAAAGCTTGCAATTTTTAAAAGAGCATAAATGTAGCATAAAGAAACAGCCGAGATGCATCTATTCTAGATCATAATATTCCATATCAAACAAAACCTGATAAAAGGCCAGGCATTGAAGCACAAATTTCTCCATCGAGTCAAGTTCCAAATCAAGTGCGGCATCATAGTCCTTGATCTGCGACCATCAAATTGAAATTAAGATCTTAAAGCAACAGATGCACTGATATAATCTCAACCAACAAATTTATCATAACAGAAATGAAAAATTCTAAATTACCGCCTCTCTATATTCTCCAATAGCATGGTAGCAAGAAGCTCTCAAGTATAAGCATTCAATGTTTGAGGGATCAATGCCTAACCCGGAGGATAAATCCTTGATTGCCTTCCTGAAACAATCAGTTAAGCAGTTAACAAGTGATAGACAATGCATTTCTGAAGAGGAAGCACTAACCTATGTGAAATCTAGAAGTTAAAACTTACAGAGCCATTAACCAACCAAGACAAGGCCAGGAGGTAATAATACAATTATGCTGTAAGGGATTAATTCAATTTAAGCAAAAGGAGCAACAATGCAGAATAAAGACCAAAAAGATAAAAGACAAAAAGTGAAAAAGACAGTTCAGAGATTCGACAAGATATAATGCATTTTTTTTTTTAAAGCAAGGAAAGCTGTATGGCATAATATGATTTGACTGACAACAAATAGTTGAGATATGAGGCAACGCTGGCATCATCCATCTCCCTACTCTAAACAAGCTATTACAACACCGCTAACCTTCACAAACAGCTATTCAGTGCCTCACTGGGTTCCTTTCAGTGATTCTTTCATGACATACCATTAAAATATCCTTCCCCAACTATTTTGCTAGACCTCTCACTTAACATTTTGACATTCCAGTACTTTATAATGCAGAATGTCCAAAGGTTATGCGACCAATAATGGTTGAAAATAGCCACATCGGATTTTTTAAAAAAAAATTCCAGAGAAGTAACTAGTTGATAAAACTTACTTGTGCTGTCCCAACCCATGAAGCAGTAGCCCACGCAAGTGATATGCTTTAGAGAACCTATGAGGAACGCATTATAAACTGTCAAGTATAACTCACAGGGCAGTATCATAAGTGGGAATCAGAATGAGAGTAAGGCACTAGAATATCAGTGTTTTTTATATGCAGATGAAATGGTCCAAGGAGGACACCTACCTCTTGTCAATATATAGAACTTGTTGTAGGCATTCCAATGCTTTTTCTGAATTTGCAAGATCTTGATAGAACTGCAGGAAAAAAAAAAAACCCACAAATTCACTTAAGAATACTTGGTAAAGCTGCTTGATGCAAAAAAATATATATATATACTGTACAAACAGTATGCATGTTTTTTCTGGTAAATTAAAACAGCTTAGAGCTTTAAATTAACAGATAGGAATATAGGATGCATTCAGAAAAATGTGCAGTGCTTCTTAAATTTGGAAGCTGCACTATCAAACTTTGTTGGAGGCCTGTATACACAGATACACCCACACACCCCAGAGATTGCTGGAAAATACCATGTCTACTATCCCTGAAAATCGGGGGTGACATTTCATGCCAATGAAGATATTACTGACAAGAATCTGAATTGCTGCTTCATTGTTACCTGGGTAAGATGACCCCATGCCTCGAGGAAATTCCGATCAAGTTGGATTGCTTTCAAATGTGCCTCCTCAGCCTTTTTATATTCACCAATTGAAGATAATGCCAAACCCTATGAAAGTGAAAGTCCACTCAATTGGAGTTAAGTTAATTTAAGCACAGGAGGTAAAATTTTGAGCAGCAGTACAATTTGATTCTTTCAGTAAGATCTCTTGTGATGATACAAAAAGTTTGGGATAAAAGTACTTTATAGAAGATAAACAACTAATAATAAATAATTCAAGAAATGAAGATCAGATGTCGAGTACACACCAAATAGGTATATGCGGACTTGTTCTCCTTATCAAGTTTCACACATGCTGATAGGTCTTCTACAGCAGCATTGAAATCCTTGAACTTGAAATTTACAATTCCTGCAATAAAGAAAATCAATTAACCACTTGTATGCGCATGATGCGCACATTAAGTCCAAGAGCAGCAGAACTGATATCGTCTTCTTTTGTGCCCTGCTTAGTTTGATATCGGGAATGAAACAGAACATGTGATGATGAAATTTTAGAAAACACACATTTTTAATTGGAATTGATTATGATAATTTTTATTGGAATTAATTCACTGATTAGCTTGTGAAGTATGCACTATTTGCACATTCTAACTGTTAACTATTATCTTTCAGCTTTAGTTTATTTTATGGGTTGGTAAGTTTTGTTTTTCTTTTAGGATTATTAATTCCTTCCGTGAAATTTCTCGAAGCCATTTATGCCTTTAAATTAAAATTAGTTAACAGGTTCTGGTTGTTTTATGTACCAGAAACCCTCTTAACCATATTTAAGGGATACTTAGGGTTGCATAGCCTCTCCCTTCTCCTTGGGGATTGAGTTGTCAATATTCTAGCTATGTATCATGATCTACTTCTCTGATTATGATCCTACATTGTTTGTTTCTTTCCCATAATAATTGCAGCTTATCAAAGAGCTACTACAATTATTAATTATAACTTGGATCTAGAGAAATTTTACAACACAACATAGCATACACCAGCAGTAGCAGTGGCTCCAACGCAAAAGGCCTTTTTTGGAGAAATTTTATTGCTCAAATAAATAGAAGATAAATATGAATTAGAAGAGTGTAAAGAAGAAAAAATTGACTAAAAGCAAAAATAACAATAAATTAGCTAGGTTCAATTGTTACCCCTTTCATGTAATATGTCTGCTGAATTTGGCTCAAACTCCAATGCCTTGCTCAAGTCTTGAATGGCCTGGTTTCATCAATGGAAGTGACTTCTGTTACTGGGATTATGCCAAGCACTAAGAAGTTCATTTATAAAAAACATTAAAACTATGAATCAATTGTTGCACAAATAGTAACAAGCACATAAATGATATTGAGCATCTCCTAGCAAGTCTGGAAACGTGCCTTTCTTATCATATACCTAACAGCAGGTACACGTGAAAGTTAATTTGCTGTGCTTAAAAACATAATCACCATCTAGTGAACAGTAAAAATGTTTTTGCACTGGCAAATCATAGTGAACCCTAGTAACATTACTAAAATTCCTGAAGCAAAGATCAGCTACATTGGCAAAGACAGTGACAGAGAAAATTTCTTTGCTTGGAAGGACACCCATCAACAAGGCGTATCCTCTCACCTCAACAGATTCCCCTAAGGCAGCTCGAGCCTGTCCTCTCCGTTTCCATGCCTCACCAGCTGATGGGTTCGATTGAATAGCCTAAATATTAATTACACAAGCCACTCAGAAGAAGAAACCAGTATAATTTTTGTGTATTGTGGGAGTATTGCTAGTTCAAGTACCTCTGTGAAATCAGAAATAGCAGCTTCAAGTTCTCGTTGAAACGCACGTGCTGTCCCTCTTCCTATAAGTGCCTCAGGATACATAGGATCCTCTTTAAGTATCTGTATGAGCAATATTTAAAGGAGCTGATGTTTATAAAACTTGATTATGGCCCAAAAACACTCATGATCAGCCCTATTGTTCCCCACCCAACAGCCTCCCAACATGGCATAAATGAACAAAAATATGCACAATAAAGACAAACTATTCTTTACAGGAAATAGTAAAGATGTCTCATAATATTCGTTATTTCACCTGGTCAAATATTGATATCGCAGAAGCATATTTCCCTTCATTAACCTTCAAAAGAAACAAAACTGCAGTATGAATGAAATATGTAGATGAAAACTTTAGTTATATAAGACAGATGATAACTTTCCCTGACCACATAACCAAACATTCAAACACACCTGCGCTATACCCCTTGATAGTCTGAAATCTACACTAATTGACTTGGATTTTGAAATTCTAGTAACACAGAACTTTTTGTTTCTCCTGGCTTCGTTGCTTGTTTCTTTAAGCATATCCCACTTAAAACTCAACTTGCTGCGGCTTTCGGTACTATCACTAGATTTGTTGTCACTGATAGATGATTTACTGTAAGATTCAGAATTAGTATTTGAGTCGTTTAATGATGCAGAGTCAGAACTCAATTTGTCATGAACATCATGAGTTCCATTCGTTTGCCTTCCATGCCTTTCATTTACACTGGCTTTATCAATGGGGCCATTGCATATATCAAAATCATCACTGGATTGTCGATTGATCTCAGAAGCATCCCTTGATGCATGGGTACTTTTAGATCCATCACTTGAACCATTGTGATTCTCAGAAACTTCTCTTAATTTGCCATTGATATGAAGTCCTGATTTAGATACTGGCACAGACGAACCCCCTTTGGCTTCATCACTTCTTCCATTGCACAAGTCAGGATCATGGCTAGACTTGCTGCAAGTCTCAGATACATCCCTTGACTGACTACTTGAATCACAGATATCAGATTTATTGTGATTCTCACTTGTTTCACTCATTTTATCATTGGCATTCAGTCCTGGTTCAGATACAGTCAAAGATGACATAGAATTGCTCACATCATATTCACAAGTAACACTTCTGTCTTGTTTTGCAGCAGTCAGCAGTTCTTCAAGTTCTAGGAATTGCTTCAGATCTGCCGACTGATGCAAAGCATGTTCATACCCCTTCTCCCAAACTGAAAGAGCTTCCTCTTTCCTTCCTAAAGCAGAAAATGCACAGCCTAGGCGACAAAAACCAATAAACTAAATTACAAAATAGGGCAAAGCAACTTGAGATTGTCTTACTTTACACTTTAGTTGGAAAATGATAAAACAACAATTATAGAATCAGTTGTACAATGAAAGAACACACAACATCATAAAATTGACACATTCTCTTGATACAGCCTCTACTAAATGCATGCTTCACATATATAGGCTTAATAATAAATCTTCTAAGGTAAGAAGAGGCGTCAAATAACTCCTACTTTCTGTTCATCCAGTAAATGAAGCACAACTAAAAGAAAATCTGGTGCAACAGGTTCAAAAATGGCTTCCAGCATAAGTCAAACCACCCATATCAAAATTTAACTATATATTTAGCGGTCAAATTAATATTCCATTATCAAGAACTATGAGTCCAACGACACATGAGATAAATGGAGACCTTTGAGAATATAAGCTTGAAGCAGCGTAGGATCAAGCTGAAGCGCCTTGTCACAGTCCCTAATCACGTGCTTGTGTAGCTCCAGTTGACTGTAACAAAATGCTCTATTGCTGTAACCAAACAATAATCCACATTTTTCACATCACACGAAGATTCAATTAATAAGCTGCAAAAATTGAAGATCCGTAGGGGTAAAATTGGAAATGAATTGTAATTCAAGCTTACGGACCAGATGTCCTGGATTTCATAGGACTGAGCGAGGAGCGAGTCAAGGATTCGGATTGCCTTGGACCAGTTTCGTAAGCTGCAGAGCTTGGCAAGTTCGATGCGTGCGGTGATAGCCGAGGCCATCACTGAGTCAACCCGAACGAGTTCGTCAATTTCACAGATCGTTTTATGAGTCTTGTTCAATCTATATCGGCTATCTAAAATTTTCTCTTCAACATATTTTAGCGTAAGCGAGGGGCAGAAGAGGAAAATTACAAATTGGATTCTGACGACGCGGAAGAAGGTCGGGTCATTGATGAAAGACAGAGCGAACAACGGGACCGATGGAGGAACAATAAGCGCTACACGTGTACAGAACCTTAACGTGATTGGCTGAACTTGACACTTGTTCGACTCTTTTACGTTATACATTTTAACATATGCTTAATTACAAAACTCTTTTATGGACTCTATTTATGTAAAATTATATATATAATAATAATTTTTCAGACTTTAATAAATTTAGGAATTAGTTAAAATATAAAATAAACACATATTTTAATACACTGTATTTTATCATGTGATGTATTAATTTATTTATTTTTAATTAATTCCTGACTTTAATAAAAATCAAAGATTCCTGATTAAAAAAATACTATATATATATATAATATTTTTCAAATATAAAAGTTCATTTAGAGTTATGCGTCTGCGAAGTTTTGTAGTTCTATCAGGGCATACCAACGTGTACATAGTGCGAACTGAAACAAGTTTTAATTTTCTTTTCCTTTTATTTATTTATTAAATTGTGGCTTGTCAGTTTTATCTTCATCGAATTATTATTATTATTTGTTTTTTTATGTGTTCTGTTGATATTTTAGCTTTATTGGAATGGTTTATATAAAAGAACTTTTATCTTCAATAATATTTTGTACTTCCAATTAAACTCAAATTATTTATTGACTGAACTATAGAATCCTCATTTGTCATATTGAAATCCCACAGGCATAACATCATGTTAAAAAATATTCTGGTACTTGTTAATTATGTTTGCAAACTGCAAGTTTGTAATTATAATTGTCAGTTAATGTATATACAGTAAACACACACAATTGATGTTGCAAACAACATAGATCAACTTCTAGTGATAAATATTAAGGGTGCGTTTGATATTATTTTATTATAGTTGTCACTTTCTTTTAAGTCACGGCACTAGTGCACCGCAATACCAAAAAAAGTCTAAATCCTACTCACACCCGAATTAAAATATAGTGAAAGAATTGTATACCCTCTAGTAAATATTATTTTAAGATGTCACACACATCATAGGTTTTTAATTTTTTTTTCTTCAAATGCCATCATATATTTTCTTTGCTTCCTGACTTTTTTTTTTTTTTTAATTTTACTTTTGCACTACTTTTTAGTACTATGTCTGTTTATAAGTAAATGAGAATGATTTATATAGAGAGTTCCGGATAAACAACAATATGTGGTATTACAATGACGGAGTTTGAAATATCGAAACTCATAACACCCTACCAAATGTTTGCAAGTATTGTAGTTTTCTACTTGCACGATCTCCTTCATCACCAACATTAAGAAAAATGCAAAACGTATTCTTAATTATATGAAAATCGTTGCTCATTAATTTAACTCCATACATAACATATTACTTACTTCAATAATACGAAATGAAACGAGCAAGAAAAAAGAAACGGTCGAGTGATTTCCGCCAGCAAGTTCACTAGTTCAAGTTCAACCATTTAAAGTACTGTGTGCCGCGTGATGCATCGTAGTAGTTGAGCATGGAGATGCTTGCTCGCTGTGCAAGCAAAGTCAAAGGGAAACTGCGAAACATTCTTTACCCAAAGACGGTGAAGGAAATTGAAGCTTTATTGAAGGTCTAAGCCGAACAAAGATAAAAAGCCAGAATAGCACTTGGACAGAAAAGCTTTGTTGTATATAAAAGAAGGCACAACATCGTTACAGAAAAGAAACGAATAACCAACATGTGAAATTATGTCAGCCCACGCTCAATTGATAGACAAGCACTAAGGAGCCTAAGATTAAGCCTTTTACAAGCCCATCCCTCGGGGATTGTCTCGCCCACTAATGCAATTGGACCATCACTCTGATCCAATAAAGCACTTTGATTTGTTGAAGAGGGGTCATAGTTTTCATATTGCAACCAAGTGATTAACGGTGAAGTATAAGTCAACGACTCTCCAATTAAGTCGGTTGATAATTCTTTCTTTTATTTAATAAGATAAGAGTATTTAAATCTCCTCATAGTTAGAAAGTAAACATTAAGAAATATATAAAAATAGATTAAACTATTATACTTACAAAAGAAACCCGCCAAGTCTGACATTTAAACCGTTCCATTATGCTTATATAGAAAATTAAGTGAAAAATACTTAAGGTGGAAATTTTCTTGCACGCCCATTAATATTGACATATTTTGCCCCGGTCGCACAATGACGGACAATAATAGGCTGTTAACAGCCAATCCATTAGATTCGGTTGAATAATTTTTTAACCAATGAAATTAAAATTATACCCTTAATTTTCACGTGGTAAATAACATAAATAGCCATAAATTTTATTTTCTTTTTCTTTTTCTGTCTTTGCCGTTCTTCTTTGTCTCTCACCATTCTCCTCTCTCTCACATGTCATGTTATAATTTAGAGATAATGACTCATGTAAAAGATTATGATATGTGTGTTCCATTTATTTTTAGGAATTTTTAATTTTAGATAAACTAAATTTTTTTTGGTAATACAATTTTGAATTATTTACTTTCTTTGGGATTTAGAAGAATCTAATAACTATGGCGGGAGATAAGTTCTTGGCTTCAGTTGTGATGTTTAAAATTATGTATATATGATGGGTGGTTAAAATTGTTTGGTCCATCTAACGTGGGTGGTCCAAAAGCTTAAAGTCCAAAATGTATACTTGATATGCAATTATTGTTGAGTTTTTGACTTGGATGAAATTAGCCATTAATTTGGCTTTGTAAAATGACGTGAGTACATCAAGCATAAGTGGAAGCTGCAGCAAGCAATTTAAGCAAGAAAAATCAAGAGAGGTGAAGAAGACAGCGGCCGACAATTTGGATTGGGACCAAGGGTTTCAATTTTGATTGGATGATTATATGATAATTTTGATTTCATTTTCTCTCAAATTTAGAAAGTAAGTTTGACATTTTCTTCCAAATTCCTACTAGTCTTAATTTATTTTATCCTCTCTTATACTATTAGTTTGAGATATCCATTATAAAAGTGATAAGATTCTTAATATTGTGAGTCTCTAATGTTATTTAGAGAAGAACCTATACTGTAATCTCATTAATTATATTGTAGAAGATTATATCAAATCAGGCTGTTTTTTCCAATTTGAGATCTCCACATAAATATCTGTCTTTAAACATATACATAACAAGAAGGATCAAATTTCAAACACCCAAATCAAGTTGCAGCAGGAAGCCAAGTTACAAAGACACAGTACAGGCGACATTGAGCCCTAGACACAACAATAAATGATAAACCGAACCAACCTTATTAACAAATACAAAGTAAGAAAACCCCAGATGTCGTTAAACATAAACCCCTACATATCATGATGCAATATTGTAGCGAATGTGCCTAAGAAGCACCGGAATAACAATATCCGGGGAGCTCAGCTGCGGCAAATGACCGTCAGATGACATGACTTCAACAACGGAATCGGCGAGGAGATTCTGATGAAGATATTCGGAGATCACTACAGGCACGGCCAAATCCTTCATGCTTTGTATTATGTGGCATGGGACACTGACAAGGCTGAGAATTTGCCTCATGTCACTTTGGAAAATGGTTTGTGCCACACTCAAGGCTATGTCTGGTCTCATGTTGAATAAGGTTCGGCTAAATTCTTGAACAGCCACCGAGTCCATGTCCCCGCCGACAGCTAGCGGGGCGAATCCAGAGCACCATGCCTTGTAATTTGACCTCATTGCTTCAAAAAGCTGATCCAGCTCCTCTTGCTCAAATCCTCCGTAGTAATCCACATCATTGAGATACCTATCAATAAACCAGTGAAAAGAATGCCCATCAAAATCATAGGTGAACAATTTGTCTCTAGTTGATGAATTAATTAATGATTACTTTTACTGTTAGGAACTTCTGTTCAACCTTATTCTTTCAATTGGTAAAAGTTCTCGTATAAGTTATCACAAAGCTTTCCAATTATGAATAAACTCACTCAAATTAAAAATTGTCTCTTGTCAAAAACCTCTGATGTGTGACCAATAATTAATTAGAAAATTTCAAGCTACAAGCCAGGGGTTTATTATATATAATTATCGTTTGTCAATTTCAAACTAGGAATATTTAACAACTTCAAAGTTAAAACTACTGATCGTGTTTAAGCCATCAGAGGGTGAAACAAAATTAGGAAAAAAAAAAGGAAAATACTAAAGTGACATAAAGATAAAACAATTAACAAGTTCTACTGGTTGCTGAAAAGGACGTACCATCTGTTCTTTGATCAATAAGGTACATGAAAAACTATAATTTATGAGTAGTAGTATTGGAAGACGATAAATTAATTAAATATTTAAAGATACCCCATTAGATTAACTTAAACGGAAGATTTCAACTAAGCAAACCACAAGTTCTAGAACTAAAAAAATGATTGGTCTGAAAATGATATACGGGGAGGTGAATAGGGCGAGCTTGGTAGGTTACCTAGGAGAGCCGGAGATCATGACGAGTTTAGTGAAGAGATCAGGGCGGGAGATGGAGGCGATGGCGCCAATCATGGCGGAAACAGAGTGACCGACGAGAATACAAGAGTCAATTTGCAGCTCTTCTAAAATAGCAAGCAAATCGAAGGCATAGCCTTCGAGGGTGGAGTATCTGTTGAAGTCAAAGTAGTCGGGATTGGTGGTGCCAGCGCCCATGTTGTCATACAAAACGACGCGGTAATCGTCGACGAGATGAGGCACGAGGTGCTTCCACACCGACTGGTCGGTGCCGAAGCCGTGAGCCAACACTATCACTTGCTCCCCTGACCCCGTCACTTTCACGTTGTGAGCTTCTTCCACGATTCCCATTTCGCCTCGCCTGAATCTGCGGAGCTTTCTTTTCTTTTATTTTCTTTTGTGTTGTCAAGTGATTAGTGAAAGCGTTTTTGTTCTTGGGGTTGTTTTGTGTGTATATACTTATATATATAGTTATTTTTACTTAGGGTTAATGGCCTTATGCCGCTGTTGATTTTGAATGGTGTCGACGGGGGGTTTTTGGACCACATGTCTGTGACGATATTTCCAGATTAAACGAGCGGGAGAGTGATTTGGTACATGCGGGTCTACGGTTATGCACGTGTGTGTCGTAGCTTTATGTTCTTGAACTAAACGGTTGGTAGAAGGTGATTGGATGATCTTGGGTTTAATACGAGGTACAGAAGCTGACGGTTTGGTTTTGGTTGACTTGCTAAGTTGCTAGTGGGTGGGTGAGATAGGGTAGGCGGCCTGAAATTATGCACCCTGCGTCTGTCATAAATGCAATCGTGACATTGCTGTATGGAACGAAAGACATCTGTATGTATATGCTGCATTAGCTTTGTGATGGGAACGGAAGTTGCAATCTTTACTATACGTGGTGAAATAGAATTTGATGGGTGCAATTGCACACACCTACGCATATTATAAGATAAATCACATACAGTGCACGAATTTTTTGGAGAAAAATGTCACATCTATCATCATTTAGGTTTAGATTAAAATTCAAATCAATCCCTTAAACCTGGTGATTGATTCGTTTTGGTCTATTAGTAGGATTTTTACTTTTATAGTTAATATGAAAAGAATTTTTTTTTTAAGAAAAAGAGGGTTAGCGCTGCATTTATAGAATTATAATATAAAGTCTGTATACATAGGATTATTGTTACTATAGTTTGGGTATTATAAAAAAACAGTTAAATATAATTTAACGTGAAGACCACGTTATTATTTGGCAATTTACTGGTTAAAAAATATCTAATAACCATACATATTATTGATATCGATTTCCGAATTTGTCCTCAAAGAGTGAAGAGCATTTTTTTTTTCTTTTGGTTGAAAAATAAAAATAAACAAAGAAAGAAAGAAAACAAGAATAAGAGAATAATAAAAATGATTTGGTTGCTCATGTTCAACTTAATGGTAGTATACAATTTCAACCGGTTAATTCATTAAATTTGTTTGTTTTTTCAACTAAATAAAAAATTTAATTTTTTTCTCTATTTAATAAAAATTTCACTCATTAAGTTATTAAATTATTAAGTAATTTTTTTAGGATGACATTATTAAAAGATAATCTTCAAATTAATTGCTATCTAATTAATTTATTTTCATTCTTACATAAATAAAAGCTTACTAATTAGCACCATTGTTATTCATTTTTATAATTTTTTAAAATATAGTAGTATATTATTGCTACTATCATCTTTTTATTTTCTTCAAATTAGTATTATTTTTTATGGATACTTTCATATATAACGTCATAAACCATAATAAAATTGATTAACATGTTCTAAATTAGAATAGTAAAGGGTTGTATCCACTCGAACATGATTTATGTTATGATAAAATAATATCTTATTTATGTTCTTTGATATGATTATTTTTTATTTAACACTTAAAATTTGTAAGAACACAAATGTAAAAGTACGTACCGATTTTCAGTATTTTAAGTTAAAAGAATAAATAACATTTCTTGTTTTTAGAGATTCAAACAAAAAAAGAAATACAATATTCAAATTTAGACTATTCATCTTTATTCAAAATTCAATATAATTCAAGTCCATTCAAATTTTAGATAAAAGGACAAATGCCACCCAAGTATGCTTATTTTTTTAACGTAATAAAAATATTTACTCACTAAATTATTAAGCTAACTTTCTAATTTTTTTTTAACTTTTGCTTAATCTAAAAAATCTGAATGATATCATTAAATTATATTCTTCAAAATATCCCTATTATTTATTTAATTTTCAATTTTTCATCCTAACCTAAATAAGTTTACTAATTAACGTTATATTCATCTCTATAACTTATGATAATACAGTGGTAGACTAATATTGTTTTGATTTTATTTTTTTCAAATTAACATTTTTTATCTTTATTATTTTATTATTATTTTTATCATAAACTACAATAAAATTAATTAACATGTTCTAATTTAGAATAGTAAAGGGTTTATTCAATTGAATATGATTTATGTTACAATAAACATGATCTAATTTATGTTCTTTGATATTGTTATTTGTTTAATATTTATAAGGGCACAAATGTAAGAATACTGATTTTTAATTTTTTTTTAAGTTAAAAAAGCTTATTACTTATTTTTAGGGTATAGACAAAAAATTAAATATATCATTATGATTCAAACCAATTTAAGTCTATTATCATATTATGTTAGATATTTGCTCAATAATATTTAGAGAGACATATATAATTAACCATACTAATATTTGTTGGAGAATTTATTTACTTTGCCTATTCGTGTCTGTAAATACTCAAAATCATTCCCTCTACCTATCGTACTCTCTCAATAATATATTATTCACAACATTTAGGACATTAGTTATGCATCAAATAATTATAGGTTAAGTAATGTTGGATCAATATGAAATCTTGAATGAAGTTTGATTGGCCAAAACATGTTATACATCAAAATCACGATAATTAGGCAATTATCAAACTTTAAAAAAAAAAACACAAGTATTATAAATAGTCGTTTGAATGAAATCGTTAAATGAAACCTTAAATTTGAGTAGGCTATGATATGAAATGGTAAAAATAAGAGAGCTAAACATAAACTAGATATGCATAAAAATTGATCCCATGGTTTTACATATAACTAGATGAAAAGGCAAGGCATAAACTTAGAAGAATAAAAAATGTAAGAACTTTAATGTAAAAGAACTCTCCCTTAGCATTCATTACGAGAGTTTTGTTTTGTTGTTATTATTATTATTATATTTTTAATTTTATGAAAAGACAATTCATTTCATCCGAACTTGGACGTAACTCGGCAGGAAAGTTGGCCAGCCAAACAACAGTGATGGAATAACTAAAAGCCAACTTCGCTAGACCCGCGTCATTTATCGTCTAACTCTTTCTTATCCACTGGAATATGCAAAGACCTGATAAGCGATTTGATCGTGATGATTGAGTTCGAGTGGAGAGAAGACTTGGCTTTATTTCTTTTTCTTTTCGAAAAAAATTTTATTCCTTTTTTTTTTCCTTTAATTACATGGTGACGATTATTGATTGGGTACGCCGTAGAAGTAATATCCACTACATAGCCGACACGTAGAGCATACGAATAAAGAGAAAACCTCTTTAAGATGGTTCGTTGTCAGTACAGAGTAGTGTTGGATAGACGACGGGCAGGGGGTTTCCAAATTGATTGATGACGCGACACGTGCATCTGAATCTAATCGGTCAGCACTCTAATGCGGTAGTAGGCTAGTAGTTGCCGAGACACCTGCACTTGGTCTCTCAGGTTTCCTTGTTTGTATTGTACCTACATATTTTGATTTTTGTTTCTTTTTAAATTCAACCAGAATTCATGATACTATTTTGAAGGTTTGATCCTATGGATCGTCCGTTTGCTGCATCAATTTTCTTCCCTACAGAGACAGAGAAAGGACAGAAGACAGAACTATCTTAATTCAGCACCGATATTCTCACACCAATGAGCACCACAGTTAGCACAAAACGGTTCGTTTTGTGCCACCTATAAAACAAATTACTGTTGCTCCAAAACACACACTCGTCTTGCTCAAACGTAAGCGCAGACTACACACACTCGTCTCACTGGACCACAGCACTCACGCCGAAACGCCGTGTTTCTCACCCACTCGACTGCTCTGTGCTCTGTCCATCGGTGTTCTCTCTCTCTCTCTCTCGCCGTGGGTCTCTCCACATTTGGCTGTCAGCTGTCTCACTCGCACCGTTCACAAGACACGCTCTCTCCCTCTCTCCCTCAGGGCACATTTTGTACACAAATATCCGAGAGTAAATTCAATTGGTTATCAAGATTCCAGCTTTAGGCAGATTGTTTTCAGACATGTAGCATTAGAGTGTATGGTCTCTTCCACTTCAGTTTAGCGAGACTGGTTGTGTTCATTTGTTTCAGCAATATATTCCCGTCGTATCACGATTGTAAACAACGATCTGCGAACTTGAACGGAAAAAAGGATATGCCTTTTGTAGATTAAAGAGATTTGTTATATTTTTAGCTAAATTGTGGTTCAAGTTTAGTCAATTCAATGTCGATTTGGTCACCAAGGATTTTTCCCTCTCAGTCCGATAAGGTAAAAATGACATGGGGAAAACAGAGAGAGAGAGAGAGAGAGAGAGAGAGAGAGAGAGAGAGAGTGGATTAATGAAATTTGAAGAGAGTGGAAAACATGATCGGTGAATTTTGGAGGGGGGAGACAGAGTGGCCCGTGACCCACGGCGGCTGGATTTGGAGAGGGAGAGAGAGAGTGACCCTTGATCTACGACTGCTGAATTTGGAGGGGGGAGAGAGAGAGCCGCCGACGGAGTGTGATGAGGATGAACGAGAGATTGGTGGCTTGGTGAGATTTGTGGCAGCGAGCCGTGAGGGAGAGAGCGAGAGAGCGTGTGCCGTGAGGAAGAGAGCGAGATGTGAACGATGTGTGTGTTGAGAAGTCAATGAGTAACAGTGACAATATATAGTCTTAACAAAATGCACCGTTTTGTGCTAACTGTGGTACTAACTGTTGTAAGAATCTCATTTTCCATCTTAATTTTGTAAGATAACAACGGGAATCTGAGATTGATCTCAGTATCTTACTGATGGAAAGGCAGCGGGCAGCATCAAATCTATATCGACCACCAGATTCGTACTATCTAACTCGAATATTCTGGCCAATTACAAGGACAATATAGACAATGCCTTAAATGCTTGACGGCTCAGTTGAGACTTGAGACTTATAGAATCAGGGAATTTATTTTGAAAGCCAAACTCAAAATCTGGTTGCTAAAATTTAAACTTGTCTGTTTGGCTGGTCCTGAAGTTAATGGAGCACAAGAAAGCCAAATAATCTCCCCCAAGAATCAAATTTCTAAGTTCATTCCAGGTTGTTGGTGAAAACATAGCACGTGACGCAATGAGAGACTTGCTGTCACTCCTCCATTCAGTTAATCGCAAAGAAATAATTTTTGAAAACATGATACAGTAAAAGCAATAGTAACTTTTATACAAACATTTCCCAAACATGGGGAACAATAATGTGATCAAAATGGGAGGTTTAAAGCCAGTAGCAGCTTCTACACTTTGCAAGATTATTTACCACCACTCTTTCCAGTGATCGTTATTCCAAATCCTATCTCATTCCGAAAATGGATATTGTGATCTATTTGTTTCTATTCACAAGAAATCAGATTTCCACAAGCTAGAACGTATATTCAGATAATAGCAGCAAGAGAATCATCAGCTTCATTGGCATTGAGAGAGAAGACATCAACAGGGGAACTCGTGATGTCAACAAGGCAATGATCTTTGATTCTACTACTTGAAGTACCCAAAGGATGATCTAGATATATCACAACAACAGTGATATCATCATGGAAATGGCGCCTTGCACCTTTTTGTATTCTTTTTATGTCCTCATATCTCATTTCTCTTTTCCTTGCAGCAGCCTGCAGGGCAGCTCTCACCAGTCGCTTTGCTATTCCCTGTCAAGACGAGTTTTAAGGAGAACAAAAAAAAGTGAGAAAGGATAAATATGACGCATGCAAAATGAAGCTCATTGGTCGATCCCATACTTGGGATGGATATACTGCGTAAGTTTTTAGCTGAGGCCTTACTGATCTTGGGTTTCGTGAAACAATTTCAACAGCTGCTTCATCACTCAGTTGCTCCCAAAGACCATCCGATGCAAAGATCAAGAACAAGTCATTAGACTTCAACTTCCGAATCAATATTGAGGGCTCTGCAGTCATCACAGCCCTTTTCAGAGGAATTGGTAATCTAAAATGATGGAAACCATGATCTCTGCTAAATTCCGGTTTCTTCAAATAAACATCTCCAATTGATCTTGAAACCTACAAAGGGAAATGTGACAGATACAGCTTGGTGTATCAAATGCTGCAAGACAATAATTATAAAATTCAAAACCAAGTGCTGAGGAGATAGTAAACAAGGGAAAAAGGAAGCAAAATGGTTCTTCAAGTTATATTGAAAAATATATTCTCCGACTGCTAGAACTCTACAGAATGGTCCAGAAGTAGAAATGTGATGTCGCTTCAGCCACAGAAATGAAAATATAGATCCAATTAGATGATAAAAGTATAGGAGTCTCGTGAATCAGTTACTTGTATATAGAAAGCATTGCACCCGTGTGATTCGTACTGTCACAATAATCATCATTTATTCTTCAGTGCATTACATGTGTATGCATTTGTAGGAAAGAAGGGCCAAAGAAGCATCACATACAGTTTACAGAATAATACCAGGAGACAAGGTCACAGGGATACCAATTTCAGAGAGAAAAATTTAACTGGCAGATATCGCAAAAGATAGGAACGTAATGGAATTCTTCAGGCATGTATACAAATAATCATCCACCCAACTAGCATTTCTTCTCATAAAAAAGATCTTACATGATTTAACCAAAATTTAAAAAAAAAATCATTCAATTAGAAAAGCATAATCACAAAGAAACTATGAGAGTTACATAACAACGCTACAATCTTGATAGCTGCATGAAGCCTCCAACCCCACGATGCTCACTCACATCACATATTAGATCAGCTAAACCTTTTAGTTTGCAGAAGGTGACAATCCCAAACTTCACTACAAAGTTCAGCTATAATATGTTAAGCAAATAAGCATCAGGGAGTTGAAAATTTCACATGGACACATAGTGAACCAGTTCAAGTTATATATACTGGTTATCAAAAAAGTCATTAACAATACAATTCATGATACAGGGCACCCCAGGTTAGTCAGTAGCCTAGCATAAATCAGATTGAAGTAGCTGTGAAGTTAAACTGACAACTCTTAAACCTATCACACCAGTTTGGCATAATCATGATTCATCTACACAAACTAGCACCTTCTTCAAATTCATTTATGTGTACTTAATCACGCATTATGATTCATCATAATTCATACCTGAATTATACCCTTTATTCGCCAAACTCCGCGACTGAAAACCACAATGTGAGAATCATCGGGATGAAGTGCCTCAACCTCCTTCCTCACCTCCTCAACCCCAACATTATGATCAACAGACAACCGTTCAGCCACCACAAGCATGTTTTTCCGGTTTTCTGACACTCTCCGGCCTAAGACAGCCCTTGAATCACCAAGATTAGCCACATACAAGACATCCTTTGCAATGACACCAACAAGACAACACGAACCGACTGAAGCAATCTGTGGCCGAGCTGACCATGACCGCTTCACTAAATGTAGAAATTCTTCTTCTGTTGCATCAAATGCCTTTTTTATCACTTCTGCTGATAATCCACCCTGCTCTGTAGTAAACTCTGAAACTCCAAATTAAATTTTTGAAAAAAAAAATCAGTAAAAATGGTTTTTTTAATTTCAGTAAGTTGTTCTTTTTAAAAAAATAAAAAAAAAAACAAATTGATGGAAAATATATAACAAACTTAAAAGAAGTTTTTCAAATTCCGACTCCAAAATATATAACAAACACCTTTTTCTTTCACCTTCTTACAAATTTAGCTGTAACAAAAAAAAAAAGAAAGAAAGAGAGAAAAAAGTGTACTGTGGAGAAAAGGGAAGAGATGGCGAGTGATGAAGCGGGAAGCCTCAGGGCCACCATGGCCATCGTAGACGCCAACATAGGTGGCAGAAGGAGAAGTGAACACCTGTCCCTGATCCTCCAACATAGAATTAGCCTGCACAACAGCAATTGAATAATCCCCGGAAGCATGCGATTTCAAGTCCATGTGCCACAGCAACCCATCGCCGCCCCCGCCATCTCCCCTTCCAAAACACCTCTCTAATGGCCTCGCACACATCTCCAACATCGTTTTCTCTATTCACTTCTCCCCGTAGAACAGTTTTTCTTTTTTTGCCAAAAAAGGATTATTGCTGTTGTTTACGAGGCTATTAAATTGGATTTTGTTTGAGATATTAAATTTAGGAGTGTGAAGGCGAAAGCATGAATTAGGCAGAGGAATTTTTAGTTAAAAGGGGGTTTCGTCGAATGGGCTCAAAGTAAACGCGATGAACACAAATGTACGTGGAGGTGACGTGGACGTGGGAATAAAAGTTTGTCCACTATTCTCTTTGTCAGGCTCAAGCAAGCATTGGAGGAATGAGGAATCTCTCATTCTTCTGTGTTCTGTTTGTTAATTTTTCACCCTTATTCCCCCCAAAGAAAACACAACTCACTTTGAATTGAATTTTCTTTCAAAGCAATCGTGACTTTATTCTCCCCCTCCAACTTGCAAACCCCTATTGTCTTGTCTTTCGAAGAAAAATGTCTATCAAGTAACTAAAAGTAGGCAGTATTTTCTACAATCTGTTGAAAACTTGAAGTACTTTCACTGGAGTTTCGTTATCACTAGCAATAAAGTTTAATAAATAAATGACTAAGGACTCCGTCCCGCTTCCTCTTTGTTGGAAAATTTCAACTCTCTCTTGGGCTATGGGGAGTGGTACCATCTAAATTGGTCAAATTAAAAAAAAAAAAAATTGATTCCTTTAATAATTTAGACGAATTTAATTTCATTTGCTAAATAAAACAATTTAGATAATAGTCACCCAGAAAAAGCAAACAGGCCACCACAAAAAACAGGAGGGTAATTGTGACAAAAGATTTGTTTGGAGCGTAAAGTAAAAGTTAAAAATTAGGACCTTGAAAGTCGTGTAAAACACTCACACGGTTTCACTTTCTTTTCATCCATGAATATTACCATTGCTGGATTCCGATTTGTGTATGTATCTGTTTGTTTTTATCGCTGAGATTAATTTTAATTATTCCAAACGTTCCATTATCATAAATTCATGTGTATTACAAGCCAGGTCCACTACGAGCCTGCAATAAACAAAGTTGAGTTAAAACATTTTTTACCCAGAGTGACCAAAAATGCCCTTCCTGATTTTCTGGAATACTCCACTGGAAAAGTTCAAAAACAACTAAACCGCGTCTGATATCAGTTCCATTTGTTAAGGTTAAGCGGGTAATTTCACTTCCTTTGGTCTGGCTTGGTTACTCTCCACAAGCTATTTTTAGGAGGCCCATAATAACCAACGGAATGGATTTGGGTTCTACGGACGGGCTTGTCTATTTCACAAAGGCCATATAAAAATCCGATCTGCATGTTTTTAGGTTGTTTTGAATTCAATCCGATTTGCTCAATCTGTCTCATATGTAAAAATTTAATCCGTAAAAATTCAATCAATGTATTGATGGATTGGATTGGATTGAAAATTTAAAAATCTGCAATCGGTGGATTAGATATGGATTTACTTTTGTAAATCCGTAAAAATCCACGAATCTGCAAAAAAATAAAAAAATTAAACTTGTAAATATGACATTAGTACTTACTAATAAATAAATAAGTTAGAATATAATTATATTAACACCATATTATATCTTATCAGATAATAATATAAAATAAAAATAATTAAATAAACAAATATATCTTTCTAAGCAGTTAATTTTCATGTATTGATATAAACAAATGAGATTTTTTTTTTCTTTTTGGTGTGTTATATTTTGAAATTTTGAATGTATTTTCTAGCTTTATTTAAGCAATTAATTTTTTTAAATATTATTTAATCTTGAATTTAATCGGTAGAAAAAATATTTTTATATTAATTTTTTTATTTAATTAGTTCGTGGATAGAACAGAATTAAAAAATTTTTAGCCCTCAAATCAATCCGCAAAATATGAATTGAATATGAATTTGGTCAAATATGTAACTGATTCGTAGATGTATGGATTGGATTTCACCAATCTATTGATTTGATTGAATTAAAAATTTATAATTCGAAAAATCGTGAATCGGATATGGATTGATATATAATCCGTAAATTTCGATCCGCGAACACCCCTACATATTTTATCATTCATGGTGATGGAGTGCTGAGATTCTGTTGTCATGTTTATTTTTGTTAAGGCAGTACAGGGCTCAACACAGTGCTAACTGCTAAGGCAAACGAATTTTCTCTAAATGCGTCATAACCCTTCTTTTCTTTTTCTTTTTCTTTTTTTTTTCTTTCAAAGAAATATATATATATATATATATATATATATATATATATATATATATATTAATTAGCAAATACATCCTCTTTTGAGGAACAAATAAATAAATAAATAAATGAAGGGATGCAGACATATGGTCGTTTACCCCAAAGGAGAAAAAAAAAAAAAAAAGCAGTGTGAAATGAAAGTGGAGAAAAAGAATATAGTTCTTTACACGTTCCTTTAACATGGTAACCCATTGGGTTGTTTATCGTAAGAGCTTTTTCTTTTTCTTAATAAATAAGTTGAAAAATGATTTTCGTAGGTTTTGTTTTGCTATCAATTAATGTTTGCTCATGCCTAGTTGAAGTCCATGAGTCATTCCACTTTCACATTCACCCCTTATAAAAGGAAGCCACGCAATAAAAGTTTTCTTTTCTTGAAGATAATATATTTTTTAAATTTTATTCTATTATTAACTCCACGAAACTTGAATATAATACGTGAGCCTTTACTATCACTAGAGTTAGATTTTAACTTAGGAAGATAATAAAAGTTGGTTGAAAAAAAAAAAGAAAAAAGAAAAAAGAAAAAGAAGAATTATTGGATTCCTATTTAATGGCTTTCTTGTAGTCGTAATTAAAGTCTCAAACAAACAAGAGGAATGAATGAGACAAAAATACCATTTCACTAGTTGTATTATACATGAATAAATCAAATCACCAAAACACTAAAACAAATAACAAGTCGTCAAAATCAAACTCCCCTTTATCTCAAATTCTAATCATGTGTCGTTCTTCAGCTTTTTTCAGCTAATGCGCCCTGTTTTCCCACTTTGTGTACTCTCTCTCTCTCTCTCTCTCTCTCTTATGTCGTTGAGTGCTTTATTGCCAGTCACGATTTGCCGTTTTCACATCCCACCACTCGATAAAGCCATAAAAGTTCACACTTTAATCATGACAAGCACCTCCACCTTCACCGCCTCTTCCCTTCACTTGTTGCTCATCATTCATTCCCTCTCATCGCGGCTTATCCTCCTCAATCATTAATTTAATATGTTCGCATGTTCTAAAGAATTTCAGGCACATTTACGGATATGGCTCTGAATTAGGATCAGTCAAAAATAAATCCAATTAATTTATTATTTTCCCTAATGTGAGGAAAAGATAATTTTGAACGCTAATGTGTGGAATGTCAACTGCGGTGCAATTAGATTCCACAAAAATTTGAATTTTCAACACTCATTAATTGTTAATTATAGAATAGTCGTAAAATGCTTGGGGCTATTACAAGTGTTTGATAATGTTTTAATGAATCACAAACGCATCATTACTTTAAAAAAAAAAAATCTATTAATTTGATAGCAAATAGAGAATTCTAGAAAACAAAGCCTCCTCTCCAACAACAACATCATCTTAATTTAATTATACAAGAAATACAATACAAAGAAACTTACAAAAAGAGATGAGCGATGATGGTGGATGAATAGAAAAAGAAGCATGCGGGGGCGTGGGCGACGTTCTAGAATACTAATGTTACTGCACTGAGTGTGCATCGACATAGCTTGCATGCGAAAGCTCCTTTAGCCATTCAAATGTTCTGTGACGTGACATAGCTTGCTTTCCTTGCTGCTTTTCCTTCGATTTCTTCTTTATCTTCAACTCTCGCAGCCTCTTTTCCATGTCTTGTACAGAACTATTACTTTCTTTACAAATAAAGTTTTTACAGCTGCTGCTTTCACGGGCAGTACTGCTGCTTTTGATTACGACAATGTTGTTCAATGGCACTGTTTCAACTGCAGTAATTGAACATTTGCACCCAGCGAACAACCCTTTTCTCTTATCCAAGAAACTGCTTTGTTTCTTCTTTTGCTGATTGCCCATGTTCAAATCTTGCTGATTCTCTGCCGCAGCACTGTAATTCTTGACGCTGGAACTACTATTAGTACTGCTGCTGCCACTGCTACTATTACGACTAACTGAACTTCTATTTGCGGAGCTAATAGTGTTATTACGAACCTTGAGATCTTGCAATTCAATCTCAGGCGCACGCACTAAGCCTAGCCTGAAGAAATCCCATACGGTTGATTTCTGGCTCCTGATTCTGCTACTGCTACTGCTACCATTGCCTATGCCTAGCAACCGAGCATTTGAAACTCTAATTTGGGGATTCGGACTCGGGAAACTGTGAAATTGGTTTCGAATTTTTGGCCTGGAATTTCTTGTTGTATTTGTGATGAAACTGTTGCTGCTGCTTGATGAGCAGTGGCTTCTTGTGCTGCTGCTTCTGCTGCTGTTAATGCTTGTTAGCCCATCCATTGTGCTGCCGCCACGGTCCATGGACTCGGACATTGATACGCATCTGCTAATGTTGCGGCTACCATTTTCGGACCTGGCGAATAACCCGCTGTCCGAACTTACCGAGAGGCGTAGTGGTAAAATTTGGCCCTTGAAAAACACCTCATCGGCCGCACACATTTCTGATTCTGCAGAAAGAGAGCCACCCCAGGAATCGAAATTGAATTCCTCTTCGTTTTCTTTCCCTTGGGTTAACGTCGTTGCTTCTTCGCAAGCCCGCAGCAGGCTTGTTTCTTCGTTGATGAAATCGAGAGGCAGGTCACTCAGTGATAATGCCTCATCTTCTTCTACTTCTTCCCCTTGCTCAGATTCTTCTTCAGATTTTCTTGCCATCTTTAATCCTTCCGTATGGGGCTACAATCAAAAGACAAAGACAACGGGACTTATATAGAAAGATCGAGTAAGATATTTGAATCGACTAATTGTGAAAGAGAGTGAGACAAGTGGAATACATTCAAGTAAAAGCCACTGTAAAAAAAAAAAAAGGAGATATTAATAAAGAAAAAATAGTGACTCTGCAGAAGTCACTGCAGGCGAGCCAATTAGTGTCCCCTTCCTGTTTGGGACTAAAAATGCTCTAGCCATCGGGCCGGCCAATATATATTACATGAGCTAGAATTTCCTGCACTCTCGCTTTCAAATTGCAGTAGGTTTTATTTAATGGGTGGAGGGTTAGTTTGTGCTCTTGTGGGGGCATAAAGGCAATATTGGCATGCAATATTTTATGTTATATAACTCACCCAAGTACTAAAACTTTTGTGTGCTTCAAATTTGAAATCAACAACTCATTTCACAATGTCACACACACTCATGGACAGCTTTCTAAACGAGAATCGTTCTACGAACCAATTCTTCTGAGTCTTTTGAAGGAAAGGAAATAAATTCCTTCGGTTGTATTCATAATTAAAGGAAGGGGTTGGTAAAGCTTTTATTTTGTGTGTTGAGAGTCGGTTGGATTGATATTGCAAATACAAGTGAATTTTGTGGTGCAAATTTGATGTGCTACAAAGACTGTGACTGTGAATGTGATAGTATGTCATGGGCGGCTTGTGAATCACAGAATATGATCAACTCGAGTTTGATCAATTTCTTTTCTTTCTCGTATAAAGATGCATAGAAAAATTAAAAGGCAACGCTGCCGTTGCCGCTCATGCAGGAAAGGAATGGCGTGTATTCCATTTCTCGTCATAAAGTTGAGCATGAGCTGAAAAGCATTGGATGTTGTAATAATAAATTAAAATGGTAATTACCGCTTCAATTTCCCCTAAAAATTAATTCAATCATTTTTTGAGATACTTCTAAAGTCTTATCACTTATGAGATCCGATCCAAAAATCGAATAAAAAAAGAAGATAAAATTCTCTTTTTGTTGTTTTATGTATTGACGGTGATGATCTAGAAACATCTTTTCATCACGCAAACTAAATTGGAATCCCAAGACGAGGAGCTGGGGCACCAGCCATGAGCTACGTACTGGCCCTTGCGAGCTAGAAGAAACTAGCCCTTCTTTTATGAATGACTTTTGGCCAAGTCAAAAGCTAATGGCAGAAGAAAAAAAACCGGCTGGGTTGAAAATCATATTGTAAAATTTTTCACTATTTACACATCATATCTCCTTGCATAGAGCTGGGTTGTCCAAGTTGAATGTCACAATTGATAGTTCATCGTTGACTCTTAAAAGTCCAAATTAAGAAAACATCCGATCTTTTTATTTAAAGATAATAGACCTAAGGAGGACCAGGTTAATAATAACGACCCAAATATTGGATTTCCTA
Source organism: Citrus sinensis (assembly GCF_022201045.2). NCBI lineage: Eukaryota > Viridiplantae > Streptophyta > Magnoliopsida > Sapindales > Rutaceae > Citrus > Citrus sinensis. The sequence goes on from NC_068562.1 coordinate 4,140,238, forward strand.
CCGTTACTCCTCACAAAATTACAAACGTAATCTAATGGCAATGAATTACAGAGATTATGATGGATGATAACGACAAGATCAACCGACAATCGGCCAAAATGCAATATTGCGAATTAACACACTGATATTAAACGGCATAAACTTACAAAAACACATCATTTTCAAAAAGTTCTAAATTAATACACTGTCCAAAGAATTTTTTTTTTTCATTTCTTTGAAAATTTTGTTCTTAAGGATTTGAGAAGAATTGAAAGGTTGGTAATACCCAATTATCCAAATAGGCCGATTTAGAATTTTTTTTGAGAAACTTAAAATCGATTTTAAAAATTTAAAAATTAATTTTGATATTTAATATTTTTTGAATTACTTTTGATGAAAATACCCAATCCCACATTATAAATTTTGAGAATCTGATTTTAAAAATTCATTTTATACTTAATTCAATTCTATATATATCCTCACATAACACATTTATTATAGAAACTCAAATTTATCCTTATTTAATTAGGAAATTAGAATCATTAAATTTGAAGAGACTATTATTATTACCGTTTATATTGAGATAACAAAAAAAATTTTAAAAATTGTTATATATTCCCCATAAAAAAAAATATTATAGATACATATATGTTATCAATGTGCAAGTAAATTCGTTCAATATTTCAATTATCTATATTCCTATGGCAGTTTAAGATTAAAATTTATCAAATATATGCAACTAATCTTAAATTTTTAATTATTCTCTAATGAGGAGATCCTCACATTTTTGCTAAAATAAAGATGCGACTAAAATCTTAAAAAATTCAAATTTTAATACATTAAAAATTGTTTCTTATCTATATTTATTTTATTAGTGTATTGAAATCTATGTGTTTTTCTACCAGTGCATATATCAGCACTTTTAAACTAACAAACTAAAAAGCGCATTGTACCCTCGAGCTATAGTTGTAGATTGAGAAGTATTTCACCCATCTCCTTGGCGTGGTGGTAACTAAGCTATGCATGAATCCCCACTCCCTACAACCTTACTTGAGATTATGTTTAGCAAACATTTCTTTCCCTCTACCTAATAGTATTACCAGTTTCGAGATTTCAAATGAGTGATTTTGAAGGCCAAGTTCGACCGAGTTCTCCTAGCGTGTACCGATTTAAAGGACATTTCCCTCAAGCACTATTTTACAAAAAAATGTAATAACCATACCTTCTTGTGGGAAGACTAGAGCGAGACCTGCCATAGTCCCAAGAAAGGTGGGGGGGTATATTTTAACATATTGTGTTACTTAAAAACCATTCTCGTGGCTTTTTAGCTCTGTTGAGTAATTTTAAATATCTCATACAAGACTTGCTGAATAGCCTTACTTTTTTTTATATGGAAATGTCAATATAGATCTCTTTATCCTTTTTTCAGGGTTCTTGATTGTCTTAGGTGATCACAAAACCTTTTGTTTCTATTGTCTTAAGTGGTCACAGAACTTTTCTTTTACTTCGTGCATCGTATTCTCTAGGATAACTTTGTTTAGGAATTAGAAGAGATCCTCACCTTTTTGCTAAAATAAAGATGCCACTAAAATCTAAAAAAATACAAATTTTAATTCATTAAAAATTGTTTCTTATCTATATTTATTTTATTAGTGTATTGAAATCTATGTGTTTTTATACCAGTATATCTATCAGCACTTTTTAGCTAACAAACTAAAAAGCGCATTGTACCCTCGAGCTATAGCTGTAGATTGAGAAGTATTTCACCCATCTCCTTGGCGTGGTGGTAACTAAGCCATGCATGAATCCCCACTCCCTACAACTTTACTTGAGATTATGTTTAGCAAACATTTCTTTCCCTCTACCTAATAGTATTACAAATTTCGAGGTCTCAAATTAGTGATTTTGAAGGCCAAGTTCGACCGAGTTCTCCTAGCGTGTGCCGATTTAAAGGACATTTCCCTCGAGCACTATTTTACAAAAAATTGTACTAACCATACCTTCTTGTTGGAAGACTGGAGCGAGACCTGCCATAGTCCCAAGAAAGGTGGGGGGTATATTTTAACATTTTGTATTACTTAAAAACCATTCTCGTAGCTTTTTAGCTTTGTTGAGTAATTTTGAATATCCCATACAAGACTCACTGATTAGCCTTACTTTTTTTTTTTTTTTATGGAAATGTCAATATAGATCTCTTAACCCTTTTTTAGGGTTCTTGATTGTCTTAGGCGATCACAAAGCCTTTTGTTTCTATTGTCTTAAGTGGTCACAAAACTTTTCTTTTACTTCGTACATCGTATTCTCTAGGATAACTTTGTTTAGAAATTAGAAAAGTTTGCGTATCATAAACTGTTGTACGCGAAAGACAAGACCTAGGGGTTATACTCTAGGAATCAGAAGAATTTACCTGCTAGAGAATGTTGTCAATGGAAGACAAGATTTATAACATCATCAAAAAACTCTTCTAATTTAATTTTTCAAACACTTATTTACTTGTCTACGTGACAAATAGAAAGAAAAAAATAATTATCTAAAAGATTATTCAAATAAAAATAATTTTATTTTATTTTATTCTCCCACTCAAATAATAACAATAATAACACATCTTCTCTAAAAAATGAGAAAATAAAAATAATATAATACTAAATTAAATACTCCAAACTTTTTTTTCTTTATATAGTCTTTATATTACTTTTATTACTTTATTTTTCTTTATATAGTCTTTATATTACTTTTATTACTTTATCTTTATGTTACTTTTAGCAATGCTCTTAAGAGGGTTCAGAGTTTTTTTTTTCCTTTATATAGCTCTTTATGTCACTTTTGGTAATGCTCTTAAGAGGATTCAGAGTCGAGAAACTTGGACTTGAGTGGTGCCAGTTTTGGTGATCGCTTAGTAATCAAGACGTGGCGGGAGTCCTCTCCATCGAAAATTAAAATTTTGAATTAATTATTTTCGTATCTAATTATTTTTGTAATAGAATTAGAAGTATTTTAAAAACTATTTCATAAAGAATTATTTCTATAGCGTAATCACAGTAACTATCTCATAAGGAATTTCTATAACACAGTTATCAAACAAATATTTGAAAAAATACTTTAAAAACTACGACTTTATCAAATTAGTCCTTTCTAAGGAATTGGATGTGGCAACCCGCAAGAGCGCAAGAGAAAAGTTGGCCCTTTGATGTTTGCCAACGTCAATCCCTTACCAAGTAATGGGCCACCGATCAAATTGGCATGGATTGGGGCCACGCCGGACTTAAACCAGATTAGCAAATGCCACGTCTAGAAGACTGGAATTCTAGATCATCGTGTTCAGCAATACTACTCCGGCAACAATATTTCAACAGTAATAATAATATTAATTTTTAATTCTGATGGGCTAAAAGGAGGAAGCATACAATTAATACAACGTGATTAATTTCACGGTGCATAAAACAGTCTTTTCTTAGGTTAGGGGACTCCTTGGCGGTTAATGGCATCAGTGGCGCCCGAAACATCAGCCCCAGAGGCGACGGCATCGCCGGAAAGAGTGGGGGCATCGGTGGCGCCACCGCCACGGCCAGTTTGGGGTTTAAGATGGCCTTCAGTTCCATAACCCTGGCGCTTATAATCCTCCAAGTCCTTGTACTTCACGTATGGGCTGTCCTTCATTGGAAGCCCTTCTAAGCTTTTCTTCTCTTCGGTACTTCTCTCTGTCTCAGATTTCTTTCTCTCTGTTTCCTGCTCTTGTTTCTTCTCCATCTTCCCTTTGTTCTCGCTCGGACGGTTGCTTGCTATTGATGAATTTTTGCATGCATATGCGTCCATTTATGGATTTTCCCCCCTTCACCCTCTATCTTTGCCACATGTTAACTACGTGTCCCCCTGTGCTAGATTGCAGCATTCTACGTGGCAAGTTCTGAAACATAACACGTCTACATTACTCTGGCTTTTTCTTTTTAAATAAAGTTTATTAAAATGGACTACTTGTTTCAAGGAATTTTGTTCAATATATTGACAATGAGTTATGTTTTCTTTGACGTCATTATAATCAATTTTGTAATTGATTAAGTTTATACAAACTGAATATACGTATATGAGACAATTTTTTTTTTAAATTATAAATGAGACAAGATTTTAGTTAATTGTCATCATGATATGCTACTACCCGACATAGATTTCAGTTCGACGTTTTATTCAATCCGCCATAAGGTAGAAAAGAAACCAATACAAGTAATGTAATTTTCGTGCCATCACTACTGCATGCGATGCGACGTCGGTTATTAGCCAATCATTCTCAAGACGAAGATTGGCGAGTAGCTATTATTGAGAAAACCATGTGCTCACTGCTTATCTTATAGAATTGTACTGATGCGCGCAACGTTTTCAACTGAAGTACGAGCTACCTTTTAAACGAGCACATGATACATTGATACATCTTATATGGTACGGCATGCATTACAGCTGTGTTTCATGTATTAAAAGCCCATGTATGCATAATTAACTTTTCTTAGTCAACTAATTTCAAACTAATCCACGTGGACGGGGGTCTAACATTTTTATATCTAAAATCTTGAATTTTAAAATTTTTAAAATTTTTCCGCTCTTTAAAATCTTGAGTTAGAAAATTTTCTATAACTGTATTATTTGAGAGAAAAATCTTGAATTGAAAAATTTCTATATCTACGATATATGAGAGAAAGAAAGGAAAAGAAAAAGAGGTTGGGATGATCCTGAACACGACCTGCTTGAACTGAATTCAACTAACAAGAAGCAGACAAGTTATTGATACATTTATGAATAGTTCTCACAACTCTACTCTTTAACATAATCCACTGTCGATCCACTAGACATGCATACAGCAAATACACATGTAATCAACATAAAATAATAACACTGTGCACCGAGAAAGAAAAATAGCTACCCATTCCTTGGTTTTCCACTGTCTCTCTCTCCCTCTCACAGAACAACATTAATTTAACACTAGACCCAGCAATCCGTTTGTTTGGCTGGATAACAATTTAATTCCAGCTGATCGCAATGGGACTTCCAACAATGTACTTCCCATCTGACCACTCAAGACGAGCAAAGCTGTTGGTATTTGATGGCATTGAACTAACAGTGAATGTCACCGTATATGATTTCTTCTCATTCGCTTGAGTGAAACTCAACGTTGCTGGCTCAACTGAAATCTTAACTCCAGGCCCTGTTGATGATGTTATAGACACTTTGTATGTCCCTGGTGGGCCCACGTTTGTAAGAGTGCGGCTGTATTTCAAAACACTAGACCCACTGCTACTTTGTGCGGCGTCAATATTGACAGCAAATGAAGGATAATTGAAGTCAGCGAGGCTGTATCTTTTGCTAGCGTCGCATGTGAATTTCCTTCTAGCAAGGCTGTTGATTTGTGACGCGGTGTAATTTAATGCGCAGAGGAAGCCCAGATAATCGTCAACCGTTAGATCGTAAACCAACCCGGGATTAAGGGCTGATACTGGATTAACGTGTCCAGCACCATGATCGAACGGTGTGGATGCTTTTCCCGTAGCGATATCTTGCAATTTCTGGCCATTTTTGTACGAGACATAAGCTGTTGTCATGAGAGCTGACCTTATAGCTGCAGGGCTCCATTCAGGATGAGCGGCTTTGAGCAAGGCTGCGAGCCCACTTACATGGGGGCAAGACATGGATGTTCCGGAAATAATGTTGAAGCCCACGCGCCTGCTATCTGTTGCCAGCCCAGTTGGACCAACAGCTCCTGACCATCCCGCTAAGATGTTGACACCTGGCGCAATCATGTCGGGCTTCAATAGCTCTGGCGTGATGGAATTTGGTCCTCTTGAGCTAAATGCAGCGACGACTGGCGAAGGCTCGACTCCCACTTTAGTGCCTTCAAACAAAATAGTCACTGTTGGCTTTGGATCTGAAACCAAGTAGCTCTTAATAGCATCACCAAACTTTTGACCAACTGCAGTGGCAGGTAGCAAATGGGCATCAGCCACCAACTCTTCGCCATTACTCTCAGTGTTAGCCAAAACCATGCCTAAACCACCAGCGGCTTTAACAACGGCTCCTTTCTGAACTCTAGCATTCACTCCACGATCGCACATCACAATCTTGCCTGCAACTTTCTCGGGTATCAAAGTGTCCATCATGCATAAATTCCCATTTGTTGCATTACTAGCATTACCAGCGTAAACAAATGGTAACAATTTCCCAGGTAAACCATCCCCTTTATAAAGTGACACACCAGAGTAGTTTTGTCCGTTGCCAAGACTAACAAAAGCTGGGAAATCTCGATCCAGTGTGCCTGCACCTACAGTAGTTATCCATGGAGCCACGTTGGATAAACTGTAGGAGCTTGGACCAGCATTTCCAGCTGAGCAAGAGACTAGAATCCCTTTCTCCATTGCTGCAAAAGCACCAATCGCAACACTATCCTTGTAATAATCAGACGTGCCACCACCAAGAGACATTGATAAAACATTGACATTATCATCGATGGCCTGCTCTATGGCCGCCAATATATCAGAGCTAAAACAACCACCAACCCAGCACACCTTGTAGGCAGCAACCCTGGCGCGCGTGGCCATGCCACGCGCCGTCCCGGCCGCATAGCCGAACAAGCTGGCACCTTCAACAACCGATCCAGCTGCAGTACTGGCAGTATGAGTGCCATGGCCGTCATCATCTCTAGGAGATTTTGACTCCTTGCTTTCGTCAATTGGACCCAAAGTAGCCTCATAGCCTCTTGCAAAGTATCTTGCACCAATTAATTTTCTGTTGCAATTAGATGCATTAAAATTTGTACCGGTTTCACAAGCGCCTTTCCAGCTACTTGGTACAGGACCAAGTCCTGTATCGTCAAAGCTCTTGCTTTCGGGCCAAACTCCAGTATCCAACACTCCAACTATAACTTCACTCGCCGAGCCGGACGTGGGGAACAAATTGGCACTTTTGTCGAGTCCGAGAAACTCAGGGCTACGAGTTGTGTGCAACTCGTACTTCAACTCAGGCAAAACCGAGAGGATCCCAGGTCGTTGCTCGAGTGACTCGGCTTCTTCTCGCGTTAGCTGAGTGGAGAATCCATGGATCACATTGTCGTAAGTGTAGAGAATTTCCGCTGAGTCGGACACCGATTTGAGCGACGACTCATACCAGTGCGTGTGGTGTTCGAAACTTGCCGGCATCTCGGATTTCGCCATGTGTATGATGTAGGTAGCTCTCTGGTCTGGGTTCTGGGCTGCCACCGACACGTCGCAGAAACCCAGAATAAGAAGAAGAAGACTGATTAGAGACTTAAACGTCTTCATCGATCCTTTAATTCTTTCCTTACTACCTGGTTGAGTTGGGGAGAAATATTAGAGAAAGAAGCTTGGCCAACACTGATTTTATAATACGTTATAGGGGAATCTCAAAGTGTGTGAACTCTCACGGAATTACGCACTGGTTAACAAAGAAAGACGGTTGTTGGTTGTCTGTTTCTTTGAATGATTGTATCAAGACAATAAAAAAGAAAGCAGAGAGGTACTGATTACAGCTCAGTTAGACTATAGGGTACAGAGAAACAAAGAGATTAGCTTTCATCACGTGTGTTTCCGGCTTTTATCCATTTTGCTCGTCCGATTTTAAATTTTTCCCCCTTTTTTTTTTTTTTTCTCTCCTTCTTCTCGAGATTCTCTCTTGCTCTCAGATAACTTATTCTCTCGCCCTGTTACTTTTTTATCTTTTCGCAGAGAAAAGAAGAAGGCCACCATTGGCAGCCAACTCCAATAATAATCCACATTCTTTAGTCTTTACTGTAACTCAGCAACCCCAGCGATTACTGGGACCCATTTGGACCCAGCGGCCAATTCTGGAGCGATGTGCAAAACCAATGCTGATTTGATTTTCTGTGAATTCAATGATAAATTACACGGCAGCTGCTTGTTCACAATTTAAGATTGATGTTTGCAGGGATTCTGAAAAAAATAAAAAATAAAATAAAAAAATCTTGAATTTCGCGAGTTATATAGTTCACGGGAGCTTGTCTTTAGTTTTATTTATATTCTTATGTGAACTGGAGTGGTTGGTGAATATATATAGACGTTTACTCGCCAACCAACTTCTACCTTTTCCTTTCTATAAATAAGGATTTGTTTTGTATCGTGTTATAACTTTTAAACAATAACAACTATAAAAAAATTATAATTATAAAATAAAAACTTATATTATATAATAAATATAATTTATAAATAATCATTTATTAAAATTAATGAAGATATAATTTTTTTACATAAAAACTATAAAGTCAAATTAATTTAATTTTTAAATTATTAACCATAATAACTAATATTAAAATAAGGGTAATTTTTAAAAACCTCCCCTGAGGTTTGGGCTTGTTGCAAGTAGATGGCGAGAATTGATTTATTTGTAAAAAATCCCCTACCGTCAGTTAAGTTTAACATTGACCGTTAGTTGACCGTGCAAAGACAATATTACCCTTAACAATAGTTTATAAACGAAAATAACTAAAAAAAAAACCAAAATTATTAGCTATTTTACACTTTTTAAATTATTGATATTTTCTTAAAGTTCTTATAAAAAATTAAAATTAAAAAATTAAAAAATCCTCTTTAAATTATTGATATTTCCTTAAAATTCCTACAAGAAAGATAAAATTAAAAATTTAAAAATAAAATAGTCATAATCTTTACCTATGATATTGTAAATTTTTAGAATTGACAAGGATAAAATTGTCAAAAAAATAAGGTTTGTGCTTTTTGCACCAATAATTTTAGTTTTTTTTTAGTTATTTTCGTTTACAAACTATTGTTAAGGGTAATATTGTCTTTGCACGGTCAACTAACGGTCAATGTTAAACTTAACTGACGGTAGGGAGTTTTTTATAAATAAATCAATTCTCGCCATCTACTTACAACAAGTCCAAACCTCAGGGAAGGTTTTTAAAAATTACCCATTAAAATAACCTAAAATATCTCATTGCTTTGCTTGTACATAACATCTTGGATCTTAGCTCGGGAAAGTGGACCAGGGATCACGTGCATTCTCATGACGGCAAAGTTCTAGATATAAAGCGTCAGATTTGAAATACTTGATCCCGGAGATTAGCTCATTTTTGGTAATATTTGTTTCTAGCGTGTGTTCATTCATAGGATTAGAAAATCAGAATCTAAAATAAAAAATGATTGCTGATGTTTACTCGTTAAAATAGAGAAAATATAAAAATAAAATATGTGGAGTCCATATATTTACTTTTTTGGAATTAGGAACACTGACGTGGTTGATTTTCTTTTAGTCCTCCTTCTACTTAAGTGTAGATGTGATGATATATACAATTTAAGAAAAAAAAGAGAAAAGAATTTCGATGTATTGTTCTTATATTATAATATAAAATCCATTACGTGTTTGAGTACATATAGTATAGCTAAGGTCCTCTTCCAAATTCATAATTTATTCTCTTGCTAAAATCTTAAGTAAAAATTATTTTTTAGCTTTATCTCAAATGAAACTCATCACTTAAGACATTAGTTGAGAGCTGTAGCATTATTCAGCCATTCTCATCATATAACCATCCGGTTTATCTAGAATTTTTGATGTAATTATTAAATTATAAAAATATGATAATGACACATTTTGGTCAATTATATCATAAATTAATTTATTTGAAAGTCCCTGTTTGGTTAGACTACGACATAAATGCGAGACAGACTCTGAATTCCAACCTGTCCAGTGTGTGTTTTTACCTCTTCCATTTCCTGCCCACTACTCCTAACCCCAGAGTAATCTGGCGTCTTATGATTGAATTATAAATAAAAAATAGAAAAATATATTAAAAAAAGAAAGAAAAACCTAGTAATAATTAATACGTAGTCGTAATATACTAATGGTTAATTTGAAATTTATTTTAACGATGGATGGAGATCAGACGTGTTGCAACTTAATTGGATTTATCTTAGAAGCAAATTGATGCTCTTTTGGGTGAGACGAATTGGGGTAGGAAAGATAACATTTCTTGTAAGAATAATTGCGACAGGGCATGCCTTTCTACGCTTGACTTGTTCAGATGAAATGAAATACCATTGGCATTCAAACTTATAAAATTTATGTGAAAAAGGAGTTGGCTTTCTTCTTGTATTCTAATTTGATGAGGTAGTTTGCAAGAAAGGTGATATCCATCCACTATGTATTATCTTTATTTTATTTTCAAACTAGCAAACCAATCTTCACGTATAATCTATTCTTACAACAATATATATATATATTATCCGCATGATTGGTATATTTCCTTGTGAGTTCCAACACTTGTAGCTCGTTTAGAAGTGTGGTGACATAGTTGGACTATCAAATCCCAGTTATTAAGGTGTTTGGTAACATTTATAGTTAGATTTTGACAACTTGATAAATTTTTGACAGTTTAGCAATTTTTTTTCTCAACTTCTACTCCACAGTTGTAGTTTTTACTATATAACAACTATTATTTAAAAATTACGGTACCTCACTTCTAAACACATCCTTATCGTCTAAGTTAGAACAAAACAAATGATCATCGCATCAAGCTGCCCGACCAAAATCATGGATGGGGACCGTCAATTATTAAACTAATCCAAACAGACAAATCATCGATTAAAAAATCGAATAACTTTTCTTTCTTGGTGGGCGATGATGTAAAAGAGATACAGTGTAATCTTGATTCATTTTCGCTGTTGATCACCTTTGCCATTTTAATCATGCATGTTCCATAAACAAGGAATCAATGAAATCATTTGAATTTTATTTTAATAGACAAAATCAAGCTCCAAGCTTTCATGTCATGTTTCTGTTTATTATTATTATATTATTATTTATACTTTTAATGAGACCAAAAAGGATTTCGTCTCTTTCTCACACAAGTTGATAATAAATTAATAATTAAATGAAAGTATTAACGTTTGGGATTGAGGTGTTATAGTTTGTTATGAAAAAAATTATAATTATGAAATAAAAATTAATAGTATATAGTAAATATAATTTTTTAAAAATAATTTTGATAAAATTATTAAAGATATGATATATTTTTCATCATATTAGTGAAAAATCATATTAAGATAGCTTCCAAATTACAGCAACTAGTATTTATCAAATACTTTAAAATTATATATTTTAAACTACAGCTGTCCAATTTCAATTTCAAACCCACCCTATATCAAATTAAATTTCAAATGCAACCTTATCAAATTAAATTTCAAATGCAACCTAATTAATTTGAGAACAACAAAAAGAAACTAAGAATAGATTTTGATCAATTTATGACATTGCCTGGAGGCCAAGCTGTGCGTTTTACATGTAAGGCTATCCAAGAATTATTTTCTTCAGAATTGTTTATGCCAATATGTAAGGCTATCCAAAGCCCACGCAGGCAGCTGAGATACTTTTGTCTCTTTGCATCTTATGCCCACTAATTCTAAACATCATCATTCCACCAATTGATCAGTATAGCCATATCAACAGAAGTGGTTCTCGTAATTCCGAAATGAGATACTTAAAAAATAGAAGTGTTTGACTTTATTTCTGATTCTGAGCTATCCATTCTCTGTAGAGGCTGCTTGACCACAGGCGAGTGATGCCATGAGAGTAATGGAAATGTAGAATGAATATCGGTAGCTTCAACTAATTGATTGTCTCAAAATTTCCAATTTTGCGGCAGAAACTTTAATGGCAACCCATTTCCTACCTTGTGAATTTCTAATTTTGTAGGTGGTGGGTGGGTGGGTGGTGGGCAGTGGGTACCTTTGACACTGTAATCGCCTGCCTGTGCGAGGTTATGTTTAATTTCAAGACAAGAGTTACATTCATAAATATCATTTAATTGGAAAAAGGTTAATTTCGTCCTGTCAACAGCTGTAAATCTTTCTTCTCCAGTCATGTGCGTGCATGTAAATGTTTGTAAGACTTGAAAACATTTTAGCACCGCAGGATGTTAACTTTCCTAAATTCACAGAGACATATTTCCATCCCAGGCCCCAATATTGAGAAGAAATTAAAGAGACCAAAATCTTGACGGAGTGCAATCGTAGAACAGTCTTCCCAACTTGGCATGCAATTATTAGTGCCGCTGGCCTACCACTGCTTTGCGCACTATGCTAACCAGTGATGGACTTTTTTGCTGGGATTAAATTTCTGTCTTAGATTTTTTTTTTCTCTGGTGGTCTATTCGAATTTTTTAAATCTAGTGAAAAAAGTTAGCGTAATTACAAATAAAATGAATGAAATTTGATTGTTAACATTAAAATTCAAAGTTCATTCTTAACCATGCATTTTACTAAGAGACACTAAGAGACGATCATTGTCCTTTTTGTTGGATATTGAAGGTGCTAGATTTTTTTATCTTTACATATATTTGTAACTCGTGGAGAATTTGTCACGATTGTTGGCCTCGAATCCAGAGGAATCAGTACCTGAAAAAGACACTTCGACCCCTAAATTAATGTTTAATCAAGATTAAAAAAAGAAGACGGAGAAAATAGTTTTCTCTCTATAAGTATAAGCAATGGTTTTAGAGGCCAAATATCTTTTTCTCTTAGAAATGAGTCTCTATTTATAAATGCCGAGTGATGTGGATCTAGGATTTTTTTTTAACCTTCAACCTAATGACATGTGTCACCCATCATTTATGTAGCCTGGAAGTGAATTTGGTCGTAGGAAATTATTTTACATGTGCGTATTTTCTTGTCATTATGACCTTTGGGTGTGATTTTCCCTAAACTAATGGATTGAGGAAATAATTCCTCCTATTGTCATCTTTGTGAACTCTGGAAGAATTTTTTCTTGGGTGCTATTCCCCTAGAGTAATTGGAATTTTATTACTTCAGAATAACTTCTTTTATCGAAAAGAATAGACACGTGACATTGTTTGGCGCCTTTAAAAAATGGCACCTACAGATATAAAATACATTGTGCATGTCATAGATTCAAAATCCAATGCGTGTAGTTATTTGCCATTGCTTGAAGATGTCATTTAAAAGAAAAATGAATCTTTTGTTGTCTTTTGCAGCTGCTTGTGCTATTTTTTAGGGCTGGGCACGTGTTGGGTTGTTTATCAACCCGACCCAATCTGCATATAGAACAAGTTGAAAAAACTCATCCCAACTTGACCCATTACATTTTTCAACCCAACCTATATAATTGCGGGTTGGGTCGATTGGATTGGACTTTTGAAAATTCCATTTTTATGGTCTCAATAAAAATAAATAAATTAATTGAAAAAAATTAAAAAAAAACACAAATACTAAAATCCTTACAACAAATTCAACATTTCAAAGTTTAACAATCAAATTATTTGTACATAACTAATGAAAAAAAAAGTCCATAAATTTAAAGTCTTGTTTAATACAAAACATTAAAGTCTAAAGAGTGAGACCAATGAATAAGAGAAAAAAAGAGCACGACTTGTTAATACTGAAAATATTACTGTAGAACAATGACCAACAGATATTTGTCGAAAAGCTTTTTCCCAAAGATAGTAATAATAATTATTATTATATTCATGTTACTCCGATTGGGCTTGACACTATCATAACAACAAAAAATTGACCAACTTTTATCAATAAAAAATATTATAAAGCACCAAATCAAATGGGCTAGACTTTTTAACTAGAGGTGGTAAAAATACCCGTCCGGTCCGGACTCGGACCGGACCCGGGAGTTACCCGGCCCGAGTATGAAGCCAGGTCGGTCTTGGGTATCACTTGATAAACCCGGAACCCGAATTTTATTAAAAAAAATTATAAAATATATATTATTTTAAATATTTTATATTTATTTGACTCATTTATTATACATATATAAAGTTTTAAACACTTAAAATTTATATTTTCATGTCAAATTTTATTGAAATAAATTTAAAACTTATAAAATTACCAAAAAATAAAAAATATATGCACATAAAATATTAAAAAAAATAAAATCCGGGTACCCAGATTAAAACCCGGCCCGTACCCAGACCCGGACCGATTGCATCCGGGCAGGGTCCAGTCATGGCAATACCCGAACCCAGCCCGGGGTTTTGCCATCTCTACTTTTAACAATAAAAAAATTGACCAACTTGTTTCAAAACAATAATAAATTAGTAAATTAGAAAGAAGAAAGAACTTGTGTATGAGATGATGTGCAGTTGGGCAGCTTTTCAAGAAAGCTTGTGAGTTGTGATGTCGTTGTGTTCTATGCGTGAGCATATGAGCGACTGATTTTTAAATAAGAACATTTGAGTTTAGGGTTCTATAATTGAGAAAGTTGCTGAGATGCATTTTATATTATTTTTTTAATTTTTTACATATACGGGTAGACGGGTTGGGTTGAATTAAAAATTTTCAACCCGACACAACCTGCAAACAGTGCGGATTGGGAATTTAATAACCCAACCCAACCAGTAAAAAACTCATACGGGTTGGGTCGGTTTCACAAATTGGGCGAGTTGATTCCCACCCTGTTATTTTTATGAATAAAGAGATTATGTCGTAAATTTCATTTCTTTATCACAAGCAGGCCGTAGACAAGAGAAATGAAAAGGCAAGGTGCTCTGGTTCATTCTTATTGCAGTACCCATCCCCTTTGTGAATTTTCCATATACATGATGGCCACATACAAGGAGGCTAGGATATGTAACATAATTTATTCTACTTGTTGATTAGGTGCGGGTTTACAGCACAACTTTCCCAATGAGAAATTGCCATGTGCATACCGCACAATTGTGCGCACTTGATCGTTACTACTACTTGCCCCCAGGCGATGGCACAAAGAATGGGTGCCGTACATTACCGTCTGGTAATTGTATATTCATTCATTCGTCCTCAATATTCATCCTAAACTGGAGTCAGATCACTAATCACGTCACTGTCGATTCAAACTCCAGCCCGTTTACAAGCCTATACAGAAATTAAGAACGAGCTTAATTTGGGTCTCAGCGCTTGGGCATCATTCGGTTTTGGCCCGGCCTTGTTGGACCACTTCTCTTTTCAAATAAGGTAATGGGAGAAAAAGACACTACCAATTTCACACATGACAATTATTATTAATTTTTTTTCGGAAAATGCAAATTCGTTACCATATGATGATATCAGATTGTGTTAAGTAAAATACAATCATGTAATTGGGTTGTTGTATAAGAAGAATATATAAATTCACATGTAGCTCAAAAATCTTTAAAATGTAATTATAATTGGTACACTTATATAGTGAGAATACATGATTGGATAAATGTGTATTTAATTCTTATATTTTGGGTTAAGTATATGTTTAATCTCTATAATTAAAAATAACCTTAAGGCCTTCTTATTGTTAATTATGTCACGACCCACGTCCTTCCTATTTCTTAATTTTTGCAATAATATCCTAACAACAACCTTGGACTTATTAATGAAAAGAACAAAAATATTAATTTACCAAAGTAGCCTTAAGAGTAAAATAATAAAAGAAAGATTTACATTAATTCTTTTTTTAGTTTTAGTGTTAGTTTGATAAATTAACAATTGTATTCATTAACGCCCCAAGATTGTTGCAAGGGTATTATTAATTGCAAAAGTCAAGAAAAAAATAAGGATAGAAGTCTAAATATATAACAACAAGTTTATTTAGGTAGAACTAAACGGGGTATTAAAACCTAAAATATAAAGACGAAATATATATTTATAGAATATAAAATTATATTCCAATTGAGGTGGCACTAATATTGTATAGGTTCATCATTTGAGGAGAAATAATAAGGCTCAAATGATTACATTACCTTAAAAAATAAGGTCTCATTAATTGAATATAAATTTTATATTTCAACTTTGGAAACTTATTATCAGTGGATTTTTGAAACTTCAGACAAGTTGAAATGAACTGTTGTGGCTCATAAATTAACCACAAAATGTGATGATGGTGGTGCATCTATAAAAGAAAACGAATAATGATTATTCGCATTACATTGCATGTGGACACGTCATAAAAATTTTATGGAAAAATGACTTATTTTAATATATGGAATTTTATATTATAAAATTAAAATGGGATATTTTGAGAAATAAAATGTAAAATGGGGTATTAGGTAGATTTTAGAGGGGTGTTAAAAGCTCCTCTTTAACACGAAGCCTTTCTCTTCTATAAAGGCTGGCCCATGAAACATGATACAGTGACATGGGCCACAAGCCTCACCTCCCAATCTCGCATGCCATCAGCACAATCTCCTCGTCTCCTGGCACTAGGATGTTGACACATTTCAAAACTGACGTCCTCGTTCGTCATCGCAACACCAGTCCAGCTTGAAATCGTTTCAGTGAGGATCATCACATCATCATCAGCCTCAAGAGTTGGTTTTTACTGCCAAAATTCGAAATTAAACAAAAGAACAACAAATAAAATGGCATTTCTCGCCGGACTTTATCGGTACCGGCAGTTTTCCTCACTTCCAATTCAATTGAATTATAGCTACTCTTGGAGTTGGTGCCATCACTACCCATATCCGAGTTATACCACAAATCGCTGGCTCAGCAACAGTGAGTCGATTAGGACCGAGTTTCCCGTAGAAAACGCGTACGATATATTAGAAGTAGCAGAGACTAGCTCATTTGCCGAAATCAAAGCTTCTTTTCGCAAATTAGCTAAGGAAACTCACCCTGACCTCGTCGACTCTAAGAACGACTCCTCTGCTTCGAAACATTTCGTTCGAATCCTCGCTGCTTATGAAGTATTATGTGTTCTAGCATTTTTTTTCTCCCTCTCTGAGTCTCACTAATCGCGTGATATGAATGCATTTCTGACATTATCTTATTAATGGATATCAAGTTTTGTTTGATCAGAGGAATCGATGCTAATATTTCTGCAGCAATTTTTTTTTTTTTTTTTTAAAACAAAGAGATTGCATTTCAACTTCGATGTTAAATTATAGTTGATAGGCAAGAGACTAGAATGGTTAATGAAATTAAGGTAATTTAGAGAATTATTTGTAGCTTAAGCAATAACATTTGATTGGGTTTCATGAGGCACGATTAAATGAACTAATTATGAATGAGAAACTTTGGTAGAAAATGCTTTGTTATGAACATTTTTATTGACACGAGGAATTTTAAGGGCTGAATTGACATATAATTCAAGTTCAAAGTAGGCAATATCACCTTGCAGGAATTTCATTACTTATGCTTAATACTAGAATATAAAGGATTCTGTTTTACCAGATATCATTCTGTCTGTAACCTATACTCTTTTGCTTTACAGAACCCATGTATATAGTGTAATTTGGCAAGTCTTGTGATGCTGGAAGTTTTTGTTGGTAGTTGTATCGTTTAAAGGAGTTCTTGTTGTTAGATGATTTTGTACATGTAAATGTTATTCATCCATATGGAGCCGCATTGTTGGTAATAATAGTATATGTTATTGAGGTCTAATTTTTTTAATATATCAAATCCTGACTTCGAAACATAATTGATGACACATTGCAGATACTTTCAGACTCTAAGAAGAGGGCACATTATGACCAATATTTGTTAGCTCAAAGGAAGCCTATGCAAAAACAGTTTAGAAAAGGTTCAAAGTTGCAGATGTATGAATCCCATAAGGCAGCTAATAGGCAAATGGAAGTTGTAGAATGGCTGAAATGGTATAGATTTGCTGTAAATGATATATTGTCCGAGAAAAAGGTGATAGTTGGGACAGGCTATGTTGATGTACTTCAAGCAAATTTTTATTCTGCAATACATGCAGCGTATTACGGTCCTGTTATTGAGTCCATTGACCTTCTTCCTGACCGTTTTGAAGCTGAGGAGAGGTCTTTGTATGAAACTCCAGAGGTTCTTCACTTGGTGTCAGGCCGTGATCTTTTTGGAATGGTCTGCTTGGTTAATGATACTCCCAGATTGTCTTTTGTGTGCAATAAGAAACTGACTCCTACATCTGATTATTTGGGCATAAGTCAGCCGATTGAAAATGCTAGCTATAGAATGAATTCTGATGTATTAAATGATCAAATTCCTGAACTACAAAGTGAGAATATTATCAGGGATGAATCAGATGCATATAGAGATTTAGAATTGCATGTGTCCGGAAGGGTGGTTGCTGTGGCCACCAGGGTCCCTCCTAAAGGCTACCGTGATGGAATTCAGCATAAAGATGCTCAAGATCACATACATGTTTTTCTTACTTCAGATGAAGATCCTGTGCATACTGGTGAAGGGTTCTCTAAGGATTCCCTTCTGGATGGTGCAGTTGGATTAAGGATTCCACTTGGAGTGATATCTGGTTTAAGGACTACCCCAGAAGAGGGCTCATGCTTTGTCTACAATAGCAGTGGTGCAAAAACGCATGTGATAGTAAAACATCGGACATTTCTGGTTTGTAAAAATAGTCTCTTTCAGTTTTCATGCTTTTTGGCTTTCATCATTGATAATATGCTATTTTTCATTCTACTTTTTAGATCTTCAAGTTACTATACTGAAGAAATATATTTGACACCTTGAAAAGTTTTGGCTTCGGTGAATTCACACTAGATAGTGCAAACATATTTGTATTTAACCATCACTGCCTGCTTAACTTAGAATTATTATACTTGCTTATATTGTTGTATTTATGCATGTTTCATTTGCCTTTTACTGTTTGTTGACATTTCTTTTGCCCTTGTATTCAAGGTTAAACATATGCACTGGTATCAACTGGGAGATAAAGTTTCTGTTTGTGAGTGCAGATCTACTAGAGCCCAGTTACCTCCTAGCAAGTAAGTTGTGCCAATTATACGAAGTTATGCCATCAAATGTTTGCAGACCAATGAAACCTTACCTCAATCATTTAGAGTTGGTGAAATGATAAGCATTTTATGGTTGATGACCTTCTAATGTGATCCGTTTACAAGGTATTTTAGTGATATTTTTAACATGTGCAAGAAATGAGCTTATATTCCTTGCATGAGGAGTATGCCTCATGGTCTGCTTTTTGCTTAGAACTGACTGTTCATTCTTTTAGCTGTAATGAAAGTGGTGGAGGATTTTCTGAAATTATATGGCACACTGCTTCTTGTGTATCAAACCTCAGAAGTATTTGTTCTTTTATTGGTGTAAGTAATATGATTTTTCCATTTGAACTAGATTTATTGTGGCTCATTTTTTTTTTTAAAAAAAATTCTGATTGCACATGATTGATGTTACTAGCCCCTGTAAAGTCCTTTTTTCTTTTTCAAATTGAAGTTGGTTTTAGTTGGCTTTTAATGAAACACCGTAGGGGCCAGTTGTGTTATGCCTTAATCGTTTTAAGCTGCTTGCTTATCAACATTTGCCACAATCAAGTTGCAGTTGAATAAGAGTACAACTATTCCAAATTTTTATTCCTGAATATCAACTGTTTTCTTTGGCATAGTATAGGGAATCATCTAGCTCTTTTACTCTTGTCCAAAGCTTCCACGCATACTTCTTCTTTGATGAATTGGTGCAACAGGTTTTGGTTGTTTGAGCCTCGGTGTGGCATGCATGATGTGGGTGGTTGGTATATTGAAACATTTGGCAAAGATAAAAAGGGCCGGACAGTCCTGCGTCAAAGGCATTGGGATGGCTTTGATGCAAGCGAACCGTTTGACAAGTAAGTAACTGAGATGTAGGGTAGAAAGAGAAAAGGGGATGAATTTCAATGTATTTGATGATGTCACTTAATTTAGAACTGCAAGTATTCTAATGTAGATATATAAACTTAGGTGAGAAGACATAATGTAATTTTGTTTGAAATGAAGTTTGAAATTTATAAATTCCACTAGTTTAGGACCTTGTATATGTTTGCGAACCAGCATTTTCACCTAGAACCTTGTATCATATATTTGTTGTTGACATTACTTTACAGGTTTGTTTAGTGTATTGGATCTTAATAGACAAGTATACATTAATTTAATTTTCGCTGACTACAGTTTTCATATACCATCAGATCTGGTATTGCATCATATTTGGTGAATAAATTTTCTTTTTGACTTTTGAAACTCTTATTTGTACTTCTATTATCTGCAGGAGGCTGCACCCAGCAATGTATTTGCTTGCTCTTGCATATAGAACTCTTGATCTTGAAGATGCTAAGAAAAGGAAATGGAGAGTTAGGGATATTGTTGAAGTGCCACTGTCAAAAATTCTTGGCTGGTGCAAGAAACTTGTTTAAGAGGATACCGTTAGGGACTCTTAGAACTATAAATGCTTAAGCCCAGTGACATGTTGACCTCATCTCTGAGGTCAACAGTGGTTAGGCTATTCTATCCAATGGATCGGGGCCATAGTGAAGTTAAGTCATGACTGGCAACAAATTCTGCTAGATGACTCTTGGATATCTTGAAAGATCTAAATTCTTAGCCATTCTAAAGAACTTGTTCAGTAGGGGTATCTTTGAGGCTATGAGGGTATGAAAAGATGACTCATGTAATTGTTCCAGGAGCGGTTTGCCATTGTGCTGCTATTCTTGTGTCTGCACTGATCTCTAAAAGCAAACTGTTTTTACTCACTGCAACAGTGTTGTTAAAGTTTTTTACTGGCATCATTCATCAGGCATCAGAGGAAGACGAGATAAGTATTAAGGTGGAGAAAGAGAGTAGTACAAGCTTCCTTTGGCAGTTCATTCAACTTTGAGTTTAGTCAGATGGTTGCTGACATAGGAGGAGAAAAGTTAAAAGGATTTGATATGTACGCAGCTTGAGGTTAAGTATGATGTTCTGCCTCATATTGATAAATTGATTTTATGTTTTAATCATTCATTAGCTTCCATTTCATTTCTTTTTGGGACATTTTGTTTATGCCTGTTTCAATACATCGTCTAAATATTTTCTTTGAACTAAAGAAAAATCTTTGAATTTTAAGAATTGTTCCTCTTAATGCAAAATACAGATCACATTTATAATATGAAACTGAAAATGAAGCAACCTCCATTTTTGCCCTTTACTTTACTAGATCTTCCCATTTGCAGTACTGTCCACCTGCTAATGCACGATAGTATCTATCTCTGCAGTAGACTGGTCTTCCATCTGCAGCCTCTGCAGCTGCTGCAGCCAAATCATCATCAGACATTACTTCCGCTGGTAGCTGAAGTAATTCTTCCTTTCTGCATATTTACAAAGAAAATTGTGAGAATGGTACTATTCTAAATATTTTGGAGAGAGAGTTGGAATCTCAATGTCTATGTACCTTATATTGAAGTTTTTCTTGGTCTTTGAAGCTGGGACAATTGCAGGGTTCTCTTTTGTGGTCATGGTACTTTGAAAGAATTGCTCCACTGGCGTAGCAAATATGAATAGCAACGTGGCTGTGACAAGTAATGCTCCTGTTCCCACCAGTGTTTGTTTCAGCATTTTGATGACTGGCTTAACCTGGAAGCATAGATTTTTCCCATGAGATTCTTTATCTCTTAGTAAATCTATAAATTGTGGCATAGATACCTGTTTAACATATTGAGAAAATGTAAAAGCACTTTAAGCAGACATCTCCATACCAAAAATACATGGGCATTCAATTGTAAACAAAATATACTTTAATAGATTGTAGTGTGTTTTTATTTCTGTGCTGCAAATGTTTTGTAATCTAGTACATTATGTGCAGGTGGAAGTTATAGGGTTCAGTGCATTTAACTGCTCTAGGATGTATAATATACTTTCATATATGGAATTAAATACACAGATGATCTTTTGTGCTGGATTAGTACCTTGTAAGCACCCAATAGTCTATCACGAGCTAGGACCTGTGAGGAAAAAGCAATATGTGTTATTTCTCAGTAGAATTATGTATTCCACAGATATAGTATCCAGGTCGGTTTTCTTTTCCATCGTTAGGATTTCTTGGTCTTTCCAGTGTGAGTTTACAAACGAAACTAGGAGAAGGGGTAATTTGAGTACTTCCAGTGTAGTTACTATTTTGCCTCTTTTGATATATATGCGATGAAGAAGTTATCTATACTGCTATTCCAAGTTTCCAACATGCTCAATTACTAAACAACTTCAGTTGACTATTGTTTAAGGTATTGACAACAGTCAAATTTGATACTTATTCCTTTTTTTCTTTTTGGTTTTTAATCTTATTTCTTTGATGGGAACATTAACCTGGTACTTGTTGAAATGCAGATTTCAGTCCATGATTAGACACATCAGGTACTTTAACTGGGAGTCTTAATCGGAGGTAAATGAGCAGTTTTTACTTCTCTGCATTTGTGTATACATATTGCCTATCATAGTATCAATATTTCTCTTTTTCGTGGTCCTTACTATATCTCTTAAAATATCTCATTACTGGTTGGGTTATCACACTTATTTTATACTTGCTGTCTTGAATTTTGTTATGTTTTATGAAAATTTCTAGGAAATGTACTTCTTGCCAATTGACACATACTTATTCCGTGTCAGAAACATTGTGAACCATTGCTCCAATGTATATAATACTAATTACTTTCCAGAA
The DNA here is from genome assembly GCF_022201045.2 of Citrus sinensis. Classification (NCBI taxonomy): domain Eukaryota; kingdom Viridiplantae; phylum Streptophyta; class Magnoliopsida; order Sapindales; family Rutaceae; genus Citrus; species Citrus sinensis. Next base: position 4,162,614 of record NC_068562.1, read on the forward strand.
GCCTTTTTTTTTTTTTTTGGAGAAGCTAAATTGCATAGAACATCTAATAAACACTACATTTATAAGTTTTTATTATTTTTTATTATTCATCTCTATTTCTAGAAGTTCAGTCTTTCCTCCTTTATTTTTTCCATCTAGGCTGTCCTTCAAGTTAAAAGCCTGAATATAAATTTTGGTCAATTCACTTGCTTCCCCGTGTTATAGCTGTTGAGAGTCTCTTTCTCTTATTGGCAAAAGGTTATCCGCATTAATTACAGATACCCTGAATCCATGAATTAATGAGAAAATGCTGTATGTTCCTGTCCTCAGTCATTTACTTAGGCTTTCTACCTGATAAAGAGGAAAGTGAGAGACAGATGTGCAAGATGTGCTAACCTCTGGTGGCTTTACCCACATTCGTCCATCATACCATCCACTTTCTTCATATGGTATCACTGCTGATAGAAGTCTATCGCCAACGTAACTCCATCCCTGCAATATGCAAAATTAAATGGTTCAGTATAATTAAACTATTGCAACAAACTTAAGAGGTTGTAATAAATTGAATGTAGTGCATGGCCGCCACGGAAGCTATTGAAAGGAATAACTACATTATGGAATAGAATAAGCTGATCCATAGAGAGTAATGATGGAGACACAAGCAGTTTGGATTTCTACAATTTCTCTGGTTCTGCCTACATCTTCCTTTACTTGGGTCAGTTGAATATGTTGTCTCTGTGCTACATATGTAAGTGTCTAGGTTTAAATTGAACGACTCTCTTGAAGGAACATTAGGATGCCCATGGGTGGGGACTTTGCTGCTAAAAGACTTGATTTCTCCTCTGGTTTTGCTGCCAAATCATTTGATATGTGAAGTCAATTATGTATGATAATGTGGAGAAATTTCACTGCTGTGCCCCTGCTAAGGCATTTGCTTAACAAAGTAATCGTCTGTTATCCAAACTGTTTGGCTGGGATGCTTTTCCAAGCTAATGAAATGGATTCCAATGAACAATGGACAGGTATGCATACCAGATATATCCGTAAGACGATTAACGATGCAAGGAAAAGAGTTCCTGTTCCAGCTGCTAGCACAAATCTCAGGGGTTCCTGCGGTGATTAAATCAATGATATTGTAATAGTAATAACTGGCGAATTTTCAACAAATGAAATTTGTCTAGCTTATTCATATATGTATTCTCATCTTGATAAATGTCTAATAACAGTCTTTTATCTGATGTTTCAACTTCCCTATATAGTTTTGAAAATCACTGCATGTACACAGCCTCTCTTTCTATTTCTGTGATTTGTCCCTTTTTTATTTAAAAAAAAAAAAAAAAACAAGATTCCGAATGTCTAACAGAAACCACCCCAAATTTGTCCCATATGCCAGCCTGTGGTGACGAGGAATATTTTTCGGATCAGCAATAACACTAACGGGTTCTTCCATAGTTACAATGTACTATTATTACACCGTTTACTTGTAAAGAAAATTCTCATTTTCAACTTGCCCTTGAAGGATCAAAGCTTGCAGCTGCAGTTGGAACTCCAAGAACCATGAAAGCTACTAGCCAAAGACCCCCAAGACGAAGGATAAATGGCCCTTGTCCCAGTTCGCCCCAAGAGTATAGAACTCCATCTTTCAGAGAAGAGTACTCGTTCACCTACAATAGAGCCAATAATTGTAAGTACTATGGTCAATAACATGCAAGATCTGTTGTGTCTGAATCTACCTTAGACTCGTAACATGCTCCTATTTTAAATTAGGACCGACCAACCATAAGCATGAATTTATTATCATATATTCATTTATGGCATGCAAGACGTGTGAAACCTATATATACTCGAATATGTTTCATCCGTCTGTGATGCTTTTCACCCTTCTTTCATGTTTTCTTTTAATGTTGTTTCTTAGTTCGGTTCAAATCAGTGGCAGATTTACGTAACCCTCGCTGGCCCCTGCTATGATATGGACTGCATGATTGTTTTTGCCTGAAGCTTTTGTAACTACTAAATTGGCAGTCTGGTGAATCTTCTGAAAGTATATTTCTCTAATATAATCTTCCTAATCAATAGGGACCAATGAAGTAAAACATGTGCTTTTGAATCACGAGTTACAAGTGCATGCATACATAGAAACTTCAACATACCGGTCTTTGCTCAGAAGGCACCTCAATTTCCAAGCCAGGTTCCCAACTCCTGCCAGCAGAGCTGCTTGTCCCTCCATTTGTTTCATCTTTTAAGGCCCTTACAGAGACCCCCCAGGATGACTTTCGAGCTTTGTAGTTCTTGATTATAAATGAACCATAGCTGCTTCCAAGCTTGACTTGCGCTGCACTCGGAAGTGTAGAGCAATAGGCATTTAGTCTGATCATTTATTTTGTGGAATTGCAGCAGCTTAAGACCTGAACTAATTCCACTTTCGGATTCAGTTAAGCGTGAGCATTGAAGAAAAGACGGGGAACAAAGATTTTTAGGTCACTACTTAAAACCGATAGCCTTTTTTTTTTTTTTGGTTGTGGATTCAGGGACCGCATATAATTTTCATGGAGGAAAATAATGCATACAAAATCTTTCTGTAGCATTTGTGGAGTAAAGGGAAGCTGGAGACGGGGACCCCTTTCTGACCACGTGGATGTAAACGTTGACCAATTGCTAACTGCCATGTAATTAATGGGCGGCCCAACTGGTTTGTAATTGTGTAAGCCTTGTGTTAAGGGCCTTGTTGTTTTATATATTTCTTCTTACACCATCCATCCATTTTATGGACTATTACCTCGATTATCCAGAGGTTTAGTGAGTTACGCTATATCTTATTGTTATTTGGGTGGCCATTGGCCTAGGAGCGGCTCGTGCAAGGATGTGGAAGTTGTCACCTTACACGTTGTTTTGTAAGAACTGCTCGTGCTTCCCACAAGGATTGGATAAGGATGATGTGTGGATGAACGGACGTACAATCTCACACTGCTACTAGCAGATTGTATAAAGAAGATTTTGACGGATTCGAATTGTGGCAATATATATAGAAGTATAAAAACACACCAAATCTTCTGCGAATTTAGAAGAGAGTAAAAAAAATAAAAAATAAAAAGGTGAGGGATTAAAAAAAAAACAGAGAAGATAACACCGGAGTTTGGGGGGGGGGGGGGAACAAGTGTAAATGGAGAGAGAAAATATAGAGGGAGAAAGTTTTAGGGTGGGTTTATACGTAGAGAGAAAATATTAGAAAATATTAAATATTTAATTTTAATAAATCAATTATCTCAAATTTAATGAATATGAGTTAGTGTAGAATTAAAGATATTTTTAGGAGGCTCCTAAATAACTAGAAAGTAGTAGATCCATAGTGTGTATAATTGTAATTAGCAATAACTTCAATTATTCTTTTTCTCTCTTCACCCTTGTTTAATTTTCTTGTTTAACGTTGCTAATATATTATAGAGATCTTTCAAATGGCGAATGCAATAGTCATGTCACTGGAATTTTGTATCATATTTTGTTTGTTTAAAAATTCTCATAATTAATCTTGAAACGAAATCATTTTTAGCCATGAATAAATACTTAAATAGGAATTAGGAAGTATCAACAATTCTAGGGTACAATATCCTGAAAGAGTTTTTGGCAATGACATAATTACTACTGTCAAATCTCAAATGAATGAGTTGGATTGTTGAGGTGTATGTGTGATCTAAAGTATCACACGAGTCTAATTTTATCTTCCGAAAGTTGAAAGTAACTCCCTCCGAGTCCCGGTAATGACCAAGGACATTACCATGTAAAGTGAATCAGACGGCACGGGGACGGGGTAATTAAAGGTAATGGTATGGATTCCAAAATACTAATAAATGCTTAGTTTAGGACTTGACTCAGGAACGGGCTCAAACGCGTCAGGTAAAGCAAATGTTATCCTAATTACTGTTGCTTGTTTGGTTTCTTCGCACAGTTCTTCGACACGCAACTTCTCTTTTCTTGTTTTTTCAAATATCGTTACCGAACTCGAATTAACAATCTCTGAATCTCGCCAATGAACGAAACGCTGAACAATTCATCCAATCATTTTAAGTTTGATAAACAATATTCTTTATCGCTTGTCCAACACAGCAGTCAACCCAGTTGATGTGACACTGGCACTATCTCTGCACGAGTCCAGTTAGTTATTAATCAACGTAAATGACAAAAACATTTTGACAGTATCTCCTTAATGCCCACTCATTCTGTCCTTAGAGAATTGTTGATTAATGGATTCCAGCTAGGCCCGACAACTCAAATTTAGTCTTTGTTAAAAAGAGTTCGGCATAGCAGAGCTCGAGGTGTTACTTTACGACAGGAAATCTGAGAGCACAGTCCTCAGGTTTTCCGATTCATGAAGTTGAGTTAATTGTGTGAGAAGGCATTCGTTACATGATTGAATTATTAGATTTTTTTTTTTTTTTGCTTTAATAACTTTTGGGTCTGAAAGAATCGGTTGCCATTCCTTTGATGGGTTACTGTGGGGATGGTTAATTAGATTGCATTGAGATGGACCCTAAGGATTGTCCCGGCTGGCTATTCTAACTTGGGTTCAGATGCCTTACAAAATGTCATCCTAGTTTAAATCGTGCCACTAACTTAAATTAAAATAAAAAATTTTTCATAAGAAATAAAAATTGCCGTGGACTCAAAAAAAAAAAGGGGGGGGGGAAATAAAAAGGGTTGGGTAAAAACAGAAAAGAATCAGAAACAGTGTAGTGTTGACCGTTGTTGTTGTAGTAGTGCATATAACAAAAGTAAATGAAGACAGACAAAACAAAATCCACCCACCCCTAGATTTTCTGTGGAATCCATTTATTACCGAATCTCGTGACATTTTGGTAATTCAACACAAGCGCCCCTCTCTCCGTTGAAAACATTCCCGCCGCGTCCTGCTTACTACTATATGTACATTTTGCAAATTGCTGCATCGTCAAGCAATCATTTAATTATTTACTCTTTTGCATTCATCATTATTCCAGAGATTTTGACTCGAGAAACAGGATGAAAGGCGGCAAATCCAATAAAGCAAATTGGAGCTTGAAGTCGAAGATTGAGTTACCTTTCGTCTTCCTCGCTTGCTTGTTCTTTTTCCTCGCTGGTCTCCTCGGTTCCTCTCTCCTCTCTCAGGTTTTTCAAATACTGTTATTAGATCTGCAAGATTTCCGATAATTTTCTGAATTGCACGGTATCCTCTGTGTATAATGTCTCTGGATTATATATATAATGCAATATGACTTATTTTGTTTCTTTTTCGGAAAATTAATTTAATTTTGCAGTTGATTATATATTCTCTAATTTATTGGCAGGACGTAACCGTGGCTAGGCCGAGTGCGAGAGTGGTAGAGTCGGTGAAAGATGAATACGAATGGATGCCGCATGGACAGGCTGGCGATGACTCTGTTACGAATATTCCCTTTCAGGTTCTGTCTTCTTCTTCTTCCCTTTTTTTAGTTTATATCCGTTTATTTCTTTATTCATTTTTTTTTTATTCCAGTGTTTTCTGATTGATGATGACAGTAATCTAATTATTTTGGATGTTTGGAAATACTGGATTTATTTAACAAGGCAGTTATAGATCTCAAGTGATAACTTGATGCTTTTGTCACAAGAAACAGTGATTGTTGTGGTATGAGTGGTAGTTTAATTACGTTCATTTTCAATAATAAACGAAAAACTTTTTGCCGAGAGAATAATTTTGGATTGATCTGGAAGCACTTGCTCACAGGTTGAATTTGGGTTAAAAAATATATTAATAAATAAAAGAAAAATATATTATTTCATTTAAAATTTAATCTTGAAATATATTATTAATTAACCACAACCATTCTGAAAATATGCTCCTTTTCTATCTTTTACCTACCTGATACAGGTTCTGAGCTGGATGCCACGTGCTTTATATTTCCCTAATTTTGCTACCCCAGAACAATGCAAAAGCATAATCAATATGGCCAAGTTGAACCTTAGACCATCAACCTTGGCTTTGCGAAAGGGAGAAACTGTTGACAACACTCAGGGAATTAGAACAAGGTATGTCCTATGTGCATGCCTATTGTCTTTGTTTCAGTATAAAATGATGTATATTTTATGAAGTCAATAGCATAACTCCAGGGGCTGTTTCGGTGACCCTAAGTTATTCCAATCATGTATTTTATATGAAAGTCTGGAGTAAGGACTGAACTTGTATCTGTTACCATCTCAATTAGTATTAAAGAATCTTGTATTTCAACTTAATGCACCAGCATAGTGATGCTAATTTGTTCAACTGGTAAAATATCCTGGGTTGATACAAGAGAACTGGCTTTTATCTTTTTTGAGCATAGCATAATTGGAAACTGAATCCCTACACACTCATGTGAGCGGATTTTACTGATATGTAGCATGCATCTGGCAGTATAGTTTCCTGCTTAGCGGATTTTTCCTGCAAATATGCTGTAAAAACCAGTTCTTTTTAATCTTTAAGTTATGTTAGTGTAAGTTACTCTATCTTGTCAAACAGCTCTGGCGTGTTTATTTCAGCAGCTGAAGACGAAAGTGGGACTTTGGATCTCATTGAGGAAAAGATTGCAAAGGTCACAATGCTGCCTAGGATTAATGGGGAGGTATTATTTCTTGTGAAGTTTATCAACTTTAAATTAAACTTTTCTGAAACCTCTTAATATTCTTTTGCAGTTGAATAGGAATACATGCAAATTTGATTAGCAGATTGCAATATTCTCATACTTGTTTTCTTTAAGCTGTTGGGAGTGGTTCATGACTTAATCTGTAGTTTTTTAATTTTCATTTCTGACTCTGGATTTAACTCCAGTCATGCATATATACCTTAAATTTAATAGAAATTGCAGGTTGAAACAGGTCATGTTCAATTTCTTTAATGAAATATTTTGTTTTTACCTTCTGCGTTTGAAGTGTGTTATACAACAGCTTTTACCCCTGAAGTTCGACCAAACTTTTTGAGATATTGAAGCTTAGACAGTTGTGGTATTCAATTGATTTGTGACTTTCATTGAGCTAGTAGACCTTTCATTTCAGCGCAATATTAAATTTGTTTGAGGAATCACCGTGTTTCAGGCATTCAATATATTGCGATATAAGATTGGGCAGAAGTATAATTCTCATTATGACGCATTTGATCCCCAGGAATACGGCCCACAGAAGAGCCAAAGGGTAATTTCATTTTTTTCTTTTTTTCCAGTGCATTAACATTGAGTTTATGATTTATATAACATACATAAAAGTCAACATGCCACACGTGCCTGTGCATGCAAATATAAACAAGCACTTGAGCCAGTAATTTGTATCAAATGCAAACATAAAGGGGTACTACCTACTGAAGTATCTGCTGCTCTTCCCAAATGCAATTTGTAAGAAGCCACCGCTGCATCTCCTATGATAACATTTACTTATTTGAATACTCTATGAAAACATGTGTCGGGGTGGGATGTACAGAAGTTTTTCATTAAAATCTGTAATTTGTATGACTTAATACTTGATTACAACGATGTTAATTACTGATTTAAAGTTTCCCAACAACAATAATAGTAGCGATGCTAACGATCACACAGGTTGCTTCTTTCTTGGTGTATTTAACAGATTTAGAAGAAGGTGGAGAAACCATGTTTCCATTTGAGGTAAAATCAACATTTCTGCTGTGTCTCCACTTTTGGTCAATCGTGTTCTTTGAATAACTATAGGAAATCCGCTGTTGGTTCATAGAATGGCATGAACGCGGATGGAAGCTATGATTACCAAAAATGCATTGGCTTGAAAGTGAAGCCCCGCCAAGGGGACGGACTTCTATTCTACTCGTTGTTACCGAATGGTACCATTGATCCAGTATGTATTCCTTTATTTATCTTCATATCGGAACTTATTAAATAGAAAGCATAAGGGATGTAGTCTAATGTGAACGAAATTAACTAGTTCAAATAATTCCAAAACGTGTTACTTTCTTTTTTGATTGGTACTTATGAGTGATGCTAATTCAAAATAGTATTTCACGTCTTTTGTTTAAAGTGATAGCAGTCATTGAATAAATTATAAATGGTATCATAATTTGTGGGTTGCTTTTTGCAGACATCAATTCACGGAAGCTGTCCGGTAGTCAAAGGGGAGAAATGGGTGGCTACAAAGTGGATTAGAGATCAAGAACAATATGATTAACTATTTGTATATTGATTGGTGCATAATTGAAAAAATTTTGTTTCAATCCCAGCATCCGAATGGAAAAGCCGCTCACTTCTGGCATCTACCATTTAATTTAATGCAATAAAAACACTACTTATTAATAGATTAAGATGCAGTGCTAATGGCATGGTCATAGTTCCAAGAGCATAGCATGTCAATGTTCCGCAAACAATTATGGCAATGGACGATAGTCTGCTATTAGATGAATATTCCCAACAAAAAATTTCACTGTTGGTGCTCCAAAGAGTATATGCTTATCTTTTACTTACGCTATGATATAATGTTGAAAGCACAGAAAGCTACAATACAGGACAAACACTTATTATTGCAAATCTGAGGTAGTGCAGACTATGCTACAGAATAAAAAAGTTAACCTCAGTGAAAGAATTAATATATCAATTTAATGTTTTGAATTGAATTATACATACCATGGATCCTCTGAAACTAATATTTAGAATCCCAAGGACTTCCAGGTCCACCTGCTGCATTTTCTCCAAACACTTGAGAGATATAGCTTCTCATAGCCGATCGCTTGCAGCGATTACCGACTATACACATCAAAATATTCTTCACCTAATCAGGGGCAAGCTTTTTTCTATAACTCAAAAATCTATTATTTAGGCCAGCCTTCTGTCTTAGCTGCTAAGTTGCTGTTCTTTCTGAGAATGTATATCTTGTATTTGAATTCATTGACCAAAAAATAACTCATCAATAAACTCCTTGTCTCTATGCAACAAACATCTACGAGGCTAGGAACCTAGCTTTAGCAATTATCAAAGCTGAACTTCTTGGCTTCATAATATCATTCCTCTTCTAAAATAAAATTCCCTCTTGTATACTTCCGTTAAAATTAGAAGGCAAGACTTTTGGATTTCACTTGTCGATCAAATAGGTGATAGAAGACAGATGCCAAGAATTCACTCTGAGCTACAAACACGATGGGGGTAATAACATCACAGTTTGTGCCAGTTTTGGTATGGTTGCTTTCCCCACCGCTTCAACACATGCATACACCCGGCTGCTATGAACAGCCCAAGGGCTGCAAATGCTACCATTGCTGCATTCTCAATGTTCCGATAGAAGCCCCGCTGCAACATTACCAAGGCACGTCTCAGAGCTCACATAGTTGGAAAAATTTAAGAACCAATGCTATACTGTAACAAATAAACTCAGCCAAGGATAGATTTAGACCCTATTTGGTATTGAAATGTTGTAGGTTTTAAGCCATATCTGCCATGGAAAATAAAGCTGTAATTATGAAATAAAAGTTTAGCGTGTAGTCACTATAACTTTTAAATAATAAATTTGACAAAAATAATAAAGATATTATAGGTTTTTTGTTATAAAAGTGTGGGATCAAATCAACTTAGCTTCCAAACTATAGCAGCAAGTGTTTAACAAACACTTTAATGCCATGGCTTAAAAACTACAACTGCCCGACCTTAATACCAAGCCGGGCCTCAATCATGTCCAAGTGCACAATCAACGGCTGAGGTATGACCTTCCATTCAGCAGGTTTGGCAACAATTACAAGGCCAATCCAATTCAACCTGTATTTTATCAGGTTAGAGAAAAGTCAACCAACCCTTAAATAACTGGGTTGGGTTGGGTTGAGTTGATTTGATTGGGCTTAAAACCAAATTTAATATTAATATTACATAAATAAAAAAATATAATAAAACATAATGAATTTTCTACCATGAGCATCAAGAAAAAGGTTAAAACAGACAGGTTTATTAATTGACACATGTCCTTGTATATTATTTTCACAGCAGTTGGGTTGGTTTAGGTTTATCAGCAAAGCCAACCTAATGCAATATGCTAGTAAAATTAAACCGATTAACCAGCCAAAAAACATTAACCCACACATATTTTACTCAAGCCATGATTGTTATAATGAAATGTCTTAGTCCGAGACACGCACCAGCAATAGGAAAAGCAGAATTGCTGCATTCGCAGGAGCAAGCGAAAGGCTTATCATCCCTCCACGCAACTCATTTGGCACATACCTGTGAACATAATGAAAAAGCAAAGGCATCAAATAATAACAACTCAAAAGATAACTCAGAATGTCACAAAAAGAAAAAGCATTTATTCAACATACATGGTCCTCAATCTTGCAAGCGAAGGTAGAATCAAGCCGACACAAGCATGAAACAAGCAGAATAGTGCAACTAAGATTCCTATTTCCTGTAAAGCACCAATAAATCATGTAAAATTTTACTTACTAGTGTCAGAAATCAGAAAAGATAAATCTGAGAGTAAATCTGAATTCATGAGATTCATGCTATCAATACCTGATAATCATATGCTATTATAGAGAAGACAAAGCCGAGTACAACAAATGCATATAATAAGCAATCCTCAGTTCGAAAAGATGATGGTCCACTAATGAGCCATGGAAATACCGTGCTTCCTAACATTCTTGCACCAAGCAAAGATGGGAATATCAACCCAAGATGCACTTCTCGCCCATCAGCCTAAAGTCACATGAATAAAATAATTCACATATCAGCAGATCACTATCTTCACTTTTACTTAACCCTTTTATCAATGATGTCTCAATTATATTAATGATTCATTTAACCATTTTTTCATATTGTAATGTATAATGTTGCAGGAAAAATAAAATAAAATAAGATAGAAGGTTACTAAAAGATTGGGGGGGGGAAGGGACTCTCTACAAATGGTTGACTTCATTCTCGGACATCAGGTTTGCATGTTTCAGAATTCAGATTCTCATTAACATTTTGCGGTAGCTGAAGAATTTTGACATGTTAAATTTGAACCGGTGCAAGATGCTGGTTCTTTACTTTTGGGGGCATCTAACTGCTGTTTAAGTATCATGGTGCTGAAATTTCATGGAAATTAAATTATTATCCTGATTAAAGAATTGCAGCCAATATCCTAATTTGTAGATTTTTCTAATGATATTTAGGTTCCACCAATCAAATGTTATAAAAAGACTTAAGGGCTAGCCATTGCCTAAATTTTCCAAGCTTCAAGAAGCACTAAATAAATCAAAAGTCAGTAGCAATTTTCCAGTTTTTCAAATTAGAGGCATGATCATACCACCAATGTAGGAGCCCACAGAATCCAGAATAGGGCAATGGAGAACTGAAGGCAAGCTTGAGCCAAAACCAAGAGCCATATCCTTTTATCTGTTAATAATAAAAAGTTTAGCGAAGATGAAAACTTCTCATGACACAAGTAGGTATTTAATCCAAAAGTGTATGGAAATAAAACTCTAAAGTAGATAATAAGCAATCCTGTATGATTTTAATAAGCATCCATAAAATTCTTTAGGAACTCTGGGAATGCCATGTTGGCACTTAATTGAAACAGAATCAGGTTGGATTACCATTCAACATGTGCATCCAAGAATCATGGTAAATTAAGAATAACATGAAGAGGCACTTTAGCATCCCTTGTACCCACTAAAATTTAGAAAACTAGTCTTTTTCAGATATAAAAGAAAACTTTGCAAGGTAATTACTTCAATACACTGACAATTTCATGCCAAAATTTGTGGATTCATAAAGGGTGACGAATTTAAATAATCAGATAATGATGTAACATCAGACACAATCAATCCTCTGGACTAAAAAGGCAATTTTTATGTTGCTACAACAATCAAATACATTGCCACAACTTTCGGGATTAAACTACGAGGTATTCCCTCTCATTTCTACTATAAAAGCAAAGAAAACAAGAAAAACCAATTGGATTTGTTTAATCATTGGTAGGATGAGCAGCAAAGAGATATCTATAGATTGAAAAAATAAACCTTCATTAATAGTGCAATAAGAGCAGTAAGGAAGCAGCAACTCCAGAAAATGTTCATTTCAATCATGGAAGAAATAACACAAACTTAAACAAATTTGATATCCCTTGCTGTTCAAATGAACCATGTCCATAAAGATTAAATAAGAACTGATAAACTGTCCAGGCAAAATCGTGTGACAACTATGAGTTTGCATTGTGTAGATTACAAAAGACAAAGCTTACAGTAAAACCAAACCCTTACCACCAAAAATATATGTAAAGAAGGAAGTTCTATAATCATCAAATGCCATTTTCGGATTTTCAGTCCATCCTCTGCTAACACAGATGATTCCTAATATTGACAGGAAGACAGATGCCGTGGAAGAAGGTACTACGCCTTTTTTCACATCAATACCCACTAGCCAGTTTGCGAGCACCTGACCTCCAATTAGGGCTGCCGACTCAAAGAAAGTCATTAGCCAAAATGTGTCACTCAAAATATCTTGCCTCTGCCCTTGCTGCAAAGAGAAATTATTCAGAAGATCATCACTTAAGCAAAGGGAGAATTCTCTATATATAAGTAATGTAACACATATAGGCCTCAAATTGTACAAGGGCAATTTGAGGAATGCAATAGCTAGATAAAAGTCAAAAGTAAATCAACATGGGACAAATCATGAGCCAAAATCATGTGTCCATATCAAATGCAGGAGAAAAGAGCAGAAAGTTTATTAACACAAACCTTTTCATGTTCAATAGCCACCCATGTCTCAAAATTAAACGAGAATATTGAGGAGGCAAGTGACAGGCAGATATTTGCAACCCAGACACTAGGATGCGCTGTAATACTTTTCCATACTCCAACAAAGAGGTGTAGGATGAAGAATATCAAACAGACTTTCTTTTGACCTCTTTGGACATGCACATAAATATCAATTTTGTTAGAGTTCAGAGAAGTCTGGAATTTGAACATAAGAAACAATATGCTATAAAGATGTTAGCGGAGTGCAAGACAAATAACCTCTCAATTTATCTCACAGTTCCAGTTTGATTTCCAATAAACAAAGCAATTAAACAGAAATTTCAGCATTAAAAGGACTAAACAACCGGTATTTTAACTTTAATATGGTCCATCACAAATACCCAACCATTTAAACACACGCACAACTCACTCTGTCTTCTATGCAATAAATAACTAATAAAATATAGGAAGTTTCAAGAACAAACACAAAACAATAAAAGCCTTCCACATAATTCTTTTTCCTCTGCTTCCATTCTAATTTCATATCAGTCAATTCATCGAGTGCGACACCGAAACACGCAATGCAATATTTTTGATCATGTATTACTTAGTGCGTAACTGATAACTGTGCCATACAAGCGATAAATAAAGACAAGTTTAACTTACATCAAATCAGAGATCATGCCTAGAAAGCTACCGACAAAGAGCGCAGCCGAGAATCCAGCACACAGTAACAACATCATTTGTTCCTTGGCCACACCATAATAAACCAATTCGTACTCTCCAAACACCGACCACAAGCCCTCCATCACTAAGAAAAAAGGAATCCGATTTCACATGAACTCGCAGCCAAACAGAGCCTAATATCAAAGCGTAATTTCAAAAAAAAAAAAAAGCAATTATAAAGTTACCTGAAGCGAGGGAGAAGAGGAGGAGGAAGTTACGCTGAAAGGGAACGAAGGATGAGGAGTTTGAGTGATCGAATAGAGAAGAAGAAGAAGAAGAAGAAGATTTGCTCGGAAGAAGGAAAATAGAGAAAAAGCATGAGAGAAATATAAATATATACAGAAAAGGACTCGGTTCCCAAACGGAACTCTCGATTGTTACTCCCATTTTATTTTGTAAAAGAACAACGAAAAATAAAGGCGTCGATTGATCTTTTTCAGGTTTAGATCATGAATTTGCTTGATTGCAAGAAATGTAAGAACTTCATAAGTGAGCGAGCTGTCACTGTTGAGTGTCAGATCCGAATGAAACTTTTGTTCCAGTGCTGCTCCAAACCGTAAAACTGCAGAAGAGAGCGAACGGAGCCTTAAAGAGGCATTGAAAGCTCACCGTTTTAGTAACACGGTGCGCGTTAGCTTTTTCATTATTTTATTTTTATTTTTTGTAAAAAGTAAAATATCTTCTTCTTCTTATTATTATTAATGCATGATTTACGAGTGAGTGAGTAGGCATTGAGCTTTAGCACATGCCTAGCGGTTGCGGAGGGAACATTCCTTGGACCACCTTGCCCTAAACATTAGTTGTCATTACAAGTTTCATCCGCCAAATTCCGATCGACACCTAAATTGAATAGACATATCATTTATTCACAATATTAGTTTTTTTTTTAAGGCCAATATTAGTATTAGTATTATTCTCACTTTATTTTGTGTATTAAGATCTCATTTAGTATAATTTTTTAAATAAAAAATTTATTTAAGTAGAGTTTTTACTAAAAATATTTTAATTGTTTAATTATCAATGAGAGCTTTTACTAAATATTGTAAAATTATTTCAATAAATAAATTTTTTGAAATTATATTATGAAATAAATGAAATAAAACTGTGAAATAAATTACGAATGTTTTAGTGCTTGCTTTGATGACTTATTTAGTCCAATAAGTTCTTTCCAAATTTTTTATTGTTGTTTGATTTTTTAATATAATTTTTGGAAATTAAACAAGTTATTTCGGGCTTTGGGATTAGAGGATGATTTTTTTAAATGTTAAAATATCTAAAATATCTTTTACTCATTTGACAATGTTATTTCATTTCTTTCATAACATATCTTTAAAAAGCTTGTCTATCAAAGTAATTTTATAATTTTTAATAAAAGCTCGCATTAACAACAAAACAACTAATTTTTTTTTTTTTGGCTGAAAGCTCTATTAATAAGATATATTTAAAAAGTTATACAAAATGGAGCTTTAAATAATTTAACAATAAATAAACTCTATAATCTATACTCCTAAAAATCTAAAATTTTGTTAATACAGATAAAATAACTTTTTTAATTTTTAAAAGCTCTACTCAAGATGCACTCCAAACACTGCTAAAAACTTTTAAATTAATTTATTAGATGGAATAAATATTTTTCTCCATTAGATAAGTTATATTAAACATACATTGGAGCTAGTAACAGTAATAATAATCCATTGTGATGGGGTGGACTCAGACTCATGCTTCCATGTCGATATATTTATTATCAATTTTTTTTTAAATAACTAAAATAGTATATTATAAATTGTAATAAAATGGTTTTTAAAAGTTGACAGAAGTTTGATTACATTACGAAAAGAAGTTTCAATAATTTTTTTTCAGCTCTAAGAATCTCAATTCTCAACATAATCACATCAAACCTACTCACAACCGAAGTCATAATCAATCTTAAAGTAAAGGGTGAGCTTATTTCAATCTACACATTTTCTCCTTACACTCTTTTTTTACTAACACTTTCTAATACACGCACACATATACGTATATGTATATTAAAATCAATTAAGTAACCTAATTTTCCTTTTCTTTCATGTCTCCACAGTTTTTTTTTTTTGCCAATTTGCAAGACAGAAATTATTCAAATCGATATTGTTATAACCTATTAAGAATTGAAAGGAACATAACTCGCCATCTAAATGCACAAAATATAGTCATTTGGGCTTGTAGTTCAATTGATAATGTCCTTAACATATATTAAGGAAATGAGTTCGAGCCCTGTAGACTTCATTCTCTTTGAACAAGGATATAGATTTCTCTTCATATACCAGTGGGAGTAGATTTTCAAGCTTAGTGTTTGACAAGATTTTCGAGCTTAATGCTTGAAAAACCTTTGGGTACGGTGAGGAAACATATGAATGAGGAAATGCCCTAACCTAAGAACTAAAATAATATATATACAACCAACTCATGCGAAACTAGAATGAGCAGAAACATATTGCTATTGCCATTGAACACGCAGTTAATCCTTTATTGGCAAAGACAACTAAAAGATCTACCAGCAGGCTAGCATATTTAACAGATTGATGCTTCCAAGCTTTGTAACTCCACATCCTTGATAGCTGAGAAGCTCAGAGATGTCTGAAGCGCCACTTTGATGGAAGTAATTGGAATAAATTGCATTTGTTTTGCCTGAATTAACCAATTTTCGGAAGCAATATTAGAAATATCAGAGCGCTTAACATCTGAAACGTGCAACTTGATTAAATTCTGAGTCGCAATCCATAGAAAGCAACGGCAGAGGTGAAAAATGCACCAAAGTTAAAAATAAATAAATAAACAATGAGGCAAATGATGAGCAGGAAGGAGAAGATATAAAATGTGCTTCCAGTGAATAATGATATCACTATATCTATGATTTGAATTACAAAAAGACACTAACATATTCATCATGTTCAGGAGTTTTTTCGCTCATGCACTCTGAAAAGCCAGGCACTAGGAAATCACAATTCAAGAAACATTGACTAATCAACAAAATCTGTACCGCATCCAAGGGTGTCTGGATCAAAGAAAGTCATCTATAAAAACCTTCAGGATCACGCACTAGCTCATCTACATTCCTTGAGAAAAGTGATAAACTACAAATAAGAAATAGGAACAAAAAGGAAAACTTTAAACTCATAAAATGTTGACCTGGACCAAGTATTTTTCATCAAATCACCTCTTGTCTACAGCACCAAGTTGAGCCACTTGATATGCCTTTAGATCACAAACTAGCTCACCACACGCTTCAGCATCTGCAGAAACCGGTTTAATATCTCCCTATACGAATGAAAACATGAAAAGAGTATGATCACACATTCTCTATGGTGGAAAGCACTGAAGAGATTGACTGTGTGCTTTCAAAATAAATACTTACACCAATACCATCTTGGATACACCCAGGGATGCTTCTAGAAAGAATAGTAACATACTGCTCCATAGCAATCTCTGGAGTCATATTCCCGAGTTGTTTCCATGCATTCCTAGCACAAAACAACAGTTTCCTCTATCAATCGGCCACTAGATTTGATATGTCTAGTAATTAAGCATAGCCCTCAAAGGAAAGACCTTAATTTGCTATTACATTAAGTTCATTCTATTAGCATCAACCTCTTACTTCAAATTTTGCAATGTTTTATGGTGCTCAGCATGCAGCTAACCAAGTTTTCATTTTCCCCTGAGAATCGAAGGCCAGTTATAATAATCAAAGTATCCTCAAATTTTCACAATTTTCAGTTTAGTCTGATAAATCTAAGATAAGTTATAACGCGAAGCGTAAGTAGATGATCAAAAGAAACTTAAACTAGGAAGAATATAAAAGGCAGCAACATAACAGAGAAAATGAATTTATACCCAAAAGGGACAGAAAACAGAGAGAAAACTTCTCATTGTAGATCACAATGACGGTCTAAAACAATAAGGGAATAAGGAATTACTTTTCTGATTCCAGACATTTCACTAATCACACTAGTAATTCCAACCCCCTCCCGCAACTCCATTTTGATGAACATTGGTAAAACTTCCATTACTCTATTTATTCATGCTTTAAGCTCTCTTCTTCAGTCCTCATTATTTGGCCGTACAAGCATTCATATCTGTTTCTTAAAATTCTACACCTGCCAATACTGCATGTGGGCTGTGGCTCCAATTTCGGAACACTCATGTTTGAGTCTATTAAATGGTGTTAACTAACTAGATCTCATGACTTTAATGGCGCAGTCATTTCTCATAAACTCAAGCCCGGTCAAAAACAGACGAGCCCCTAATCAACATTCGACCCAGTACTAGTGATGCTCTCGACAGACCAAGAAATTTAAAAAACTTCAAACATTCTAACAGAAACAAATTTAAATTCATATAACGGGATTGCTTTCCAAACCAGTAACTTAGTTTGATCAAACATATTATTGTTATCATATAAGCAACTTAGTTTGATCGACCATACTATTATTATCACATAAGACAGCATTCCAAAATAAAATGTTTCAGTTACAATTGATGCAGCAAAGATCCTAAAACAAACCAACAAGAAACAAGCTAAAGCTATGCACAATACAGTATATAAGAATAGGGAAAGAAGAAGTTGAATACCAGTTTGCACGAGCAGAGACCTTCAATGCCATGGGTTGGGGCTCGCGGCAAGGACCGACAGTGGCAATCTTGTGAAGTCCATACAACTGCATCTTCACATCACTGCCAATACTTGAAATCCGACCAGCATTACATTTATTCCCAACAAATGCCACGGCCGCACCAAAAAGCCTCTCTAGCTCAGTTCTCTCTATTCCCTCCCAATCGTCATCCTCATCAAACGACACCAACTTCACATCATCTTCCTCATCCCTGTTTCTCTCACCAATCTCATTATCACAATTACTCTCTAAAACCTCTATCTCTTCACTTCTGGCCATTCCCACCTCAGTTATAGCGGACTCTGACTTAACTGCGGCGATATTTTCACTCTCAAAGAAATTACTTCTATACACCAATATCTGTTTGCAATTAAAAATACTACTCTCGCCACCATCTTCCTGATTTTTGTTTGCTTCATCGACCTCATTATCGCAGTTACTCTTTGAAACCTCTGTCTCTTCACTTTCGGTCATACGCGTCACAGTTTTAGTTGACTCAATTTTTGCCATCTTTTCGCTCTCAAAGAAATTATTTTTGTCCATCAACATCTCTTTACAGTCAAATGTACTACACTTACCACCATCATCTTTTTGAATTTTGCGTGCTTCACATTTACTCTCTAAAAACTCTATCTCTTCACTTCTGGCCACGCTCACTTCGTCTTTAGTCAAACCTGTCCCAAATTTGGCGTAACTTTCACTTTCACCACCACCAAACTCACCAAAATGTTCTTCAACAACTCTCTCCATCTCGGCTTCTTTTAAAACCTCATTGTCGCCGATCTTGACATCATCACATGATCCACAACAATCATCGAGTAAAATCTTTTCTTGTGTTTCTGACCCACCTTCTACAACTTTTGCAACAAAACCATGCGTTTTCTCGGTTTCGGAACCACGCTGCTCACAAGTAACCACCTTTTGAATAAAATGTTTGCAGGGTTTCAACCCAGACACGAGATCACAGTCACAGTTGGTGGAAGGAGAAGATGACAAAGAAAAAAGCTTAGCGAGGAAGAAAGAAAATATAAGAGAAAAAGCAATGGGCAAGACAAATTCAAGAAAAACTTCCATGACTCGGTAAAAGCATTCACTGAGAAACAGAACAGGGAAGAAGAAAGGATACAACTTAGAAGAGATAGTGTTTTGCTTTTGTTTTGTTTTTTTTTTTTTTTTAACGAAAAATAAGGAGGGGATTTTGCAGCAGAGAGGAAAGTATATTCGGGGATTTAACAAATGAATGCTATTTAGCTGTCGGTCCCATTTTGTTTGCTGGTAAACCAAGGGAGAGTATTTGAAAGAGACTTCTCCACTAACTTGGCCCCCCTCCACTGTCAGCCATGGGAGGAAAGAGAATTTCGAGCGGTGGTTAACGCATGTTTGGAGACTAATCATGAATATGAAATTAGCCCAGTTTCTTTACGAAGCTGTGTTACTTACTTCTGCCCAGTTCTTTATACCTATATCTTTTCTTTGTTAACAAGTTAACAAATAACAAATATTTCATTTGTTTTTATTAGAAGAAGAAGAATCCTTCTGTCGTTTTTTAATATTTCCAGAATTCCGGTACGTTGAACTTAAAAGAAAATAATTATGTGCATGTTAGAAAACCTTCAAATAATTGTACCATTTTAAAGGGGAAAGAAAACATACAGAGTACCAACTTTGACGGGTAGAAGGTCCATTTCATTTCAATATTCTCACGGCCATTTTACTTATTCCAATTACCAAATGGTCTCTACTACTAGTGGCCTAAGCCATTCTTGCATGGCTTTAATCATTCATATGCGCCGACAATTCTTGTCCCTTACCTCATTACCTGCATCATTTCTGTGTAAAATTCGGTCGGCGGATCTAACTTGTTCAGTGTAATAATTATGAGGAAATATCAAATACTACACATTAATAATTGTAAGCCGTACGACAGTTTTTTTTTCCTTGTTTTAAGTCACGTGATGTTCTTTTTTTTTTAATGAAAAACTCATTAAATCACGATATAAAATCTTAAACATAACAACTTAATTCCTGGAAAAAGTCTTCACCCAAAACAAAAAAACTGTTGCATTAGAAAATAAACTTAACTAAACCACCCATAATCTGATTAAAATTTCATGAATGAGATATTCCATTTCCTAAAGTCATGAGTTGATACGGATAATTATTTTATTTCAACTATAATCTAGAAGAACTCATGCCAAGAACTTTGCTGTCATTGAATTAGTTGAGTACCATACAATAGAATATGACTCAATAACTACTAGAGACAGACTGATCTCTCTAGTGAGCCGTATACTAAAGATAAAGCTTCCACTTCCAACACATTGACACCACATAACAATAATAATGCTAATAATTTTCTCTGCCAACATAGCTGATCCATCATGATTTTGTATGACCACTTAGGGATGGCAATTGTGCCCGCAAATTCGTCCGCTAAAATCCGCCCACTGTGTATAATTTTGCGGGTTGCGGGCGGGTTTGGTATTACAAATTGAAACCCGCACTTGGATGCGGGTGGGTTTGGTATTATCCCAATATCTGACGGATACCCACATGGATATCCGCTAGACCTGCGATGTTTTTTGAAATATTTTAATTTAATTTTAATTGAAAAAAATTTAAATCTAAAATATATATAAAGAAAATAATGCAATTATACAAAGTGCCAAATAACTAAAGTGTTTTTGTATGGCCTTTTTTTTTTAACTTAATGCATGAATTATTTCATCATTATTATTATTTTTTGGATTAATATTTGAAAAGTATTGTTCTTTGGAAAATTTAATCTTAATCATTATCGTAGACATCATGTTGGATGAGTGCTAATGATGGTGAATGAAATGAAGATGTTCTTTTGGAGCTTTGTGTTGGATGATAATATGAAATATAATTGTTATTTTTAGATACTAGTTTGTGGTTTTTTTTTAATGGATTTATGTATTTTATACTTAAATTTGAGAATTTGTGTTGGACTGATGTTGGAATTATAATTTTTCATTTACATTCGTTAAATTTAAAATTGAGTATATTATGTAGAATTTGAGGTTATTATTGTAAATTTATATATTGAATATTTGTGATTTTAAATATACAACCCGCAAAAAATCCACTGAATACCATTGAAGGTTTAATAATTGTTAAAACCCGCAAATGGTGGATTTTTTTTAAAAAATTAAAATCCGCTACGGGTTGCGGGGTGGATTTGGTAATTTAAATTTTGTGCGGATTTGAGTTTGGTAATGACAAATCCACTGCGGGCAGTATCTATTGTCATCCCTAATGACTACCCCATGATGTGATCCAATTATAATTGGATTATAAACTTGTATAAATTTCACAATGAATTATTGCACGATGATTTTATCATCCCTCGTTCGCAATTTATGAATGTTAGAAAATTTTACACAAATAGTTATTTTTACACACGGTTTGTGCAACAGTAGTGCTTTCTTTATATATATATATATATACACCAGTGGAATGGACTGAAGTTGCCAGCTGTGAATTATATGTAGTTCATGTTTTCGATTTGCGTACAAATTATCACCAAAACCTATTTATTTAATTATTTATTTATTACTTTCCAAACAAAATATATTTAGTTATCACTTCCCAATAAAATGAAAAAAAAAAATTATCTATCGCTTTCACTCACTTTGGCTGGGTTCAAAACTTCTGCAAAGTGCACTTGTCACGGTCACGCACTATCTAAAAATCAGAAAGTCCAGCGACCCACGCATGTTCTTGTTATAAAGTCCTCTTATAATAAGTAATTCAGCATCGTAATAAAATAAAGACTGTAAGTCAACAGATACAAAGAAAAAAAATATCAATAAAATAAGTTAACCGTGTACTTTCATCGTCTTTTAATTTGATTTTCATTAGGGATTTTTTTTTTTTTTTTTGAAAAGAAAGTATGCCTTTCGATTGATTAGCTTAAGAACAAGTACATAATCTCCTGTGGAATTTCATCCAACCAAATTACAGTTTCCTTCTTTTGCAAAGCTAACTTTGCTAATGAATGAGCTGCATAGTTACAATCTCTAGGGGAATGTTGAGCTTTGAAATTCTGGAAATTCTGCAGATTTTCCTGAATGTCAGAGATCAACCATCCAATTTCAGTTAAGCTACTGGACTTCTTGTTGATTAAGTCAATAACTTCTAATGAATCTGATTCAAAAATTCCAAAAGTAATATGAGCTTTTTCAGCCACTTTTAGGCCCCATTCCATAGCTGTTGCCTCCGCCATTGCCACACTACCAGGAAGCCTCAGACTTTTAATTGCAGCTGCTCTGCAGTTTCCATCTGAGTCTCTCACCACAACCCCCAACCCTGCCATTTGATTCTCAACATCCACAGCCGCATCAACATTAACTTTTTGCCATCCATTTGGAGGAGGACTCCATTGCTTTTGCCTCTCAGCATTCCCCTTTGTCTTATAAACCATCTCCGGTTGTCTAATCTTTTTAAAAGACTCCACTATCGCCTCTGCATTTGCTACTACTCTGAGAGGGTTTTCTTTTTTCCCTTCAAAAAGCCATTTGTTTCGTGCCTTCCAGATAGCCCATAGTAAAGCTGCTACTTCAGCTCCCTCAACTTTAGCATGCTGTCGTGGCCAAAATTGCAGCATCCAAACAATGTCACACCTGTAAACTCCACGCAATTCCTCTGCCAGATTAGAGTACCTCCAGATCTTCCTTGCCCTATTGCACTCTACCAAGGCATGGGACACCGTTTCTACATGACAGTGACAACTTTGGCACATTGGTTCCTGCAAAACCTTTTTTTTCCATAAGTTTTCTGCTGTGGGCAATAAATCGTGAGCTGCTCTCCATAAAAAAATTTTCACTTTTTCTGGAATTGCAAGCTTCCAGATAAAACGCCATAGGTTTTGATCATGATTTGAGCAGCTTGGGTCCTCAGGGAACTTTATTCTCATAGCAACTTGGTATCCACTCTTGACCGAGTAATACCCTTTCTTATCGTAGTGCCATATCAACTGATCCTCTTTTGGTCTTTTTGGAAGTGGAATCTGCATTATGGCTTCTGCATCTTCTGGCCTAAAATGCTGAAGGATCAAATCTTCCCTCCATTGTTGCTTCTCGTCTATTAACTCCGCTACTGTGGTGTCAGTCCCCATCGAAGGAGCTGATATTGGCTTAAAGGTTGTAGGTCTGGGGATCCAATTGTTTCCATAAACCAGCACATTCTGTCCATTCCCAATTCGCCATCTCGCTCCTTTGTGAAGCACCTGTCTTCCCCAAACTATGCTTCTCCAAACAAACGACGGTTTTGATCCCAGGCCAGCATTCATAAAACCCGTATGCTTAAAATATCTAGCCTTTAAGACTCTTGCCACCAGCGAGCTTGGAAATTGCATAATTCTCCACCCTTGCTTTGCTACAAGTGCTTGGTTGAAGCTTGAGAGATCTCTGAAACCCATTCACTTTCACTAACTTGAAAGTGAACAAGTTACTTGATTAAAAGAGTGGTTATGAAGTCCGCTTATTATAAGTTATTTAGGATTGTAATAAAATAAAGACTATATGTTAAAAGATATTTTTTAAAAAAAGTTGAAAACAATAAGTTAAGTGCGTATTTTTCACCGTCTTTTAATTTGATTTTCATTAGAGATAGGGAGGAAAAAAGTTACGTGATTAATAGAGTGGGTATTCTCTTTCTGCATAATAGGTCACATTTTGTTATGAAAACAAGGGAGATGAAAATTAAACTAAAGTTGTAAATGCTCTAAAATTTTGGTTATTTCCATAACTTTCTCAATAATTAAGTTGTATTTACTTTTTAGAGTGGGAGCGAAGAGTATTAATTCCTCACACTCCAGTGATTACTTTAACAAATTAAGAAAGGATTGAGAATCCTACTCTGTGGGCCTCACCTATTTTTAGAGTGGGGAGTGGGACTCCCATTCCCACCTCTCCATTTTTTACCCTTTTAATTTAATTTAATATTTAATAAAATAAAAAATATATTATATTTATTTAAATAATATTATTATATTTAACTAAATAATAATTTGCATTGATTATAAGTTAAAATTACTTAAAAATAATATTGTTATATTAATAGATAATTAATAAATATTACTATATGCTATCTTTATTTAATAATATAATATTATTATATTTATTTTAAAAATAATAGTACTATATTTATTTAATATTAATAATTATTAATAATAAATAGTTTATTCTAAGAAAATATTAATTTTGTACTAAATAATATTATATTAATAAATAGTAAATTTAATATAATTATATTAAATAAAATAAAATAATGTTTCATTTTATATTTACCCTTCTTTTTATTAAATTTACTATAATTATATTTAATAAATATTTAAATAATATTATTATATTTAACTAAATAATAATTGGGTTTGATTCTAAGTTTAATTTACTTCAAAATAATATTATTATATTAATAGAGAATTAATAATATTACTATATACCATCTTTATTTGAAAATATAATATTATAATATTTATTTAAAAATAATAGTATTATATTTATTCAATATTAATAATTAATACTAATAAATAGTTTATTCTAAGAAAATATTAATTTCATACTATATTAATAGTAAAAATATTTCGTTTATATTGCCCTTATCAACAATTTTTAATTTATATAATTTAAATTAAAATTAATAAAATTTTGTGATGTTTATAATTAAGAATATTAATAATTATTATAAATTTACAAATATAATAAAATAAATGTTTATTCATTAAATATATTTTTTATTAACTTTGTAATTAAAAACTATAATTCTTTCAATAAGGATAAAATTATAATTTGAAAATATTTACTCACAATCCAAGACAAAGTAAACACATAAATTGAATTCTAACCTCCATTCAATGATTACATTCCAATGCAAGTAAACAATCTACTCCCACTCCCACTCCACACTCCTAATCCTATGATTCCCACTCCTCAGGATTCTCACTCCAATCCAAAAAGTAAACGCTATCTTAGAGCATTCGACTTTTGCTTGTATTGCATGTGGTCGAGGCTAAACCAACACAAAGACGACATAAAAAAATTGAAAGCACTTAAGCACATAACAACTTTATTATAATTTTCCTTTTATTAAAAAAAAAGTGAGCTGAACAGGAGAATACTGTTACATCAAAATTTTATCATGCATGACTTTTTTTTTTTGAATACTGGTTACACACCAGATTACTGCATTGCACAGATATTTACAACTGCTATATAACAGATATTACACTGATATTTACAATCAAATATACATAATTGTGACTTACATTATTACATTAAATTTTATGAAGTACATGCCTTAACAGACAAATAACTCTCACAGATGAGGAATGTTATTACTCCACTCGCATTTCGCAAAGAATAATAACTTATAAATGCTTAGCCCCCACAATACTTTTGTGGGGGCTTGAACCGCTGCCCTCATGCTTGTCCAACCACCAGGCCAAGGGCCCAATGGCTTGACATTATTTAATGGTGAAATCTAAAATGATATTTATCATGCATCACGTGACTTTTTTTTTATAGTGCAAACGGAAATGATAGAGTAAATTAATTTAAAAATTATGAAAATTCATCTTTGCAACTACAATGATTCAAATAATACTAAGGATAAAATTTGATATTCAATGGGTGAACCTATCCAAAACTTTGAAAAAAAAAGTTAATTTTTTAAATTAATTTTGTAACAAAATCCCCAATAAAAAAAAAATTTCCTAAAAAAATTGGTATGAACTATGAAGATTTGTATAATTTGCATTTGGTCGACGTGACCCAATCCCATTGCGGACAAAGAAACCAAAAAAACAGAAAAACCAAAAACCAAAAAGGGTTACAAATTAAATTGAGACTTGAGAGGCAGCGGCTAGAAATACAGCACAACTGAGCAAAACTATTGGTCCGTGACATTTTGCCGGGTGACATAATCCCTTACTCCGAAGAGTCCGAACCGTAAATAAAAGGCCCAACAAATCTTTTATACCACTCGGACTCTTTTCAGTTATTGGCGGATTAGGGTTTCGGGTGCTGCATCTTCCGATCTACCTATTGATCAATCAATCAACTAGTTAGATTCAGGACATGGGAGGAGGCAACGGTCAAAAGGCCAAGATGGCTCGTGAGAAGAATTTGGAGAAACAAAAAGCTGCCAACAAAGGTAAAATTCGATTCCTTTGCTTCTTCATCTCTGTTTAATTGAAGGGAATTCTTTTTTGTTTAGTATATTATAAGATTAGTTATTGTCGTTTTGACTTGGTTTTGTGTTTTTATTTTTATTTTTTCTTTCCAGGAAGCCAATTGGAAACAAACAAGAAAGCTATGTCGATCCAGGTAAATTTTATGGTTTTTTAGATAAAGCTTATGCTTTGCATTGATTTATGTTACTACTTTTTTTTTTCCATGTTGGTCACGTTTTTGATAAGTGAATTGAGTTTTTCTGTGGCTTTGCACAACTATGGGTTGTTGCAATCAGGATGGTAGTGCTTGATTGTCACTGTTTTCGTGACTTTAATTTTAAGGTTTGATTGTTACAAATGCAGTATAGCGGTTGATACTGATACTTTTAACTTGAAGTGGAGATTCTCTATTTAGGTAATCACAACAAGTGGTGATAAGCGGCAGGCTTGTTGCTTTTGCCTCATTACATGCAAAGTGGTGCTAAAACTCACAATGGCTCTAATGGACTAGTTAACAATGTTTTTCAGTGTATGAGGTGTTTCTGGAACCTTCCCACTAGCTACTTTTTCCCAGTAGAAGTGTTGGGGTGACGCGAAACGAATTCTTTTTTTATTTTGGAAGGGGGGGGGGGGGGGGGGGGTTGAGAATATTAGGACTCATTTCTTCCTGATTACTGAAATTGGCTATTATTTTTTGGGAAGCTTCTTTTCTTGCTTCTATAATGTGTAGTTACGTGCTCATGAGGATTATCTGCTAGCAAAGGCTTTTGCTATTCTCAGGCTGTATGTTTTGCGATTGTTGATGGGCATATGAGGAGGCCCTCTACACAATTATTATAGCATCCATTTACTAATTTGTAATATTCTCGGATCTTCTGTGTTGTTCAATGTTGCATTTGCATATTATTGAATTGGTTTTGAATTTCATATTCACACTGAATAATCAGCTAGGTATGTTTGCTGGTTGTTTGTTAATGTTCTGTTTAACTGTATATGCAGTGCAAGGTGTGTATGCAGACATTCATGTGCACGACTTCAGAGGTGAAGTGCAGGGAGCATGCTGAAGCAAAGCACCCAAAGAGTGACATTTATGCCTGCTTCCCCCATCTTAAGAAGTGATAAGAGTTTGGGGGAAAATATTATATGCCAGATATAGTTGGGGACATAATCTTCCTTATTGTATAGTGTTCCCTTTTCCAGCAATACCTCAGATTAAGTGTGTTGCGGTTTGTAGAATCTGTTTGTTGCGGTTTGTAGAATCTGTGTGTGCATGTGAAGAGGGACTGGTTCATTGTTCTGTTTTAATGGAATTTGTGTAATGTTATGGTAATTGATCTGTTCCTTTTATATTTCTTGAAGGCTGTGTGTTTGTGCTTCATCTATTTTAGGTCTGTTAATAATACAAATATAATGTTGGGATGCTAAGATCAACTCAATCGGTGTGACCTCCATTAATAATTAATTGTCCTGAATTTATGATGGGGTTTATAGTGCCCATTAATCAACGATAATCTAGATGTAATGTCCACAAAGTTGTATCCCAACTCTCAATTAAACCGCTCTTTAAGAAGAAATTGACAAAGTCCTACCGTAATGTTTTCATCTGTCACATTTGTCTTCTTATTTAGATATTAATTGCGAACTTTTAACTGTCATGGACGGTTATAAACTAGAATACAATGTAAGAAAATGTCGAACTTCATATTACGAGTTTAAGCAGTACAAATTAAGGGCCAACTCACGGGACATCTTGATACTGACCATTCTTTTCAAATTTTGTTTGCATTCATGAGCAAGTTGGTGAAACACCGGTAGAAAAATTAGCCGAGGGATGAACAGTCTGACGCATTACACTTTCAGTGTAAATAATAGAAACGCGTATTCATTTATCATTTGAAATGGGGGTAGGCTCTTAATTCTGCAACTCTATATATATTTACCCTGTAACCTTCATCCTATACCCCCTCGACAAACAAGCTCATCATCCCTACGCTTTTGCAATTTTATTTTATTTTATTGTATTGATGAAAAAGAAACGTTAAAATACACCAGATAGCTACATAGAAATTCACTGTTGTAGTCTGCCCACATTAGTATACCACACTTTCCCCAGGCTTCAAAACTTGATATCTAAGGTTCAGATTCAGGGAAAAAAAATGAAAAATAGAAAAAGAAAGAAAAGAAGAGGACATGGCATTCTTGCTTTCTCATTTAGTTCTTCCTCAAGAAGCAGGCACAAGGGTAAAAACTGAAAACAAAAAGATACACACGCAAGCACAAACTTGAGCAATTTGATCAAACAGTTATAAGCACGATACATATCATTTGAGCAATGATAAGGAATTCAGTTCGGATAGGAACTCCATGAGGCAGGCTGCTATGCGCGGGTCCTGCTACTCTCAGCAGCCCTCACTTGTGCGAAATATGGATGGGCCTGCAACAAAAGTGACACGACCCCAACACACTTAGTCTACCAAAGAATTTATTAAGATGACAATAAAAACATCCAATTGAAAGATTACAAGCTATGATTAAACGGATATGGATTTTCTCTATCCTAGTTATCTAAGTATCAAAATAATATATTTTCTTCATATTCATGGGGCGGAAGGAAGTGGGGACTGGCTCAGAGAATATCGAATACACTCTTTCCAAGCAGCATACATCCAGATACTGCTCAGAACCAAGCAATTGCATCTCTGGAATGTATTTGCCCTTCTGTACCTACTCTCACTCAGGAGATGTTAACTGTTGTCAAATCAATGAAAATAGAAGATATAGAGAGAGAACTTGGGATCATGATTCAACCTTAAACAAGAGAAAATATAGGTGATATAGATGATATTACCATTGCCTCCCTAGCAGTTAGCCTATCCTGGTGATCATAACGGAGGAGCTTATCAAGAAAATCTATTGCCTGCATGTCAAATAACTTTAATAATGAAAATCAACCACATTGCAACTAAAAATTTATTTAGCAGATGGTTTTCGAAAAACAAGATAAAATGACCTCTGGAGAAACCAGATGCTGATTATCAGCATTAATAAATTTTGACCATGGCTTCCGGCTGTGCCTGCAAAAAAGAAAATCCAGACATCAATACCAATGAAGAACTGTTAGTTTCATCCATTGCTCAATTTAGTGAAAGGACTGCAGTAATGCTTGAAACTATAGTCTGCGAGAAAGACGACATGTGACTTACTAGATATTCTCCCAAAAAAAAGAAAATCAGTACGGTCAAACTTTGTTGTGTAATTAAAAACTAAATCTATAACAGCAAACAATTCATGTTTCATGTACCTCCCAACAAGTGCATCGAGTTGAGGATCAAGCTCTAAATGATATTTGTTCAGATATGCATTTAACTCATCAGTTCCCAGTACCTGGAATTACACCAAATAATCAAACAGCAGTCCTGTGGCATCAAATTTACTAGTCAAACTTCAACGCACAAACCAATTATGAACCTTTGAAATGCATGAGCAATATGGATGCCTACAGTCAAAGTGATGAGTGAGCAGCTTTTGTGAATTTAGAACGTAATGAGACAGCAATAGATTCTGATAACTGTCATCAAGCCAGTACTCACTCGACTGTTGGCATCGGGATTTGGGGCTCCCAAACCAAATAGGCAATAACAGAATTAATACCCGCAGTACTAGGCAGTAACTTGGGTGCCTAATATCTCAGCATGCTAATTCAGAATGTCTTGCAATATCCTTGGAAGAGCTGAGTTTTAAAGGAGTAAATCTCCAAAACATCATTAGAACCTGTCAAGCTTTAAGAGCTTGTTCTTTTATAGCAATCAAACTTTAGTAGAAATCCTGCTTGTGATCAATGCATGTTATATATTAATATATCTGTTGTTTTTGCTCAGGGTCATCATTCTTGTAGTTCACATCTCACATCTGTCTCATTCTTGAAAACAAGAATCATGTACTTCAATATATTTAAAATGTTTACAGTATTTGAAGCAATCCAGACTTGAATCTACCACAAATTTGTACTAAAATTAGATAATTAATCTAGATGCAAAACATGACAATTAACCATTTGATAGATCATATCAAAAGCATTGTAAAGAGTGATAATGGAATTAGTCCAAGACTGAATGCATAGGGATTTTGAGTTGATGTAAAAAAAAGAAAAAAGAAAAAATAAATTCACATGATGGAGTTACAATTATGAATTGCATCAGTATGCAGAATTGGTTGAAAAATACCAAAATTTGTATGATTTGCCTCTTTTCCCCAAATGAACATAATCAAAACAAACAAAAGAAAAAAAAATTAGCACCAGAAAATGATTTGCTACTCACAACACGAATACATGATTATAAATAGTTTTTAAGGTATTAACATCAATATAAAAGATAAAAATGATGAAGGTCTATATTATTTCACAGCCATGAACAAGTGAACCTTTACGCCTATAAGTTTTAAATCAATTTGAAAAATCCAGAATTGTCATTACCTTGGCAATTTTGACAAGCTGATCATGGTTGTCATGACCATAAAAGAATGGCTCCTTCCGAAATATCTACATTAATAATAACCATAAGGAATAAATAAAGAAGATAATATTTAACCCCAAAATACGAGTAAAATAAGCATGAATAAGCTAGAAAGAAGTCACACCCAAAAACTGATCCATAAACATTGGATAACAAAAGAGGAAGATTACATATTCCAAGTATAATTGAAAGAGAACAATCCTCACCATTCCTGCAAACATGCAACCAAGGCTCCACATATCTAAAGAGTAGTCATAGTCCTGTAAATCCACAAGGAGTTCTGGTCCCTTGAAGTATCTGGGAAGCAAGAAATAAATTCAGTCCCTTACAATGATAAAACAGCAGTTGGAGGGATAAAATTTGAAGCAACTTGACAAAGTGAAACTCATAAAAACTTATCCCATCTGCCATCAAGCACAATTTACTGCATGCCCAAAATTATCTAACAAAAAATGGAAGCAGTAGTACATGACAACAAATGTCAAATGCTTCTCCAAATTAAAACTACAAGCATTCCATTTTTCAGCCTATGCTCAAATTAATACCTGCTAAGTGCATGCAGAGGGTACACAGCCTGTCATACAAATGACAGTTGTTCACTCCAAATACTAAAACAAACCACAAACAATAGAAAAAACTGCCTTCCATATCATCATGCATGGCTTAAGTGCTAAAGAGTGGGATGAAGCAGAATATCATGATAGTCTGCTGGAATTCACATAAGCTTCAGATATAAAGTAAGATGCTGAAAAATGTGGCTCTATCTGATACTTCAGCTGGAAGTTTAGCTATAAGTTATAGTGTTTGATATGATAGAATGTTCTAATAAATAGTTCATGACTAGCTCTCTCAATCAATCAAAATTACCAGTATATTTTTGGTAACTTCTAGTTTCAAATAATGGTAAAATCCTAAGAGCTTCAATTATTTAAGATCATAGGATTTATCGTTAAGTTCACAAAACAAATGCAAATATGCAATCTTCTATGCACATTTCATGATCACCAAAATAAACACATATCAGAAAACTCTCCTGCTTAAGATTGCTATAAGAATTACATTGGTCATTTTAGTTCACTATGGATGTATACAAACCAACAAATGTTTCATAAAGAATGACAGTTTGAATTATACGCAATATTATTGTCATTTTAGTTCACTATGGATGTATACAAACCAACAAATGTTTCATAAAGAATGACAGTTTGAATTATACACAATATTATAGGACAATAATTCAACATTAGCCCTGCAAGAGTCTGAGTCAATAAATTCTTAAAAATGGAAAATAAGTTTGTATTCAATTTCCAGCACAATATAGGTTACAGAGATGAATCTTACAAGTTCTTGTATGATTCCAAAAAAAAAAAAAATTGAAAATATTATGAAGTTTAAAAGTTAATAACATTATTTATAATGTTTTAAAAATCACCTAGAAGCCACACGAACATTATACTCCTTGCCAGGATGGTAAAATTCAGCAAGACCCCAGTCAATCAAACGAAGTTTACGCAACTCATGGTCTATCATAACATTGTGAGGCTTGACATCTCTATGCATTATTCCCTGTGAATGGCAGTAATCTAATGCCTGCAATTTGAGTGTAGCTTAGCTAGTTGAGCAGGATAGGGTACACATGCAACAATATGAACTGCTCTTTAAAAAATTCAGAAATGATTATTAGAGGAAGTTCATCTGAGTAAATCATAAATTTTGTTGATCCCTTGGTAGATTTAAATAAAATGCACATTCCAATTGAATTCTCCTCTCAATCAGTAAAACCAAGCTTAAGAATGTGTAACAAAATGTTATGTGAAAACTTAGTTGCTGCTAAGGGTTAATATACAAAAAAGATTGGTAACAGAGAACGGTTGACCACTGAATAAAAATGGACATTACCTTCAGAAGCTCGTATATGTAATAGCGTATGTCATAGTCAGTCAATGTGGGGTACAAAACTTTAAAATCAGTGCTGTTCACATACTCAAATATCAAGCTAGGAGTTTTTGAGTGCTGATCTCTAACAATATCAAGAAGCTTTACAACATTTGGACCACCACAGAGGTTCTGAAGTATTTTTATCTCCCTCTTTATCTGCACAGATAAATATATAGAATCATCATAACTATGCCTTCAACATTATCTCAAAATCTAACAACAGATTCTGTGTGCATGATACAGAACATCATTTTACATAATAGATCAAGTTAAGTGAAATTATTGTTAAAGATTGACCTAGCTACCAGCTTATATACTTGTTAAATAAATATGTTGCTAGTTGAAACAATATATATTTTCCTTCCCTCAGCAAACAAGAAAATCCCTGTAAGCCACAGCATCATCAGTTAAGAAAAAACAAGATGCTTGCAAAGTACATAGTTTAATCATGTGCTACCTCCCTCAATTTGCAAAGACACTAAAGACTTACCTTCTTTTTCTTAACAGGCTTGAGGATCTTAATGATGCATCGCTCATTTGTATTCACATTTATGCCTTCAAAAACTTCACTGTATTTTCCCCTTCCAACTTTCCGAACAACCTCATAATCATCTTGATCACTGAAAATAACATAAGAGGAAACATTCCAGAAGCATAAGCAATAAGAATAAACCATTATTTCAGAAAAAAAGGAACGAATAAAAGAAACAGCTCTCAAAATCATTATAGTTGAAACTAATGTGCCAAAAAAAAACTAAAAGGACGCAGGCCACTGTTCACACATCATTGTCTTCACTTTCTTTTAAAGTGAATCCAATAAATCTTAAGCTTCCTCGGCTAAAACATTTATTCCTCATAAACTTATGAAAGAGTCACTAATAACAATATTATTTACTGAAATATGAAAGAATCTATTTTTCTGAATTCAATATCAACGATCACATTTCTCACTTTTACACCGTCAGAATTTATTAATTAAAAAGATCCAAATAAATGCCACTAAAATAGATAACATAAGTTGACAGAATTTACCCCCATTGAACAGTGAGCGACTCGTAATCCCAGTATTCCTTAGGCCGAAGAACGTTAACGTCGGTATAAACTCGAGCCTTCGACATCGCCGGCAGCGGGATCTCGGCGAGATTTCGTTCCTCGATCTTATCGATGATAGCGCCCTCGTAGACAACGGTAGTAGCGGCGATAGTATCTGTGATGATGTTAAGATTGTATGTGGAGCTTCGGCAGGGGGTGCGCAGGATAGGATGGTGCGCGATGGGCGCACGCAAGGCAAGAACGGCGCACGCTAACAAGAAGCGGAGGGGAAGTACCTGTACCTGTGCGGCAAGTACTGCTGGGTGTTTGTGTTTGTGCTTGTGCTTTCGTGGCGCATCTTTCATGTGCAATATCAAGAGCCCATTTGCAGGAGGTTTTTTTTTTTTTTCTCCAAACCAATTTTCTTCTGGTTTTTAACTTTTTTGGGTTCGATGCCGTTGGTTGGGTTTTGGTTATGAAAGTGAAATTGGAAAATGAAAAATGAGCTGGGTTAATTTGATTGGTTTAGATGGGCCGGGGCTTTCTGTGCGGGCCCATCGTTAGAAATGTCTGATAGTTGATTGTGAGGAGATCTTTTTTCAAGTTCATTTGGAATTTTGATGGAGATGTAATGTTGGCCGGGGGGAGCGTGACGAGTGAATCTGGTGCCGACTGACGATGCAGGTGGCGAATCGCTTTGACCAAAACTTACTAGTTTAGTAGATCTGCCGAACAGTTTACAAAATTTTGTACAATTTTCAATTTCTGGACTTGTATCAAAACAACCTTTTATTTGTTAATTAATAAAAGCTTATTTGTCATAAATGAGTAATTTTACAATAGAGTAATTTTTACACCATTCCTCGTCATAAAAACTAACTTTTAGATAAACATGAAAAATTGTTTTGTTAGCCTTCTTGCTGATGTTAATCTAAAAATTTATTTAATTCAAGAAAATAATATTTAATATTTACGAGGATACAATCTTAGATGCATGTCATTTATATGCTAATCTACTAGCGAGCCGGAGAAGATGGCAGTGGAAATTCTACAGTTCCAACGATTCTTCTATTCAATTTTATGAAAGACATCTAATTTTCTGCCAATATCGCAATATCGCATTCTTTCTCTTAAATCCTTTTTGAAACGATTATGTCATTTTACTACAACAGCCTAATTTTATTTCACCCGAACATAATTGTTCACAAAATGTCTATGCGACCAATTTTAAAGAATGAAAGGATCATCAAAATGTCATTGCTTTTTTTTTTTTTTTCTAAATTTAGATCATGCTATACCATATTATACATAACATATACCTACACTTGAGCTGTTGTCTATGATAACTATTTAGTACATGTAACATAATGCAGCCCAAATTTAGGTATCCTGCTTTTCATAGATTGCCCAAATCGCTAACTAAATGATGCCTCTTCGATGATTTGCACGAAAAAGACCTTGGTTGACCTACAGCCCATATTTTGCACTTTTCTTCGGTTATAATCAAGAAGATGATTTCAAGTTCGTTCTCCATATTTTACCCACCGTTAATTGTGAAGAAGATCATTTATATTCCTCACTTAATTATGATGGTTCATCTCTTTCTCTGAATTAAAGCACGAGAGATTTATTGACTTGCATGAAAGAAGAGAGAACATTCTAATCTCAAAGAACAGAGGGGGGAAAAGAATCTATATTACATCAACACTAATACGAAAAGTTACATTAGATTTACTTTACTTCAACCTGGTGATGCAAGTGTATCAAAAAATTTTAATTTGAAGGAAGAACTGAGGAATGCTTTTGCCAATTTCTCAGAAATTCACACGCTTTTAGGTTGGATCTGCTCAAAATCAAAAACCTCAAACATGACGCGCCTGACATCTGGCTTTCCGTAGACAGTATATGCAAGCCCATGAAGCGCTTGTTGAACAGCGGTGGTGGAAGGGTTTCTTAGACGTCGATTGTGCTCGTATGCATCTTGAACCTGTTCAGAATATATGATATATCTATGGAGATTCTTTTCCCGAAGATACCTCCCACAGAACTTGTTCATAAGAATACGTCTGTGCTTCTCCTGCAGCCAATGTCCAGGGGCATCTAGATGCTTCATCAGTAACCGCTCAGCCATTACAAGATCCTATACAAAAAATAAATAAATAAATAAATAAAGCAATAAAATTGAAAATGGACAGATATGGAAATGAGTTTATCACCACAAACACTGTGCTTTAATCTCTTTTTCTTTCCTTTGATACTTTTTCCCACCTAAAATTGGTTGTAAAAAGGGCAAAAGCAAGAATAACTCTTAACCTGGATCTTTTGGCCGACATACTCTAGTCGCTCAAAGCAAAACCGAGGATGCTCAAACTTGTATTTTGATGGATGCAAGAAACAAAGCTGTAATCCAGCAAGAAATGAAAGAATAAATAAGGAAATAAACAGCCGGGTGAGCATACTAACATACCAAAAATATCACCAAGTGAGTATCATATGTATAATGAACATTTGGCAATCCAAGGAAATTGAACTTCACCCATGAAAAGCAAATGATGCAAGAAATAGAAAAGTTCACAATCAAATGGCCCAGTTCTTGCAAATAGGTTGATTATGCACACCATTGAACCATTGAATATTATGATAAATGAAACAAATGCTATGCATATACCACAAAAATGATCTCTGATGATAGATATGACCAGAACTTTAGGATTAATCTGACATCAGTATACTCCTCTCTTTCATAATTATTTGTTTCTCAATTTATTTTTTCTCAAAAGTGTTGCTGCTAGAATAAGATGTACATTAGTTCAATGAATGTTGCACTTCAGAACAGCCATCTTCCAAGGTCAACATAGTTTAGGGCCAAAAGACAAGTCTTAGCACACCTATACACACATATATACCCTCTAATATAAAACACAACTAAGAGCTACCTGTAGCCCAAGTCCAAGTTCAATATTCCTGGCTTCAGTAATTTCTGGAATTCTGTCTTGTACCACCAAAGGATATCCCAGCGTTTGCATAACCTGGGGCCTGCTGTCAAAATCCCACAGATTTCCTCGAAACCTATGCATGCCTGGTGGAACACAAGCCCGGAAAAGCCTTGGCTGAGCAAAGAGAGCATCTTCAGGTGGCTGTAAAGGAAATAAGAATTAACTTGAGGAATATTCCAAACACAGACAAAAATGACATTCCCTTTGTCAAGGTAAAATAAAATTGACACCAAATATGTTACATCACATATGTGTAGGTATGGTAACGCATACATGATTGCAGCAACTAGCTTCAGATATTAATGCACTCTATGTTATCTAAAACAGCCCTCACTATGTTATCTGTGCAGGATGACTGCAAATTTTTATTTCCATTACTTACTTCCTAACACCATGTCAAGTTTCTTTCTTATTATTTTCAGTTTTATTTGAGAAAGTGTAACAGAATGAAAGGAGAACAAAATAAAGCTTGCCTTGTAAGCTGCAACATCTTGCCAAGTAAGCTTATTGCCTTCAAATTCGACGGATACATAATCTACATCTTCAAGTTGCCGCCTTAACTTTGGCTGGCATTCCTTATCTTCTGGATCCATCCCAAATACTTCAAAAAGAACACGATATACTTCTGGAAAACCAAAACACAAATATATAGCCCCAAACAAAGCCCAGAACACAGACCTGAACAGAACAATCAGCACAATCAATTCAAATCTATCCATACAAACAATTTTATAAAAGCAAGTTAAAAATGAGAACACTCTAATCAAAGTTGTCAATGCTCTAATCAAACCTTCGGCTCAAGCAACATATATTCTACAAGCAGAAGCAGGGAGAATAGGACACCTTTCTCCTAATCACATTATCCAATTCGACTTACAGACTGAACAAGTTTCTCTGAATCACATTATCATACTCTTATCCAATCTAACATTACAGTTTCAAATTTAAATAGAAGACAAAATGATGGATATCAAGTTTGCCAAAAATAAATAACCACACAACACAAAACAAACCAAATTGGAAACATAGGAAAACGTACTTGACGGGCGGTTCCCGCTCTTTTCTAATCAATCTATCCATCTCATCAAAAGGAAATATCAAATTCTGCAAACTGGCTGCTTTGATCCACTTGGGCAAATTCCTCCTCCCAATCAAACCAAACACTCTTTCTCTCATCGGAGCGGGCGACTCTCTGGGATACCTCTGCAAGAAAAACTCACAAAAGGCCAATTCAAGCACGAACTGCCCCAAAAAGCATAGCCTTGAATGCCCCGCTCTCACGTGCCTTGCCTTATTCCTCTCACAAAATGGGTGTTGGAACGCTAAGTACAACAAAGTATCAAAATGCTTAGCAGGATTATCATCTCCTAGTTGATCGGACGGCTCTAAAGAATACCCCAAAGCTTGCTTTGCCTCAAGCAAGTACTCATCAATCCATGTTTGATCCGCATTGTTAAGACGCGAAGGAGGCAAGCACGAACTCAACAAAGGGAATGATTTCAACGATAATTGCGGGCTTTTTAAAAACCTATCAACTAGTTTCTTGTCATCAAGTGGAGGTCTTAAAATGAACTTTTTGGGGGGAACTTTTTTCTTAGGAGAGGTAACCTTTTTCCGTTCTGCAAGCTCTTTGAGAAGCTTTTGAGGGCTGTTATGGGGCAAGTCTTGTTGTGGCTCCACCGCTACAGCCAAAATACGAAGATTTTGCGAGGTGGGTTTGGTGAGTTTTAGTGTTTTGAGAGAACTTTGGAGGGGAAATGGAGAGATTGCAGAAGAAAAAGAGATGTTATCAGAAACAAGAGACGCAAAAGAAGAAGAGAGCTCCATGTTCAGAGTGAGGCAACGATAAATATTTGAGGGTGGGGTTTTAGTTGGAATCCTTCAAGTTAATGAAAACGAAGTGGGTTTTGTTGTTGTTGCCATTGAACGAGGGTTTTGGCGCTGTTGAAAGTGTTGGCTGGTTGGATGGATAAGGTTAGAGAAACAAACCAACGGAGAAGCGTTGAGCGTGGCTCATCACAATCAGCACCGCAGCTGCTAATGCTAAACCAACTTACTTGTTCCGTCTGCACTCTGTAGACTAGACATAAGATATTTCACTGAGATGATGTCGTTTTAGTGACCTAATGACATCTGGCATTCAAACGCAGGCAGCACCGCCGTTTTATATGATCAATATTAAAAAAAAAAAAACAAAAAAAGAAGAGGTCTTTGAGGGCCGAGCTGGCTGGCTCGTTTAATTGAGGCCTAGTTAAACATCTTTGTTTTGAATTGACAAGCCCGGTACCGCCGACCCGATGCCAAAATTGGACTGGCCACGCGACTCGGACTTGCCATCTCCCTCCTTCAGTGTAAATTGACGAAACGCACCGCATTTTTTCCATTTTGAATTCTTGTTCGCGTATTGCATCAAACAAGTATTTCCGATGCTGATTTGATTTCTGTCACTGTTAAGTATTTTGTTCCGGCGGACAAAAAGCAAATAAAAGAAACAAGTGTTTTACCCTGACCGTGAGCTGGGACACTCTTTAACTCTTGGTTCAAATAGGTATGTTGATTATCTCAATTTAGGAGATTGAGAATGTTACTAATTTAAGAAAAAAGTATACTTTTAGTCTTTTACCTTGAGAGAAATAAATACTTATGTTTTCAATATAAAAAAAAAAATTAAAATTCTTTTTTTAACTACAATATTAACTCAAAAAATTGACTATAATATTTTATAATAAATAAAAATATAATATTAAAATAAAATGTTACAATATATATATATATATATATATATATATATATTAAAATAATTTTAATATTTAAAAAAATATTATAATACTTTACAATCTTATATTATATTACACTAAATTTTATAATAAATAAGTACCTGATATTAAAAATAAATATATAAAATTTAAATTATTTTCAATATTATACATGGGATATATTTTATTGATTGTAAAATCTGTTTAACCTAAAGATTTATTTAAAATTTTTTATAATAAATAAAAATATATTATTAAAATAAATATGACCATTTTTATTTAAAAAATTATTTTATATATTAAAAATATTCTAATATTATTAGTCTACAAGATAAATTAAACTATATAAGTTATATTTGTATTTATTAAAAAAAAATTAAAGTCAAATTTTTTAATTATTATCTACAAAAGATATTATCAACAAATGGAGGTGTTGGTGTCACATACTGAACATAAGTTGAGGTTAACATTATTTTTAGAGTATTTTAAGGATAATAAATTTACTGAAATTTAACTCAAAAGATGATAAATTGAAATTCATCACACATTACAAGCATGACATCTCTGGGAAGTGGAAACTGACCATTTTCTCGTTTATCTATTATTCCAGTATTCCCCGTCTACCGCCAAAGCAGCATACAGACTTTATGAACCCCCAACAATTTCTCGTGCGTCACACATTTCTCATGAGGGGCCAAATATTATTATAACACAAGCTGGAGCAGGTATTGTCTAATCGTCCGAATCAATCATAGAATTTCTAAGTTAAAAGTATTTCACTAGTACCAACATATAGAAGGGGACAATCTTTAGTGGTCTGGCTGGGCGTGTTTCATTTTTAGGGGAGGCATTGTTCACATTGCAATGCAACTTTTGTGGCTGAAATTTTCTGCGAGCTCAAGGCCAAGTAATGGAGACAGAAATGACTGGTCTTTCAGCAGATAGTGCCTGGACAATTATGTTGGCTTAAATATGCCCCTCATCTACAGGTTTTCGATAGGATATGATATGGATCCTTGAAGAGGATTTTCTCACTATTTTTAATGAATTTTTTTACCACCTACCTTACAATATTACAAGTTTCAAGGTATCTTGTATTCATAACACAACACTTTCTGTCGTAAATTAAATAGACTCATAAAAAGAAATATCATTTGAAGACGCTCACCAGATTATTGTTCACAGGACTCATAATAACTTTCATGTTATCATCGCCATCTAAGCATTTTCTTAGAACTCATTTGTAATTATTATGCTTCAATTTAATTTTGGAAATTGAGTGAATGAGTGGGTGAAAAGTGATAAGTAAACATATTAGTGATTTTATTTCATGTTGATTAGAAGCCACAACACCTTAACATTACAGTAGCCAATTTCTAATAATTACTTATTTTGGTTGGTGTTTGGATTGGAATTTTTTTTAAAAAAATTACTTTCGAGTACCATGCCCTGCGTAAAAGAACATCTAGGGTGGCCATAATTGCTTGAAATGCAAGCCACTGTTCGCTGTTGTAGGTAGCCAAATCCTCCAAAGACCGGCTGGTGTGATTAATGGGCCATAAAAGACTTTTGCTATGCATTATTGGATTGTGGACCCGATGGAACAATGAGATGTGCAATCATAATGTGGATTATTGATCAACTCAGAAATTTCGCGTAGTCAATTTTGTCGCAAGGGACTCGTAAATTGCGCGATGTGAAGGGACATCCAAGGGAGGCCTGTGACGTTTACGAAAGCTATACATACATACATATATACATATGAAAGGGTTGATGGATAGTTAACATCTAAATTAAATTTTTAACCTTTATTTTTCTTAGGATTCGAATTCACATGGCCAGTTTTTATTCTTTTCATCAACTTTGGATAAACATCATTTATTGAAGAAGAAATCCAAATATTGCACTATTTCTATATCTTTTATAATAATAGTAAAAGGGTAACCCAATTATCTATTGCCCTAATAGAAAGGCATGTAATAATAATTGTTTCGCATAAGAATAGAGACCCACATTCCATTCAGATAGCATCTGAAAGTTACCTGCTTAGATGGCTTTTTCTTTCTTATTTTGCTAATCAATAAATATTCGACAACTTTCATTTTAATGCAGTGAAACAGATACGTACAAGGAGGATGGACAAACTGATGAGACTCTTCAAAATAAATCAAGTAAGCACGGGTTAGAGATATTGGATATTCAAGCCTCTTAAGAAGTTCGTTATGATGAAGATCTTTAATTTTGTGGATGGGAATATGCGCCACGTGGAAACTCTTACCTTTGGCCGCCAATAAACATGCAACTATCTCATCTCTTCAGCTCAGCTCAGCTCATTAAGCCCACACCACACACTATTATCAACATCCTATGCTTTTATTCATCCTTCTTACTAACTCTATATATCCAAACTGCCCTTTAATTTCAACATATATTGTCGATATTATAGGACCCCCTTCTGCTGCTAGAAAACAAACCTAGTTTTGGTAATTCAATGAGATGGTGATCATTTGTGAGGCTGAAAGTGGATGGTACAGTTATTAGAACACTGATTGAGCTTTACTCTTATCACCATTGAATGTTTCTGCAGTTCAGGGTTTTATTGAACATTTGAATAGGGTCAAAAGGAAACAAAAAAGTACATGCTACTATATATCTGATGGAAAGATGAACATGACAGAGACCATCAGACTTTGCTATGTTGGATGTTGTTCAGGAAGAAGCTGCTCCCGTCACTCTGAACATGTCTAACAAGAAGAAGGAGCTTCTATCTACTGCCATGAAGAGAACTAGTGAATGGTTTGCTTCCTATCTTTGGTGTTATCTAACTTGAGCAAATTTATCTTACCTATTAAATTAAACTCTAGCTTTTATATTCTAAACTGCTTGTTTTAGAACAGAAAGGATGATATTGGAGATGGTATCTTTTCTTTCTCAGGATTTTTTCCCAGGAGATTCCTAGTGATGTCACTGTTCATGTTGGAGGAACTTCTTTTTCATTGCATAAGGTATAATTTCATCCGATCTATATTGCTTTTCAGTTCAAGTATGTTTCTACCTAACAGAATAATCAATAAGAAGACTAATTACATGGAGACTTGAACCTATCCGTTGTACTAATTCAGGGAGCTCTTGATGTTAATTTTTTTTCCACTTTGTGTTAACAAATTCTAAAAATCAAACCAATATAGAGAAGAACAGAAATCTAAAATCTGATTTGAATCTTCATCATTGGTTGTAATTTCCTACATCGATTGCAGTTTCCATTAGTCTCAAAATGTGGATACATTAGGAAGCTGGTTTCAGTATCTAGTGAAGCTGATCTTTCTGTCATTGAAATCCCTGACGTTCCGGGTGGAGCAGAGGCATTTGAGTTAGCAGCAAAATTCTGTTATGGAATTAATTTTGAAATTAACACAGAAAATGTTGCCGGGCTTAGATGCGTGGCAGAGTATCTTGAGATGACTGAGGACTATGCAGTCGGGAACTTAGTTGGAAGAGCTGAAGCCTACTTGAATGAAGTAGCACTTACGAGCCTTACAGGGGCTGTTACTGTTTTGCACAAGTCACAAGGCCTTCTTCCAATTGCTGAGAAAGTAAAATTGGTTGGCCAATGCATAGATGCAATAGCATATATAGCCTGCAAGGAAAACCAATTTTCTGGCTCCGGTAGGGCTGAGAGTGGTACTGACAATGCAATTTCTGATATGGTCTCTCATCCAAAGACCATTGTTGATTGGTGGGCAGAAGATTTAACTGTTCTGCGGATTGATGTTTTCCAACGAGTTCTGATAGCAATGATGGCAAGAGGATTTAAACAATATGCTCTTGGTCCTGTACTTATGCTCTATGCGCAGAAATCTCTTCGAGGTTTGGTGAGATCTCAACCCAAAAGTTTGATTTGTTTCTGTCTAATTGGTTAA
The DNA here is from genome assembly GCF_022201045.2 of Citrus sinensis. NCBI lineage: Eukaryota > Viridiplantae > Streptophyta > Magnoliopsida > Sapindales > Rutaceae > Citrus > Citrus sinensis. Next base: position 4,206,021 of record NC_068562.1, read on the forward strand.
TGTGTTTGACTCGGAAGTCCTTTCTGGTGCAGGAAGTATTTGGAAAGGGAAGGAAGAAAATTGAGCCACATCAAGAACATGAGAAGAGAGTTGTTTTAGAAACAATAGTTAGCCTTCTGCCAAGGGAAAGGAATGCAATGTCTGTTAGCTTTCTTTCTGTGCTGCTGCGAGCTGCAATATATCTTGAAACAACCGTTGCTTGCCGGCTTGATTTGGAAAAGAGAATGGCCTTGCAATTAGGACAAGCTGTTTTGGATGATCTCTTGATTCCAGCCTATTCTTTTACTGGGGATACATTGTTTGATGTAGATACTGTTCATCGGATCCTGATGAATTATCTTGACTATCAAGTGGATGGCAACCGTTTGAGCTTCAGTGGGGATAATGAATATGTTTCCTCTCCACTAAGTGACATGGAACGCGTTGGGAAGCTAATGGAGAACTACCTTGCTGAAATTGCCACCGACAGAAACTTATCTGTGGCAAAATTCATCAGTCTTGCTGAGCTTATTCCGGAGCAATCACGGATAACAGAAGATGGAATGTATAGGGCCATAGATATCTACCTCAAGGTGCACTATGAGCAATTCCTTCATTTCTCAAATCTAATTTATCATTGAAAACATGGTGCTCACAGATTTTTTCAAAATCAATTTCTTCTCATTAGTCTTAGGGTATGTCTAAATTGAGGTGTTGTTCGCTTTAACCCACAATTGTTGTGGAATCAAATCATTAGTTGCCAAGTTAAAATAGGTGTTTAGTAAGTAGAAAGCCACAGCATATTTTTGGATTCACTGCTGAAATCTTAATTAGCACCCTTACATGAGTTACCTCTTACATCTTAGGTGTTAAAGTCATTTAACTGAAGTTTTTCATTTGGTCCAATAAGAATTGCTTTACGATCCACAGGCTCATCCTACTCTAAGTGACATGGAGAGAAAGAAAGTATGCAGCTTGATGGACTGTCAGAAGCTCTCCAGGGAAGCCTGTGCTCATGCTGCCCAAAATGACAGGCTGCCTGTTCAAACTGTAGTTCAAGTGCTTTATCATGAGCAACAACGCATTCGCCATGTCATGGACGGAAACCTCACGGGAGGAGATTCCCCTGCTGTTCCTTCCAAAATAAATTTATATTCCGCCGATCTCCACCCAGTATCAAATGAGCTCTCTAGTTTACGAAGAGAGAATGAGGACTTGAAAATTGAGTTATTGAAGATGAAAATGAAATTGAAGGAAATTGAAAAGTCATCTGCCAAATCATCAGCAGCCAGCAGTCCACTGGTAAACGCCCAATACTCTGCTGATAAACCACCTTTGCCTAGAAAATCTTTCATCAACTCTGTGTCCAAAAAACTTGGGCGGCTTTATCCATTTGTTCGGGCGGATGTTGTTTCACCTTCAAATCCAAAAACTCGAACTAAACCCAACAAAAACAGGCGGCATTCAATATCTTGAGAGTGGTTTGTTTCTACGCTTTTCAGGTCTCTATGAAGACTGGTTGTCAGTATTTGTTGCCTCTTTATATTTGTTGGGTTCCGTGTGATGTCAGTGTAAATAACCTTGTTACTGTGTTTCAATAAACATATTAATTAATTAATATGCAGAAGAAGAAGTGGTCTCATTTGGTGCATATTTTCTTGGACTAGTGTTTTTCTATGGCTAAAATTGTGAAAATTTTACTCTTTCTAAAGAAAATGAACTTGCAGAACCAGAAAGGCAAAATGTTTCTTCTCTATTTAAGCACACCTGAAAGATTGCATTTCATAGGTATGCATTTGAAGGATTCTACAAAAATGAGTTTGAAGGATTAATGTTCCTTAATAATCAAGCTGGAGGCCACTAATAATCACTGGTAAGGAAGTCCTGACAAGTATTTGGCAAGTTGACATGCGACATTCCGAGCGGGTTGATCTTGCTATATTGTTCGGGGTGCCGTTTGTTTTGGGCAATTACTAAAACCACGGAGAAACTTAAACCTATTATCAGATCTTTTAGGTTTGTTTCTTCTAAGCCCTCCCGACAGATTTGGGCGAATCCCTCTGCCAAACCCAACATAATTTACTCGGGAAAAATGTAAAAAATGAATGTCAGATATATAGATATATATAGGGAGAGAGAGAGAGAGAGGAAAAAGCACACCTGAAAGTCTCAGACTAAAAAATATAATCGATGGCAAAACTGTAAGCTATCTCAAGCTAAAACACACTTTTGACGTACCGGTTGTTGGCATTAAGTGGGGTGTATAACCGAATTATTGAGTCCTTTAAGATAATGAGCTTTAGAAAAAGCAAAAATAACTCAAGGGACAGGCTAGCATATATTGCGCATATATCTTTGTCTGATGCATGCCATCATTGAACCTGTGCCGTATGAGGAATTTGAACTTTCTGAATTTAGGCATGGTTGTTCTTGAACAGGCCTTAAAAATTCAAGACGGGAATCTATTGTTTATTTTGTGGCAGGAAGAAAAAGATAAACTCTCCTGCTTCTTGTTGGTGGGGAAATTTCCTAGTTGCTAGTGCCGAGTGAAAAAAAAAAGTCGAAATAAAAAGTAGCTAGCTTGGTATTTGAGTCGCACCAATCATGTTTTGTTTGATGAAATCCAAATTCAGTATTTGCAGTGTGTCCAACCTGCTTTGATCAACAATGGCCAACTAGTCTCAGTGGCAACTGTGGATAAGTTTTGAGAGAGAGAGAGAGAGAGAGAGAGAGTTTTATGATCTCCAGTTTCTGACAATAAATAATTTCCTACATTGTCTCAACTATTGTGGAAACAGCTTAAAGCCAAAACATACAAATCTTTGTTTGCCTTTAAGACTAATGACTCTTGTTAGACAATGCTAAACAGCTACTAAATCTATTAAAATCAAGATAAGCACAATTAAGACGATAATGCAATTCTTCGGACAAAAGAAGAGACAATTTCTGTACATAAGTCATCTCAATCAATCCACTTTGACCGGATCTGAAAATGATAATCATGATGTACGATTATAATTGATTAGAGATTATAAAGAAATATTAAATCAAAAGATGTAAATATAATGGGTTTTGCAAGCCACAGAAACAAGAAATTTTTACACTAGACTCCGTCACCCATTATACTGGAAACTAATAAGCAGAGAGATACCACACAATTAAACATCAATCATAAAGTTAGTCGATAGGAAGAAATCTAAAATGCTTTCGTATCGACTTAGTCGATAGGAGGAAATCTAAAATGCTTTCGTATCGACTTAGAAAAATTCATTTTCAAGTAATGTTGAGGCTCAAAACTTGCAATAGCCAAGCAGGCTGCTGCTGTTCTATTCTTTCCTGCTGCTTCAATATTTCTTCTTTCTTTAAAATGTCAGGAACCCGAACAAGCCCCAATTCGGTGCCTGCTATTACTTCTCTTGCTCTTATATTTGTCCTGTTTATGTGGCTAGATCCAGTGGAAGAAGAAGAGAAGCTTGCTCCAGAATTAGAAGACGTTCGCGTCGTCTGTGGTTTCTTCCTTCTCCTGGTGTAATTTGTTGGTCCGAGTGTCAGCTGAATCTCACTTTCATCTATAATCTCTAGCATTCCATCACCATTTGACTCGGGGATGTACATGTCTGCAGGCTGCTCGAGGTCAAGCATCATGTTTGGCTTGTGTTGTGTGTTATGATGCTGATTAGCCTGTATGATACTGATTCCGTTTCTTGATGATGAGTTCCACAATTCTTGGCTCCGTCCATTAGACCTGCTGCTTTCAATGTTCTTCATCAATATCTTTTGGATTCGATATAGACGATGAAGTTCATATACCTGTTACATCATTTTCAAACTTAGAATCATACTCATATATGTTCAAATCCCATTTTGTAGAAACAAATAAATTAAACCCACAAAAAAGGTACCTGCTCTTTGAAAGTTTTTTCATGCATTAGCATGGCCCTTCTCATGAATTCCTTGTCGTATGGGTTAAGAAGCTTCTCCATTGACGCTTGATTTAATATCCGAAAATACACTCAACAAATTATTGAAGTCAAATATCCTTGTTTCTCAGCAATAACTTATGCTAACAAAAATGCCTCTTCATCGATCACAGATAATCAGATATCCTCCCCTCACCATCACAGCTCTACTTTACCTGTAACATGGCATATATTATTACAAAGACTAAACAATAACAAGTATCTTTTCGTTACTCAAAGAAACTAAAAAGGAAAAACCAAGAAAGGATCTTGGACGCTTTAATGATTTTCTAATGTGCTATTATAACATCAACTGTTTTTCTTATGATTTGTCTGTTAGTTCAGTACTTGCTTTAATTTCCATCCATAATTCACTCATTTTGGGCCACAATAATAACTGCACATCAAAATATCTTCCTGTGTATGCTCTATGCCTTGACGTTACATGTGTGTGGTATATGCTTATCTCATGTATCTTACTTCGTCCCTGTGCTTCTTTGCAAAGAAGTGGAAGTCGTTGAAGTATGCAATAAGTGAAAATTGAAAAATAGGACCACAGTGTCGTTTTAAAAGAATGGCAGTAACGACAAGCCATTCACCGGTCGTTCGTTTATAACCAGAAGATAATAGCCGTTCACTTAGTAGGTTGGCAAGATGACGGATTGGTCACCACTCAGCATGAACTTACTTTCTCACTCGCCTAAGCAATTACTTAGCATCGTATAAATAGCTGTAATTATTAACCCAATTTAATTTAACCACAACTTGCGGAGGATTTTCTCCTGGATTTGAGGAATACATATTTTCTGTTGAAGAGCTAGACATGGTTATTAATCTCTAAAATACTTGGATTAAATTTGTAATCAACTTCATGCATGTTTCATATTTATTAATTGTGGTATTAAAATGAATCTGTGGTTCTTTGTGATTCACTGATATCAAACTGCAGTACAAAAAATGATGGGAATTGCAATCTCTATGCAAAATTACATTTATTTTACGTACAACTTAAAATTGCCAGTTCAAAGTTTTCCTGAGATGCAGATCACTAAACAAGAAAACCTCTATTCTTGAAAATCATACAAAACAATTTTTGTTAACTGCAAAAAGACTTGATTAGAAAGAAATAAGAATTATCACTATCAGAATGTTCCTTAAAGCTGAAGGAAAAGAGTTACATGCAGAAAATTTAACAAATTAAGAATAGATAAGAATATTCTGACCTGTAACTGTAAGAGTATGTCCAAGAGCCAGATATGATGAGGATGGAAAAGAAGAAAAAGAACAAGAAGCTCTTTCAAGAAAAAGTAAACAACGAGCCGAGCTTCCCTCTTGCACTTCAACTTAAGTAAGAGATATAGCTTTGCTAAATAGAGGAAGAGCTTGCAGAGCGAGTCACATTCTCCATCAGTATATACTGCAGAAGAAAGAATAAATTAAGACTGATGAGAAGAATTTAAGATTCTCTATTTCACACAGAAACCAAAGTGTGTGTTGTTGCATCTGGGGTTTGGGGCGTGCCAAACAAATCCCAGTGCCTTAGCCAATACCGTTCAAGTTTTGTGAAAGAGATGCCCCAGACAGGTCCAGCAGAGCAGATATGTTAAACTATATATAAATTAATAACTATAATATTTATTCATTCATTCATTGATAATACATTAATATTTTACTCTCTTTTTCTTTTCAAGAAAATAAATAATTCAGGATCTAAATTCTAAATATATGGACTTGTTGAGGATCACAAGGGCTTACATTGCCCCAGACAACCATCAAAGGAACAGCTTAGCCAGTTAAGGTGAATCACATGCACCCAAGAATTGTATATCACTAGTAACAGTTGTCTCAATTATATACTACATATTATCTCTTGGTCCACATTAATATTTTGAACCCAACTTAAGGTGGCATCTCCTGGCCCGCCGACAATTAGATCACGACCGTACGATAAAATGTGGGCATCTCTTGGAACAGTCCAAATTTCAAAAGCTAAACACTAAACTCAAATCAACAGTGTGCAGAAACTTTGAACCTTTGATCAATTATTATATTGAAGAACAATAAGGTCTCTAATCATAAAAATTATATTTACTTAGATTATATGGTAATCAACACATGGTTTAAAGATTTCTCAATGCCAAGCTAATGACAAAAGCAGCTGTAAATTTAATTTTCTCAGGGAAAACTTCATAAAAGCAGTTATATTTGGTCTATACAATATTTGATATAATTAGATGGGTCTATGCTGTTGGGTTCATTAACCATGATTTCCAGAGAAGAGGCAGCAAAATGATTATGGCAGTTAAATGACCATGTGAGTGGGGGTATTAGAGAAATCAATCAATCATAATACGAGATCAAATGGTCCAGAAAAGTGGACCCGAGAAATGGAAAAAAGATGGTACACATTAAATGTACTTGTATAAACTTACACTACTAAATATGTATATGAGTAGGAACAGAATCATAATATACGGCATATGGGTTGATCAGATCATTAGATCATAAGATCTTCTTTTTTTTATTAAGAATAAGAAAACTTAAAGTGTTAAAAGCTGTTTGTCATTTTTATGTTGTATCTCTGAACACAGAGAGAAAGAGAGAGAGTGTGTGCAGATCACAGACTGTGTAACTAGATGATCCAAGTTAAAAGATTTTGAATTTGGCTTAAAGAATATCAACATTAAAGAATATCAAAATTTGGGGGGGGGGGGGGAAAAAAAAACAGAGCCGTGTCGGCTCATACTTATCAAGAAAGGATGATCACTCAACTCACATGCTAGTTAGGTTACTGTGTCAACACTAATTGATATTGCAAATTGCAAGAAAAGTAAAACAAAGGAGAAGGGGAGGGGGGGGGGGGGGGGGCGGGGGGGGGGGCTGGGAGAGTGACATGGAAGCACGCGTTGCCGGTGTGGGGAGGTGCAGCCGTATGGAATGGTGGGTCCGAACTGGTGTGCTGAGAAAAGGCTGAGCCAAGGCCCCCCTGTGCTGTTTTTGGTCCCACGCTGTAAGAGATATATCGAATTGAATAATTAACCATATGAATAAAATTTATTTGAATTCAAATAAAATAACTACAGATCAATTGAATATCAGTCACAGCACTTGAGTTAACAGTGCAAAGTATGTTTCTCACCACTCGTGCTACAAGAGTTGGGAACAGGCTAGCTACCTAGCTTAGCTTCATTAGTAGGGGAATCTGGTTGCCGCCCGCCATGCCAAATAGCAGGTCCCTGTTGCTGTTGATGTCGGTGTCCATTTTGCATCTTTCAGCAACTCAGTGAGCAGATCGAGCACGCATGAAATTTTAGAGTCTTTCGTTAGAATTATAATCTACACATTCTCCTACAGTTGCTACATTACTGCTCACTGTAATCGGTTCCTATTTTTATATTTACGTTACACCTACGTACTCTCAATCTAAACTTTTTTATCGTAAGTTTTGTTTTTTTTGTTTTTTTATCTTAACCACGAGGTACCTTAGGGAGGACCCCAACTGTGAGAGACATCTTTAAGTCCGTACCACAACTTAAAGTAGAAGTTCCTGCTCAAACCGGGGGGCACAAATTCTCCCAACAAATGCGACTTTTATGCGATTCGAACTGGGGAGCAAACTCAATCAAGCCACTTAAGGGGATTCTATTGCCAGTGGAGCCAACACTTTGTTGGTATCGTAAGTTTTGTAATGGCAAAAGATTTTCAAAGAGTCACGGGGTCTCTCAAATATATTTCCTTTAATTTCCTCGATTTAGATTTTATTTGGGATTGAGACAAAACGTAACTTTTAAATTATAACTGTGAAAAAAATTATAATTATGAAATAAAAGTTAATAGTATTTAATAATTATAATATTTAAATAATAATTTTAATAAAATTATTAAAAATACAATAGATTTTTTTATCAAACAAGAAAAAAAATTATATTAATATAACTTCAAAGTTACAGCAATTAATATTTATAAAAAAATTTAATGCCCAATCTCAAATTCCAAATAGGACCCTATTATCTTTTTAATTTTTTTTTTATTTCAAAAACCTTACTATCTTTTTAATTTCAAAACATAGAGAGGTGGAGAAAATCCAAATAAATCTTTTTACCGTCCGCCGTCCTCAAGATTTATATCCCCAATTTACTTTGAAGCCCAAAGCATTCCAGATCACTTATGAATTTAAATTACACCTTTTTCTTTTCAGAAAATTACATCTGCATATTTAAAATGAGAAAATTTCTTAGAAGATACGATGTTAGATCATTACAAACATCGAAAGTTAGATATGCTTGCATGTGGATCACACGTTTTAGATGCATAATTGAGACTAATTGACTTGCCATACCCTTCTATCTTCGGTTATTTGGTCATTCTATAACAAAACAAAATTTCGTGGTGCTTGATTGGTGATTTGAAAAAAAAAATTTTAATAAAATTTCATAGATATTGAAAATAGTAACAACATTTTCTTATTTGTCGGTGCGTATTATAAATTATTCGTTAGAATTAGGGCTAATTTTAGATTATTTCCTTAATAAAATGACGATATTAAAAATATTTTCTAAAATTAAAAACAAAATAGTAATGGAAGTTTACCTAGAGTAAGGGTCAATTTGGTAAAGTTATAGTTTTTAAATAATTATTATTTTTTATATTGTAAAAATAATTAATTGTAAAAAAAAATTATTAAATATTTTGTAAAATTTGTTTATAAAAATATTAACAATCGTATATTTTTGATAAATTCTACTGTTAAGCTATTGTGGACATCATATTAAGTAAATTTTATTTGACATTTATTAATATGTATATATGAATTTTTTTATTGTGTTTATATAATAATTGAAATTACTTTTAAAATTTAAACCTTAAACTATTCAAATTACTTTTAAACCTTAAAAAAAAAAAAATCCCAGGCCCTAAATAAGATAAGATTAGGTAACCATTTTCTTCATAGCCAGTCTGCAATCTTGCTAATAACAAATAAACTGAATCAGAAGCATGACTTGACTCCCGATTAACTTGCATTGGATATTGAGACGTGGCTAAGACATGCTGCATATTCTTTAATATAGCCTCTTTCTGCAATTGAAAATATAAAAAATCACGACAATCTGTCGCCATAAATTATTGGTTCCTTTCATAATCACGAAGTGAATCATGAGCCATCGGTAGTACTAAATTACTATTAATTTGAGATTAGTTATGCTTAATTTATGATAACAATGTTAATGATGACCTACTATGGAATCTCGATTCTAAAACAATAAAATAAGTTCTCTTAAGTCTTTGGGTTAGAAAAATAATGTAATTTAACGTACCGAAGTGACCCAACTACCGTTACTCCCTTAGTGGAGGAACACGAGGCGCCATTTTGCCATTAGGCATTCATAACTGCATTCCTAGGACTTCACGCGTAAGCCAGAGTCTTGGTGGAAATATCATGAATTGGTTGATCGGATTTATTTTGTTAAATTTATGGATCTTTTTTTGTCACATAAAATGGAAAAAAAAAAAAAAAGAGTTAAAAGATGATTTTGTAAAGATAATTTAATATAATTTGGTGAATAATTCTCATGTGAAGGAGTCATTGACTCATTGTCTTAGTAAAATGAGGATTTAGCTAAACACTAATTTTAATGTAATATTTTTATTTTTTAACTACATAGAAATTCTCTCTCTTCTTGACATAATAAAATTGTTAATGAAAATTGGTTTTGAAACGTTTCAACATTTGTCACTGCACCCCCAACTATTTCAAGAAAGTCCAAATGAGCTCCCAAATCGTGATTTTCAGTCGTTAATTCAAACTATAAATGGGCAAAATTGTAGTGAAGTATTAAGAAATTCAAAAGAAATTTGTCGAAACATTTGGTACCAGCCAAAAATAACCCTTTACAGGAAAAAAATAATAAAAAAAAGGGAAAATATCCACCGTCCACCTATTTTTTACACCTTTTTCAAAAATACACAATTCCTTCATTTTTTAGCTGGAATCCACCTAAAGTTACATTTTTTTTCACTTTTCCACTTCCGTTTGGAGTCCGTTAAGAAAACTAACGGAAACTTTAAAAAATGACCATTTTACCCCCAAAACGAAAATTACAATTTCACCTTAAAAATTACAAAAAATAATTAGATTAAATCTAATTATTTTCCCCATCGGTCAATAAATAAATTAATTCCATAACCATCAAATACATGTTTTTTTTTAAATATATCTATAATTAGAATGCTAAATTATAACAATAGTATTAAAAATAGCCCAATCTCACAAATCATCAATTGAATTTAAGATAAGTAGAGTTTTATTATTAATTGAGTTATAATCTCTAGTAGTTAAGATTTTTTTGTACTTCATTAAAGTACCAATAATGATAAATAAATTAATTCCATAACCATCAAATACATGTTTTTTTTTTAAATATATCTATAATTAGAATGCTAAATTATATCTATAATTAGAATGCTAATTTATAACAATAGTATTAAAAATAGCCCAATCTCACAAATCATCAATTGAATTTAAGATAAGTAGAGTTTTATTATTAATTGAGTTATAATCTCTAGTAGTTAAGATTTTTTTGTACTTCATTAAAGTACCAATAATGATATTCATCATTAAATCTTATTATTTTTGGTATTTTTTAAGGTGAAATTGTAATTTTCGTTTTGGGGGTAAAATGGTCATTTTATTAAGTTTCCGTTAGTTTTCTTAACGGACTCCAAACGGAAGTGGAAAAGTGAAAAAAAATGTAACTTTGGGTGGATTCCAGCCAAAAAATGAAGGAATTGTGTATTTTTGAAAAAGGTGTAAAAAATAGGTGGACGGTGGATATTTTCCCTAAAAAAAATCTATTACATTGTTGCTTGCAAGAAAGTTCCTACTTTTGTCCTCTTTTTTTCCCCGGCTTGAAAATAACTCAATTTTCTTTCTTTCAAGGAGAAACATAAATTTCTTTAATGGTCCACACAAAAAGAGAAGCATGGTCCCGGCCCATTACGAAATTCAAGTCGAAAATAGTACATCTTTAGAAATTCTTCCAATTGAACACTATATATGTTATTTTCAACAGACATCATAAGTTGATAACGTCACCCAAAAAAAATAATAATAAAAAAAATAGTAGATGCTTTCTTGGCAGTAGTAGTAGCACAAACCATGATAGCATTGGACATTAGCTTTCTCCGAGGCCAATGTGGGCTCAATTTTTTTCACTAGACTTTGTGATAAGCTCGAGCAGGCAGGTATTATTATGTCAAGCATCATTTGTCTCCATGCACAACCCACAACATTTTTTTCCTTTCTCACGCTTTACTGAGCCACACATTTTTTTCTAAAGATCATCTTCAATTAGACTCACAGTTTTAGAATTTAAGATTCGAGTATGGGACCACCTGCAATTATAGTTCATGCCTGAACGTCAAAGTTTCGTTGAAATAGATTGGTTCGATTCATGAGAATAGGTTAAATTAGAATGTCAATCGTGTAAATAGAAAATGGCAATTAACATGTATAATTAGTTCACCGATTTTGACTAAGTCCTTTTGTTAGGCCGTTAGCTAATTGACTAGTTGGTATTATTTATATCACCATTTAATTCTTATTCCGTGCGTATTTACCATTGCTATTAACTGTCATACTTAAAGTGTTGCATAGTTTTTAGAATGGAAAATATTCTAATATCATTAGTCTTATAAAATGGTTATCTAAAAGGTTAATATGTAATACATATTTTTTCTATAAACAAAAAAAAAAAAAGATTAATAACACATGTAGCTTATCATATAAATTAATAAAATTAAGGTTTTGTATAATATCAGTATAACATCATCAGTCTTATAAAATGATCATCTAAAAGGTTAATATATAATACATATTTTTTTTTAAAAAAAAAAAGATTTATAACACATGTAGCTTATCATATAAATTAATAAAATCAGTTCTTTCATATGGGTTCGGCCTTTGTATTGGTGTAGACAATTTTGTTGCATATTACGTTTATATACGGTTGAATAGATAAGCAGTTATGCACACAGTCTCTCATACGACTGTGATTAATTACCAAATTAACACAGAACATATGATATTAATAGCATTCGTAAAAGGAAAGAGAGAAAAAATACATTGTCGCTGCCAAATAAATTTAGAAAAAAAAAAATGAATGAATCAGTTGACCGTTTTTGAACGTACTTCTCCAGGGGATCCTGCTTTAGTCATTTTGGAACCTCTTCAACTATTATGTCCAATTGGGTTGTCGGCCCAATTGGTTTGCTCGGGCTTACATTCTTTTATCTCTTATCAAGATTCAAGAATGACGTAATTATCAATTTACCAATTGTGAATTGTCAAACTGACACACAGTCAAGAATGTTTTGATGATGTTCGTTTTACAATTGATTCAGATACAGCCACACAGGTGCCATAATGCAGCACGTTGAAAGATAAAAAGTGCATTGTTAACACATTTATTTTTCTCGGACGCAACCAGCTTTTCATGGCACGCTTCTCGCAGTTGAACTTGAATAGTATAGTAATTTTCATACCGCCTAATTTAATTACAAATGTGGTCGCTCATCGCTCATCTCCAAATGAGAAATCACTTGCTGAGAACAACTTTTTTCCCAGAAATCGTTGACAAGAATATGCGAACCAACAAGAACCATTCTTTCCAAAATGCGAAGAATTTGCAGTATCACTTCAAATTCAATCAGATCTTTCTTTACCTCTTTTTTGGTAAAAGTTTCCACTAGCAAATTAAAACTCTTTCTAAGCTTTTTAATTCCGTTTAAGAAAATCAAGCTCTCTCCCCCACTCTATTTCCGGTGCTAAATCAAGGACGCAAGCTATGCTCCCGAAATTAGTTTTGATTTTTACGAAACAGCTTGACAGATTTACTAACTTCTTAGCTGGCCTTGGAAAACCTTGTGTTAGTTTTTAATAATTAAAAGATCCGTGTCTAAGTTGGACGCTTACACGGTTGCAAAGGCATACATCTACCAATAGCTGGCATCCCCAGGATTCCTCCTATTTCTGACCCACTTTTTTAAAAAATAGATGACCTTGTTCATGAAATAAATTATTATTATTTTTAGTATTATATAACAACTTTTTTAGTTGGTATCTCCTCCCTTATTCATAAGGTGAAGGGTTTAAGACTCTCATATTTATGAATGTAAAAAGTTTTTTCATTCTTTTTTATTTGAAAAGACAGATTTTCATTATTTATTATTAGGAAAAATTACTATTTTTCCATCCTATAGATGGCAAACGGACAAAATTAATATAATATTTTGAAACCCACCATTTTTACTTCCCAAGTTTTCAAAAAAATTATTTTCACACATTGTTGTTGAATATATTGTTGAATATATGTAAAATGGTGATTTTATCCTTATAATGTAATTTAATATTACGATGCACATTATTTTTCGGTAATAGTTAGATAGGCAAATGATATTAGATATGGACATCTAATATATCGTTTCAAATATCTTAGTAAAATGAACAAAAGTCATTTCAAATATTTTACTAAATTATTTCACTTAGTGCCTCAAAAATATGTTTAAAGTATTTTCTAAAAATATTCAGATGGTTTTTGAGGGATGGGATGATAGAACTTGACAAATATTTGCTATTACTTTACTTTTATTACTCTTGGTGAGAACTTCAAAATAATATATTATACACCTACATATGATAACATTTGCCTATTTAAACCCTTACTGAAAAATCTTCTACAATGAAATGTTAAATTACTTTACGAAGGCAAAGTCACTTTTTGGATAGAGATTCAATAACATATTTTAACTTTGCAAAGTGTATTTTTAAAACTTCAGGTATGAAAATGATGGAATTCAAAGTGTTGTAATATATTTGGCTTTCTGCCATCCATAGGTTGTACAAATTATAGTTTCCCTTATTATATATTATCTGTTTATTTTGGATTCAAGATTTTCTCTGTGTACCCCAGTAAATACTAACAGCCTGTGCTGTCTGAGAAAATAACGTTGCACCTAACAAGTGCCTCTCTCAAGATGTCGCTTGTAAGCATGCATAATCTGGAAAAAGAATCACGACGATCATTAACAACAAAAACTAATAATAAATAAATAATAAATTTACGTATATGAGTAGCCAAGAGTCATTATATTCCAATCATATTCCTCAAAGTGTATTGCATATTCAAATCAACTCGCCCATCAGTCTCATAATTAATAAACCCCAAGTCATGAACCTATCAAAAATGAAAGATTAAAATGACAAAATAATACACCTTACATCGTGACTTTATGCATAAAGCAATCCTAGTGTCCTTTTTTTTTTTAAAAAAAAATCAATTTGGTAGTGTGCGAGGTTATCATCCGAATCCGAGTTGGATAAAAATTAAAGTTAGACTTCAGACTTTATTCCAATTCTCTCTTTATAAAATAATAATAACAATAATAATTAAAAAGGGGCTTTTTAACCATGATTGGTTTGGTTTATTTGTCACATACAATCAAGTCAACTCTCTCTCATGCCTAAAAATATTCCACATATTCAAGTTGATGATACCTTCATATTATCTCACAAAAATTAAATTTCTTAAACTAGAGAGACAAACAATTATTTTAATGGAGAAATTTTAAAATAATTGTAAACGGGTTCCGCGACCTTTGTTTTTATGGGCTTGATAGTTGATATGCCAAGTTGTTCGACAAACCTTGGTTTTTATTATTATAATAATAATAATAATTGGATCGGCATGCTTATCATAAATGAATTTGGAAGAATCGGAACTGATATGCCTGGTAAATGAATATCTTGTTTTAACTAGTCTTCGGAGAGAAGACCACAGTGAGCAAGAGCAGCCTTAACGTGCATGCTACGTGCAATTCATTTTAACTGCCTACGCGTTTCTTAATTTCTTTTACTAGGACCAAGATTTGGTACTATTCAAATTTTTTAACTCGAAAGAAACATGTTGACAGAGAGATAGCTGTTATAAGATATATGAACGAATGACACGAAGGCGGCCATTGACAGAGAGCACCGGATGAGATCATTCAACATCATTTTCAAAGCCATCCTCCACTTTACTGCTATAAATGAATAACATAAGAAAATTTACTATAAACATCCATTTCCTCGCCAGTAATCAAGACTCCAACCTCACTAACATTTTATAGTTATATAAAGGGAGGGCTAGCTGTGCGGTTTGCCTCACATTCGTATTCCTTTATTCGTGCATCAGAATAAGACAGTTTTTGAAATAATAAATCGAAAATCAAAGTAATGGGCACTGGTCGATTCAATTTCGATCTTATAATCGCTCTGTCTCTTTTTCTAAGTTTGTGCCTGTTCCCCCACACAATATTGGCCCAACTCAAACAAGACTACTACGCCAAAACATGCCCAAACGTAGAAAAGATTGTCAGAACTCAAGTGGAAAAGAAATTTCGGCAAACTTTTGTCACTGTTCCTGCCACCATCCGTCTCTTCTTCCATGATTGCTTCGTCCAGGTAACAATAATTCAGTTATATCTATTTAATTTAAATTAGTGCATTGATTATATAATGAATTAAAATTAAGATCACCCATCCTCACGACTCATGATATTGGTTCCATTACAGGGTTGTGATGCTTCGGTTATAATCCAATCAACTGGAAACAACACAGCGGAGAAAGATCACCCTGATAACCTGTCCTTAGCTGGAGATGGATTCGACACCGTTGTCAAAGCCAAACAAGCAGTTGAACAGTTTTGCAAGAACACGGTCTCTTGTGCTGACATCCTCGCCTTGGCCACACGAGATGTCATTGCACTGGTTGGTAAATCTATAGACTAATAATTTCTTTAATTAATTTTTGTTATTCTTTTATTTTATACATACATAGGATGGGAAAAGCATGGCTAGTGATTAATGTTGATGTTGGGTTACTAGCTAACTAATTAGTGATTAATAATTATAATAATAATGCAGTCAGGTGGACCTTCGTATTCCGTCGAGTTAGGAAGGCTCGATGGGCTTAGTTCGACGGCTTCAAGTGTAAGTGGGAAGCTGCCTCAGCCGACTTTCAATCTGAATCAGCTCAATTCACTGTTTGGTGCTAACGGCCTCGACCAAACTGACATGATTGCCCTCTCAGGTAACATTTGCCTTTGCCGCCTCAAAACTCAAAGTTAAAGAACCACGTTCCAATCATAAATTAATCAACACGATCTCTTCCAACTGGGCCCCACACCAGACGGATTAAATGGGCCACATCTCGTCTGACAGTGTGCTACTTTCGCTTCCGATTTGGATCATTGTTTAGTAACATCATCGTATTAGTTGGCAATATCAGTGTCACCGATGCCTTTCTTAGCACTAAGCATCGTTACCAATGTTTTTTTTCCACGTACATGCATGTTGATCGTAATTTTGACCGTGATTGAATGATGATCTTTGTCTTGCAGCGGGACACACCGTTGGATTCTCTCATTGTAGCAAGTTTGCAAATAGGATATACAATTTCAGCCCTCAGAACCCGGTGGACCCGACACTGAACAAGACATATGCGACCGAACTTCAACAAATGTGCCCCAAGAATGTGGACCCCAGGATCGCCATCAACATGGACCCCAACACACCCAAGACCTTTGATAATATGTACTTCAAGAATCTTCAACAAGGCAAGGGCCTCTTCACCTCCGACCAAGTCCTATATACCGACGGGAGGTCCAAGCCTGCTGTTGATAGATGGGCCTCTAGCCCAGCTGATTTTCAAACGGCCTTTATCACCGCCATTACAAAATTGGGCAGGGTCAACGTCAAGACCGGAAGCGATGGGAATATTCGCCGGGATTGTTCAGCCTTTAATTGAAAACTTAAAATGGAAGAAAAAAAAAAAAAAGAAGTTATCGCACTGATTGTTTCGTTTGGGCTAAATTTGAATGCAAGTTTAGTTCTTTTCTTGTGGTTGCTTATAGATTTTTCTTTTTCCCTCTTTTAACTTTAAGCAGAGACTTTATAATTGTTGGCGTCATGAAAAGTATTACATATAATAAATGACGAAATGTGATTTTTTCCCCTTTTTTTCTCGAATCACCTCATTTGAACGTCGTTGTTTTGTGGATAAATGTTCAAGTTTTAAATTCAAATACACTTTCTTAACTAATCTATTGCTCCATGCGCCAAGCATATGGGTAACTATGGCAGGATTCCGACCCATTCTAAACGGGAATTCGGAATAAAATTTTATTACTATTCACTATTCATATTGGGATTTGAGATGTATGAAAACCTCGATTGAGATCCCGAATGTTTCAAAATCTGAGTTTCTAATAATATATGACAAGTCGGTTGAATGAATTATATAAATCTAACATGTCAGTCATATAGGTATGACAAGTTATTTTGGTAAATAATATATATAACATGTTGGTCATAAACTCATAATCATATACATGTTAATTATGAAAGTATGACATGTCGGTTATATGAGTATGACATATTGTTCATATTAGAATCTGCAGCATATGACAGAAAATTCATGTCATTCTGGATAATTTGAGATCCCGATCAAGATGAGATTGAGACACATTTTTATTTCAATTTAATATTTGAGGTAGGATTAGGATCGGCAAATCTCGATTCATCCATCCCATTGCCAACCCTATGGGCAGCTCTCAAATGGATGACTAATTTTATCAATACCAAAATTAGATTGCGTATAAGATCTGGCTAATTAATTGGTTGGATATTCGAATTTGTTCTTTTGTCATTAAGATCGATAAGGCGGCAATTACATGGGCATAATAGTTAGTGAAACTTGCACTTAATTAATATAATTTTATTTGATGAAAATTATGCATCCCCGCCTGTTCGTCACATTTTTATATAAATGGATCCATCATACAGCTGGGACCTTTGTATGGATAACTGGAACCATATTTCAAGCATTCTACAATACTGCTTCTAGATACTCTGCTTTGAGCCAATAATTTGACATGAAAACGGTTTCATTTCTTATGTTACCATCATTGGAACAGAAAATTGGAGGAACTATATAATAAGATCACTAAAGCTTTTTGACTTTTTAGCCTAAAAATACGATGTTGGCAAAGTTTCATTTCTTATGTTACCATCACTGAGACAGAAAATTGGAAGGCGACAAATTGTTTAAAAAGATCAGTACAAGTGTATTGACTTTTGAGCCTAAAAATATGATGATGGCAAAGATCCATGGACAAAACAATCATATTACTATAACAAACGGATGAATTAATAAGCTAAGAGACAGGTTTTGTATGGTCAATAAATGGATATTTGTAATGTAAACGATCAGATTTATAATACAGATCCTTCTGACTCTTTCTTTCTCTGTTCTGTTCATTTGAATTTGTTAAATTTTCTGGAACCTAGCTTAGTTTAGCAACTAGAGATCATCTCAACACTATTTGACTGTGTATTAACTTTAATGAACCTTGAATATTTTGTTTGCATGTCTAACTTTTTGGTACCTAACCTTCATCAGAGAGAAACCTTTTTTCCTGTGGCTCAGGCCTTTGTTCCATGAAGCTTTTGCTGCTTAATGCAGCCTGCATCTTCAATAACTATGCAGCGAAAAAAGAAATGTAGTGTTTCAATTTAAGGCTTTAAACATGTACGGGTCGTAGAAAGTAAACATGGAAAGAAGAAATGTGACGAAGAGTTTCGTGTAGAATCATGACATAAAAAATAATAGAACTGAAGTTGACACACTACACCAAGTGAACAAAGATGGCTGAGTAAGAACCCATGCCAGAAACCCAAAAGACCCAAGTGGTAAACTGTTTAAGCAATTTTCCAAAGGTGGAAAGTCCGCATTTAGAAATTAGAATGATGGTAACACTTTAAAAAGTTGATTTATGCCTCAAATGCTGGAGAGAAAATAAAAATTACATAAATTATGGTCATGCAAATTCCTGAAAACCCTCTAACTAAACACTGTTGATGACTGCCATGCAGGCATGAGACACACACATAAACACAGTTTTTATATAAGAAAGAAGTTAACCAACATTATTTTGGAAAAGAACAATTCATTAAAGAAAGAAATTCAACAAAGGCATGCCTCGAAACTTGAATGAAGAGATTTATTAACAAGACAAATATTCAGAACGTGAACTCAAAATTATAGATATCCAAAGCCACTAACCTAGTTGCACTAGCTACTAATTAGATTCGTACAAGTCATTTTATCTCACCCTCGAAACAATCAGCATTATGACCTATATACAATCTACATAACTTGATTCAAAACTTTTCTGAAGCCTTTACTTGTATTGCAGCGGTCCTTACAAGTATGCTGTGGTCAAGATCAATGTTAGCATAGACTTTATGATTGTAATAATTGAAAACCAATTTACACCAAAACTAATCATATATCTTCTGATGCATGCAGGAGAAGATCTCAAGCTGTGATGGCCAATCATTTCCAAGAATTTGGGGATTTAACTCAGTTGCAACTTGAAAGTCTAGAATGGATGCAGAAAAGGAACTGTGTTTGTGTCCAGATCTTGACCCAGCTAGTTCCAAACAGGGCTTTATTAATCTCTTCATAAAGACATCAAGGCCATTGTTTAGCAAATTGGCACAATCCACTGAAACTTTTAATCCCTCCATCTCCAACTTTTTCTCCAACCTCTTCCTCAAGGAATAAGCATCAGGTAGCTCACCATGGTTTTGACAAATCTCAGTGTAATAAGCATCGGTTGAAGATTTGTGAAGTAATTTTGGTGTCCCTTTACCATTTATGGGGATGCCAAGAGGAGCTTTTACGGGGCTCCTACTATAAATGCTTGGACTGCCAGCGGCCTGGTCAACCTCTTCTCCATCTTCTACAGAGCCTGGAGGTCTACTACCCAAAGAAAACAACTCATTAGTACTCAGCTGTTCTTGAATTTTAGGCACCGAATCTTGACATGCAATACTATGGCTCTTCCCACGTGGCCCAAGAGGGCTTGGAAAGTCTTTCAACTTGCAATCACGAAGGGCTGGTGTCATCCCCTTTCGAGAGGATTGGGGAATATCTTTGCATAGCGACTGAAGACAACTTCTTTGATAACCATTGGGCACTTTACCGCGTTCAAAGCCATCAACTTTGGGCTCTTTTGGTGGGGGAGTTTTTGAAAGACATGCATTTTGTATAATTGATCTGAGGAGACGATTATGAAGACGCACATTTTCTCTTCCTATCGTGCCAATGCAAAGCCTATCAAACTCAGATTTGCTAATTTTAAGACTTAAATATCTTGTGAGAAGACTAAAATACTTGTCTGATTTAGCAGCGCCAAGCTTTCTCTCAATATGAGATTTTATCTCTAAAATGTCCAATCGCATAAAATGCCGATCAGCCGGCATTTCAGTTTCCAGATTCCCCACTATCATCAAAACAAAAAATTCCACGTAATTACACAATCACCCAACCAAAAAAAAAACTTCTGCTGATAATTTAACATCAGGCATTAGTGGCTGCTAAAACTTATGAACCGACCCCAGATATTACTTGATCTCAACACTCGATTCTTTAACTTCATCTTACACATTCATTAATAAACTATCAATTACTCGTTAAAATCAAAACAAAACACTCTCATACAAGAACACAAATTGTCATTTATTAACTTTGAATTCACCAACAAAAACCATAATTCTCCAAAAATTTAAACTTTCCAAGCTTTGAAGTATAAATTGAAGCTCTAAAATGAGACGCTTTGGATAATTCAACGAGAAAGCAGAATCCAATGAAGCAATTCAGACACTGAAACAGTGAAACAAACAACGCAAGTAACTTGGCAAAGAAAGGAGAGACCAACCTGAATAAATGCCACCAGCGAATTGAATTCAGCTTGAATTTCAGTATACTGAATGCAATTACTGAATCGCTTCCTCGTAAGCTTCCTGCTGAGAGAGAGAGAGGGAAACGAAGATTAGGGCTGGGTATTTTAGAAGCTTCGTTCGCCCGGTGACTACATCGCGAGTCAAAAAGACACGTGCATTATCTTACATATGGGTAAGCTGCTTTTTAGTTTGGTGCGGCCAATCATCGTTAAGCGTTTTATTGAACACAGTACACTTCACTAACAATAACGCAGTTAAAACTTGGACACACGCTGTCACAGTGTCACGCTCACTCCCACACCCACGATCCCCCAAAAATCTTGTACGATCGAGAAAAGTTAGCTTTAGTTAAACATGACGTGAGATGACAAATATGACATAGAACGTATTTTACTGGATTTGGTGTCCGGTCTCGTGCCTAAAACCATAAATTACAAAAAGGCAAAAGAAGCGTGTGGAGTGGTGTTCAATTTATGTCACATATTTGTTGTCTTCGATCTTCATTACATTACATATGGGAAAAAGTATCCGAAAAAAAAGAAAAAAAAAAAAAAAGAAATCGAAGGTTTTCTCATGTGAATCTCATAGTATCAAATGCATCACATCAACACTGTAGAAAAGGATGTTCGTTGGTTGGGAGTGTGAGCCCAAAACCAACAACCCCTTTTGTAGGTTAAACTAACTTCTTCTGCGCATGATGACAAAACAAGACGCAATTTGCATCCCTTATTTTGGTTTTCACATTGACATATTCATCCTTAAAATGAAATGGGGCCGAGTTGGGCTGGCGAAGGACTCTGTATATGGGGCCGATTTAATTATGGACTTGGGTTGCCTTATATGGAATTGAGTTGGGCTATCTCGGTAAAAGCAACCGATTGATTTAATTCTGAAATGGTGTTTCTTTTTCGAAATTTTCTGAAATTGTATTTCAAAAACAGCTTCCATTTTCTTTTCTTTTTTTATTATTTTAATTTTGTCAATATTTTTTCTTCTACAATTTCGGAAACGTAGACCACAACATCTATGCAAATGCACAAAGATATCAAATAAAATAATCCAAAAAATAAAGAACTCACACATTTGGGTAGTACTTTAGATCTAGATATGGCCAAAAATAGGCCAAGAAATTTGAGGCGAGCATCATCCCTAAGATTAATTTATGCAAGTTTTTGTAAATGACCAATTAAATGTGAATAAGACTAGTTTAGGCACGTGTGGACTTATAACTAGTTCCTGCTAGTTTTGATAAGTACGTAAAATTCATTGACGTGTATAATATATAATTATTGGAAATTGAGAAGGAACGAGGCACATAAGACGGCACATATGAAAGGCGACAAAGGGTGGGTGTAATCGGAAGTAAAGTAATCATGGGTGCGATATTCTCGAGTTGAGTTTTTCGAAAAGAGAATCCAAGCAAACCGAGCAATGAATCAATCGAACCTTAAAAACAAATTTAGATTTCTCCAGCACAACAGAAGAATGGAATTACTTCCAACAAACAGAAGGGCAAATATGCAAAAAGATTGGAGATTCTATCAGCGATGAAATAATTGATTTCCAATAATCAAAATGAATTTCATCTTTCAATCATTAAATAGGGTAAAAACTCGTTTCATTCCTATATTTTAAAATTAGTGTCTATTTAGTCTTTATATTTTAAAAAATACCTTAAAACATCCATACCCTTAAATTATTGACATCCCTGCTGTTACTTTTTATTTTTTTTTACTTGCTTTTATAATATTACCCTCTTACAATAATGTTTCTTTTTATAAAATTAATAAAAAAATTAAATTATCAATTTAACCCAAAAAATAAAATAAAAATAATATATATTAATTTTTGTGAAAGCTTACATGTGTCCAAAAAAAATTTATTGTAAAAATAATTAAATTACTTTTTTTTGGACATTAGTAATAAAAAATTAATATATTAATTCCTCAGCAGTGTGTTACAAAAAAGTAACATATATTAATTTTTTTTCTATTTTATTTTTTGAGATTAAATTGATAATTATTTTTTTTCTTTTTACTAATGTCCAAAAAAAATATTGTAAGAGGGTAATATTGTAAAAATTAAGCCAAAAGCAACAAAAAGTAAGAGGAAATGTGCTAATAATTTAATGTCGGAGATGTTTTGAGGTATTTTTAAAAATATAAGGACTGAACGGGTACTAACCTCAAAATATAGGGACTAAATGAGATTTTACCCCATTAAATATAAAAAAATGTCAAAAGTTTCTAGAAATGATTTACAAATGGATTTGATGTTCATTTTAGCTTTCCTTCAAATGCAAATAAAGACATAACTACCAAATTTGTTACCTTGAATCTAATCACATGTGCCCAGTTAACAAAAATATGTGGCTTGGAAGAAGAATCATGACTCTAGTCGATTAGGATCTAACGAAAATATAATTAGGGTTTAACAAAATTATGTTGAATATAAAGATGGGTTGAAGGAGTAAAAGTTTTTTTTCCTTTTTTACTTTAATGTCCATAATTGTAATTTAATTGAGGGGTATTTTAATTATAAAAAGTTATTTTCAAAAGTGCATTTAGTGAGTAGTTTGGTGCATTCAAATTGCCTCATCCGTGATTAATATATACACACACATACACGAGCAATTTACTAGTGCAGTCGCCCACATATTTTAAAATATAGTTTTTGGATTTTATAATGGTGTCAAATACTATTGCACTATTATAAAATAATTTTTTAACAGTTTACAAGGATGTAAAAATATTTAACATCTTTGTGAAAATCCAAATGCATATTATAAAAAATGCGGGTGTCGGCACACAAATGATTATACTTAAGAAAAAAAATAATTAAAATAAGATTGACATGAGATTATGGCGATTCATGGCATAAGTTTTGTTAAGATTTATATCATTTGGAAGCAGTGAAATGAAAAATTGAAAATAAATAGGAACATAAAGAGCGAATTGCGTAAATAATTTGTAGAAACAAATAATCCGAAGATTTCAAAGTCAAAACAGTGGTGGTTTCTCAACAACTTTTAAAAAAATTCACGTAAAACAATGTCAAGACAGCATGGTTGTATTTCCTCTTCATTCGCTACATGCTCTGGACAACTAAGAGCTTTGCAGCCACATAAGAGTGAAGAATAGTTAATAAACAATGACTCTCCCTTCTCTTTTGCAAAACAAAATCGTTGAGAGAATTTTTTGTTTTCTTTTAATTTTCTTCGTGTTTTGGCTGTGGTTGAGAAGTATATTTCACTAAACAACAACCAATATACCCTATTATACTAAGTCGGCCGCAAACGCAAAACACTTTCATGATCATTGAGATATTATTATATTTGACAGATACATACACGTGAAAAATGAATGATGGAGATTGATAAGAGTTGTAGAGATATTGTTGCTTAATAGCACATCAGCTAGTATGTCGATGCCTAACTAGAGTCTAGGAGAAGAAACGATAAAATTGAGACTGTTTCTTCACATAAGCAATTCGGTCTTAAATTGAGTTGTATTTGCGGCAACAGATCGTCTGCCGCTTATACTTTCTGCTAGATCAAGTCAAATACATGAAAGGCATGCACCGAAAGAGACGGGAGCTGAACTTCTTGATTAACATTGATAATTTGACTTAGCCCTCACACGATCGGTACTCAACTACACTACTGCTAACAAAGTGCGTAGGAGTAAAAGAGGAATTGATTAGAAACTACAAAAGAGAAAAAATAAGGTACATGCATTAAGCCGTTTAAAAAACGATTCAAGCAGCAGGAACCCAAGCAGAAGCAAAAACAGCATTGTGTCCTTTCCATGTAAGTACGAGATCATCTTCTTCCTTCTTTAATCCCCAGCCAGCTGCGTGCTCATCAAGCATTGTTTTCAGTTCTGAAACTGCTTCTTCACCAAAAGTGATTCCCCGGAAATTCGCATTTCTCATGCGCTGCACCCACCGGCTCTTGGGCTCAAGCCTCTCAACTCTCTGCAAACCTTCATGTGCTATCACATTTTCAACTTTCCAACAAACAGCAGCCTCATACCACTCCCTTTGCTTGCTTCCTCTCGGTAGAAATGTGTCAACTAAGTCATAAGGTATCCACAAATAGTTGAATGCAGATCTTAATCTACACACCAAATTATTGGCTGTCAAATCTGCATCTTCATCAACTAATACAACAATTGTTGGCTCTAAACTCCTAATCGCTTTAAGAAACATGCTGCGAAGAGATATTGAAGTAGAGGAATAGTACTCTAAAGAGTAAGGATTTAATGAACTGAAAGTTGTGCTAGGATTGAGGGTTTCTTCTGGTATATAGTGAAGCATCATGT
Source organism: Citrus sinensis (assembly GCF_022201045.2). Classification (NCBI taxonomy): domain Eukaryota; kingdom Viridiplantae; phylum Streptophyta; class Magnoliopsida; order Sapindales; family Rutaceae; genus Citrus; species Citrus sinensis. Next base: position 4,231,127 of record NC_068562.1, read on the forward strand.
GACAGTTTATAACAAGGGCCTCACCACTTTCTGCGTACACTAATTGTTGCACTCTCATTTGCTCGATCAAAGAAGCAAACCCATCAGCATAACTTGAGGGAATCACTCTAAATTCCAGCATTACATTTCTTGACCTAGCGAAATTAACCAACTTTGTGCCCAACTCTTCGTACGAAAGATCAAGCATTGGAGGTACATCTTCAGTGGCACCAGCTACTGTAAGCTTCAGTCGTGGTGGTCCCTCGAACCGATTAGCAATAGCATCGATAAGTGTAGGAATTTGCATGCAGTGTGTCAGGCTCAAATCAACAATATGTACGACGGAACACCCATCGACAGCTTCTAATATTGCTGCATTTGCAGCGGTGAAACCGAACCGGTGCCATGGGGTTAAGTCTACAAAGCTAGCGAGCTCAATGACTGAGAATTTGTGGTTGTGTACAACAAGGTTGCAGTGAGCGTTTGCCATGGCTGCGAGCATTTTGCAAGTGCCACTCTTTGCTGCTCGAGTTATGAGAGCGCGGAGAAAGGCGCATGTTAGGCGCTGATTTGAGTCGCCATCTGGTGGTGCAATGTTGTTTAGCACCCAAAGGATTTGCTGAGCTAGAGTGGCGTCGTTGCTCTCTATAGCGTTTGCACAGTGAACTAAAAGCTGTTCCATGCAATTGGCATCACCAAAGCTTGCAAAAGATTTTGAAGAAGGGAAACCAGGCCATGGGCGAGTCCTGTGAATTTGGTTTTTGTTCATGGTGAAGTTTGAAAATGAAGAGATTTGATGCAAGGGTGGTGGTGGGGTCTCAGTAAATTGCATCATGGGGAGACGGAGTTGAAAAATGACAAAAGAACAGAAAGGAAAAAGTAATATGGCAGAAAGAGAGACAGAGACCAGACTAGTAGTGGGTACCTTGGTCACTGGGAAACGATCCAAGTAGAGGAGAAAGCATGAAACAAAACTAAGCGACTAGAGTTTTGGAGAATTCTGCAAATGAATCACAGGAAATTGACAGTTCAGCTTTTATCTCAGGATTTTATTTGGTAATGCTCAGAAGGGGAAAAAGGGACAGATCAAAGCGTAGACTAGAATCCCGATACAAAAACTTAGTTGGAGTCATATTAGGCAAAAAAAGATTAAAAGACCCTTCAATTCTTTGAACCAAATCAGCCTTTTTCAGTTGTCAAAAGATAGAAGGAGAGAGCGATTCAACAACCTTTTTTCATGGCTACAAAAGGGTCTAATCCCTCTTCATCAATGCATTTTATTACATGCCCTTTTCTTTTTCTGAAATCTGCTCAGATGAGAGAGATTGAAAGGAAATATAAGTTAGAGACTTAAGATGGGTGTTGTTGGTGGGAGAGAGTTCTGTTGGATTTTTGGTTGCATGTGAAATAGCCGGCCATTGAGTTGTCTATATGTGGGCGTTGGAATTTTGTCATGTATTGAGTAGTGGGGATTGAACCTTGAAGGCAGTTGAGCTTTTTGGCTCACTCTACTCACGGGCCATCATCTATTATATCATGAACAGATCATCTTTATGCCCATTTCTCTAATGTTTTAAACCTTATAACTAAAGTTTTCCGTCTCGGTGGGGTATTGAAATCACTACAGAATATATATGATAATTCATGGCGACAAAGAAATGAGAGTAAGGGACCCGCAAATGACTCATATATGAAAGCCAAAATCTCTACATTCATGCTTCCATAAGACAAATGGACGGTCATTATCCAAGACAATGGAAGAATAATTCGTTGAAATCTTCATTTCTATCACGGCATGTATTAATAATTATTTGTAACACTGACCCTAGAAGCTAGGGCTTTCTAATTAGAGTAATGATATAGCCACAAACTCTTGTACAAACTTATTTTGTACAAACTGATGTGACATGATAACATTGATTGAATTACATATCACTTGGCTCACATGATTTGTTTTTATTATTTTATATTTTCATTCAACCAATGAATTAATGCCACATCAGTTTGTACAAAATAAATTTGTACAAGAGTTTGTGGCTGTATCATTATTCTTCTAATTATTATTTTTTTAAGTTATCCAATTTTTTTCTTAAATTTCTTCATCTATATGAACAAGATTTGAACTCCAAACTTTTTACTTTCAGTTACTTAAAATTTCATACCAAGCTTCATTCAAAACTAGAAACCATGAGTTTGCTTGCTGATCATGAAATGTTATCACAATTTCGTTCTGCTTCCATCTTCCCAGTAATCTGATCTCTAATAAATGAATATAAAGTTCTCAACGTTCTCTAGTTCTACAAAGTTATTTGTATTATATATCTTATCCAGGATCATTTTGGATAATCATATATAGGATATTTGAAAAGAGGGACAACAATACAAGCTATAGGATTTATATACACATTTCTACATGTGAAGGACACATGCAAATCAATCCTTGGAACAGGTCCATATGTATATGCATGGAATATCTTGTATTCCTCTTTTGTACACATGGGACCTTCCTGCAGCTTACACGTGATTTACTTTTTTTTTTTTTTCGTTTCCTTGTTTGATGACTTGTCTCCCCGTCCAATCCCAACCCCACCACAAATAGACTAATCAATCAGAAAGGGGTCCCCTTTCTTTCCCCCTGCTGCAGCAGTTCGCCAATGTTTTCTCTGTCTCACTCACACACATACATATTATATGAATCCCCATCCGCTTACCATGTTATCACTACTAGTAAAAAGTTTTGGCCCGTAAGAGCATTCTGATGTTTAAAATATGTACAATTGTGCCATAATCATGACCATATATGTAAATATGCAAACTTTTTCATTAGCACTTTAACATTCTCATAACAAGTACACCCACATAAAACCACAAAACTCAAGAGTTAATTAATTAACTGATTCATTTGTTCTTCCTATAATGGTAAGGCCACCACATGTCTAATTTTCTCACCAACCGAGTTTTCATAAAGTCAGAAAAAAGTTCCGTAGTGTTGTTTCTCGCAATGGTTTCCATGCATGCACATGCATGTTACCTAATTTTCACTGTTCAAAATGAAAAAAAGGGGACTGCAGCTGAGAGCCAGAGAAAAGCTGACTCACTTTTTTTTTTTTTTTCCCCCTTTCGTTTGTATACTATATGAGTATATTATTTTATAATCATTCTCAGGATTTCGAAATGCATGAAGCTAGAGAAGAGCATAAGAAGAATCCGAGGGAAGCATATAAGGAGAATCATATAAGTTAAGCTGTGAAAGTTTTAATATTCCTCTCTGTGAGAATTTTGAGGAGGATTCCTAAACTTGAGATACAAGGACTAGAGGACATGAAAGCTAAAGATATTTTTTTGAGCTTGTTTTGGAATCATATAAATAAGGAATTCTCCGGCATCGATGGTCTATATTATTTTTCTTCACTAAGACAGCATAGAAAACAAAATCTGAAAGCATGAAAGTAAGGAATGTTACCATGTGCCTGAGATTATTAAGATACCCACATACAAATTGATAATCAATTCTCTTATAATAAAACCATGAATTATACGCACCCTAGTGTATTATTAAATTATATTAAACAGGAGGAACTTTCCAAAAGCATATGAAAGCCAAAGGCATAGAGACATTGGCTTCGAATGTTGAGCTACAGGAAAAAGGAAAACGCCTTTTCACGCAGCTGATTACTTTAGACTGAATTTTGATGGTGTTATATGTTATTATGCCAAAACTATCCGCCCAATGATTACGAAGAAATTTTTGTACTGATTGATTAAAAAATTAATTTACATGTTGGCATCCAGCAATTGATTTATTTTATTCTTTATCTTCACCTTATGTTTATGTGTTCACCTATGACTTTATTATTCAACTACCTTTACATCTAAAATGTGGATTCAATTTAGATCTAAAATGTGTTAATATTTTGAATTCAATGTAGATCTTCCCAATTTTTAATTCATATCCTTAAATTTATAAATTTAGATTCAGTTTTGATCTAAAATATGTTAATAATTTAAAGATCTTGTGTCATATGCGTACTTATAACAATATATAGTTGAAATTTAATTACATACGTTTATATTTTTACTCAATAATTATTAATCTCAACTTGTAAAAATCATCACAAATCTCATATTACTTAATCCTAATCATATATTCACATTGCATCACCAAATTTAGGAACAAATAATAATAATTCAGGTGAGCTCCTGTTTGGCAATCAAAAAATAGCTTCCCTTCATCGTTTAGTTAGCTAGGTTGAGAAATTAAATTAAAACACTGCAATTTGTACTCAAAACAAGTCCTATAGCCAGGCTACCCCTTTTTTTTTTTTTTGAAGAAGAAAGTAATCCTTTCAATGCTCAACAATTAACAAGGTACAAAATCTCTGCAGGGGTGTCCTCAACAATTAGCTAGGCCACTAAATTATTATCATTATTATTTGGAAAAATAACATGGGATGTCGGAAGGTTGCCTATAGTGCAGGAAGAGTCAAAGATTATCAAACAGACTTTGCTTCAAAATAAATAAAGGTCGTCGATGAGAAATAAATGCGGAGAAAGTACACTGAAGCTTACTGATTTCCTTTGACCGCTGAAGATTTCCTTCCCGTTCCTGTTGCACTTTCCTGTTTGCTGTCGTCTCTTTTTTTTTTTTTTTTTTTGCCTTATCAATATATTATATTGTATGAAACAGAAACTATTTTGTTTTCTTTGAAGCATTTTTCATCAAAGATACAACAATCCGATGGGAAAACAATACCAACAAACGTAGAGGAACCTAGAGCATTGTTGTAAATCGAATGGGTGAGTAATAAAATAAAGGAAAATTTTCTAAATTTGCGATGTATTTAAAAGCATCCGGGCTAAAATAACATGAGCAAGCTTTTAACCAAATACTGAAAATCAGAATTAACGAGACAACCAATTTCAACCCCAATCTGGGGAACATTAACATTGCTTTATCACTTTTCAGTATCTACTCCTGTCAGAAAAGCTGTTCTGTAAGTAAATTTACTAAAGATGAATGGCTGATTTTTTTTTTTTTCTGAAGGGCTTTTTCCTGATCGTCAGAGTGGACAGATATAAAGTTCACCGGCTTGCAGAAAGGACCGGACCAGGTCCAGGCTTGACTTGAACGGAGTGCTGACACTAATTTGAACAAATGGGTTATGACCTATGGGCCTTAACTCAAACCCATTTGCCCGTCGGTTATTGTTTGATAGGATTTAAATAAATTTTAGGTTAATTTTTCTAATTGAAGTGTCTCTTTAAGACAAGTTGTTATTTTGCCATTAGAAGAAAATCAAAATCAACAAAGTGATTGTGCCAGGAGCCCAGGACCATTGTACTGATAATATGCCTGCAATTTTGAAGCAGGTCTTCTCTGCACATTTTTTCCCAACATTTTACTTGTTTTTGGAAGTTTTTTTTTTTTCCTTTTTTTTTTTCTGAAACGTGAAATAACCCAATTTCAGATGTAATAAAGGCTACAGGACAAAGTCTTCTGCAGAGTGCTGCAAGATACGGCACTTAATGCCTAGATCAATGATCATGCCAAAAATTACAAATAAAAGAAAAAAATGGAAATTTAGCGGCATACTGAAATTTAGACTCCTTCTAGTTCTGGTCCTAAATCGGCCCATTAGGATAACTTTATTGAAGATTTTAATAAGTCTCTCATTTCTTCTACGCTACAATCTTGTTGTTTGTCAATGTGAAATTAGTAATTTGTTGAATTCTTTTTGTTTTTGTTGTTGTTGTTGTTATTTTGAATGGTTACAGTGTTATCAGAATTTAAAAAAAAAATAAAAAATTCGGAAAAATAAAAAATTAAATTGAAAATTTACTCATTTTATATGAATTTCACAGTTGGGCCCTTTATTTTTTATATCATTTTATTATAACCTAATAAATTTTATAATTTATCCAATAGAGACTGTTGGACTTTTCAATTTTATGGATTTTATGTTACAACCTAATCAAATTTTTGTTTTTAATTTTGACATCCCTCAAACTAAAATACTGGTTCAAACTAGACATGGGTAGAATGAAATAATATTTTTCTTTACAAAAAAGAATAATAGATTATACAAAATATCTAAGATATTCCTTTTAAACCACCAAAGTTTCCATGCAATTATCATTTCATTCGGACTATTTTTTTTTTTTTGGTGATTATTTTTATCATTATGCATAGAATGAAACTTCAAATCCGGGTCTTATCCGCATCAAAATATTAAAACAGGTTGGTATTCCAATTCCATCATTATTTGCTTGAATTTTCATTAAACATTTACGTCACCAAAACAAATCTTTCTTTTCAATGCATAAAAAATCCACACAAATTTTCGATGGGCGGCCTCCATGATCCTTTGTTTGAATTTTAGGGGCTCTCAAATAAAATTTTACAGTTTACGTGTTTACATTTTACCGGTGGAAAAAGGGAAAATGTAAAAAAGAAAATCAGGTATCTAAAATGGATACTTTATATAAAAGAAAAGAGGGTGACATGGTCACGTGAGATATAAAAACATTCTCGATTCATTTGATTCTTTCTTTCTTATGGGGTTTGAAATGCATCTTGTTTTCCCAAGGGTTCAGGGCTTGTTTTGTTTCTTTAATTAAAAATAAATAAATAAATAAGGTGGTCAAGTCAAAGAATCCGGCCATGGCCATGGCGCTTGCTTCCATCAACTTGGGCTCGCCTTCACGTGACCACCCATATCCGACGCGATTCCATGTCGGCCTTTTAATCATCTTTCTAAATACTTACTGGTCCAATCACTTGGTGCTTTCTTTCACCAAAATCATCACTTACTAACTCACTCTCCTATCGTTAATACTTTTAATTGCCTTTATTAAGATTAAGCGTAGTTTAATCCAAATCCTATAAGGAGTTTGTTTTTATACAGTACAATATTACAATTAGACTTTTTTTTTTACTCTCACATAATATCAAAAGAATAATTTTATCAAAAAGGACTTTATAATAATCATTGGCTAAGTTATTAGGAGGTGGAAACAAACAAAAATTTAGAAGGATATAAACGACGAGACTTTCTCTTCAATGACCACAAGTTTACGTTATGATATTTACTCCCGCACGTCAACGTAAGAAATTCTTTTCTCACACGTCTCTTATGGAGAAAAATCATCCTTTTTTTTTTTTTTTTCACTTTCTCTCTCTTTTTGTCGGGTTTTAGACATCTGCACATGTGCCCACTTGGCGAATACAGTTTTGAACTCAAAATTAAAAATCAAGAAAGAAAAATTAAGGAAAAACAAAAAGATTTTTTATATCAACAATTGAAATATACTAATAGCTGATGACTCGATCGAATCTTCCTCGAGAAAGTGCAATTATGAGTTCCGTGAAAACCAAATCAACTAGATTGGTTCCTAATATAAATTTATACGTAACCGAATTAATTCAAATAATATGAGAGCCATTAAAAATGAATGAAGTTGGTGTCTTTTTTGACTAATTTAATGCATTAAATAAAAATCAGCCTAATGAATTAGGTGTAAAAAGTCAAAACCAATACCAGGCTTCAGAAGATTACCCATATGTCGATGTCGGGTCGGCAGGTCCATAATGCATGCCTCGTTATTCACGTTTTCCCGAAAGTTTATAATCGCATTGGCTCACGTTACAAGTTTGGACTTTATTTATTTATTTATTTTTGGGGTTGTATACTCATGTGACTTTGTTTATAATTGTATTGGCTTACATTACTATTTTAGACTTTCTTTTTTTTTGGGTTCTATATTCATATAAATTTTTAAATACAATTCATATAAGTAGAGTTTTTACCCAAAAAAAAAATCTAAAAAACTTTTAACTTGTTTAGTTGTTAATGTAAATTTTTATTAAAAGTTATAAAATTAATTTAATAGGAAAAAGTTTTAAAGATATATTATGAAAAGAACAAAATAAGATTATCAAATAAGAAACAAAATTTAGATATTTTATATTTAAAAATTTTAATCAAAAGTTTAGAATTTGAATTTTTGATAGTATAAGTGAAATATCTTACTTAATATACTAAAAGTCCAAACAATAGAAAAAATTTAAAAAAATTATAATTATTAAATAAGTTATACTAAACATGCACTAACTCTAAAAAATACAGTATCTGAATTGATCCTTAATTATTAATTTTAGTGAGTTGAGTGAATTATAGGTTATTGAAGTGAAGCTTGGCAATATAACGAAGGCTTTCTACACTCCTTTAGTGCAAGTGTAGTAATTGGTATCTTGTAGACCCCCACACCGTTGAAAGCTTTTAACCAAACTATCACTCGTCCAAATCAACAAAAGTAACAATACGATTTATAATACTACAGTTGCGAGTATACTAACGATTTATAATACTACAACTGTGGGTCTATTAAGCAAGATCATACGAAAAGAAAAAGGAAATGGAAATAGGCTAGGGTTATGATTTTATAATTGCCTCATTTTAATTTTGATTTGGTACTAATAAAGAGTGCCATTGGTATTGGAGAGAAAGTGATTAGATATCTCAGTAGTCCTAACCGTAAACAATAGATAGTAGTTTATTTACTTTTTTCAATTTTTCTAAATTCTATATTATAAATTCGAAACACAATTAACTCATTTTTTATTAAAGAATTCTTAACTTTTGTCTTAGAAATAAAGCCAACATGAAAGCCTAGTTTGGTACGGATACTGGTACAATAGTAATCAAAATACTAGGATTGTGTCCAATAATTAAGATTCTCCTCTAATATGAATTCACGTATTGATTGGTGGTTAATAAATTTGAAATATAAAAAAAAATTAAATCTTATCTATACACTATTACTACTTGACACATGACATAAGATTGTTAGAAATTTAAGAGTACTCAGATCTTGGAGAATTTCATTTCCACGAAAAATGATGGGTGGTTTATAAATTTAAAATATAAAAAATTTAAATCATATTCATACATTATTACTATATTACACATGCTATAAGATCGTTAAAAATTCAAGAGTATCAAGTATTAGATTAAGAGAGGATTCCATTTTCACAAAGAACTTGGTCATATAATCAACTTAGTCAACTGTAATATATCATTTTCTCCAGATAACTCACAAATCTAAATTTAATTTAAAAGAAACATAAAGAATCAAAGCGTTAAATTTGACGCAATTTCTTTTGCTATTCGCTTCCAGCTAGCAAATATCCTGTAATGGCTATTTTTCTCGATGCAAGTTGACAAAAGAGAATTGTTTCAACTCGACTTAATTTCCATAACTGACCTTATTCTCCCACTTTACAATTAAATTTGAGCCAACTGCAAATCAGTAAAAGAGTTTAACATCAAATCTCACGTACGAATACGATGGTGGAAACAGAAAAAGAAAATTTACCATAAATATAATGTAAATCAGAAAAAGCAAGCAACGGCCAGCCGCCTTGCTGCTTCCAGATACGCACATGCATTCATGTCATCAATTAAATATTAATTGATGACAAATCAAGGGACCTCTATCTCCGTGATTGATCAACGCCGATTGTCGTACTATAGGAGCGTTCAAATCTCGTCCACCGTACGTTTTGATTACTCTTACCAAAACAGGGAAACAGATCCTGAAATCAATTTCGGAAAACATTAAAATAGGAGCTTGACAGTGGTGCAGTACACGTTGGCATCACCAATCACCCTTGCTCTACGGCAAGAAAATCAGAGATGAATATTGAATGGGCCCGTTAACGTGTGGTGGAAAACTCTTCAATTAGATTCGATGAAAAACCCACGTCTGCGTTTTCATGTATGTATTCGTGATTAAATTTTCATATGTTTAGATACTAATCGGGTGTAATTTTGGGTGCGTTTGGAATTGAGATGCTGTACCTTTTAAGCTATAGTTACTGTGAAAAAAAAATTATAATAATATATAATAAATATAAATTTTAAATAATAATTTTGATAAAATTATTAAAGATATAATAAATTTTATATTATACAAGTGAAAAATCATATCAACATAGTTTAAAAGTTACAGCAGTTAGTGTTTACCAAACACTTTAGTGCTGTAGCTTTTTAAGCTACAGCTGCCCAACCTCAATTCCAAACGCATCCTTTATCTTGTCTGTGCTTCAAATTCACTCACACTTACATGAAGGAAAATACTGATAATTTTTCGTGTTCAAGTGATGTACGGTAGGATTGTTCTCCTGTAAATATTTCCAAAATTCCTTGGGAATCCACGTATAGGATTTATTAAATTGGTCTCGTGGGAGCTTTTACATGACTTCATTAATTTTTTTCTGTTTAATAAATTTCTGTGTTTAAAAAAGAAAGAAAAAGACTTCATATATGTAAACATTTTATGATAATATGATTAAGAAAATGATTAATATGAGATGACTGTAAATTTTATTGAAGGGCCACATGTCTCTACAAGAGAAGGCAAAGCCTGCCTTCCAAAGAAGGTTACAGTTGCTCATACAGATACCCATTCGTTGGCAGCAAAAGCAAAGAAAACGATCGACAAATAAATAAAAAAAAGATAAACATTATTACAATAAAATAATTGGGAAAGAACATAGCACAGGCATAGCAATTGAGAATTCAGAATCTAAAAAGCCACCAAAAAAATAAATAGGATAGCAACGTCATCCACATCCACTTTCAGGTAGACCCCAAGTGCCAACTTGCTTGCCAACTTGCTGTAACAAATTATTAATGGCCATCAAACCCAGCTCTTTTTTTTTTCTTTTTTTCCCTCCCCTTCCCACTCTATTCTTGAGGAAAAGGACGTGTATTTTTCCTTTTCAACCTTTTTTGATGGAGAAATAATGCTATGTTGATGAGAGAGAAGGCGAGCTTGAAGTAAAATGAAATTGTTGAGTCAAGTTGATTGGAGACCACCACCCACGCCTGGGCCAGTAGTGGGCTCGTTCCCTTTACAAAACAAGATCGAGTCATTGTGGGGTTAGAACTCAATATTTCCTTAAATATTAGTGGAAATATATTTTAAAACTATCTATAAGACACCTATTACACAGTAGAGGTATATATTTAGAGTGTGTTTAAAACACTACATTACATGAGATTGTATTAGTTAATGTAATGCAATATCATCTTTGGTCAATTTTCCTGTTCGATGTATTACTATGTACCACAATGTAAACATTTTTGCATTAAATAACTTAAGGAAGATCAGTCATATGTAATACAACATTGTTCACATTTTTTTTAATTCTTTAATTAAAATAAAAAAATATTAATTCTTCAGTACTACTGGCAGTGGTGAAGAACTACCGATAACAATTCGACAACTACCAACTATCAGCAATTGCCGCATAATAGTGTATTTTACATTAAAATTTGGCACTATTAAAATTCTTATTGTGGGAGGTACGCAATAGTAAACTTTCATTTGTCGTAAATAAATTCAAATCTTGAAACTTTCATAATATATAGATTAAATAACCAATAAAGAAAATTGATTAAAGATGAAAAAGAAAATCGAAAATAAATTTGTTGAGAGTGGGATTTGAACCCACGCCCTTTCGGACCAGAACCTTAATCTGGCGCCTTAGACCAACTCGGCCATCTCAACACGTTGTTAAATCTGTGAGATTTGGTATATATAAATTTATAATAATGTATGGTGGGTTATAAGCATACACATATGTACGACCTTGCCAAGTTCAAAAAAATTTTCTTCTACAAGGAAACCTAGAGGCTAAAAGGCTCATGCTTAAGAGTACTCGACCACTCGACATCCAGCGAGTTTTTTGGTACTGCACTAGTTTTGTCTCTTTCAACAATTATTTAATAGCTGTTAGTGAGCGCTTGGAGTGGACCCACGGTCGAAGCTGTTAAAATTAATTAATTTGCAATTTGATGTTTGATAATGATTCATTAACATATTAAAAAAAAAAAAAAAAAAAAAACGTCTGCATCCGCACCAAGAAGCTTGGAATTTGTCGTGGTTGCCTACATTCAATGAAGGGTAGCGGTGGTGAATCCCGCGTCACACCTTCTCTCCCCTTTCTTTTGCTTGTCTTGTTTTGATAAGCTTAATAATGCTGGCCACAGGCCTTTTTTTTTTTTTTTGCCAATCTTTTTCATCCACGTGTCATGTTTGTAAGCATCTGTGTTTTTCGTAGATTTTGATAATGTAGTTTATCAGTTTTTTGTTTTTTTTGGTTGTGATTGAAAATTTAATCGAGAATCAATTAATGGTTTCTATTCGTTTTTTTTTTTTTTTTTATAGATTTTGTTTACCAACCATGCGTTATAAGCACACTTTTATAACACATGCTTTAATTTATTATCCAAATAATTTTTTGGTTTAACATGACATAAAAGTATGAGTCGGTTATGGTAGAATTGTAGTACCGTGTCACCGTTGCATCCAATCGTTGGATTCACTTAGATGGTGAAGTTCATTAGAATCCAACGATTAAATGTAATTATGGCACAATATCATATTTGTACCATAATTTTTTTCTTAAAAGTATATTAAAATATAAAAATATTAGAGTCAAGATAACAGTGAGTACGTTTCATCACATCATCATCATAACAGTTAAAAAGGACCTGTGAAGAATTATATTGAAGTGGGAGACGAAGATCCTTCAATCCATCCCGCACGAATTTTTCGTGCTATATGATTGATGGTTTTTGACTATGCAACAGAGAGTTCCATCTTGGGTGATTTCCCAAGATTACATATTGTTAAATCATAATCATAAATGAGAAAATTTTAGATTTGAGATATCTAACAGCGACAATGTAACATAATTCTAGTGGTGACGACGTCACAAAGCAGAAGAAAGAAGCGAGTGGTGCAGGTGGGTGAAAAAAAGCAGAACCAACAGCAAATTGCAAGAAGGTTCCGCCTGTGGTCCCACCTGCAAATGCGGCGAGACGCAGCATTGCAACAATGAAAAAAGCGGGACCAATTTTCTTTTCATTCATCCAATTTCTAAAATCACTCTTAACTATTATTAAAAAAGAAATTAGTTTTGCTAATTAAATGGCAATTGGTAGTGTGATGATGATGTGGAACCCACCACTTCCCAAGATGGGAGGAGAGCTGGAGACAAACGTTGTAAGCCCCCACAAACAGGGACGGCCTATAACAGTGAGCTTACGTGGACCTTTCCCATTGGTCAATAGAGACGTGGAAACTTGCATTCCTTTTGCAGTCCCCACAAACTCATCCTAGAAAATAAAAATTGATTCCTTCTCCCTCTCAACACGCCTCTTCGTTTTCCCCAAAAGCCGCCTCCCTCCTCTCTCTCTCTCTCTCTCTCTCTCTCTTTCTCTTTCTTTCATTTTCAATTCAAGCTGTGTTTTGTACGCCGAAAGGTCCGATATTTACATAAATTCGATGCAACGACAAGTGACCCCAACGTTAACTATTATTTGTCAACATTTCCATTTTTTAAAAGTTGTAAGTTGCGGATAACCACGGAGAGAACACAGAAGTTGTACTGATACTTCACTTGCGTGTCTGGTCCCTTGCTTCTTGTTTAGAAGCATTTAAGTCGCACTCTCTCTCTTTGGGCCGTGAGAGTTACGACTTACGACTTACGAATGCCATATTAAACAATTATTATTATTATTATTTTTTATTCGATAGAATACTCCAGACAAAGGCGTCTGTATACGACTGAGTGATGGTTTTCATTTTGAGATTAGCTTTTGAATCTCTCCCTAGACAATGGGTGGTTTTTTTTCTTTCCTTATTGAGTGAAATGTAAATAGTCGTAAGTATTAATTGATTCTATTCAGTAATCTTAATTGATTCTATTGGGTAATCTTTTCAGTGTATCATGAAATAATTAAGGCTCGAATTCTACTCATATTGAATAAATTATAATAATAATAATGGCGTGGAGACCACTCAAGAGCTTTACGATAAGCCATCTCTGTTCATGCTAGTGGAAAGCAGTTTGATTATTCTTTTTTTTCCCCTAAATATTTCCAAGTATTAAATGTGAACCATTTTGGGCCCCTAAATTGAACTATGCAGTCACAAAATGATAGATTCCAGTAAAATTTTCATTATGAACGTTAGTAGATTTTATTGTAGTTAAAAAAAAATTATGTCATCTTTCAAAAGACTTTGAGAGTTTACTTTGTTAAATATGTCATTAATCGATACATTTTAGTAATAGTCTTTATACTTTTTCTAACCAGACTCAGGATTTCCGCTAGATTGCAAGCACCAATAAAATTGATGCTTAGCCTAACTGCCACGTAAGGTTGGAGAATTTTTTTAAGAGTATCAACAAAAACTTTGGGTTGGGTCAAAGTTTAATGCTCGGCGCCAATATTTGCCATGCTTGCATGACTACCGTGGACCCTGGCACGCTCTAGGGAATATTAAAAAAAATTAAAAAAAAAAGAATTGGTTATTTTGGATTTTGGGTAATTGCTTGCATCAGCTGGCTTTGCTTTACATTAAGTCAAATATGTGATTGATTAAGCTACTTAATTAATTTATCCATTCATCATCATGATGTTTGTGTTTCCAATTTAGAGTGCCATAATTCACAACGTTAATGTCCAATCAATTGAGCACACTTACACGAAGCTTCAGAAGATCAAGAGGCATCAGATTAAAATATAAACAAGAAACCTACTAAAAAATAAGCTGAATTAGGAGTCCTTTTTCTGTGGTTTATATACTTATACTAGATGTGTCAGTGGAGTGAGTGATGCCCTGGAGTTTAATTTTTAAAAGAAATACTTCTAAATTTTTCTTGTATTTATTTCTTTTGTCATAATTTCACCAAAATTATTGAGCCATCTTCAATGAATATAACGGCTGAGGAAATTCACGTCGGTCTATTCTGTTCTCAATGATTTAATAACAAACCTATCCAAAAGAAAAAAAAAAATTGATTTAATGGACCGATCATGCTTCAGATTTGGTAATTATATCTATACATTCAGTGCGTAAGACTCTCAAAATTAATCGGCAATAATTTCATTTTATTCATGTCATACACATAACTAAACACATAATAAAAATTTATTAAAAAAAGAAAAGAAAAGAAAAGAAAAAGAGAGTCATCACCGACAAATTCACCTTCCTCTCTTCCCGTTTGGATAAATCAAAGAGAGAAATCCTCTGACGGTAATTATACAAAAACTCGCCGGAATCAGTTTCCGGGAAAATTCTCTCAAAAGTAAACCAAAAACTAAGGATAATAGTACAACTCTTCTTCGTGAACATAAATTCACAGAGTTAAAAGTGGAAGAAACTAATTAAGGATAATATTTGCTCAAACGAACAAGTTGAGTAATTTCCTCTCCTCAGCTCCATTGAGATATCGATGATCTGTTAACCCACTTTCGAAGCACGTAGTGGTGCCTGATTCCTCCGAATTCATCGACGGAGTACCAGGTCGCCGCCTGACTTCCGGCGGAACCTTGCCCGTAAACCTTGGCGTCAAGCGAAGATCCAGATCTGACTGTTGCAATTTCATTGCTGATTCTTCCACTCTCTTACGTTTAGCTGGTGACACCTTGGATCTTGAACTCGAGAATCTACAATGAGAACTTGGAAACGACCGATCTTGCAACCTAGACATGTCCGTGCAAGTCACTTCAGCTTCCGATACATCGTCGGAAGTTGGTGTTGGCGATCCGCCGCAGCTGTTGAGAAGCTCCGGCACCGGACGCAACGTGCCGCCTCGGAGGACAGTTTCCACGGCAGCCTGGCAAACATGCCAGTTCCCCGTCCACAAAAGACCTACAGCTCCATTCACAGGATTCACAGTTCGGCCACAGGCTTCGTACAACAAAGACTGAAACAACGCTGCAGTAACAAAAGCAAGGACAGGGAAATGGGATATTTACTTAAAACCCAGACAAAATAAAATAAAAATAAAGCCCTAATGACATTATACATATGTAAAAATATGTACATACCAGGACGCTGGGATTCAGGGACAGCCGAGATGAAGGACATGAGGCCAGCACGGCCAAAGAATTTGGCGACGAACACAGTAGCGTGGCCTTGGGATTCAGGACTCTCGATCCACTGTAAACAAGGACGTAAAATACACGACTCGCTGCATCCTTTTCGCAAAACTCGGCATCCGTTGCAACTCATCTCTCAGCTTCTTGTCTTTTGTCGTTCTTCTTTATCCTTAAAGAGAAAGGGTTAAAAAAAGAAAAGCTATTACATAAACGCGAGGATTTGGAGAGTAATTATTAAGGTTGTTTGATTGCTTTGGCTGGCTGCTGCAGAAAGGGGAGAGCCAAAGTGGAATGAGTGGAGACTGAAGCTTGCTTAGGTAAATGGGAGGGCGGTATATATAAACCACAAAAGAAGAATACGGGAGTTAAAACGAAGGGTTGAGTTTTAACCAGGGTTAGGTTTAGTTGATTAGCAGTGGAGTGAGTGGTGAGCGTGTGTTACATATATTATTATTATGTACTTAACAGGCTTTGTATTGTGAATTTGTGGGTTACTACTATTTTGTTTTGTTGGGGCAGGTTTTGGGTTAAATTCCAAGTACTTGGGCGTGAGCGGCTCCGTGTCTCCGCAATTGGTCGTGTCTCCACCGTTGGATTCTTTTTCTTTTCAACTTTTTTTTTTATATATATTTTTTTATTTTTTAATGATATATTTATATTCCGGCTGGGGACGGGAGGTTCTATTCTAATTCTTGTTTTAAGCTTTCTTTTATCGGACTTAGTTTATTGTGCGGGCATGTGTTTTGATGATACTTTTGTAGTCTAAAAGGTGAAATTTACCATCCCAACTGATTTTTTTTGGAATATATTTTTGTAATCTGAATTTATTCTAATTTTTAAAGGAGTTGCGTAATGCCACTCTTTTTCAAATTTATCTCAAATCGATTATGTATCTTCAATATGTGGAGAGAAATTTACACAAAATCATCCTTCACTCAATAAATATACATCATGTGACATTTCATTTATGATACATTTTAAAAAGTTTTGATATATTTTATAATATTTTTATAAAAAAAAAATCCTTTAAACAACGCACACACTATTATTTCTGTGAGGTTTTCTTTAATATTTTATTTAGGTGAGATTACAATTAATTTCTCTAATTAATTTTTATTATTAAAAATTTCGAATATGAAAATAAATATATTTATAGATTATAACTCTTAATTTTTTTATTAAAAAATATTAGATGTATAATTTTAATCCTATAATATTCTCACATAGCATTTTACTAAGACTTCACTACAAAAAGTAGAGCCTTTCCATCTGGGAGAAAAATAAGTTATTTTTATATATGTGTTACATATATAATTTTAATCCTATAAAACCAATTACTTATGGATCTGGTTTGCTCTTTTATAACGTACGCATTTTTACTTTTAAAAAAAAAATTACAGCTGTAACTTTAGGCAGCTAATATTTTCTCATTTAAATTGTGAATTAATAAAGGTGCCGCGTAGGGATGGCAATGGGGCAGATATGGGTTGGATCTACTCTGCTCCAAATTCAAATCCGTAATAAAAATCAAGATCTGGATCTGCTCCAGATCCGTTATGAATCCATATTTTTTGCTCCATATCCAGATCCAAAAAAGAAATAAATATCTATATATGCTCCAAATCTGAAAAAAAATTAAAATCTAAATCTGCTCTAGATCCGTCATGAATTCTAAAATTCAATAATAAAAAAGTACTGATTTTTTAAATTGAAAATTGAAGGCTAAAATGTATTGATAACAAATAAATTATATAATTTTTCTCAAAAATATAATAAATATTGTAGCTTATACTTTTACACCAAAACAACAAATAAGAAAGATAATAAAATATCATTCAGAAGTAATTGCAAGAGTAAGATCAATCTAATATTCTATTGTCTCCTTCATTATTCTACTATCCACGATACACCTACCCTCATTCCTACAATATTAGATAATGACATATAAATTAAATATAATTTATATTCAGTTCTTTATTATTTTTATTATGACCATATTTGACTAAATATATGAATAACTATATTCCTTAAAAATTATTTGGCTAATATAATAAAATAAATTATCATGTTATATTACTTAGCTTGCAATTTGAATATTGCATGTACATGCTTTGAGGCTGGCTGACCTTTAAATTTACAAAACTAACATTTAAGTTTTAAGAGTTTAAATGCATGGTAAATACTACTAATATGCTATGAATAAAATTTATTATCATTATCATTCCACAATTATTAAGAAACTTTTAAAATAAAATAAAATTAAAAGATGAGTGGATGTGGATATGGATTTAGATATTAAGATAGCTCCAGATCTGCTCCAAATCCGTCTTAGATCTGCACATTAATATCTAAATATAATCCAAATCTATTTTAAATCGATTGAATTTAGATCACGTGGATCTTAGATCAAATCCAATCCATTGCCACCTCTAGTGTCGCGTGAGTACTAGGAATTGGGATGTATCGTGAAGCAATATATAACAATACCCCAATCAGGATTCAGTACCACAACAAAACATTTTTTTAATTATTTGAATTTTAATTTATTGAAAGTCGGCATCTGGCAAGCAATGGTGTCAGAAAAGCGGTGGTATTACAAAAGGAGGTTTGTAGTTTTGTGGATATTACCGTGGCATGCACATGTACTGGAAAATATTCGCAGAGTTGTAAGACAATTCTTAATCCACTTTGTGGAGATAATTTATGGTACACTTTTAAGTCACTAATCATTAAGACCGTGGCGCAAAATCGGGAAACACAAGCATTGTTACCGGGTTTATTTACTCCTTTCAATTAAAATATTATCATTACTGCGCTCAATAATAAAAAAGTTTCCCACAAAAAAATTGGTACGTTTGAATAACCTTCTGCTGTATCATTTCAGATAGAAGATTTCGGAAGTTAAACTTCTTTCTTCGAAATTGGTAATATTTAATTTAAAAAAATGAGTCGGTGATGTCTCAGGTATCAAAAAATAAAAAAAATATAAAAAAAAAAAAGTAAAAAAGGTGCGTGAACAAGTGAACTTCTTATTATAATTTTCAATAGTATTCGTACAAAATTTATTCTGAACTTCAAAATGTAAACATGAACGTTTTATTTTTAATTTAAAAAAACTATTATGCATAATTTAATAAACAATCCATCACATCGATCGGTTAAATTTTCTTGGCGATGCCAGCGCATTTCTTACCATGACTCTCACTGTCCTCACTCCTAACATGAAGGAACCTGTGATCTACCGCGACCAGCCATTATCTTTAGGCTTTGCGTAGGCAAACTGGCAAAGTCTTATTCACAGCAAATTCATATTAATATATTCTCTCAGTTGATAGTTGATACCAGTATCGAAAATAAAACGAATTCGCAATAAATAAATTGATCGGATCACAGAAACATAATAATGAACAAGGAGTTTCTATCCCGTTAAATAATTAAATCCAAGATCGATCCCTGCGTTGGCGTATTAACTTAATTAGGCTAGCTATGTTAAAATAATGATCTAACATAATTATGTCCAGCAAAATGAAATTTGAGTTGTTGTGAGAGATCATATATTAGCATTATCTTCATGAATTATTGTTTTTGATGATCTCTTTTAGCTCTGGTGTCTAAGAAACTCGATTGTCGAACCTCATCCTTATGATTATAATTAGTTTAGGGCACTATAAAGGTGACATGCATATTTCTTTCGGATTTATTTATTTTTTTATTAATAATCTCGACAAAGCGAGAAAATTTTACCAACATGAAATTGAAAAAAAATAATAATTGGAAAACACATAATGGGTCTGATCTGTTAAAATAATAGCAAAGCTGAAACAACCAAACGAAAAACTCGGGAAAATTAGAATAGCAAAATCAATTAATGAAACTAGGAAAATGATAAGTTGGCATCATTTGAATGCAAGCACGCCATATTCGAAGGCGGAGAAGAATCCAATTCCCACCAAGTAAAATCTGGATAAACAGGGGGTCAAATTAATTAAACAATCTGCAGGTGACTCGAAAGTTCCATCTTAATTATCAGTCAATCTTTAGAATAGCCAAAGATAGAAAGCCAAGTTGATGCCCAAAGGCAATGCCAAAAAAAAAAAAAAAACTCAAAAAAAAAAAAAAAGACCAAGAAAGACAATCTCTAAAAAAGTAAAAAACACCACCAGCCGCCCAATGACCCGGGCCGGGTAACCTTTTTGGGAGGTGAAGAACAAAAAATTTAGAAAAAAATATGAAGTTTTTTATTCAGACAAGTGTGATTAGACGTTAGAATTAACGTAGGATTGACAAGTCAGCATAAGCTGGAGGTCCGAGTGCGACTGCGTAGCGGGAAGACAAGTTATTCGGCGCGTGATGGGTGAAAAGGGACAGCTGCAGGTGTCGTGATATAAGCGGGACGTGGCGTCCTTATCTTTTCAAGCTTGTCACTTCCCCCACTTGCACAACTTACTTCAGCTTTGTTTTACTTTACTTTTTTTTTTTTTTAATTTTATTTTATATATTGCCATATTCTTTTCAAACAATAATACACACCCAGATTTCTTTCGTATGTTGCCATATTCTTTGTATATTTTCTACAGATTTTTTTTTTTAATTAAAAAAAGGGGAAAAAGGAATTAAGCTAATTGCATACACAGCCAATCGACTTCCCCAACCATGGGAACGAGTCATTTTCTTTTTGAAATTGATCTTGTTGTTATCTACTTATCTCTACGTTAAATCAACCCGAAAATTGTTTTATCTTTTTCATTTTTTGAGAATCATTTTCAGTGTAAAGATGTGAAACCCGTTTGGTAACTCCCAACAAAACTTCATTACCGCACATAAGCCTAACTAAGTTAGGTATTAGGATAAGTTTCATCATCTTCCATAACACTCTTTTCATGGAAGCATATGATATCATAATCTAACGAATGACAGTTCCAAAGATATCTAATTGATGACGTTACGCTCCTCATATGGGTGCGTTACGTGCGTATTTGAAACTTTCGTTTGTAATGAATGTGTCACACTGACACCGACAAAAAGAAAATATAAAACATTTAACAAAATTTATTATCGGGCTATATTTGTTCTACACTTTTGACAAATTAATTGGTAGCACGGTTATATTCTACATCTAAGTTAAAAGAATTGAAAAAAAAAAAAACAAACTAAGATAATAATGAACACTGACGGTTTGGCGAAGGGAAAACCGGGTCTCGCAGCTTGTGATGCCGTGGTTAGTGGGTTTAATGGTGCTTTCTGAGATTGTTTTGCACAGCCCCTGGCCATCAAATGTCTTTCTATGCAGAGATATACGCTATTTTAAAGGCTATTGAGCTTCTTCGAAAGGTTGGATCTTTATCTGGGTGGAGAGTGACTCGGTTTCGGCTTTAGCTTGTCTTATAAGTACCAAATTCAAGCTGCCCATCTGCGTATCAGATGGTTGAATTGTTTAAGATTTATTCATTGAATACATTTTGTTAGTTCACACATCTGTAGAAAGGAGAATTCAAAGGCTGATAGTCTTGCTATTTTGGGGTTAAATATTAATGCTTATGGGTGCGTTTAGGATTGAAGTTGGGCAACTGTAACTTAAAAGTTACATCACTAAAGTGTTTGGTAAACATTAGCCGCTGTAGCTTAAAAGATATGTTAATACGATTTTTCACTTGTATAATAGAAAATTTATTATATCTTTAATAATTTTATCAAAATTATTATTTAAAATTTATATTTAGTACATATTATTAACTTTTATTTCATAATTACTGTTTAAGCTACAACGTCTTAATCACAAATGCACCTTATGATTAGTAGGATGATCCTCCTATTTTTAATTGTCACAGTTTGCATGAGGATGTTTGGGGTCTCTCCAAATATCGTTTCAAACAAATGTTTTGTATTCTTTCTTCTCTTTTTTTTTAATAAAATTCAGTATCATTATATATATATCAAACACCAATTCAGATTTTCTTGATTATTAGGGCTTTCAATATGCAAAACCCTAACTTAGAAGTTATAATACAAAAGGAAGCTCTAGTCTTAAATTAATTCTTTTAAGTTAAAAATTATCTTAAAACTATATATATAGTTCATTACAAGCTGAAGAATATATATTAACATCATTTCTACTTCTTTACATCTTTAATATTCATGAGAAAGTCGTTCCATCCTTTTTTACTAACAGTGGCTATCTGACACCAAAAATTACAATCATAATTAGGATCTTCCTTTAGATAAGAATTTCAACCAATAAAACATGACAAGAACGGCATCATTTTAAATTGCAATCAAGAAATAGCACAATCCTAATAAAAAGGAGTACTAGCTAGACTAACGAAGAGCTGGGACCATTAGCATTAATTCTTCAAATAAGGCTGTCGATTTTACTTGCGCGCAGGTCAATTAACACATCGCAATCCTAACCAGACCAGTTGTATAAGCCCTATAAACAGGTACTGGGATTCTGGGACCATCCAATAACTAAAGCAAAGGAGAGCAACGTTTTTCTCTATGAGAACAAACAAAAGCTTGAATCATCACGAATTGTGTAAGGCGCAATATCTTCGAGATTCCGATTTGTGGGGTCTTTCACAAAAGCCATTTCCGACTATTGACATGAAGTGAAAGCCTAGCTGTTTTAATCCTTAAATCGCTATGGTATCAAGTCCACTTGTTATAGCACATCTTTATTTATTTTTTAATAGCCACAAGAACATGATAATTTGGAGTCTACCTAAAATTCTAATAGAGACTAAAAAATTTACTTCAACTAACAATATAATGGAAAAATTTACCCCCATTCTATACATGCATGTATGTATATATATGATTTATCTCAAAAGAATTCGTATGGAGACTATAATTGGTGCACTCAACATTGTTGACGCCATTACCCCACCATTGAGCTTGTAGCCCAATGGTGCTACAACTAATTACTAATCGTTATGATATGATAATTACGAATTGCTTGCCACTAATTTACTTGTGATACTTAACCAACATGTCAGTAATTTATGTTATCAACTCGATATCACCCCATCCCAAGGAACTAAAACATGTCATGATATTACGTAGAGAAGCAAATAAGCAGCTGGAGATGGATATTGTCCGTCCATATTTAAATCCGTCCGTCATCATCTGTGATTGATACGTCTATGTCCATATCCAATTTTAGCTTGGATATAGATATAATTATAGATTTTGTTGATATGGATGTGAACATCCATGGGTATTCATGGAATTTTTTTTTATAATTATAAATCACTAGACATTTTATGATATTAAAAACTAATTAATGTGTCTGACATTAAAAAAATTCTTATTTTATTTTTTATTTAATTTACTAAAATCATTATATTAAAAGTTAACTTAATTTTATTATTAATATAAAACAAAATAATAAACAAAATTATTACCCTTATATTTTTTTATAAATTACAAAAACTTATTTTTGTAAAAAAAATATAGATAATCACCAGCGACCACTGCTCTGTTGCTGGCGATGGCATCACTAATTGAAGGGGCTCATGAATGATACCATTAAACTCAAAATTGGATGATCTACACAATGATAGTCTCAATACTGTAAAACAATTACTCGTAGCATTGCACACGCCTTCCAAAAGTGGCAACCACTATAACTATGTTGCAAAACAATGAGTGACATTACATTGTTGCCTTTATTCTATTTCTCAGCTATAGTGTCGTCATTAGTTCAATAATTTCCAACAATGTTATTTTGATTTTGCGTATAATTTATAAAATTTAAATATTAATGATGATATTCAATTTTAGTCTCAAACAGTTAAAAATTAAAATATTCAAGTTCATAGACAGATATCATAAAACAAATAACATCCGTGTTCGTTCAATATGCAGTTGGATAAATTTTAAAATATCCATGTTGTGATCCAAAATATTTTGAATGGATGTTATGTAATCCATTTGAATAGGATATTTTGATATCAACTTGGATGAATTTAATTGCCATTCCTACTTGTGAGTAGCGGTGTTAAAAAAGGCAATTGTAGACGAATAATGGTATTTCCAATACCCGCACCAGTTATTTATTCACTTATTTTTTTTAATACTTGTAGCTGTTAAATACATGCTAAATTTTCTGTAATACCAAACTTGTTAATTACCCATTGGGGCGACGAGTATTCAACTGATCTTGCGGATAAATATAAAGCAAAATTTTGAAAAACTGCAAAATAGTTATAGTTTTAGTTACCTGCTTCCAAGCAACATCTTGCTCAGGATTGCGTCAATCCATCCTCCCATGCATAACAAAGGAGACGATCAAGTATATTGGCCTGAGTCGAATAATTATACTATCACTATTAACTATGTTGTAATACTATGAGGAAGCTAAATTGGTTTAAATGCAAAATAACCTCTTGAGCTCAAATCGTAATGGATGTGGTACAAAGAATTCTCTTCTTTCTTTCTTTTTTTTTTCATATTTACTTTTATACACAAAAGAGATCAGGCTCAAATACTGGGTGGATAATGAAATGTTTTTCCGTACTCACGAATGAAACTGATGATAAACTTGTATACCCACAATCTGAACTCGAACCTTTAAAAAGTAGAAATTGAACGGAATACCTTTACGGAGCAGATACCTGCAAATAAAATTGACATCGCTACTTTTGAGGTATCAATAAAAGCACATCTTTAGTGCATATTTCAAATGATCTAGATAATTTCGTCTAATACACGATGTTGATTTTAAATCTGACACCGCTCACTCAAGTAACCTTCGGTGATAAGATAATGTTCCTTAGCTAAGTACATGCATTATTCCGCAATGAGTGGCTGGCTTTTGTTATAAAACCTGAGCATAAAATAAGCTTTTCAGGATAGGTTTTCACATGGACCTAGAAGAACGATTGGTGCAACAATCAACATTAGTCGTAACATTACCCCTAAATTCAATCTTGATTTGTTCCAATGATAATAGACTTCCATGTCTGTCAAAAAGTTTCTATCAAAGTGGTGGTCCATCCCATCCACTGAGATGAAAAGAAAAAACGGACTCTGTGGTGCCAATCATGGCTGTCAAACTCATCATGGTACTGAAAGTCTCAAAGGAATACTCAGCCAGCCTTAGGGAATCTCTTCCTTGGTTACATATCTAATTTTACACAGAGCCGTAGCTGAATTCAAAGACTGGTGGTGCCGTGGTGTCGACAGACTTGAAGAAGCCAGAAACCATGGCAAAGGAATCGTGGTCTTCGCAACAAGTGTTGAAAGGACTACAGCAGAAGCAGGATTGTGCATGATGGCGTTAAACATGTAGCGATCATTCCATTGTGAGTTCTACTTCATCATGTGCGTGCTAGAGTTGAATCGAATACTACTGCATGAATGTCAAAAGTAATGCCTTACTCATAATTCATAACTGATAAGCAACAAGTGGAAGTTTATAGAGACATTAGTATAGAGTAACGCTAAGGATCACATTATTTAATAACTTAAGAGTTCTATTTTATCATCTGTGGATGCAATTTTACTTAGTGAACTAGAATTTTGGGAGATGTAGAAGTAAAAGAATATTAACTTGGGCTTTGACTACCTTCTATTTTAAAAATATTAATAAAAAAGTGTTGATTTAAATTTCAACTGATGTAATATTAATATTGAACATGATGTGGCAGTTAGAGATAAACTGTCACATCAATTAGAATCTGAACTTTAAATTCATATATTGAAATATTTAGAATTAATATATTATTACTTGCATTATGAAATTTTGTGATTAAACATAATGTGACAGTTAAAGATAAGTTATCATGTCAGTTAGGAACTTTAGACACTACTATTAAGATTTTCTAGCATTATTACATCATTACACGCATTGTGAAATTTTAAGAAGCGCCAAACAATTTTTTTTTAGCAAACATACAAAAACATCAAATATGGATGCCGTCTACTATTTTTCATCTATCATGATGCGTCGTGTACAATGGATTTGTATTTATTTTTTGTATGCGTTTTGTGTCGATTTATATGGTTGTACTCGGTAATTATCAGATCAAAATAAAGGGAGATTGTCAATTTCCCCCGTGCTGTAATTAATATATACCATTTGCCTCTTGTTGTTTTTATAATAGCCAATAACTCCCCTGACAACATAAGTTTACAATATTACCCTTATTTTCA
Organism: Citrus sinensis; assembly: GCF_022201045.2. Classification (NCBI taxonomy): domain Eukaryota; kingdom Viridiplantae; phylum Streptophyta; class Magnoliopsida; order Sapindales; family Rutaceae; genus Citrus; species Citrus sinensis. The sequence continues at coordinate 4,257,217 of NC_068562.1, forward strand.
AACACACTCGTATTCATATTTATTATGAGATTAAATATATCACATGAATAAAAATTAAAATAAAAAATTAAGTATTAAAAATAAGAAATATATGTTTTGATGTAAAAAAATTAATAATAGTTTTTTTTACTTTTACATTTAATTTTAAAAATATTATAAAATAATTATTAGAAGAAAATGTTTACAGAATAATAAAATACAAGAAAAAAACTTTATTATTAGTTTTTTTGTTCACTTCAAAACATATGTTTCTTGTTTTTAATACCTATTTTTTTATTCAGTTTCTATTCATATGCTTTATTTAATTTATAATAAATATAAATAAAAGTGTATTTAAAAATATGGGTAATATTATAAACTAACGTTGTTTGGGGGGTTATTGTCTATTATAAAAACAGTAAGGGGGTAAATAGTATATATTAATTATAGTAGGGAGAAATTGGCAATCTCCCTCAAAATAAATATGTAGTAAAAAATTTTAATTAGATATTATTATAAATTCATACGTGGCACAAAATTTTTAAAAATTAGCATAATTGATTCTTTTTATCTAAATTTATTTTTAAAGTTAAGTTACAAAGTTTGTATCTTTAATATTGTTGCAAATGGTAATATAAAATTATTATATTAATGAGGATAGCTAATACTAAATACACTGTAATAATTAATTAGTGACACATTATTAATTTGAGAGACAAATTTTGTATCTCATTTTTGTAAGTATATAATTACTCTTGTCTATGTGTATAATAGTACGGTTAAGATTTATTTCTTTATTATTATTTTTAATAACTTTCAATTATATTCCATATTTTTGTTATGAGAATATCCTTAAAGAAATATGTATTCTTCTATTGTTTTCGTTCTAATTGTCAATCACATCTATATATGTATGAAGTGATGTTAAGTATCTCAATAATTAAGTCTTATCTTGAGTATCAACTAATACAACTTTTATCTATTAGATGAATTGATGCAGCACTTAATACTAATATACTAGTTTTATGTTATGTTTGTGGATTTTTGTTTTGTTTAACTTTAATACTTTAATTTACCAATTTTATATTAGTTTACTCATTTCACCTTCTATTTACAAGTTTTATACTTCATTTGCATTATTTATATTTTATTTCACACTTAATATTGATTTATAAGTTTTGTATTACATTTGTAAGTTTTCATTGTATTTACTACTAGCACATTAATTTATCACTTTTATATTAATTTATTTGTTTTACCTTTTATTTACAACTCTTATGTTTCATTTTCATAATATATATTTTATTTTTCAGTTAATATTGGTTTATAAGTTTTATATTAAATTTACAAATTTTATGTTTTATTTACATAATTTATAAATACGGTAAACTCACAATATCATAAAATGACATCATCTATCAAACTTTAACTAAGTTTTGCCCTGCACACCCTTTTAAATGCCAAAATAATTGCTACACCTCTTTATTTCCTCTGTGCACCCTTAAATTATTTAGATACTAATCCTTATGGTCAAGGTATCTTAACCAAACAAATTATCATTATTTGATCTTATTTCTTTTTATAATAACTGTAAGTTGTATGGGTGTGTTAGGTGGATGTCAAGATTACTAACTGTATTCTATTTTTTAGTGTCATATTGTTTTTAATAATAAATTACATCTTTTTCATTAAAATATAGGTGTTCAAATATATTATAGGGTGCAAATAGCTCCACACTGGATAAAATCTTAAGCCTGAGCAGAGTCATTGGAAAAATTTGTCCCCCAATTTGTCAGTCAGCTCTCAGCTAGCAAGTATCCCATCCGGACGTGTCGACTTCTTTTTCTACAACAAACCGAAATTTGATTAATCTAATAAATCATAAAAAATATAAGAATCTTGAAACTCTCTGAATCTTCACAGATTCATCCATGGCTCCAACAACCCCAACGGTGGTAGTGCCAATAGACTTGAAGAAGAAACCAAATGAGCAAAAGCTAACCCTTCACAACAGATGGCACCCGGAGATACCTCCGGTGGCAGAAGTTAAAGTTGGCGAGCTTTTCAGAGTAGAGATGGTAGATTGGACGGGGGGTGCGATAAAAGATAATGATTCTGCAATTGATGTGAAAACCTTAGACCTCTCCACTGTAAGTATCAATTTAAATGTATTTACTTACCTCTAAAGAAACTCTTTCAGTGTAATTAATATAATCTCAGTGGACCTCTACACATTTGGGATGCCGGCGACCGCCCAAAGTCATTAGCTGTGAGCAAATGAATTACGTTCTGAGTAGAGATGTCAAAGATAATAATATACAAAAACAACAGACCCCTCCACTCCACGGCAAGTATCAACTGTATTCTTCTGAGCAAAGCGATCTTCTTAATGTAATTAAGTAGCCACTATTACATACCCAAAAGAAACACTTCGCATGCAAACAATTTAAAACCTTTGCGACAGGTCTAGCTGACATCGAGATAAACATAAGTTACTTGAGTCTGAGAATTAATTTATTAAAAGACAGCAGTTGTTTTTAAATAATAAAAATCCTAAATGTATTTGTAAAATGTTCACCAGGTGCATTATCTCAGCGGACCGATCAAAGTTGTGGATGAACAAGGAATTCCAGCGAAGCCAGGTGATCTTCTTGCAGTTGAAATATGCAACTTGGGTCCTCTGCCTGGAGATGAATGGGGTTATACAGCAACATTTGATAGAGAAAATGGAGGTGGTTTTTTGACTGATCATTTCCCTTGTGCAACCAAAGCTATTTGGTACTTTGAAGGAATTTATGCCTACTCTCCTCACATAACGGGTGAATTTTCTACCTCATATTCTAAAACCAGTTATGCTTAAGGAAAAGTTCTTCAAGATACTATTTCATATCCATATTGAACGAAAATAAAATGTACATGTGATGTTTATGCCCTGATATAGGTTTGTACACATTCAGGGGTACGATTTCCAGGTTTAACTCACCCTGGCATAATTGGAACTGCGCCATCAATGGAACTCCTGAAGATATGGAATGAAAGGGAAAGAGAACTTGAAGAAACTGGTCTTCAATCCCTCAAATTATGTGAGGTCTTGCATACGCGACCATTGGCAAAACTACCATTGACCGAGGGCTGCTTGCTTGGACAAGTACGAAATATTACTACTCAAAATAAAAGTAATTTGAGTATTTAAGTCTACTACTGTAGTTTAGTAGAAAATTACAAAATTTTGCAAATCTTCATGGCTCAAAACAAATAGATACACGTCATGAAGTTGACTTAAACTAATAAACATTTTCTACATGAAAGTTAATATACGTTCTAGAATTATCAAGAGTTTAGAGATTTGTGATACTAACATTAATTTACTATGTGGGGGGGAATGAGTTTGTACTAGATCCAAGAAGGAACTCCTGAATGGAAAAAAATTGCTATGGAGGCTGCGAGGACAATTCCAGGAAGAGAAAATGGAGGAAATTGTGACATCAAAAATCTAAGCAGAGGTTCAAAAATATACCTTCCAGTATTCGTGGATGGAGCAAATCTTAGTACCGGCGATATGCACTTTTCTCAGGGTGATGGTGAGGTCACATTCTGTGGGGCAATTGAGATGAGCGGCTTTCTAGATCTCAAGTATATTTTCTATTTCATATCTTGGCATTCTATTCACACCTTAGACTCTAGACACTATGCCTCAATATTACATGATGCATACTATTTCAAGACAAGTGCCTGTTTTCTAAACCTACTTAGAAGACTAAAAATGGAGGAATTAGCATTTCTATCAGGCAGTTTTAGACATCTGAGAAAAATCTCCCACCAAACGTCCTGGGTTCTTGCAAATGTTTGATAATCTTTTTACGCTACAGCCATTTTCTCTGTTCCATCTATTCTTCAGCCCTTGTTGAGGACTAACATTTGATCATATCCCGTTATCAGATGCGAAATCATACGAGGTGGAATGAAAGAGTACCTTACACCAATGGGGCCAACTCCTCTTCATGTAAATCCTATCTTTGAGATAGGTCCAGTCGAGCCAAGATTCTCAGAATGGCTAGTATTTGAAGGGATCAGCGTGGATGAGAGTGGGGGGCAGCACTACTTAGATGCCACTGTTGCTTACAAACGTGCAGTCCTCAACGCCATTGACTATCTATCTAAATTTGGCTACTCCAAAGAACAGGTTTGATTTGGATCTCCTTCATTGTCTCCTGAACTCAAACAAGTGCATGTGAAGATAGACACATTACTGAATGGTGATTTTCAGGTATATCTGCTTTTATCATGCTGTCCGTGCGAAGGAAGGATCTCTGGGATAGTTGACTCTCCCAATGCTGTTGCAACCCTTGCAGTTCCAACAGCAATATTTGATCAGGTTAATACATCCCCCATTTTCAAAGCAAATTCAATATACACCACATTGCTATATGATGCACGCCTACTGCTTAATATCACGAGATCAATCAAATTCGCCTGATTGCAATATGATGCATGCCTACTGCTTAAAATCACAAGATCAATCAATTCACCACAATGTTATATGATGCATGCCTACTGCTTAAAATCACGAAAACAGATAATTAGGTTTATAAAAATAGTAACATTTCCATTAAAAACAATAGGCTCCTTTCTAAACCCTCAGCATTTCATGAACATGTAGACTTTATGCTATAATGTATTAAGCTTGTGCAGGATATTCGTCCGAAAAGCAGCAAGGTGCCAGTTGGACCCCGGTTAGTGAGGAAACCAGATGTTTTAAAATGTTCTTATGAAGGAAACTTGCCCACTACAGAGAACCCTGGAGCCAGAATATAGGCTAAATCAAAGCGTACTAAGATGAAAAGAAGCATTTTGGATACAGAATGGGATTCAGAACTGGCTATGCTAGCAACAGATTCTTTCTTTCTTCTTTTGATTAGGTCTTTTGTCATTTAAATAAGGCCTAAGTTTTCAATTAGGAGTCAAGACTTTGAACTGTTTGATTATCATTGAATAAAGTACTTTGATCTCTCATCTCCGTTATCTCTGAATGTTCTCCCATTTCCTCTGTAGATACAATCATAACTAATATCTTGCTTTAACATAGGAATCTTATCCAATAAAACATGCCAAGAATGGAATCATCTTGCTTTACTTGTAATCAAGTGTTACCACAATCCTAACAAAAAGGAAGTACTAGTTAGCCCTACGAATAGATGGGACCAATCTTCAAAAAATTACCATCAATTAACTTGCAAACAGGTCACAATCCTAAATAGAACAGAGTGGTACAAGCCTAAACAGATGTTGGGACTCTGGGACCATCCGATAAAACATAAATAAAGCAAAGGAGGGCAATGATTTCTCTATGAGAACAAACAGACGCATGAATCATCATGAATTGCAAGACACAATATCTTCAAGATTTTGATTAAGATGAGGCTATTGATATGAAAGCCTGTTTCTATCCTTAAATCGTGATGGTGCTAGTCCAAGTGTTACTCTACCGATAAGAACAATTAACTTGCAACAATCTTTAACTAACATAATATTAGTAATACTTAACAAATAGTAACTAATGAACATTAGATATTACACATATGACTTATAACATTGGATATGGTAAGAAGTGTCCGAATAACATTATCCAGACAATAACTTGATGTGAACAAGCAAAAAACTTGAAGCACAGTCTTATGAGGTAACAATTAAATGGAATTTTTAGTACTGATTTGAAATCATAGAGATAGTTACATCTAATTCACAAAGTTGATTTAAACTTGGCGCCAGTGAATTGACCTTTCAAAATAAGATGATGTTCCATGGCTAAGTACATGCATTATTTCTTAAAGTGGCTTGCTTTTGTTATCACACCTGGACATACGTGCTTTTATCGATAGGTTTTCACATGGACGCTGGAAAGAAAAAAAAAAAAAAAAAGGATTGGTTCAACAATCAACGTAAGCTGAAATCAATCTTGCTTTTTGATGACAAAGAAAACTAGTCAAAAAGTATTCAGCCAATTCTAAGTGGCAGTCCATTCTAGCTTTTCCGTTCACTAAGATGAAAAAAATAAATAATAAGATTTTATGGTGAGAATCATAGCTGTGAAAATTCCTTTTTGATACTGAAGGTGCAGGATTGCAAAGCTAGTCTAAAGAGTTTGTTCCTCAATAACATGCCAAATTTGCTTACCGTGACAGAGTTGAAAATTTTATACTGAGCCGTGGCTGAATTTGGTCCAAGACTGGTGGTGTCAGAATGCCGACCTGAAGATCAAGCCTCGGGAACAAAACACATATTGACATGTATGATAAAAGAATGCATCGGAATTTATTATCGGCTTCCAATTTTCCCCGAAGCCCTGTTTCATCCAACGCTAACAGGTTTCAAATTTCAATGTGCAGCCGCCACTTACTTCACTCGCCAGATTTTTTTAAGCATCATTTTCTATCTTTCTTGAAAAATAAAATCTGGATTTGAACTCAAGCCCAACCCTGCCCTGCTCGTGTCGGGCCAAAGTCGGGCCTGTCCAAAATGGGCTACAATCTTCCAAGCGGAGAGTTTAAGACCCCTCTAAAATCCTTCCACCATCCTTTCGAATTTTATTTCTTAAAATACCCCAGTCCAATTTATAAAAGACAAACCATTTTCTCATAAAATTTCACCCTAAAAAAAGAAAAAAAGTCTTTCTTCTATGTTTTTATTATAAAATACATACAAATTCTGTATTTTTTAAGGATTCTTTTTTGTTGTTATATTATTCATATCTCCATAACTCAAAAATTCTTATAAGAAAAATAGTTTTAATTCAAATTTAAAAATATAAATTATGATATGAGATGGGTGTAAAAAATTTATAAAAAATATTTTATTTAAGTGTTTAATTAAATTTTAATTCAAGATAGAAAATGAATTAATTTATCTTTAGTTATTTAAGTAATTTTAATTAAAAAAAAAAAGAATTTTTTCAGAAGACTTTTGAAGAGTGTGAAGAGGCCTACTCTTCACAATGCCTGTTCCCAAGCTAGGCCTAGCTCGGCCCATATCGACCCATTTGCCATCATAACACAACAGTCAGATAGGATACCGGACTTGGCCATAGCCCTTTGTTACTTTTGTCTTACGAAATCCATTTTTCGGCTATTCCCAGGATTTAAGAAATCAACAAAAACGTTGAAACTCCCTGCATCTTCACAGATTAATCCATGGTTCCGTCATTACACCACCAACAGTATAGTGCCGATAGATTGGACGAAGAAGCCATAGAAGCAATAGCTAGCTCTTCACAACCTTAATGCACGAATGGCTTTACCTCTCTGAATTTGGCTACTCCAAAGAACAGATTCGGATCCCCCTCAATTATACTCACGCGATAAAAAGAATTAATGCAAGGGTGCTAGGATATTACTGAGGATTCTTCCCATTACTCGCACAAAATATTAAATGGCGAGTTTCAGATGTATCTTCTGCAATTGTGCTGTCCGTGCGAATTGCAAAGGAATAGTTGACTCTTCTCCCAATGCAGTTGCAACCCTCGCGATCTCAACATCTATATCCCAGCGGGTTAAAATACTTTTCCCCCTATTTTCTATACAAACTCAATGTTCATAGATCGATCACCTTACTTAAAAAAAATACGAAACCCCTCAAATTTTATGACGTTGGTAAAAGTTAAGCACCTATCGGATACTGAGATTTAACAGAGGGATTTACGTTTCCATTAAAACTCTCTTAGAGTCTAGATTCTCTTCCAGATGCATAATCTCACTCCAATGACTGGCTCGATAATTTTCATAAAGGACGCTACTGAACACTCCGTGGGTTCAAATGGTTTAGAAAACCGCAATGAACAGTAATGATAGAATTCCAAATGCTTAAACCACAAGCAACAATCCACTAGTAAAGCGTAATTTCTAATATTTGATGCCACGAGATAATTTTGCATATGCACAACATGCCACTGAAAGAACGTGGATACAACCTCAAGATCCTTATATTTTGCCAGAGATGTGAAACATTGCATTTTGGAAAGTGGATACAGGTACAAAATGCTATACTGGACAACGTGTACATATCAAGGCAAGTTGACAGGAATCAGAAAGCATTATCAACTTAATAAAACTTTTTAAGAAATGAAAACGCATTCCCAAGTGCTTTAGGTAATAACTGTGATTGTGCAGGATATTCTCCCAAAAAGCAGCAAGGTGTCAGTTGGACCCCGAGTGAGGAAACCAGATGTCTTAAAATGCACTTCTGTTGGAAATTTGCCCACGACAAAGAACCCTGGACCCACAGTATAACTGAAGTCAATGGTGCTAAGATAATAGGGGAAAAAAAGAAATAAGAATTCGGAATACAGAATGCCTTATAGCATTGTTGCATACGGTCATACGCATTGGTAAGAAACTAAAATAACCTGCAGTTTCTGCTTGAATTAAAAGCATCATCTTTGTCAGCATAAGAACCATGTCCTCAGTAGAAAAGGTTGTGTCACAAAACTTCATAACTATATTCCTGTGATAAATGATTAAGATAATTTCTCACGCAAGCAATGCTTTAGAGTTCAACACCCATCAAAAGCTAGCCTAGCCACAATCCTGCCTTGGATAACTGGAGATTTAACAGGTAGGTCTTTATATTCTTTGCAATAGCGCAACCAGTGAAATACAACAGCTGACCTTGAAGTTTAGCGATTATAGTACAGAAAGTCCTCTATAGGTCTATGACATAAGAAATGTAGGTGGAAAAGTTAACTAGTTTTCTAGTATATGCATAAGCTACTAACTTTCCTTTGATGCAACCCTCAACTCCCATGCTAAAACAGCATATTCTTATTCAGAATATTTAACAATGATCATGGATATTCCACAGCTGATAGCTCTGAAAGAAAACCTCACCAAGAAGTTGAAGAATCAGGCTGGCATACATGTATCAATAGAAATAGTAATTAGCCACTAATAAGTATTTCAAAGGACTTTATGAAAAAAAAAAAAAAGGAATTTCAAAGGACAGCTATTTATTTAAGTTATCCAATGAATTTCAGTATTCCATCACCTTAGTCCTTATATGAAATGCTACAAGTTTCTAAGAGAAACAACATTCATGTGAGGCCTAATGTAAAAGTCCAAACTACATCCCCAAGGTGAGTACCAAATTATTCCTGCAGAGTACAATTGAATTAGCACACAAATAAATGCTGCCACAGTTCATGCGCCATTGATTTCCACGTTGAGCCCAAAGGGAAAAGCCATTTGTTGTAGGAAGCATTTGATATTAATATTGGACTTAATAAATATTGACTAGTATATATAATAAAGTTGTTTGGTTTATCTAAATCCACTAAAAAGTACAACTAATTAAGAGAGCACAACTTAGGTCTCTAAAATTGTTTTAAGCGGTGACTCTTCACAATGTATAAAACAAAAGAGGATGCCATAAACTAATGTTGGCCTTGTCCTAATCACCCCAACTCTTCTAAGCTAACATTTCCAGATTCCCACCAGCAAATATATAGCAAGCCACTACAATGTCATGTTGTGCAGTCAATAATAAATTGAGAGCGTCCGATGGTGTTGTAGAGCTGGGCATTGGACGCCAACAGACCAGAGCCAAAGGTCCAGTTCCACACTGAGAACCTGAACAAAGAAGCAGATGAATACTTAAGAAAAAGAAGAAGAAGAAGAAGGAAAATGAAGAAACAGCATGGGAATAATAAAAGGGATTCTTTTCTGTTTCAGTTCTAGAGGCACAAAAGAAAGAGCATGTGTACTCTGATTCACAACACATCCCTCTCCCAAAAGGCAAAAAACAAGGCCATTACATTGAGTTTCTAACTATTTTTTCCTTTTTTTAAATGACACTAGTCACACTGAGCTACAGCTGCAGAAGATTGTGTGTGCATGTTTGTTGGGGGTTGGGGGGTGGTGGAAGCGGAACATATTGAATCATCTAAACTTCCATAACAGCAAGAACAAAACTTCATTAACAGATTCACTAGAGGCTATGTAATTCTGCAAAGATAAACTACACTGTTGTGTTATTAAAATATCTGCATGCAAATTAATTTAACATTGGACTGTCAAACAGGCCTTATCCTAATCCTTTCTACCAGTTTGATGTGATCCAGCTACAGCCCGAGTCAGTATCATTAAGAAAGCTTTCATATTCCTAGGTAATAATAGATTTAAGATAACTTTAACTCAGCAACGCCTTGGTATCATTGGAGCTAAAACAAATATTGCAAGGAACAATGTTTTTATCCTTGTAGGCATGAATAAAACAATTGTAACTAAGAATTCTGAAGGAATAGCAGCTATGTGCCCAGAAGCATGCGTCAAGAATATTCAAGCTCCACTAAAAGGCCTAGAGATAATACCAGCCATAGACAAAATGATGCTGAAGCTAATTTTCTTTGCAATAATATTGTATCGTTGAAAGAAATAAATGTAAATTAAAAGTGAACATACAGCCCATACCTGCTTTCCTGATTTTATTCTGATCAATTCCCTCATTTTCTCCACAGCATATACAGAGCAAGCTCGTAATTCCACTTCCTCTTCACTGCCTGAACTTATTTCATTATTGGTCTCAATTATGTTGGCAAGTCTTGAACTGTATTTTAGCACACCAAGCTGCTCAAGCACTGCTGGTACGACATAGTCCGCAAACATAGTGATTGAACCTATGTCATAAAATTCTCCATATCCTTGCCCTTTGAATGCACCCCATAAATCTGCAACAAATATCTGTGCCCTTTTGTACAAGAATACCTGGTGACCTTTGTACACTGAGTGATCTCGAAAGCCTACAACATCATATTGCAACTACCTTAAAAAATAGCCTGCTGTGCCTGAGATACAACAATATAAAACATATGCCCCTGCATGCATGATACATTAAGAATATAGAACAAGAAGTAGTAAGGATACCAGCAAAGTGACGGGTGACAAGAGCAACAAGTTTTGCAGCTGATTTTCCACATAATTCCACAAGATTGGATGCTTTACCCCCAAAGTTTCTTTCCAGTTCAAACCCAACCTAGAAATGAAATTTAATGATTTCAAACAACTAATTTGGCCATAAATCTAGAGAATTGCATGGGGCAAAGCTAACTTCGACTATGGAAAGGTAAGTTTTACCTCATGCAATAGGCGGACTCGTTCATCCTCCAAAGGAAGTGGCCTAGGCCATTTCAACAATTCACGTAACTCAGGACCTGAAACCAAAAGATTGCTCTCATCTTTCTTTCCTATGGAATAGAGAATTCTCAATGAATGTGAAGAATTCCACAGCTGATCTTTCATGCTAAGAACAGAAATGTGTGCAATATAGGAGCATATGTTTTCATAAAAGAAATGAGGAAAAGGCAAAAAAAGGTGATGAAACTTTAAACCATGAACGAGTTCTGTACATGGTGATAAAATTTTTTATCTCACTAAGAACAGAGATATTTGACAAAGCAAAAAGGTTACTTCCTAAGTATTCTACTTCTGGCTTTGCTGACTATACTGAATATGTAAATTCATGCAACACATGAAAAAACTCAACTTGCATAGGTCCTTCCACACTCTTGAATAATGTGTGTGTGTGTGTGTGTAAGCATCACTGACCGGCAACACCACTGACAAATGATGATGTGAAGCATGCTCCTAAGAAGGCAGTTGAGAAAATATTGCCATCTTCATAATTTGCTCTGTTGTCCTGAGCCAACAGCTCAGTATTTATTTCTTCTACATTTTTACTCTATATGTCTATCTAATTAGAGGGAAATTTTGAATGCGTCGCTTTGTCTGTATTCAAGCAAAGGGTTCTACATGCACAACAAAGCCTACAAAGTTCAGATAGCAGGGGGGAAAAAAATACCAGTGTACTTTTGCAGGCGATCGGCATCAAATGCAGATTTGTCATTCTGTAGAGCAGCCTTCAGACCCAATGCTAGATGATCATAATTTAGATCCTTATCTTTAAGCATTGACAAGATCAGAAGAAAAAAGGGAAAAAAAAATGTTAGTGGAGCAAACAAGAAGAACTTGCATGAACAATGGCAAGAAATATATAAAATATATCAGGGGTTTCTACTCAAATTTGGAGGAGTTTATTGCTGTAAGCGAATTGAAATATTTGAGAAGAATGTGGTGAGCAGTAAAAAAAAACCAAATATGAATAGTTTACTTAGTAATTTGCTTCCTATCACTGCACCAGATATACCAAATTACATTCAGTTCCCACTACTGGGGCACATCAATATCAAGTATTGATGTGCGCATACAAAGTGATAAGGGGATCCATCTTCCTACAATACTATTGCATAACTAAAATGCCTACAACATCCACCAACCACGTTCTTCCAGTAATCTTGGAGCTAAGCAGCGGCAAAGTCTTCCAAGCTGTGTAGGGAAATAGTAAGACTTGAATCTAAAGCAGAGGAAAATTAGATACAAACATCTCACATGTTGGAATCCAAAATATCTAAAAACAATTCTTCATTTTCAGAAAATTAAGGATACAGGAACTGTTTATGTAGCGAACCCAGTTAGGAACTTGTAAAAGCAATTCTCTATTCGATGAGAATCCTACGGGATGTCCTGAAAACGGCAAGCCATTTTCTATAAGATTGGACCCAAAATTTTATCCAACAACTTGAAATTGTATCCTAAGCTTTGAAAAATGGATTTGGACGAAATATGCAACACCATACACGATTAAAGCCTCAAAAGAGTGGCTTGAGCTTCTAGGAGAATAGAAATCAATATTTCTTTTGAAACGAAAAAAAAAAAAAGGGAACGGGGACAAATATAGCACGAAAAAAACAAAGGCAATGCTAAAAGAATAAGCAACAAACAAAGTGAAAAATAGAAACAAATAAAGAGATTATATTACCAGGCCAAAAACAAAAATTCATGGCATCCAAGACAAACAGGTATTGAACGGAGAGCGGGCCGTTATCAAAGTAGTGAATCCCCTCGTAATCCCACTCCACTTTAGGAATCGAGCCTTGTATATTCTCTACGACCTTCTCAATCCCTGCATTATTAACACGACTATCTAACAGTAATATTATACCCATAAATAAAAATAAAAATAAAAAGACGAACTTGCATGCATTCGCGAGTAAAACAAAAATAAAAGAGCCCAAGTAATAGACCAGAAGAGTCAACGAGCACGTGAGAGGAGTGAGTAGCAACCCACGCAGAGGTTTCCCTGACATCGTCCATGGCTGTGGCTGTGGCTGTGGTTCAAATGAGAGGGTCCGACCTGTGAGTTCTTGTCTTTAAACCCTAAATGGGATTTCATAAACTGACAGACAACGTGTGTGTGTGTGTGTGTGTGTGTGTGTGTATATAGTAGAACAACAAATGGAAGCTACAGAGTAGAATTAGGAAAGCCAATTTGTAAGATAATTCGAAGTTTCCCGCTATAGTGTGCTACAGTTTGTATGTTGACCACCGCCCCGTGAGTGTGGAGTGGATTTGGGGTTGGATTGGGCCCACCCCATCACACCCCAGTCTTCAACCACACAAATATACAAAGCCTCTCTCAACTCTCATGTGTAAATGCAGTGGCCAATTGCCACCTTTTTTGGCCTGATAAAGTTATCCGAAAAGGCTCATTGTCACAGTCAGTCAATGGTATTTGCGGCTGCCTTTTTGACTCAATTAATTTAATCTATAAAATAAAAATTAACTAAGCGTCGGCCATCCGTCCGTAGTAGCAGTCGTTTGTTTTACGTGTCAGGTGAGACATTTCTTTTCTATTTTTTGTCAAATTGGGGACGAGCTGGGTCTGAGCGATGGAATTGGACAGGCTTTTGTCGCGTCCATTGGGGGACAAGGCCCACTAATGCATGTGCCTCGCTGCCTCTAGGCATTATTACAATTGGCCGTATTATTTATATTCCCCTTTTGTAGGTGAAGCCACCGGTGATTACCTAATAATATTTTGCCGAACACTTTGATAAATTATTGATGGAATGAAAACACCTAATTCACTTTATTTATTTTTATTATATTAAATTTTATGTAATCAGCAGTGCTATGTCACTTGAATTTGTACAAAATAATTTTACAATTCTAGTATTATTTTTAAAATAAAAAGAGGAATAACAGTAATACTATAATTACAAACTTTGTGAAAACTAAAGATGACAAAAATTCTGGTGAGAGTAGGAAATTGATATGCTTGGACCACTTTTTGAACTTAATTTTACCCTGTTTAAAAATTAGAATCGATTCGGGATTTTTTTTCCCACCACAACCCATTTGATTTTTTTTACTGTTAAAAATTATTTACAATGCTGCTCTCTTACCGCTGTTTTTTTTTTTATAAGGTTAAGAAAATAAAACATGTGGTTCGTAGAATGTTTTATCTAACCAATGTTGTTATATCATGTTAATTTGTGGCCCTAACATATCAGTCAACATTTGTTGATATTCACTGTGTTAACAGACCAAAAGCTTTTCTCATTTCTTTTCGAATGAATTGGATTGGGTTTTGGGTTGATCATATTGGAAAAAAGATAATTCGAACTCAATCCAACGTCATAATTTAATCAAATTCATATTCGGATCGGTTAATAAATTCAGATCAAATAGGGTTATCATTATTTTATCAAATTTTGATAGGTAGCTGCTTCGTCTCTTTAAACATTTCGATTTCTCCTTATTTCTTTTTAAACAATTATAATTACATTTTTAATTTTAATGTGAGACAGTCAGAGTTTTAATTGGCTAAAATCATATTGGACCATTCATCTACATCTGGTCTGAGCTTGAAATTTTCAGACCGAAACGGATTATTTACCCACCCCCAGTTCCAACAAAAGTAGGAGGCACAATGATTTTGTATGCCCCAAAAATGGACAACACTAAATTAAAAATCCGAAACAATAAAGTGATAGATCAAACAATTTATGTTTCTTTAATTGAGTTTTCATGTAGACGCTGGATTTGCCATTTTACTTATTCGTGTAATGATTAGAAAGGTGGGCCAATTGCGCACAAACACGATTAATAATATTTCATTGGATTAATGTGGATACAAAGTGGAATGAAAATTGGCTAAAAGGAGAAAATAGAAATGAGCCGCCCACATTTGTTGGATGAATGCAACAAAAATTGTAAGTTTCCGTGGTTCCTACTAAGGATACAATCTCAACAGAACTTTGTCCTTAAAAAAGAAAAAGAAAAAGGCTTCAGCACAAATTGGGAGAAAGTCATGATTTTAATTTTTACAAGTTGGTTGAATTGGTTTGAATAATAATGAAAATTTTATTTTGTAGAAGTAGCTCAATGATTTTTTATTTTATTGAGAAGTAGTAACTGAATTGAAAGGTCTACCCTCACAGTTAAGTATGATTGTGAGAGTAGTGGTTTGAATGCTCATGAACTCAATTTTCCTCAATTACACATAATTGTGTAGAGTTAATTTATAAGTTTTATTGAGAGTTATTTATCTGGACATGTATTTAATGAAATCTAATGTAATAATGTAAGTTCCGGTTATATATTTAATGTAATATAATAATTTGATGTATAATCAATATTAATTGATACTAAAAAAGAGATAGAAAAACGTTTTAGTAATTAGATTTTCAATTGAGAAGAGATTATTTACTTCATGGAGGTTTCTTGCTTGAATAGACAATGCTTTATACATTGACATTAATTTAATTAAACTTTTTATTGAAACAGCTCAGCATTATTAGAGGCGGCAAAATTACCCGCCCAGTCTGGACCCGGACCGTATTCGGACGTTGTGGGCCGGGTATTATTCTGCCCGGGTATGAAGTCGGGTCGGTCTTGGGCATCACTTGATAAATCTGGAATCTGGATTTTATTAAAAAAATATTATAAAATACATATTATTTTAAATATTTATATTTATTTGACTCATTTATTAAACATATATAAAGTTTTAAATACTTAAAGTTTATATTTTCATGTCAAATTTTATTAAATTAAATTTAAAACTTATAAAATTACCAAAAAATAAAAAATATATACACATATAATATTAAAAAATATAAAATTCGGATATCCAGATTAAAACCCGATCCAAACTTAGATCCGGACCGATTGCATCCGGGTAGGATCCGGTCATTGCAATACCCGGCCTGAGGTTTTGCCATCCCTAAGCATTATCAGGACGACTAGCAAGGCCTACAGTAATACGACGTCGTTTAAACAGGACTGATTTAAAAAAGAAAAAGGGGAAAAAGCAAAAAAAGGGGGAAAGGAAAAAGAAAAAAAAAACAATAAACATGATTGAAATAAAAATCGATTCCCCGTTCCGGCTAACACTCTTTTTGGGTAAATAGATGGCCATAAGGCCTTTCCAGTTCACAATCCATCGCAACAACTACAAAAACACAACTCTCTTTTCATCTTTCTTTGCCATTTCATCAAACACATCATCGTCAAGAACAACATCGGTGTCAAAGATTCTCTTTTCTCCATTATCTCAATCTTCTCGTATATTCACCCCTTTCGGCACTCTTCGCGGACTCGCCTCCAGCGCGTCTCTATCCCACGCGCGACACCAACATCAACGGTTAAGGCAGTTGGCCACGCCGCCGGACACGCTGGCTCAAAAGATCGGAAAATCGGTTCGGCGCTCAGGCGCGCCCTCCAAAGCTAGGGTTTATTCCGATATTAATGTGGTTCGCCCCAGAGAGTACTGGGACTACGAGTCCCTCACCGTTCAGTGGGGGTAACATGGTTTTTTTCTCTATATATTAGTTATTCTCATCTATTTTGCTCTAGTTTCATTTGCTTTATGCCTTAGGGTTTCTGTTTCACGGGAGAATTACTAAAAAATTATTGTTTAGCTGATAGGGAGTATATTATCTCCTTGCATTAAAAATGCTAGTTTTATCATTGCAAGCTATAAATTATAAATATTTTTGTATCGTTTAGTTTCTTGACATGTTTCGGGGGCATGTAATGGTTATTTATTGGTGTGTTTGGTTTATTAATAGGGAGCAGGATGATTACGAGGTGGTGAGAAAGGTTGGGAGGGGGAAATATAGTGAAGTGTTTGAAGGCGTGCACTGCACTGATAATGAAAAGTGTATTATTAAGATTCTTAAGCCTGTTAAGAAGAAGAAGGTAAGTTTCGACGTGGGAAATATGTTTGTTATTTCTAAGTTTTATTTTGCTTTTTTTCATTATATGCACGTGTTTCTAGATATTTAGTTTTTGTGGATGGAATCACGTCAGTTGCTGAAGAATGTGAGAATTGAAAGTTATGTTGGTAGGCACATGTATTCCTGGAAGAGTTTTGAATTAGAATGTGTATTTTGAGAACTTCTTTATTCATTGGAATGTTATACTACTGAGGAGAGCGTTGATTAAATTGTTGTGCTTATGTTAAAATGGAAAAGTTTTTATTCTATTTTATTATACATGCATGTATGCATAGCGAACAGATACTCTTTAGTTGAATCTGTATTGAAAACTATGGTTGGTTATGCAAGCTTTGTTTTTGCCCTCCATTTCCATGGGGAACTTCTTATGTTTCTGGTCTGAAGAAATTCAGATTGTGTTAACTATGCTTGTGAAGCTTGTGATTTATGGCTTAGCTTGAAATTGGAAAGCCTGACATTGTTTTTCTTGTCAAATGCAGATTAAGAGGGAGATAAAAATACTTCAGAATCTTTGTGGTGGACCGAATATTATCAAGTTGCTTGATATTGTACGAGACCAGCAATCAAAGACCCCAAGTCTTATATTTGAACATGTGAATAATACAGATTTTAAAGTGCTTTATCCAACACTCTCGGACTATGATGTTCGGTATTACATCTATGAACTTCTAAAGGCAAGTGAAACACTAGTTTGTTTTTCAATTGATAGCTTGAAGAGGTTGCAAACCTTATATTATACAATCATTTATACTTCTTCATCACAACATATATACATATACATTCAAGAATTGTCTAGTGCGGACAGAGCTAAAATATGAAGAAAACACAATCTCCAATGTAGTGTTTTTTGGATTTATATCATTAGAGTTATCATTATTCTTTTTCTTTTACTCCCCGCATGTGTGTGTGCGTGTCTGTGTGGCCATTTGTATTCATTTTTATTCAGTTGGCTAGGTTAGAATTTCCATCTGTACGTTTTTCAACTATTTGCTTTTCTTTTCTTGTTTTCTATCGATGGCCAGAGTGTAATGGAAAATTTTGATGAGCTTTTTTGCATTTGTATTTGGTATGAAATATATAGGAAAGAGTTTTAGTTCTTTCAGTGAGGTGAAAGAAACACATTGGTTTTTTTATCCTTCAAACATGCAGTTCAACATAATAGTTCATATTCTTCGTTGAATGATTTATAAAACAAGGGGGAAAAACACAAAAATACACCATTCTTTCAAGAGTTTCATTCTCCATTAAATTTTTAGTGAAGACACATTGAAGCGTTTCTTGTCTCAAAGAAATTCTAGCGACAATTGGAGAAATTATATTCTAGGAGCAAAACAAAAGTCAATATATTCTGTTAATGCATGGTTATGTTCATCTATGGGAATGCTTGATTACGTTCTTCTATGGGAATTGAATGGTGATCTTGTCCTGATATTACTCTGGATGCCGAGCTTGGACTCATTTTTTGGGAAATATTAACGAGTGTAATTTTGTTGGAGAGTTGTGAGATGGATCTTAAATTGTACTCCAGTCTGGATGTGCTTTCTTTTC
Source organism: Citrus sinensis (assembly GCF_022201045.2). NCBI lineage: Eukaryota > Viridiplantae > Streptophyta > Magnoliopsida > Sapindales > Rutaceae > Citrus > Citrus sinensis. The sequence continues at coordinate 4,275,869 of NC_068562.1, forward strand.
TTTCCTTTTTCCTTTTTTTTTTTCACTATCCTTTACATTCTACATGCAACGATGATTTATAACTATGTCAATAACTACGGTTCATTTGCTTATTTCAAGTATTCTCACCAATATATAGGTAGGTCGGTCCTGCGTTTATGTTTCTTTGAATACGTTGGTTTTGAACTTTGACATTCTTTAATGTTTCGTTAAACATATCATCGTTTTGGGAGGATTGCTGTGCTCTCTATATGTCTTTAGGAACACGTTCTTCATAAAGAAAGAGTTAGGTTTTCCATTTGGGGGAATCATTCAAGTGTTAAATTGCAAACCATTTATCTATACTTGAAGGAAGCAGACATATTTGCATGACAGATCTCTTAGATTTGAGGTCTGCTAGTCTCGTCTGGAAGTTTGTTGGATTTTGTGATTGCAAGATGCTGTGCTGTTTGAAATTATAAGAAAGAAAATTGACTCTTGTGCATGCACTTATGAGTTTTCTGTATACCTTGTCTTCTGATATATGGATTGCTGGGTGTGGGATGTTATATGTTTAAATCACTGTCCTTTAATGTTGTTTGTGATCTTTAGAAATGCATTTGTTCTTTATTTGATAACAACCTTGATCCGCAGGCATTGGATTACTGCCACTCACAAGGCATAATGCATCGAGATGTGAAGCCCCATAATGTGATGATTGATCATGAGCAAAGGAAACTTCGTCTTATAGATTGGGGTCTTGCAGAGTTTTATCATCCTGGCAAAGAATATAATGTTCGTGTTGCTTCAAGGTTGAGGTTTCTTCCCTCCCAATATATAAATTGTTTCACTTCTACAGGTGCTATTATTTGAGTATCTGTTTTTTCATCTGATTGTTCATTTGTCGAAGACATTATAGCATCTAAAAATTGCCAGATAATTGTAACTTCGCCTGGTCTGATTTTAACTATTTGTTACTTGGGTTGGCTTTGGGAATTGATTTAACTTATCATTGGCAGTGGATTGGTTGGACGATTGATTGCCGATTAATATTGTATTAAGAAAATTGTAGTTGGAGGAATGAATGACGTTTGTCTATAATGTCTGAGAAACTAGTTCTTGGTTTTTCATTTTGGGTATTATCGTAGAATTACCGTGGACTGGACTTCTTGTTGTCCACTGCTGTGACACTTTGAAATTCAGGCATATACGTGAAACAAACTTATTACTAAGTTTAGGGGAAAAAAGACAGAACACATAATTTGTTAGTTGATAAATCATTTGGTTTGAATAATTCCTAAGAAAGAACAATGGGTTTTGATTATCTGTCCTTGCCCAAGGATACACAACTACTATTGTATCAACTTTGACAGATTTTCCTTTTACTCTGAATTTCATTGCTGCAAAGAATGTCTGTTATTGAGTGTAATGGGATAATGTTGGATTCATATGTTTCTGTAATCAAAATTTCAGGATTAATCGAGAATAGTTGTGTCCATAGAAAAGAAAGACAAAGGAATAATTTGCTAACTTCCAGAATAATCTAAAATGTGCATTTTTTTAATGGAAAAAATTGGGTAGATGAGGACAATGAATTCGAAAATGAATAAATGTATCTTAAAAGAATTATGTCTCAAGTACAGTTATAGATGTCAAAGCAAATCATAGTTGATCTTGAATCTAGGAAATAAGTATCATACCACTGAAAACCAGGCCAAATTTATGAATAAAATGAAATAACTAATATCCCAAAATTTAGACGCAAAACCCGTATAACATGTTAGTCTGCTAGGAATAGAGAAAAGGTGGGCCTCTTTGTTTGCTCTTCTGTTTGTTTGGGAGGTGGGAGGTGTTGGTCGTCATATGTTCTTGCTGTTTAGCTCCAAAATTGATTTGTCCTTGTATTCAATGTATGATGTTAAAGTGGTTGGCATCTGAAAGTGAAGGGTCATTTCTGAGAATTTACTGCAAACTAATGTCATTCCTCTTTCCATCCTTGGTTGCAGATACTTTAAAGGTCCTGAGCTTCTTGTTGATCTGCAAGATTATGATTATTCTTTAGACTTATGGAGTCTTGGTTGTATGTTTGCTGGAATGGTAAGTGTTTCTCCGTCAGTACTTTTTTATGTCAGTGGGCTGGGTCATTCCTGTCTCAATACTTGGTTTTTGAGAACATGTAGCATTCCTTTTTTTCCTCTGAATCTCCTCATTCCCATTTGTGGTGTGTATGCAAGTGGGCTTGGACATATCTTCTCTGTGTCAAGTCCCAAAACTATATTGCCACCGACACTGTGATTATTGAGTGCCAGCTAATGGACATGTTTTTGTGTGAGGCTTTCTTAAGTGGTCGCAACAGATTTTGTCCAGAAATTAGCATCTTATTAGATATATGGGTAGAATATCTTCTTGGACATGCCATAGATGAGTGATCTTGATCTACTTGCATATTCATCCATTGGGTGGCAGATGGCGAGCAGGATCAAAATTTCATATAACGTCAAGGTTTCTGATGCTTATTATTGAGGCTTGTGTTGTACAGATATTTCGTAAGGAGCCTTTCTTCTATGGGCATGATAATTATGATCAGTTGGTCAAAATTGCCAAGGTATGTGGTCTTATGCGGAATAAACTAAGAGTTGAGCAGATCTGTAATGCATTTTGCACATATTGTTCCAATTAAGAGATATTTTTCTCCCTTAGATATTCGATTATCTAGAAGAGTCTATCAATTGTTTTGTTTTCAGCTGATGCACACTATTAAATGAATGTGAGTTCCCTATAAAAAGAGAAGAAAAAAAAAAAAGATGTATAATACCGTCTATCAGCATGTGACACTAGCAAGTCCTGAGTTGGAATTCTTTCTTGCTTATTTGTTTATTTATTTTTTGGGTCATGTTCTGTGGCAGGTGCTTGGGACAGATGAGTTAAATGCATACCTGAATAAGTACCATATAGAGCTAGATCCGCATCTTGCAGCTCTCGTGGGAAGGTTGGTGATATTATCGTACTTCTTTCAATTTTTTATTTTTTTTAATTATTATTTTTGCCTCAAAACCTGTAATTTTTTACTGAGAAACTTCTTGGTACAGGCACAGCCGGAAACCATGGTCAAAGTTCATTAATGTGGAGAATCAGCATTTGGCAGTTCCTGAGGTAGAATTCTTAGTCATTTGCAGTTGATGCTTTTTGCAATTCTAAAGATACATTTTAATTTATATATTTTCTTTTGGGAGGCTGTTGATTTTCTTGACAAGTTGCTGCGATATGATCACCAAGAAAGGCCGACAGCAAAAGAAGCAATGGTAAGTCAATGGTCTTTACCTGTCAAAACTCTAAACTTGTACAAAACTGTTGACATCCCTCTTGTGCATATTTTGCCCATAATTCTTTTGTTTTGGTTGCTCATACAATATTTTGTTGTAATTAAACCACCTTTCTGTTTTGCAGGCCCATCCTTATTTCTTCCCGATAAGAAATGCAGAAAGCAGCAGAAGTCGTTCATAGCATATTCAATTTCGGATGCTGTTAAGATCAACATCTTCACGGTGCACAGTGACCTTGCTACTTTGTCTGTCCGATCCTTCAATAGTGGTGGTTTCTTAGTTTTCAGCTGTTGCAAACTATCGGATACCAGCTCCTCATCTTCCATTTTTCTTCATTTTAAGCTTTTCTTTTGACTTTTAGAAACTTACCTTATATTTGCGGGTAATCTCATTTATGTGTGCTCCAACTTTGTGAATCGTCTTATTGATCTGATTTCTACGAAAGGTAGCGTGGATTTGTGTCCTACATTTTTCCATGGCCAAATGGAAAAGAAATATTTTTCTTACCCTTTTTATGCTATTATTTACTTGAGAAATGGCTTAAATATGTAATCCTCATTTTCATTTCCTTTTAAAAACACTGAAATTTTGTAACCCGACGAATCAAATTCAGTAGTTAATTAAAATTCCAAACGCTTTTTTACCAGTTTATTTGAATTTGATGATGTTGAGGAGACGGTGGAATCCACTGTTATTTTTTCGAGGTTCTTCTCTGCGAACTGGACTATGTTATGACTCGCTGATCCCTCTTTTGTTTTTGTTCATTGTCTCTTGTTTGTTTGTTGAATAAAACTCATTTTCTTATTGTATAAATAATTTCGAAAGTCATCCTGTTTTCTACTAACTACTGTTTGATCAAGTATGGATATTTGTTACGATATAATTTCATACGGCCAGTCCTCTCGTTTTCTCTGAAAACCCGAGAATGGAAGATGAATAGAGTCTTTATGACTCTTGTTTTTACCTACTAGTTGGGTTCTTTATTTTAAGTATGTTCATTGTCTGTGCAAAATCAAAGCCTCGATGGCTTATTTGAGGCGGTTTCTTTAAATAATATTGCATTAAATAGAGAGGGGGAGGGGCTGCTGAGTAAAACTTCTGAGATCCAAAATGGATACAGAAGAGTTGATTCGCAAGTGCAAAGCCATAACTTTGAAAGGTGGGGAGGAAGGGAAAGTATCCTTCAAGAGTGAAATGAAGTCAAAAGGAGAAAAGATAGTTGCAGGGTGTTTAGTAGGTAAAGTGCTGACAAGTAGAAATGTTAATAAAGAAGGATTGAAGATAGCGATGCAACAGGCATGGCAAACAATCAGGGAAGTGAAGATTGATGCCATGGGAGAAAATATCTTCATATTTAGATTTGCAGCAGAAACCGACAAGAGGAGAGCAAGTGCAGGTGGCCCCTAGCATTTTAATGGTGCACTTATTATATTCACAGAACCAACCGGTATTGGAGAGGTGTCAAAACAATCCTTTACCAATGCATCATTCTGGGTGCAACTAAAAAATGTACCCATTGTGTATGGATAAGGGAACAATTTCAGAGCTGGGAGCAGCCATAGGAAGAGTAGAAGAAGTCTGGACAGATGCAAATGGAGAATGCACTGGGGAAATTATCCGGCTTAGAATATTTATTGATATTACTAAGCCTCTAATGACTCTCTTATCGCTTGAACAAGAAGATGGTGAAGAAGATGCTGTCCCAATTACAATCCAATATGAAAAGCTGCCTGATTTTTGCTATTGTTGTGGCTGCATTGGTCATCAGTACAGAGAATGCACAAAGTTTAAAAACCAAGCTAAAGAGGAGTTACTGTATGGGCCATGGATTAAAGCCACAACTATGGTGGACAAACTGAAGCAACACAGGGGCAAAGAAAGATGGAATATAACCACAAACAAGCAAAAACCAGAATCCTCATCAAATCAAATTCCAGTAGGCATTACAGAAATGCAAGGCCAAAATGCTACAGACAGACCGGGTCAAGAAGACGGGTTGAATCCGACCCGAAAATCCAAAGCAGCAGAGATGCATTCAATGCAAGAAGGGGGTTTCTCGAGACTGGTAGACAAAAATGGGCAAACACCTGAAGACGTAACTAGTACGGAAAAAATTGCTAGGCAGCAGGAGCTAGAAGAGGTAAAGGGGAAAGAAGGAAAACTGCTGAAGGACAGTCAAAAGCTCAGTGCAGAACATGAAGAGGAAAACGGAAAAAAAAAGAGGGAAAAATGAGCGGGAAAAAATAGAAACCAGGGGGTATTCTCAAAGTATGCCACTGCATCAAGCCTTAGACAAGGCCTCGGCCCATACTGAAGTCGTGATGGAGGAATATGTAAATGGACCAGAGCCTCTTAAAGCTAAGCCCAAAGCCAAAAAATGGAAAGCTCAAGCTAGAATTAATATCCCAAGAGTGTTTTCAAAACACGGCTCTTTGTTAGTAAAAAGACTAGCAAGCGAAGAAAAGTGGCCAAGCTCAGAAGCAAAAAAGAAAAAAGATGGATAGCTCATTTACAAAATCCCCACCTGCATTTCCAGCAGCAGAGCAAATACTAAAGTGGGAGTTCACAGACAGAGAAGATGAAAGAGATATGGAAATGGCAGTCGGGAACCTTGAAAGCTCAACGGCGGAGGCTGGTGACCAGCCCCGCCGACAACCATGAGAGTCCTAAGCTGGAACGTTCGGGGTTTGGGGACGGACTGAATGTTCCGTGAAGCAAAAAATATTCTCCAAAGATACAAACCACATATAGTTTTCTTTTGTGAGACAAAGTTGGAGCCGAAACGAATGAGAAGAATTAGTGAAAGTTTGAATTTTGAAAACTGCTTTGAAGTTGGTAGAGAAGGTATGGGAGGTGGACTGGCATTATTGTGGAGTTCGGAAGTCACGGTACACATTCAGTCATATAGCAAGCACTAGGGGTGGGCACGGTTCGGTTCGATTCGAAATTAAGTAGAACCGATTTAAATCGGTTATTTTATAAAAAGAACCGAATAAGAACCGAACTAAAAAAGAACCGAACTCAAACGGTTCTTTTCGGTTCAGTTCGGTTCGGTTCGATTTTTTCGGTTCTGGGCCTATTGGGCCTATTTTGAATTTTCAAATTTTTAGCCCATTGGGCTTCATAAATGTAATAATTTTTTTCAACAAGTTCACCCTAATTTCATTATAAATATTAACAATAAATACAAAGTATTCAAAACACATTTTATCAATAATATCTTACTAGCTATTAATAAATAATTAAATAAACAATCTATATAATAAGATGCTAGTTTAAAAAAAAATAAAGAAAACTTACTGGTAAGCAACATCAATCAACTATCATTTACTCTTCAGCTACTTGCTGTTGTTCTTGAGACTGCATTGGCCTAAAAAATTCTTCAAGAAATTGAAATTTACGAAATTTATGAAATTGTTTTATATTTTATTTTAGGGTTTATTTTGGGAAATAAAAATTTACGAAATTGTAACACTAACATATATATATACTCTGATTGTGTGTATGCAAGTTTATGTTAGTTATCTTACACAATTAGTTAAAATTTAACACATTTAATTTAATAAAATTTAAAAATAATTCGGTTTTTCGGTTTGGTTTTTCGGTTCAGTTAAATGAACCGAATACCGAACCGACATTTCGGTTTTTTTATAAATTGTATCGTTTGGTTTTTTTTAAAAAAAAAACCGTACCGAATTAGAAAAAATCATCGGTTCGGTTCGGTTTTTTTAAGACTACGGTTTTTTTGCCCACCCCTAGCAAGCACCATATTGACTCAGTGGTGTATGCAGAAAATGGCAGCTATTGGAGGTGCACAGGAGTCTATGGACACCCAGTGGCAGGACAAAAGTATCATACATGGACTCTATTGAAAAGGTTAGCAAGCTTTTCCTCATTACCATGGTTGTGCTTCGGTGATTTCAATGAAATTATACTGCCAAACGAAAAAAAAAAGAGGGAACAATAGGGATATTACGCTAATGTATGAGTTTAGAGAGGCAATTAGAGAATGCGACTTGAGGGATATGGGATGGAAAGGGATGCCTTTTACTTGGTCGAATAAGAGATATGAAGCTGGATTAATTGAAGAACGGTTAGTCCGTTTCCTGTGCAATAAATCTTGGAGTAGCCTTTTTCATGAAAATGCAACAGAAACAGTGGTAACATGGACGTCAGACCACAACCCAATTCTAATGGATTTTGAGGAGAAGGGCAGAAGAATAAGGTATGAGCGGAGATCTACCAGCCGTACTCATTATGAAGACTCTTGGAGCTCATATGATCAATGCAAGCAAATTGTGAAAAGAGAGTGGTCAGACCAAAGAAAATAGAGTAGTGCAAATGCAATTGAGAGTTTTAAAAAAGCGGTGAAAGATTCAATGGCTTATCTAAAGCTTTGGAGTAAGGATGAATTTGGAGGCCGCAAAAAGAAACTGGAGATGCTGATGGGAGAACTAAAGAATATGCAATTACAGGGCTTGCAGTATGGGGATGGGAAAAAGATTCAAGACATCGAAAGACAAATTGATGGTTTTCTTGTTGATGAGGAAATTTACTGGAAACAGAGGTCTAGAGCCGATTGGTTAAGAGAGGGGGATAAAAATACGAAATTTTTTCATGCGAAAGCATCTTTTAGAAAGAGGAAAAACAAGATATGAGGGATTTTAAATGAGCAAGACGAATGGACAGAGGAAGCTGCAGATGTAGAAAAAATCTTATGTGATTACTTTGCAAACCTATACACATCAACAAAGCCATCGCAACAACAAATTGATGCAGCCTTGCAGGGGATGCCAAAGCGAGTGACAGAAGAGATGAACGAGGAGCTAAACAAACCTTTTACGGAAGATGAGGTCTCAGCAGCCCTAGCTCAAATGTGTCCTACCAAAGCACCATGCCCTGATGGTCTCCCAGCAGCCTTTTTTCAAAAGCACTGGCAATCCGTGAGTAGAGGAGTCTTGACAACCAGCCTGCACATATTAAATGAGGGAGGTACCATAGCTTCAGTTAATCATACATATATTGCATTGATTCCAAAAGTTGAGAAGCCTAAGAAAGTAGCTGAATTTCGGCCAATTAGCTTATGTAATGTTATATACAGAATTGTAGCAAAAACAATAGCTAATAGGCTGAAACAAGTTTTGCATAATATTATCTCACCCACTCAAAGTGCATTCATTCCAAAGAGACTCATATCTGATAACGTCATCATCGGCTATGAATGCCTTCACAAAATAAGGCATAGTAAAAGCAAAAAACATGGCTTAGTAGCTTTGAAGTTAGATATCAGTAAGGCATATGATAAGGTAGAGTGTGATTTTTTAAGGAATACTATGCACAACTTAGGCTTCTCTAGAAAGTGGGTGGAGCTGGTTATGAGATGTGTAACAACCTCCTCTTTTTCCATTTTGATAAATGGGGTAGCTAAAGGCTTGATTTACCCCCAACGAGGATTGAGGCAAGGCTGTCCTCTATCACCATATTTGTTTATCCTCTGTGCAGAGATTTTTTCCAACTTACTGGCGCAAGCAGAATCAAAGCAACTCATTCATGGATTAAAGTTCAGCAGTCAATTATCCATCTTACACCTCCTTTTTGCAGACGATAGCCTCATCTTTACAAGGGCCACCACTGAAGATTGCATCAACTTGGAAGCCATTTTTGAGTGTTATGCTATAGCATCAGGCCAAATCTTTAATTTTGATAAGTCTTCAATATTCTTTAGTGTAAACACACCTGCAGCTCAAGTAGCTGCAATAAAAAACATCTTTGATCTTCAAGTTGTTTCCAGGCATGCAAAATATCTTGGGCTGCCAGCTATGGTGGGAAGGAAGAAGGTGACCTTTTTCAATGACATCAAGTTACGAGTCTTAAACAAAATCTCCAACTAGAACAGTAAATTATTCTCCAGTGGGGGAAAGGAAGTGCTCATCAAAGCCATAGCCCAAGCAATTCCAGCCTATGCTATGAGCGTTTTCAGGTTCCCTATAGGCCTATGTACAGTTATTCAGAAAGCAATTGCTGAATTTTGGTAGGGATCCAAGAAAGAGAAGAGACGCATTCATTGGGCGAAGTGGGACAGATTGTGTAAAGCGAAAGGAATGGGTGGAATGTGGTTTAGGGATTTAACTTGTTTCAACCAAGCCTTAGTGGCAAAACAAGGATGGAGAGTAATTCATTTCCCTGAATCCTTAATGGCGAGAGTTTTACAAGTAAGATACTTTAAGAACTCAAGCTTCATGCAAGCTAAACTCGGATCAAACCCCTCATTCATCTGGAGAAGCATGTTATGGGGACGTCAAGTGCTTCAGAATGGGATGCGCTGGAGAATAGGATGTGGGCAGCAAGTGAAGATATACCAGAGCAGATGGATCCCTAGACCGACCTCCTTCAAAATTTTTTCCAGAACAACCTTACCTGTATAAGCTACTGTCTCAACCTTGATTGACAAAGAGCATAAATGGAATGAAAACTTGATTAAGCAGCATTTTGATCATGAAGATGCAGACAAAATTCTAAAGATCCCTCTCCCAAGAGCCCCTGAACCAGATCAGATGATATGGGCTTATGACAAGCAAGGGAGATATGCTGTTAAAAGTGGATACCAGATCGTAATGAGTTTAAAATTTAAAGACCAACCGAGCTCCTCAACAGCCAGCCCAACAGAATGGAATGCAATATGGAAGTTGGAAATTCCGGAAAAAGTGAAGGTGTTTATGTGGAGAGCAACCCAAGACTTATTGCCTACGGCGGGAAACTTATGGAAGAAGAAAACTTTGCAAGATCCATGGTGCCAAAGGTGTGGAAAGAAAGGTGAAAACGTTTTTCATGCGCTTATAAAGTGCAAGTTATCCCAAAAGGTGTGGAATTAGACCAAGTTCAAAGAGGATATAGAGGGCATGGAGAACCAAGATATGTTCATTGCCATGAAAGCTATAGCAGAGAAGCGAAACACAAGAGATGTGGCTTTGTTTGTGTCTCTATGTTGGGCTATTTGGCACTCAAGAAACCTCTTCATTTTTTAAAGAAGAAAAGAGGATCCCCGACTTCCAGTGGCCAGAGCTGAAGCAACAATTGAAGTGTACAGAAAAGTCAAAGTTCCCCAGATGCAGGCAGAGGGTAGACAAAAGTCCAACAATGAACAAACATGGAAGCCTCCCCCTGAAGGGTATGTTAAGGTAAATACGGATGCTGCAATTTATATGAAAGAGCAAAAGGTGGGGCTTGGGATCATAATTAGAGATTTAAAGGGAGACTTTGTGGCAGCTGCTATGAAAACGTCCAAATTCATTGACAACATAGCCTATGCAGAAGCTGAAGCAATGCACTTGGGGATGAACGTAGCAGAAGCAGTAGCAAGTGGGCCAATGATAGTCGAGAGTGATTGTTCAGAGGTGGTTAATCAAATTTCGGGAAGGACAGGAAGTAATATGGAGCTTTTATGGATTATCTCAGACATTCAAAAACAAATGCAGAGAGTTAAGGACATCAAAATGCAATTCACTCCACGGATATGTAATGGAGCAGCACATGACTTGGCTAAAATGGCTCTAAAAGTTAATGATCATGTCCAGTGGGTGGGCACATGCCCGCCCCATTTGTTGTATCTTTTTTCTTAATTTAATGAAAGTATGCTTTCTTTTCAAAAAAAAAAAAGTATGGATATTTGTTCATTCTCTAAATGACCTTTCATTCAAAAAAGGCAGATGGTTTCCAATTCTACTATTAGAACTTGAAATATATGTGGAGGCCGCCTAGAGTTACCTAAATTAATCATAATAATAATAATAAGTCGTGTGGTTTTGAAAAAGAAATTAGCAACAATATAATTTATGTGCATTTGGCCGTGTTTGACAACTAGTATTATATTATATTGTATTGTATTAAAATATTATTCTTATACTGGCCCATGTTCGGCTATAATTTATGTTGCGTTGCATTACTTTAAAAAAGTTACTAATATAATCAAAGGCATATAAAATAAATGAAAATTATCATTCATATATCTTAAATTTGTACTTTTATCAAAAATACTACAACACGTTAAGGGTGTATCAATCGTCTACCTTAAATTGACAAAAGTTATCTGCCGACCACTAAACCGTTAGCTGTCGTTTGAAAATTAATGGAACTATAGTGAATTAATGATTTTATCCTTGAAAATTATCACTTATATTCCCTTAAAATCTCTTATTAGCACTCATATACCCTTAAATTATCACTTGTATCATATGAAAAGACCAGATTACCATTTTGACGTCATCATATTTAAACAGCAACTAATGTTTTGGTGGACGGCAGATACATTTTTTCAACTGAGGGTAGACGACTGATATACCCTAAAAGTGTTGTAGTAAATTTGATAATGGAATAAACTAAGGGTACACAATTGATAATTTCCCTAAAATAAATTCATGAGATGTAGGGTTTAGATTGTATTGTATTAAAATACTATTAATATTTCAAATATAATTATTTAACTTTTATTATTTATTGAAAACAATAAATTTATATTTATATTTATAGTTAAATAAAAAAATGTAGTTTAAACAATAATATTAGATATTAATAAACCTAAGTATTTATTAAATAAATGATAATACATAATTTTACTTTCATTACATAAAATCGTTTTAATTTTATTTAATAATTTATATGTACTAAAATACTAAATTTTAAAATAAATTTTAAATTAAATAATTATATTCGATAATAATAAATAATATTTTATAACTATACAGCAATATATTTTTACAATATAACATTCAATTATACTATGTTATAATAACTAATATATAGAAATAAATTATAATATTATATTAATAATATAACATAATATTGTAATATTTTATTATTTAATAATAGTATATTATATTGTAATATATTATTATTTAATAATAGTATATTATTAAATCATTTTTATATTATAAAATTTAATATATACAAAATAAATATTTAGTATTAACTTCAACAAATATTAATAAGATCCTAAAATACTAATAAATTTGAATAATATTAATTTAATTTTAATATTATTGTAAAATAATATATTTTTAATATTAATATAAAATAATAAAATCCGCACTATACAATTCTAATGCAATATAACTTAATACAATGTAATATAATTCAGTGTATCAAAAACACTCTCGAGTGCTTGTGATTTGTAATGATCAATAATGGCACCAACGATGCGCTAAATAGTAAATACTAAGGGTGTGTTTGGTTGTAGTATTAAGGGGGTATTATAACACTGTTCACATTAACATAATACCAAACCTATGTTTGGAATAAAATTACAAGGGATTAGGGTGGAAGGCTAATGCGTCAACTGATGCATTAGCTTTGTTTTTTATTTTTTTATTTTGCTTTTAACTTTTGCTTTTTGCTTTATTATTATTATTATTATATTATTAAAATAATAAATAAATATAGTTTTTAATTTAATATAATATTTTTATTTTATTTATTTTTACATTATAATTATTAATATAAATTAATAAATAAATAATTTATCATTCAATAATAGTATATTTTTTATTTTTACATTAGAATTTATTAATAAATTTATAACTTATTATAACTAATAAAAATATTTAAATATGAATAAATTTGAATAATATTAATTTAAAATTAATAATAATATAAATAATAACATAAAATATTAATGCAATTTAAATATATTAACATAATATAAAACATTAATATAATATAATATTTAATTTAAATTAATTAAAAAAATAATACAGTACAGTGTAGCACCAAACATTGTATAACATTATTATAATACAGTGCTAATACAATACAACATAATACAATACACCAACATTAAAATAATGCAATACAGCATAATACAATGTAGTGTGCCAAACGCACCCTAAGAGAACTAACGAGGCAGGGATTGAGAAGTTAAAGAACAAGAGGTTGGAAGCGCAAGAGGATATTATGCAAGAACGCGCATTTTATTCACCGTGCTTAGAGCAAATAAATTCAAGCATAAAAAAGAAAGTATAAATAAAAAATTGGAAAGTCAATTGCCGATAATCAACTCGCTGTTGCAGAGTCCTTTCCTCCATTTTTTGCAGGTGCCAAAGAGCTGGTAATGCGAAGAAACTTCGCGTACACCAGCCTACGTTGGTGTTAAAGAGCTTGAAGCCGAAGCGAACTGTAAGGGAGCATACTTTTACTGAAGGCTAAAATTGTAAATATACAGAAGTGGGGTTTTTGGAGGATTATTGAGGGGGTGGCTCTCGTCCTAGCCCAGTCCCATCCCCCGAAGTCAGTTGCTGATCTAATTGGGCCATTTAAAAAGTTGTCTTTGATCTCTATTCTATAACTCTGGGCCGCTAGCAAGAAAGAGGTAAGAGTCCACTACCTTTTTTAGCTGTAGATTGAACCGGTGCGCTAGTCTTACGGGTCAGCTGATTAGAAATGTCATTGTAAAAGGCCACTTTGCATCATCATTCAACGACTTTGTAGTTTACTGCCCCGAGCCGAGTTTGTTTTTGTAAATTTTGACGCTTCAGTTACATTTTCTATTTTGGTTTTGAGCCCTTGAGAAGCTAGAGTTGGTTTCCTTTGCTATCAAAGAAAGGAATCGCCGGCAACGAAACGTGAATGACCAATGGAAAATTCCAACGCAACTGAAATTGATTCCTGTTCACGCAATTCATTTAACTGTTTTGTTTGTGTTTGCATTGCAAGCTACGCCATAGTTCTCTTGTCCTCTGGTGTGTAATGGGAGCTAAAAGAATAAGCAATGGTGGCACGACAAAAATGTTCTGGCGTTACCTTAAAATCCGTGGACTTGTGATTACTTCAGACCAAGATTGCATGCGTTATCTGCCTTTGTCATACATAACCTCCTCATTTATTACACCGGGGGAGGTTGTGGCCATTGAATATTGAATCATGAATGCAGGCAGTTTCTGCTTACGCCTGGTCTCACATCTGAACCAATTGGCCATTCGTCTGGTCTGAATCTAATAATAATACCAGTAATAATAATATATGGTATGTGAAACAATTTGATTGGATTCAATTTATTTCCATTCATGGTGACACAGGCCACAAAAGGGACGAATTAAAGTAATGTCTACGACTACGAGCTGAACCTATTCATAGCCATGGCCTCGGGGTTGAGGCCTCGATCGATTATGGATTTGACCGTTGACAAGAGCCTAAAAATAGATTAAATGGACGACCCGCGTGTGCTATCTTTCCCCCTCCTTTCTCTTCATTTTCAATCAATCATTGTGTGGTTTGAATCGCGAGAATAAAATTGTGATGCAAGATTTTAATTTTGAGTGACATGGTATCGTATTCATTTGATGAGTAAAGTTAATAATTAACATATTAATGATGGAATTATTAAGTTACTTAACACATAGTAATCGATTATTATACTTAATGTTGTTTGAGAATCGAGATATAAATTTTGTATGTGTAGAAATATTCTTTTGATTTTGACCTCGTACTGAGCAAACTACAAGTTGTTAAATCAGTAGTTAATGTATAAAAATATTTGAGTAATTAATCTTTAGCCATATATTATTATTATAATTGCACACGAGATGCATTACTTTGTAGAGTTTAATACTAACTTATCCCAATATTGTTCTGAATTCGATCTTCATCATGTAAAATTGAAATTCTTATACGGAGATTGCAGTCACTTGGACCTTTTCAAGAGAATAATATGACATTTTTCTAGGATTTTATTTTTTAATCTACAAGTATAACATTAATTGTCATTTAAGCTTGAAATTGAGTGGTACTCATCTCCTCAATATATATAGAGGGAATAAGTTCAAACCTTATGGGGCTCATTCTCTCTCAATATTAGTGGTGGGAACATATGTATGAGCTTAATGCACATATGGGCCTCACTCGTGGGGTTGTTCTCCTTGTTACAAGAATAATTTTTTTTTTTTTTTTACTATTTCCAAATATGCAGAAGCATTTAATTTTTTATCTTCTTTTTCTATAACAAGGTAAATGATCTCGTATTTTATTTTATTTATTTATTTAGTGAACTTTTAGACTATCAATCAAATAGTTCATTACCTCATTTAGTGCACCATAAAATTTATTTTCTTTAAGAGAAAATTATGTGATTAGGTGATCTGACCAATCAATAAAGACCTACTATTTAGCAAGTATAATCAATGTATTATAGGAGTGAGACTCAAAAAAATTAAATAATATAAAATTTACATTATTTAAAAGAAAGATTCATAGATCTCACTGTGGGACCCAACCCTCGCCCCCACACAAGGTTTTCTCCTTTTATTTATGTATAATTATGCACTTTGGTTAACCAACTTGAGACAGAGAAAGTACAACCGAGCAAAGCGTACCAAATTCCTTCAATTATTTAAGGTCAATTTAGTAAGGAGAGAGAAAGAGGGTTGACCAATTGAAAGACAAAGATCCCCATCCTCACCAAGTTGTATTGACAGCGAAATGAGGTGGTCTCTTACCAAATATTCATTCAATTTAGGATGCAGATGTCAAGTGCCCATTATTTAATCTGTAATATCTCATCATATTTTCATGGCTCCTTGCTGTGCTTTTCCTTTTTTAAATTTTTATTAAACCTAGAATTCCCAACATCATCGAACACATTTTTATTTGGGTGTCACAGCCTCGCTGTCGTCTTTGCCCTACTTCCCCCTTAACCCTCCCCACAAATCCACCACCTTAAGGGATGTGTCCCTATAATTTAAGGGTATCTTCTCATACCCAAAATTGATTACCTCACGCTCTCAAAAACGCGTGCATCTCAGTCCGACCAATGGTTGGGTAAGAGAAAAGGAAGTCTAGCTTGAAATGGAGCGTGGTTACACGCATTGGAGTTGTGATGAGTAGGAAGGAATAGGGATTATTAGTTAATCATCGGAGACAAGGTTAGGACATGAATCTTGAAGCTCATCTCTGCATGAGAGAAGAGACATTTGGCATATAATCCGATTACGGGGCCTCCATCAAGGGAACCATCCACCTCAATTACCCACTACCATCTCTAATTTCCTTGATCCATTATTTTATTTCCTTTTTAAATGATTCAATAGCTATGTATATAAGCATGAATTTAAATTAGTATGTGTTACAAATTAACCTATGGTTTCGCTTTCGGACCGGCGGTGCTAATCAAATCTACAACTTTTATTCTTATTCAAATCATAATAATTATGTTATAATTAACTTGAGAACTAACTAAACGTGAGTCGATAATCTGCACTGTATAAGTAAGTTATCAGATGTAGCTCACGCACTTAATTACTACGAAATTGAAAATATAAAACTAGACTCCAATAACCCAGCCAATGACCTAACGAGCAATGTGTCGGTATAAAAATACCGCACAGTGTACAGCACAGTTACAAGAACATCATGGCATGGCCGTGCATGGATAACGATGTTGATGGGGGGGATGATGTTGTGGTTATGATCACGATCGTGATGTTGATGTTGATGGGACCTGGATAAACGATGTGGCTGGGATTCTGAGTCCTGAATTTGTTCTTATCCGCAATGGACGAGTCTCAGAGTCGCCATGCTTTTCTGTTTCGCTCCTTTTTGTCTGGTTGTTATGTATTTGCTCTTCTGCACTCTCTCCCACAAGCCTACAAAATCTACACCCTGCAGCCTACAAAATCGTTAGCCTGTGCATACCAAAACAAGTAGGTATTGTCACATATAGGATGGGATGAGTAATGCTATATTTAGTAATTACTCACTTTGAATACTCAATTAGATGCTTAATAATGTGATATGTATGTATTATTTATTGAGTGAGTTATAAAAATAATAAATTAATAATTAATAATAAAATTAATTAATATCATACTCATGACATTAAATTATTAGTGAAATGGGACATTAGTGAGTATCTCAACTAAATATCCAAACTTATTAGTAAACATAGCATTATTGATATTACATAGCTTAATTTCAAAAAATTTACTTCAAAAATGAAATAAAACAGCCCAAATTAAACTTTAGTTCACTTAACCTAATTGAAATTTATTGTTAAGTGGTGACTAGGAAATGAAATTCACCCCGAACCATCTTTACGTTGCATAAATGAGATTTCTAAACAACAACGACATGATATTAGATAAAAAAATTTCCTTTTAAGAGAAGCTTAATTAATTCTTTGAGTGCTAATTGATACATTGATGATGAATAATCATTAATGATGAATGATAAAATCAATTAATACCTTAAATATGTTCATGATAATTGGTATGATACCTCACTCTGGATGAGAATTATATATCAGAACCATGTAAATAATAGCATTATTGGTAGTTTATTGGTTTATTTGAATGAAGATTGAAACCAAACATGCATGGAGCGGCTCAACTCTCAACCAAAGCTTGGCTTTTACTTGATGAGATTCATATGCACATAGATAAAAAGATACATAATGTACGTACAAATGTACATGGACGGTTGTGATTTTGTCATGATGCCGACTAGCTATAGTCAGGGTGCATGTAATCCACGTTTCAAGATATCTGCGATGATGAAATGTCATTTCAAAAAAGATGATCATGTTCACGATTATAGGAATAGAGCAGTGGATGGAATGTGAGTAGCTGTAATATATGATATGGGTCGATCATGGGCAAATCGGCACATCTCAAAGAGGAGAGGAGACACGGTGCATAATCTCGGGGATTCGGCCGAGCCAGGGCCGCACCCTGGTGTCGGACTCTTAGCCTACAGAATTCATCAACATTTCTTACTAAAATAAATTTGAATAGTAATGACAGCTCGATCAATCCTCAGCCAAATTCCCCAAATACGTCCCCACACACAACTCCTTTTATTTTAACTCTGTAAGAAAATTGCACCAAAATCCTCTCTATCTCTGCTCTTTTAATTTCATGTGCCCCAATTTCTTCTGCCAAGCCCCAGCAACCAAAGCTGTACAACACTTGAACAAATATCGATATCAGAAGGGTGATTCATCAGTCAGTGACCTCATGCATGCCCGCTCAAATCAAAGCAGCTGTACAGATAGAGGATATTAATAATAGGTTGAATATACAGCTTGCCTATTAATTAACATCGGGATTAGATTAAAGAAAGATTATATAACTTGATTAATGATATCTCAATATTTGGCTTTTTGTAAATGGTTTAGTAGATCATTTATAGGTCATTGTAGACATGTAGAAACTATAACTTAATTAATTAATCTCTTTTCCGTCACCGACCCTTAAAACATGTAACGAGAAGGGAACAAGGGTCTGTTTGTGGTCATTCATTTTACTTAATAATGTTAATTTTCGATACCTTTTTGGACCCATAAGATTTATATCAGTTTTTCCGGGTCAATTTGAAGGTCTCGATGCTTAAGAACCTAGAAGGAATCTGAAAAAACAATTATGGAGGACAAAAGAAAGAAAAAAGAGCGAGAAAAGGGCAGTTAGTTAACTAATCACATATATCATTCCTCGAGCCACATAATTCTCATATTGTCTAGTCAACTTAACGATCCAACACTAAACTTTCCAACTGTCTTAATCAATTTTAAATCGCCTCCATCAAGCGACACTGCTATATCTTAGTTCCCATTAAACAAGACAATATGCAAGATGATTGTGAACATGCTGCCTACGTGTTAAATTCTTTACTCTTTCTTGTTGGTTTCAATCCGCACGTTATATTTGCCCTAATTTCGTCATGTTCTTCTCTCGTATCCAAGCAAGAAGAAACAAAGTCTAGTGAAAATAATTGTTGTTTCTCACCGGCCCTACAATGCTAGTTGTGCCTCGCAACCGATATTATTCATTTTGTATATGATGGGGTGCTGTACGTACGGCTAATATATTTGAAGGGAACAAGATCTCTTCCATTATCATTTCGAGGCAATTGTCTTGGCATTTGTCTCTAACTGTTTCTTTCTCCAATTATTTTTTCATCAAGGTGAAAATTTTTAACATGCTACATGTCGAGGACCCATTTTCTTTTTGACTGGCAGCATTTTTTATTATATAATTAACCTAGTCTTGGTATTAGGTTTTATACATACATATATATATATATATCAATATATTCAAACGACGTAGTGGTCCTAGTCCTGGTCCTGGTCCAAACCCTAATTATTTTTTTGGGAAGGTTTTACAATTGATTGGTTAATGCAGAACAACTCATGTATTGATCTAATCTTTTCCTTTTTTTTTATTTTTTCAAAACAGGAGTTTAATTATTTGATCCATCATCGACCCAATCAATATCTAAAGTTTGATCAAGAATAAGATTGCAACAGAAAGATGGAACAAAAGCCAGAATCGACGCAAGAATCATGTGTTTATTGTATGATTATCGTTCCCGTAAGCTCTTTCGTCATCGGCACCATCTTTTATATTTAAGATCCAATCAAAGTATAATTCCTTGTGTAATTAACTCTTAATTAAGAAAGATTCCGGAACATGTATATCTTGAACGAGAGACGCTATATTCCAAATAATTATTCTTCTTAGGTAGCCTAAGATAGTCAATAAATAGAGATCTTAATTCAATGCTTTCATTAGCATTGAAATCTTTTCAAATATTTCCTTTGATTCCAAATTCGATGGAGACCCAACAAGAGTCTATATAAAAAATGATATGGTCAGTATAATGTTTCTGAGTTCTTAGGATCATCTTGATCGAATAAGAATTAAATAATCATGAGAAAGAATCTCTAATCTTGACCTATTTTATTTTTCATCACTTTTTTAATTTATTCTAATCTCGTTCTTTGATTTCTTTTTTTTTTTTTTCCAAAGGAAGAATAATAGATATGTAATATGCTATTGCCAAGCATTTTTTAATGATCACCAACAATGATTTGAAAGAGCTATGTTAATGCCCGTATGAGCTATATGACCATTTTTTTTAAGTTAATCTATTTACTATAATTAGCATAATGTTTTTATGTATATGTATGTATATACACATATTGTGTCAATCCACATTGATGTCATTATAATCTTAACCAGTCTATAATTGTTCTAACTTTTACAATCGTCATTATTCGTTCATTAATTTCTTTGTCACCATCACCATTCATTATCAATTTCTCATCTAATTACTATGTGCTACTAGTTATAATTTTAATCAATGATTTATGACAATTATTTCTTCCTTTGGCGTGTTGTATATACAATACTGTGCATGATGAAAGGGGCACGATATTGCATCTCTATCGTTACTCTTAAAAATATCAACGTTGCATAAGAATTGACTTAACAACTTGATTTTGAGTAGTGCACAATGACATTATCATTGGGCACCCCATGCTGGTACTAAAGTTGGGTTAAGAATTAGTTTAGGTCGATAGTTTTCAAGAAAATATAAACAACTTTGATTCAAAATCGAGTACTTCCTTTGCTTTGGCATACATGATTAATCAGACTAAGCTTTTCATTTTTTTCAATTATGGCCTTTATCACCGTTATCCACTTAGCTAATAAATATCCTGAAGTCGAATTGTTGTGGATCAATAATTAATTTGTTAAATCAACATTTGGCAACATGCTAGTGTCTTCTTTTTTTTAAAAAAAAAAAAAAAAACTTCTAAGGAATAATTGCTAATCTCCAATTGGAGGGGAGTCCATATCATTGTCACCCGAATAATAATCTTTTAACAACCCCACGACACAAAACCCACATAGATATTTCAAGGTAACCAGTCATAGGCCCCCACTTACTAGATTAGATGTTGTATTATTTTTATAAGTTAACATAGCAATCATGATTTGGTTGGATGCTCTCATCACCGTACAGTAAAATGAATTTTATATATATTATCGCATACGAAAGAGAAACTTTTAGTTCTTGCTTCTCACTACTCGCCATTGGCTTTTCTTCCATTTCGCTTCTTCAATAGTTTGGTCTGTTATTAATAAAGCCAATAATTTTAGGTCATTATCAGCGGAACAAATATTGATTATTAATATCAAACGGTTCTTATGTTATGATGGCGGCCCCACTTCCCCGCCTTGTAAATGATAGAATAATTTAATTAATTGTCAATAATAACCCAATTTAATGCGACGTCTCCCCATTTCTTTCTTTTAAACCTCAATCATTGTCAGAGCCGTTTGTGGCTGGCAATTAATTAAGCACTTCAACTTTGCACAAGTTAAAAGGGCGAAGAGTCACGTGTTTCCGTGCTCCATCATCAATGGGGCTGATCCGTCATAATTCATAAACAAAATATTTTCTTTATTTCATAACCAACCCAGCCAACCAACAGCAACTATGATTTTTTTATTTTTTATTTTTGTAATTTGAATATAAATAAATATGAAAGATTTATTCATAATTAAAAAATTCTAAGTATTTCCAAATTTTTTCAAATGTTATCAAGTATATTCTTTTTATAATTTGGTTAAAGTAATTTTATTAAGAAGAAAAGGAGTGTCACTTTTTGTTCAATCCTTCTTGATTAAGCGGAAATGTGCTTTTTGATCAAGTGGCGTGGAGTCACGTTCCATCACTGATTTCCACATAAAAAGATGATTGATGACATTTCAAAAACAAAAAGCAGACTACAGGGTAGATTCAAATATTCAATTCAACAGTGTGCTGTTTCCGCTGCTGTTGTGGTTGCTGCCCACTCATAATGGGGAGCTCTGTGCTATCATCGCGTAGCACTCATAGTCTGATATTGTTTCTGACTCTGTTGTATCATAGCATCGTTCATGAAGTCACCGAATCTTCATCGAGCTACCCTTGATTGAGGCCATCATGACCGTCCATCTAGCAGGCCATTTAGATTCAGATAATGATAACGTTGATTTCATCGTGATCGGAAAATCCACGCTACCAGCACAAAAACAGAACCCGCTTTTACTGGCCATTTACTCAACCGGCCGCTATTCCTGGTACTTGCCTCCCCGAAAGTAACGCCTCCCATTTTGCCACGTTGCATTTTATTTTTTACCCCTCGTTATATCATTAATTCGATTACACTTCTATTCTTTTTAAAATTTTGACGAGTATATGTTTTTTTTTATTTTTTTATCCTTTTCGATTAAAGCTTCTCGCAGAACGCGTGAATCAGAGGAGTAAAGAGTTTGCCGAGAGAAAAAGAAAAATAAAAATGAATAGAGTTCAAGGTGGACCCACTGGCGGAGTGTATGGCCATGATGTGAATATGATGATGGATGGTGAACCGATGAATCATAAGACATTGATGAAGAGAAACAGAGAAGCAATGATTACAAATGGGGTCATGATGGCAACGCCTCCTTCCGCAGAAATAAATGATTATAAATCGGACGAGTGGGAGAGAAGGCGAAAAAAAAAAACTTATTACAACAACACACAGGACTGCGCAGCCATAGCCGCCATTTCCTCTACCCTTTTTTGCTATGATTAATAAATAAATTTTTATGGGCATTAATTTTTTTTGGCAATTTATAGTTTTTTGGGTAATTTATTATTAAAATTATCAGCTAGATTTATGACCCAAGTAATAGTGTCAGCCTGAAGAGAAATAAATAAAGATATATAGACAGACAAAAGAGAGGAGAGAAGAAGAGATAGGGACCCCAAATAAATAAATAAAAGAAAAAAATAGAGATTCTGGAGAGAGAGAGAGAGAGTGAGCCCAGAAATCAAGTATTTATAGACAGCAAAACCAGCTTGAAGCTCTGCGCAGGTAACACCAGAGAGAAGATAATTTTATTAGCGAATTATTTTATCTGTTCTATTTTTCCTTTTGATTAAATGTGTGATATCGCCTAGCCATGTATTAGCCCTTATGACTGGCTTGCTTATATCACACGTTATACAGGCAAATTCGGGCCTTGAAAAAGCTGCGATTCCCTCGAGTCTATATATAGTAAACTGGCTTTCACTTGGTTCATATCCTTCACCCTCCAACAGAGAAGAAGAGAAAACAAGAGAGCCACTGCTGCCTGTGTTTTCTTAGTTCTGACTTCTGAGTGTCTTGTCTTTAACTTGGCTGTGATTGTGGATTAATATATAGTCTAAGAAATGAACTTGTTAGAAAACAACATGAACATGAACGTGGAGATGATGATGAGAAATATAGTGGTAAGAGAGTTCGATCCAAACAAAGATTGTTTGGGAGTAGAAGACGTGGAGAGAAGGTGTGAGGTTGGTCCCAGCGGCAAGCTCTGTCTCTTCACTGACCTCTTGGGTGACCCTATTTGCAGGGTCCGCCACTCTCCTGCCTTTCTCATGCTGGTACTCTACTCCTTTTGTCATTTTTTTTGGCCCTTTTCTCTAATAATTAACATCACTACCTAGACCTACGTTTTATTTTGTACCGTGATTATAAAAATGTACACACTTTACTCATATGACTTACCCTCTTTAAAAATGTCACCTTTCACTTTGAGAGCTTCTTCATATTCCATTCTACTAACTAACGTATTGGTGTTTTTGTGCTGTGTTGAGCTGCTCTGCAGGTGGCTGAGGTAGGTGACGAAATAGTTGGCATGATAAGAGGCTGCATCAAAACCGTTACGTGTGGCAAAAGAATCTCCAGAAACACCAAATACACCACTAATGATATCGAACCCCCAAAGCCTCTCCCTGTTTACACCAAACTCGCCTATATTTTAGGTCTCCGTGTCTCCCCCTCTCACCGGTACGGTTTCAATCTTTCTTCCTTCCTTCCTTCCTTGACTCTTTTTTTTTTTTTTATATAATATATATATTTTGAATTTGTTCGTGTATACCGATCGTACGCGTTTACTGTTAAACAAAAGAACAAGCACAAAAGTCCTAATTTTACGTGTTTTTTATTTTAGGAGAATGGGCATAGGCTTGAAGCTGGTGAAAAGAATGGAAGAGTGGTTTAGAGAGAGCGGCGTTGAATATTCTTACATAGCAACTGAAAACGACAATTACGCTTCCGTTAAACTCTTCACCGACAAATGCGGTTACTCGAAGTTCCGCACACCCTCTATCCTGGTCAACCCGGTCTTCGCTCACCGACTTATCGTTCCCAAACAAGTCACCATCATCCAACTGAATCCTTCCGACGCTGAAGCTTTCTACCGTCGTAAATTCTCAACAACGGAGTTCTTCCCCCGCGACATTGACTCTGTGCTAAATAACAAACTCAATCTCGGAACCTTCTTGGCTGTCCCACGTGGCACTTACTCTCCTGACTCGTGGGCCGGGTCGGATTCTTTTTTCTCCTGCCCGCCAGAGTCGTGGGCGATTTTGAGCGTTTGGAACTCCAAGGACGTGTTTAAACTCGAGGTCCGTGGCGCGTCGCGCGTGAAGCGCACCCTGGCCAAAACGACGAGGGTTGTCGATCGGGTCTTGCCTTGGTTGAGGATACCTTCCGTGCCCGAGGTGTTTAGCCCCTTCGGGTTGCATTTTCTGTACGGGCTTGGAGGTGAAGGCCCACGCGCGGCGAAATTGGTGAAAGCACTGTGTGGCCACGCGCATAACTTGGCAAAGGAGCGGGGGTGCGGCGTGGTGGCTACAGAGGTGTCAAGCCGCGAGCCGCTGAAGTTAGGAATTCCGCACTGGAAAATGCTATCTTGCGATGAGGACCTGTGGTGCATTAAGAGGCTTGGGGAAGACTACAGTGATGGGTCTCTCGGTGACTGGACTAAATCACCCCCTGGCTTGTCCATTTTTGTTGACCCTAGAGAATTCTGAAAGAAATGAGAATTAGAAAGAAATTAGTAAGGACAAGGGGAAAGAATATATTATTAGCAGCAAAAGCCTTTTTCAATTTCAATGTAGTGTTTTTTTTTTTTCCCCCACTTGGCCTGGAAGTCTTTAGCGATATTGAGGAAGAAAATAGAGGGAATGACGAAGATCTGAATTTTTGTACAAGGGAAGGAATATACCCCCAAGTTTTTTTTTTTTTTGTAATCTAAATTTTCTTGGGTTAACTTTGTAAATGGATGTGGCTTTTTAAGATCCTCTTGTAACCAAAGGCGGCTTTAATTTCATATGGAATTGATCATCATCATCCTTCAGGGCTTTTTCTTTTTTACTTATTCTAATTTTAAAAAGTTACAGCTTGTTCTTTGATGGGTAATGGCAAATCATGTGTACTCCGAATATCCTTTCAAGCTATACATATTCAAACGGACTTTTCATTGCCGTTATATTTCCCTTTGATTTTTATTATATAATTTTAAAATTATAGAGTTTAAAAAATTTATAACTTAAAATATTTTCATATTTTAAATTCTAAATTAAAACATTTATACAGTTAAAGACCTCACCGTTATCTACTTATCTTAGACCTTGGAAAACAAATATTGCCCTCAATAAGGGGCAAAAGTGCCTAAAAATAAGTCACTTGAGGCTATGACAATACATTCCAAAGACAAGACATAAGTATAGTGGGCCACTTTTAATAGACGAATTTGTCTTTTAGGGGGGTTTATGGATGATAAAATTGATCGGAGATTTGGCTTTTAGCTGCAATTTTTGCATTGAAAAAGAAAGCAAGCAACGTACTATTCTATACATTTGAGGATGTTTGTTTGTTTGTCTGTCTTTTCCTTCACATAACTTTTCTTTTTACTTATGGCAATTTCAGTGGGGTTCCATCTTGTTCTATGGACCATAAAAAGTGATACGAATATGAGGATAAGAGTTTATTTATTTTTTATATTTATTTAATTATTATATTTTTAAAATATCTTAAAATATTTTACTGTTATTTTTTTATTTTAACTTATTTTTATAACATTATATTTTTATAATAATTTTTTAAACATTAATAAAAAATTAAATTATCAATTTAATCCTAAAAGATAAATATATATATATATATTAATTTTTATAAAACACTCTATTGGAGAGTTAATATCTTAATCTTTTTTATTAATATCAAAAAAATTGGTAATTTAATTTTTTCATACTATTAACTTTTTGGACATACATAAGCTTTTAAAAAAATTAATATATATCCTTTTTGTTTTTATTTTATTTTTTGGAGTAAAATTAATTTTTTTATTAATGTCCCAAAAAAATGTTATTGTACTATAGTAATATTATAAAAGCAAGACAAAATAAATAAAAAATAACAGTAAAAGTGTCAATAGTTTAACAATAGAGTAATGATACAGCCACAAACTCTTGTACAAACTTATTTTGTACAAACTGATGTGGCATGATAAGATTGGTTGAATTAAATATCACTTGGCCCACATGATTTGTTTTTATTAATTTATATTTTCATTCAACCAATGAATTAATGCCACGTCAGTTTGTACAAAATAAGTTTGTACAAGAGTTTGTGGCTGTATCATTACTCTTAACAATATGGATGGTTTGAAGTATTTTTTAAATAGAAGGACTAAACTGACACTAGCCTTAAAATATAAAGACTAAACAACCTCTTACTCCAAATATTATGGTCTTATGATCATATGGTACATATATACATTTAGGAGTAAATTTCCTTTGTTGGTTCATTTACATAATGACTAATAAAAATAATTACTCTTAAAACGTCATGTAATCATTCAATTATAACACCAAGGATTTAAAACCCATGAGGCGAACAATTCAAATATTTCATTTTTGAAGTAGTCATTGTGGTGATTTCAATATAAATATAAAAACCAATCAAATCATATATGATTATAATAATTTGAGAAAAACTTAATAAAAATTTTAGTGAAAACCCAATTCAATTATGGGAAATCTTTTTTATAATTCCCTTTAGGGATTATCAATCAAAATATCTCTTGTAGAGTTAATATCTCTTGTATAGTCATTTGGATTAAAGTATCATGTAATCTCACTTAACGGTTATTAAGATCTTACTGAGTCATTTGAATTAGGATGAGATCTAATCACATTTCAATTATAGTGTAATTTAATCATGTTGATTTGGTCTGGTACTATAACGATATCTAAAATTTACTTATCCTATCAATCTGCTTCTGTTACCGCACTTCATTAGTTGGTATCAAAGCATATTTGTGCTAGTTGCACAGCTTTCCTGATCATCATGTCCGTTCACCACAACTCGCCCAAATTATTCAACATCGTTTATCCAAAAAATTAGAAAAACGAGCCGCCATTGTCGCCACCTTAACTACAACCATCCTTACTAGAATCACCATTAGTCGGCAACCAATGCCCTTGCAACACACCTTAATTTACGCAGTCGTTCCACTACCACCACAACAAACCCATGACTCCACCACAAGCACCACGACCAGTGTTGTTGTTTCATCATCAATCACACCATCATCAAACTTTCCTCTAGTCGCACATCCAAATTCTACCCACTGTCGAGTTTGAAAATTACCGAAATCGTCGCAACCAAACCAAACATGTAGCCATACTTTTGGCATTTTAATCTGCCACTACTGCCATGAGTTGACTGTCATCTTCGACATCAGCATGCTCTTAGCCACCGTCTCCCTCTGGTCCTAATCATGGCCACTAACCACTGACAACACCAAACCTTGAAAGTCAAGTTATGTACATTTTTGTCATCATTTATGTTTTTAATTTGACAAGAAAATGATAAAGATAGAATATCAGGGTCTATATTATCTCTTTGAGTTTGAGGATATCCGAGATTCGATAGTAATCCTAATGATATTTTTTTGCTAGATTTGCAAAAAAGATGATTTCTTCAAACTGTCACTTTAAAAGTTGCTATCTTTCATGCAATCATTTAAGTTGATAGGTGATGCTTTAGATTGGTAGGAACAATTACAAGAATCAAAGATTCGACAAGGATTAGATGATATCAAAGAATGGTTTGCTATGAGGCAATTGATAGAAGACCATTTTGTTCATTGTGTTGGTATCGAACCATCATTTGTTACACCAATAAAAATAGAAGATGATGAGATTATTGGTCTATATGAGATTTTTAAAGAAGAAGTACAACTTACTTTTTATTTGCGCATTGAGCCTAATAGTGTGAATGAGTTTCCATAGTAAAATTAAGATGAAAAAACCTCAGTAATGATTGACATGATTATGTTTATCCAAGTTGAAGACAAAAAGGTTATTGTTGAAGAAGATTTGGCTATAAAAATAAAGTTAATTAACAAAAACATTGAACGAGTTTGGCAAAAGACTTGAAAGGCTTAGAAGTGATTTGTTTATATAAGACTTCATCTTCTCGAAGAGTTACTCATAAGATCAAAGAAAAGATAGAGTATCGAGAATTTCGAGTTTCAAGCATGATTGATAAGTAATGCTACAAGTTCAAGCTCCAAGATGCATTGATGGTCCACTACAAGTTATATCCTCTAGATAAACTTGAGAACGAGCTTTCTTTTAAGAGGGGAGATTGATGTAGGACGTTACTTAGAGTTGTGGAATTTTGCTACTTTAGGTATTTTGAAATTTTCTATTTTTAATTAGAGTTTGTTATGGTATGTATTTTAGTCTTTTATTTTTAATATAATTGTAATTTTGTTCTCACTAAGGAAACTTGAAGAAGTAAATTTATCCTATTGTAAATTGGTAGGTGTTATTATTATTTTCATAACTTCAACCTTTGCGAAATAATAATAATAATAATAATAATAATAATAATAATAATAATAATAAACTTCTTTTATAATTGCCTTTGGTATTATATTTCAAAATCTCTCTTATAAGTCGTTTGAATTAGAGCGTCATCTAATCTCATTTAATGCATTATTAAAATCTCATTGAGTTATTTAGATTAGAACGAGATCTAATTACACTTTGATTAGAGCGTAATCTACTCATGTTAGCTTGGTCTGACACTAAAATAATATCTAATATTTATTTATCCTATTAATCTGCTCCTGCTATCTCGCTACATCATAGTAGGAAAAGAGGAGAGAATATGTTAGCAGCACAAGGCTTTTTCAATTTCAATGGAGGAGAGGTTTTTGTTGTAAAATTTTTAAAATTAGCTTTTTCCGGCTTTTTTTTAAAGTTTTAGTGATGATATTAACGAATAAAAGAAAGGGAATGACAAGATATGAATGTTTATGCACAGGGAGGAATATCCCCCAAGTCTTTTTGTTTTTTTAATTTCTTGGGTTACTTTTGTAAATGGACGTGGCTTTTTAAGATCTTCTTGTAACCAGACGCACCTTGTTTCATATGGAATTGATCATCATCATCATCTTTTAGGGCTTTTTCTTTATGCTTATTCTATCCACATATAATCTTAAAAAGTCACAACTTGGTTCTCTGATGGGTAATGACAAATCATGTGTAATCCAAATGTCGTTTCAAGCTAAAATCTTTCAAAAGGACTTGTTATGCCGATACATTTCCCTCCGATTTGATGCCAAGGATTATATATATATTTATTAAAGGCCGCCTCCCCATTATCTTAGACCTCAGAAAACAAATATTGCCCTCAAATAAGGGCAAAAGTGCCTTAAGATAAGGTACTTGAAGCTATGACACTACTTTCAAAAGACAAGACACAATTATGGTGGGCCACTTTTAATAGACGAAATTGTCTTTGAGGGGTTTGCTTTTCATATTATGATGATAAAATTGATTGGAGATTTTGGCTTTTTGCTGCAATTTTTGCATTGACAGAGAAAGCAAGTAATGTACTATTATATATATTTGTGGTTATTTGTTTGTTTGTCTTTTCCTCTACACAACTCCTCTTTTTACTTACGGCAATTTCAGTGGGTTTTGAACTTTTCATCTTGCTCTATGGACCATAAACAACAGGTTCCGGGATGGTGACGTTTTTTCAAATCAAACCGAGTTATCAAGTGAAAAAATATAAATTTATAAATATATACAAAACTGCAAAAAAGTAAGGCATGTTTGATAGGTACGTTCTTCACTTTCCACCGTCTTAGCTTGTGAATAGGCCTCGGCAGAATAAGACAAGCTTCTTTAGGGATCCCTAATATAAATTTTATGTGAGTGAGTGTAAAGTACACGAAATATAACTCAAAATTGACCACCTCTTTAGTAAAAGAAACTAAAAGGAGCGAACATAAATAGAGTAATATAAGATGAAATGAGGATACCGTTGAGTTACGACTGCTGTAACTTATGTCTCATGCAAAAATCATATGAGTCTGTTATAATTTTTTACATGTTTTTGAAAGGGTGTAAGCTACAGTAGCTGTAACTCAGCAATTGTCGTCGAAATAAGGAGATAGGTGATGCATGCAAATGCAATGACGGCTCGTTAAGGTAAAGCAGCAACTTTGGGGACCGGTTCTTCACGTGGTTAGTTTACTACTGTTAATAAGAAGAATCATATGAATCACGCTGGAGATTAAGGTGGATAACAGGAGATTTAAGATATGAATTAATGTGACCACTGTTTATATAGCGGCCGTGTCTTTAGTCTCTACCGTGCGCTTTGCTGTTTATCTATCTAATTCACATCACATCATACAAAATTTTATGATATATCAGAGTTATTATGCTTAATTAATATATATTTATCAAAAAAATTAATTCATGCATAATATATATAATTTAATTAGATATAACTATTAATTATATGATAATTTATATATATATATATAATCTTTCTATAATGAAGATATTTTATTTTGTTAAAGTAAAAATATACACTAAAATATAACCAAAAATATTAATATTAATATGCTAAAGACAATTTTTTTTACCTACAATAATAATAATAATAATAATAATAATAATAATAATAGTTTTTTTATCAAAAATTTTAAAATATGAAAAAATCTAAAAAAATTTTAAAACGACACAATTTTAAAATTTTCTCGTATTTTTCTGTATTTTAAAATTATGAAGCCAAACACTTCTAATATATATATATATATATATATATATATATTCTGTAACAAACATCTCCCGTCATCCCACCATCCGATCTTCTATTGTTTAGTTTCTCACTCCACATCCAACCACATCCAACGGCTGATGCTGCTGTCTGTAGCTTACAGAGTCTGTAAGCTAGTCAAGTCCATATATATATATATTAATGAAGTGTAAAAACTTTCAATGGACTCGGTAATCTCACCAAATGCTGGCCTGGCATTGGTTTCTGATAAAGTGGTGCATTGAGTGGGCTCAGTGACTTCCAGCTAGAAAATATAGGATTGATCAGGCTCAGCCTCCCTCAGGTCAACAATGAGGAAGAAAGAGAATGGTTACTGTTTCATTGCGTTGGGTTCATAATTGGATAAACATGTCAGCTTTTTAACTTGCCTTATCACTGATGTGGCCCATCTCAGCTTGAACAGTTTTGTTTATAAATTATTAAAAGTATAAGAAGAAAAAAGGTGTTGTCAAGTTACGTTACATTGTAACTCCATCAACCTTGTAGTAGTTTCAATTAGTTTCAATGTCATTGTTTGATGAGCACTAAGACACATAATATGATTTTATAATTTTTATAAATAGCAACTGCAAAATAACAATTAGAATTACGTTGAATACCCAAAGGGCGAAGCTTAACTTGGGCAGTAGCTCGGTTCATCTAAAGTCTCTCTTTTAATATATTGAAACATCAGTAAGTGATTAAACATGACTACTTATTCTTTCCTCAAAAGTGATATCCTATTTTCTTCTTTATAATTTTATATTAGATGGCTCAATTGTCTAATTATAATAAAATATAAGAAAATTATGAGTCATATATCCTTAAATGATACTTGTATCAAACGTGTGTGAACACTTTTTAAGTGTTCACTCGTATATCTTAAGTTGACAAAATATTTCTGCCGTCCACTAATCCGTTAACTTCCATTAAAAAGTTAACATAATTGTGGTAAATTGACTATTTCGCCCTTGAAACTCAAAATGAGGTAAAAAAGATAAATTTATCCTTAAAATTAATGTAAATTTTTAATACATAATTTTTTTTATTTTGTTATTAACAATACATTTTTATTAAAAAATGAATTATTAATAATACATATTATTAACAATTATCCATAAAAAATCCATATTATACCATAAAAAATTATTAACAACATATTATACCATAAAAAATTCCAGTTGGAGCTTAGATGAGTAGATCTTCAAAAATTTAGGTTCAATTTTGGAGGAGTAGATTCGGTTGTAAAATAATGTTTTTTAGTAATTATTAGTAATTATCTGATAAATGGGATGACATGTCATTTTTATTAATATATATCATATGATATGTCATTTTTTACTAGGTAAATGGGATGACTTGTCGTTTGTTTTAATCAAAGTTTCGTCCATTTTAAAAGACTAAATTACCTTTATGATGTCAGCGCTTGCAAACGACAGTTAATAGATTGATGGACTGTAGAAGTGTTTTGTCAATTTAAAATATACGAGTGATATACTTAAAAAATATTCACACATATTTAATACAGATATTCATTTAAAAATATATGATAGATAATTTTCTTAAAATCTATTCTATTCGTTATTTTTATATTTATGGAGAAGATTATGATGTTACAAACACTTTAACTTATATCTGTTTGAGTTTGTCCGATTTGACGTGGGAGAATTTTTTTTCAACTAAAAATTAAAAAAATTCCTTTCCAATGACTCTTGAAGAATGCATAAGTACTGATTTTCTTAGTCCCATAATAATTTAATATTGTATAGACTATTTATAGGATTTCGCTTTGTCTCTTTCAAATCAACTTTCCGCTTTCTTTTTCATATAATGTGTTATTCATCTCTGGAGGTTTACTTTAAAAATAAATAAACAAAAGCACATGGAGCATGACTCAAACAAACAAAGAGAGAAGAAAGAAAAGAGAATACAGAGAATTGCGCGGGGACACAGAGAGAGAGAGAGAGAGTTCATGAGTCTGTTCATCTATCGAATTCCGAATACTGTAGTCCAGTAATTATTACACACGCGCGCGCGTACACACACACATATATATATATATATATATATATATATATATATATATATATATATATATATAAAGTTCAAATTTGAGGAGGTGATGTGATATTATTATTTTTTATTTTTGTATATTTTTTATTATCTAATAAATAGATAAATTTTTTTTTATATTTGACTTTTTATTTTCTCATAATTAATTTGATTATTATTACACAATAACAATTATATAAAAATTTTAATAGGGCATATTCTTTGTAATGAACATCCAAGAGAGAGTGCTATGAATTTATTAAAATAAATGAAGATGTTCATTATATATATCTCTTAGTCTCTCCACTATCTCTCATTAGTAACCTTTAGCTTCCCTATAACTCCCACTATCTTACAAGGAATTATAATCCATAATTTTTCATTAATTTCATGGAGTGATTATGTAGCTATAAAATGAGAGTTCATCTTTTTATTTTGTACACATACAATTGGAATGAATAAAATTATTTTATAATATATTCTCTCATTTTATTTTTTATCTTGCATTGTTTCTTTATTTATATTGCTGGCTAATAGTTTTTTTATTTTTTATAAGACTGCCTCATCTTTAAAAAAATTAATTTATATTTTTTATTAATTTCATCAAATATAAAATAAAAAATAATAATAATATTAAATTATTTTTTTAAAATCACGTGAAGTACGGTTTTATTTTTTAATTCATATAATAATTCGCGGCCAATAAACATTAACCATCTAAGTGGACAAGTGCAGGATCTAAATTTGAGCTCGTCACTAACAGACCTAATTATTATTATTTAACTAGTTGGTGGAAAGGCACCTACTTTATAATGGATGTGATGTTTGTTTCTTTTGAAGATATTAGTGAATTGGTAGCATCATTATTAGAGAGTTCAATGTCAAACAACCCATCAATCAAAGCCAATAAAAATTACGAAAAAAAAATTCCACTTACCCTAAAAAAAATGCCGCAGGCATCACCATTGGTAGTATTGTGCTCACAACAAAGTAAGCAACATCCCCCGCTAAATCAATACTCTTAAAATATGTATGTTGCCTATCAATTTATCTTTAATAAAGCTTTGTTGATTGATTGTTATATTTTACAAAATTTATAAATATAATAGAAGAAATTATCATCGGAAATAAAAATTTATAATTCATAATAAAAATATTTATGGCCATAGTAACATTTTATGTATTTAAAATATAATTGTCCGATCAATTAGTACGAACCTCATCTTTTTTTTTTACTCCCAAATTTAATATTTTTGCTTAAACTTTTTTTTTTTAAAAAAAAGAAGAAATTTCCTCTTAGACTTAGAAATCTTGACCTTTTTTTTTTCATTGCGAAATATTTTTAATATTAGTTATTACTTGCGGGTAAATTTAGGGCATTGATTTATATCAATGGGCAGGTGAATGGCAGTAAAGAATAAAAAATAAGAAAAATCAGTACTATGGAGTAAAGGGAGTATAACTCAAGATGAGTCAGGGGTACTCTTTGAAAAAAAGAACAACTTCAGCAGATTTGTTTAGTTAGTTCAAGGGGCAAAGTAGTAGAATTCAAAAATAATAATAAGTTGAGCCCTCACGATTGTGGGCTACATGCCATAAAAAAAGGATAAATATCTTTGTCCTTTAAGTTAAAAATAAGAGATTAATGAGAGAATAGATCAGTTAAGCAGAACAATAAGGAAAGGATATGTCAACACTCCTCAACTGCCCTTAAAAAGAAGTAAGATCATTCAACCAATAGTCACCATATGGTAAAGAGTAAGGACCACATGAGGGCTAGAGGGATTACTTGTTCACTGAGCTTACTTGGTCACTCTCAAGTGAATAAAAGAAAAAGATGGAAATAGTCCCAATTGTGAAGGGCAGGCCAATGAGAATTTGCCGGCTATCTAAAATTACCAAAACACCTTTAGAAACACTTTATATAAGCTAAACATCTTCAATTTTGAACTTTTGGAAGAATTAGACTTTTTCTTTTCTTTTTCTCTTCTGCCATGATATTTAAGGTTTCTTCCTCCATTTTATAACTCCATGTAAGAACTTGATCACCTCACTCCAAAAATAAGCTTCTCTCTTATTCTTCTCTTAGATAACTCTGTAACATTTACAAGATCCATGTATTTTTATCTAATGTTGTATGATATTTGATTCTCTACTATATTGAAAAAATAACAAATTAATCCTTGTATGAATTGATTGAATTAAATATAATTCTAAGTCTGTTCATTAAAAAAAATGATTGCTTCTTTTTTTTGGGTAAATGCTCATTTAGTCCCTATATTTTAAGATTAGTGTCCGTTTAGTCCCTGTATTTTTAAAAATGCCTCGAAACATCCCTACCGTTACTTTTTATTTCTTTTGGCTTACTTTTACAATATTACCCTTTTATAATAATTTTTTTTGTTCAGACATTAATAAAAGGAAAATAATTAAATTACCAATTTCACCCTAGAAAATAAAAAAATCATATTAATTTTTTTGCAAACAAACATTTGCACACTCGATAGTTTGCATACAATTTTTGACAATTAAAAATTAATATAATTTTTAGGGTTAAATTGGTAATTTAATTATTTTCTTTTTATTAATGTCCAAACAAAAAAATGTTTATAAAATGGTAATATTATAAAAGTAAGCCAAAAGAAATAAAAAATAACGGTAGGGGTATCAATACTAATATTAAAATATAGGGACTAAATAGACTTTTACCCTTTTTTTTTAAATGGTCAGAGTCAATGTTATTAATAACAAAAAATTAACCACTTCTTTCAAGACCAATAAAAATAAAAAGTAAACGTGATATCAACATCCTAATGACAATTTCTTACATTCTCATTACTTAAACCAACCAACCAAGTATTCATTTTGGTCTTGTTTTTAAACACAAGAATTTGCATCACATATCCACTTGCTTTCAAAGTTTTTCTCATGGAGTGTATATGCAAATGCACCAAATTGCAAGATGGAACAAACAGAAAAGCTTGAGTCATTAGGAGCAAGTGCCACCTTGACTACCTTTATAAAAAAGAGTGCCACAATGACTACAAATTTAATGATATGGATGCCTTTTCAGTAATAATATATAGATACACATATACACATTACTGAAAAGACGTTGATATAATTAAATTGAAAAAAATATTATCTCCTGATCTGAGCTTTCATAAGTTTTTAAAGATTTTATGCTATGTGTCCTTAAGTGATAGTGTATGCATATGATTTAACTTCTTTATTTTATTTATGTTATTAACTACCAATTACCACATGTATATTTGCACAGGAAGACATCAAATTAGGAGAGATCCTGATCTCATTAAATTACCCCAATTTCGAATAATTTAAATGGACGAATTGGACAACAAAGTTAAAATTTAATAGATTCCTTTGATATTTTTGTTTGGGGCATTACTATTTTGGAGTTGCTCTAAGATATAACGTGAATTATAATCACAAACACAAAGTAATAAACAGTAAAAAATATATTATAATTTTAAATGTGTGGTCATGAAAGAATATTCTACCGTGGAGTGGTTTCAATATAACCAGAACCGTTTGTTTCATATATTAATCATACCCACCTTGAAACATTTTGATAATACTAAACATAAATTTATCCATTCACACAGACTAAAGAAGGCAGATTACAGAGAAAAAGCTTTCATTATTCTATGACTTGCACGCCATTCATTAAAGTTCAAATTAGGCAAGTAGACGAGGAATGTTCAGCAAGTTTTGACTAGAGGTTGTTTTCATTAATGCAAAGTTATAAGCCTAATTATAATTAATTAACTTATCATATACGTATGAAAGCCCGCTCTCCAATTCAACAATGCCAATTTCTTCAAGTAAA
This sequence comes from Citrus sinensis, assembly GCF_022201045.2. Classification (NCBI taxonomy): domain Eukaryota; kingdom Viridiplantae; phylum Streptophyta; class Magnoliopsida; order Sapindales; family Rutaceae; genus Citrus; species Citrus sinensis. The sequence goes on from NC_068562.1 coordinate 4,312,806, forward strand.
GTTGTTCCAATGAAAATAGGTTCGATTTAGAAGCTCAATAAAAATCTTCAATGGTCGGTCACTTTGGCCAATGTCCTTTTGTAGTTCACTAAAAAATTTGGAGGTGGTTTAGGTATGAGGGCGGTGGAGGAGACATTAACAACATCGGTAAGTAAATTTTTTGTTGACTTTGCTTTATTATCTTTTTGGTTCAAGTCTTCCTTTGAAGTCAATGGCTGAAGAGCTAAAGTGGGTTGTCATTTTTTTTTTTCCTTTTTTGGTGGTGGGTGTTGCAGGATCATAGCAAGGCAAATACTTGGAAGGGCATCTTTTGAACTTGAATCAGCATTTTTGGCTCATGGGATTCCATAAATGTGGGTTGACTGAGTGCATGTACTTTTTGCCCAGTTCAAATGATATCTATGGTTCTTTTAGGTGAGAACGGGCTCGAAATTAAAAATAGTCGGCCATGGATTTAGATTGGGTTGCTCATGGGCTTTCGATTTTCAAGTCAAAAAGTCATCAAATCTAGAGCTTAGAGTGGGGAAATTAGGTCCCAGAATGCAAGAAATTAGGAAGATAGCATTGTCAAAACGACCTTTACATGCAGATGCTTCTGCCGCTGTTGATATTTCCATTAGTAAATAGTGAGATATCTTTTCAAATTAGAGTTGACAAGAGAAATTGAATAATCAACAATAAGAAAAGGAAAAATTAGCCTGATTTAATAAAAAAGACTGAATGTTGGATAAGTTGTAATGTCTTAATTTTTTTAACAAGATTAAAGAAAAAAAATTCTCACTTAATTAATTGCAGGTGACCTTTTTTTTTTTTTTTTTTTTTTACATTATAAGTAGAAGTCTATAAATATTTGTACTTAATATTCAAGGATGCATATGCTCTTTCCACGTTTGCGAAGAGATTATCTGCCCCAGACGCGTTGGGTTCTTGACGCAGGCAGCTCTTTCGGTTTAGGCCTATATTCTCCAAAATTGGGCCCCATTTATGGGCCAATGCACAGTCTTTCGCCGCTCCAGGCTTATTCTGTTATTCCATATTCTCATAGGAATAATCTACTCTCCATCAAGATGGCTTCCTAGATCCTAGAGTGGCCTTGCAGTGGAAGCAAGCGTGGCTGCAAAGCCAGAAGCTTTTTAAAACGATGTAAAAAGGCAACCAAAGAAAAGAAAAGCAAGCAGAAACTTGAGATTCCGTCTTGTTCATAGTACAGCAAAACTGGTTCGCCGTCACAGCCTATCTCTAACACAAGAAAGATCAACCATCAGTACTTTTCCAGAACCTCTAATCTCTTGAGGGGCCAAAGTAAAAGTTGACATCCAAAAGAAATTCATTTTCCCCACAACCACAACCCTTCAACATGATTCTGTTGCTCAAAATATCCCAGGATAAAGTCAGTGGTTTCTAATATCCTAATGGTCAAATAAGTGATACAATTATACAGGCCAAACAAGGCGTGCCCTGATTCTACTGAGCATGCCAATGACTAAGATACTGAGTGCCTCCTACTTCTAGATGGGGTAGACTTGGTTTCCTCTGCAGTTGTAGAACCAGGACTTGGGCTCTCTGATGTATCGGAGCTGCTGATTTCACCATATTTGTCTTTGCTTGACCGGAGCTTTGAAAATATTTTTGACATGAGAATGCCTTTCATTTTACCGGCAGTGACTTTCTCAGCATCAATTTTACAACCATCATTCCCATTTTTATCACTGTTACCACCTGCTAACCTCAGGGTAGCGATCTCTCCTTTCAAAGCCTGGATATCATCAGCTGTCGGTATTGAGTCCCAGTCCTCCTCGGTGTTCGTTGTAGTCGACCTTGAGCTTCCATGAGACCCACCGGGGAGTAAGGACCTAATGGACCCTGGTAGGTCAGGTGTGCTGTTGCCAGCAGCTGATGCCGTGGCTCGTATCTGCTCAAAAAAGAGGACTTGAACAACCACCCGCAAGGGAAGTCTCTCATTTTGCACAGCGTGCATGCAGGCCTCTACTGATAATTTCCTGCAGTCCATCAACCTGCATATTCTCTTCCTCTCACTTTTGCTGATCCCAGGGTGCTCCTGTATCAGATATATTAGAGAAGTTAATTCAAACCCAATAGCCTTCATTAAATCCATGCACATACACCCTGCACTCGCATTTTAAGTTCACAGCTTTATATATTCCGGTAACAAAGTTGATACTCTGTATCAGTAGCAGCGAGCTGTGTAATGATCAGCAGACACTTGTCATGCATGTGGAAGATATGAGGAAAAATAAAATATAAATTTATCTGCAGACACTAGAAAACCTGCTACTTACCTTCAGATACATGTCGATAGCACGGTAAAGTCCATCATGAGACTGTCTTGGGAAAATAGATACAATTTCAGCAAGATTAACAAACTTTGCAAGAGGTAAGTTGGGATCCTTTGAAATTTCAGCTAGGTAGCAATCAACCACCTTTGCAACCTTCACTTTAGAAGCATCTGAAGTCATTCGGGGGCTTCTAATCTTCTGGAATTCATTTTCCAGGGAAAGATCACTGTAAGCATTCTGTTCACATGCCAGAAACTCTTCAACGAGGCTTTGCACTGTATCAACATCATACACAGTTGTGTCTCCAGATGGAGCTCGAATCAGAAGATCAGCCGCTGTAGCCTCCTCTAGCTGCTGACCAATTTTCCTCATCAACTCTGTCCTTTCCGTTTCTCCACATTCCAACATAATTGCTGCCCTTAACAACTTAAGCAAGAAACCGCAGGGAACACTACCTTTCTCTGTAGGTAGCAGCCACATTATGGTCTCCACCAATGATCTATACTTAGTTACATCACCATTCTGGATCATTCCCTTGCCAAATCCTGGCAACCTTTGGAGGGCGTATGCATTCAAGGCTTCTCCAATTACATCAGCAGAGACTCGTTCTTTTGTTTTGATTGTTGATATAACCCTCTTATATAAATCAATATGAAGTTCACAAAGATCTTCTACCCACCAGTCCTTTGGAACTGATTGGGGTTTCCTCATACCATTCCAGTGTGGATCATTTCCATTTTCCGACGGGAGCTTTTTTCTGTTATAGGTGTATGACCACTCCACCTTGGAAGTATCAATTGAGGCCTTTGTAGCTATGGAATCAAGACAGTGGCTGACCACCTTAAGTTCCTCAGACCATGGCAGAAGAGACCTCGTAGTTTGAAGAACAATGATTGAGTCTTTCCAGCTACGGAAGATGCTAGTGTTGAGGAAGACTTCAATTTTATAAATTAGGTTTCCTTTTTCTACTGTTTCATACATCTCCAGATATTCTGCTGCACATCGAGCAGCAACCACATTGTATGCATTAAGAGTGACTGTCATGCCATAGCAGAACTTAGCACATATTTCAAAAGCAGCAGGTCCACCAGGAATATCCTGGATGGGCATTTCATCACTGTTATCATCATTTGTGGCTGCAACCAACTTCTGAAGGCGTGCACTCTTGGATAGAAGGGGGAACTGCACAAATATTGTAGATATTACTAAATACCCAACAAGCAACTAACACTCAAGTGTATGCCAATACAAGTAAGATTAAATTAGTGTTTCTAAAACTCAGGCCACTCTGACTGGTAAAGTAAATAGGACTATTAACAGGCACAAATCAAATGGTTAGAAACTTAGACCTGCAATTGGTTGTCCATGGACTCCACAGACTAGTGAGAAGAGAAAATTAGGATCTAGACAATTTCGCCCAAGTGAATCAAATTCTAGGTCTCAATTCCTAATAATCCATAAGATTCAAAAAAAGAGAATGTGCTAATCATGCCAGAATGGGGCGAGATTTTGGGAAAAGGAGGAAAGACAGATCCTATTTGTGCTTTTCTAGATACATGTACTAAATTGTTAAGTTGAAGAACTAAATTTTTTTTTTTAAACTGGTATCCCATAAATGTGAATGGTAAGTTGTAATCAAGGAACTACCTTATCATATGTAATTCATACCTTATGCAGATAAAATTTCACGTCCCCAACATTAAAAACTATATCTGTTGCCAACTCAGTTGCCACATATCTGTACACAAAGATGTTGGTCAGGTTATATTAACAATAAAGTGAACTCACAAAGATGAAAGCACAACTATATCTTTTAAGAAGCTCTCTCCAAACATGTGGGAAAAAAATACCCACATGTGGCAGATGGTGCAAAAAGTGCAGTCCACGTTCCATAGAATACAGGCATACAGCTAAATTGAAATTAAATAAAACTAAAGCCAATGCATTTAACTTTCAAGCAATATCCAAGAATCTCTGACCTCATGGAAAAAGCATTACACAGTGAGCACAAGTAGAGTCTACCAAGTGGGAAGAAAGTAAATAAGATAAAAATGTGCATTTGTTGGAGATTTTTTCATGTGTACTTTCTGTTTGAATTTAACAAGTCCTAGAAACTAAAATTTCTTCTAGTGATAGAGATCTTTGCTGGTAAAAATAATAGATTTGCTTTGCAAAGCATCTTGTTGTCATTGTAGCTTAACTTTGTTATTGGAAAGACAAAGAAGATTAACACAAGGTGAATAATTAATTGACATCCATTTGACAAACTATATGGATGCTAACATCTCAACCCTTTTAACTTCTAGGAATACAGCAGATTGCAAAAACTCACAGAGGATTGCACGCTAAAATAGCTGTTTTATGCATCTACATGTCTATTATTCTCCGGAGAACACTACTTAATTCTAATGAAGGAAAAAATGAAAGTGAGCTTATGCTGCTTTACTTTTTATTATCTATATAGTCATTGTACTATGAAAATCCAGGCTTGAAAAGGTAGCTTGAAAATGTAGTGAGTCAGTCCTGTCACTATTGTCATATTAACAATAACAAAAAATTTGCCAGATTTCTTTTGATTCCATAGATAAATGACTTGAACAAGTCTCAAGCTAAAAATTTTCTTAGTGCGGTGTCTATTTCCCTCTCTACATCCTTGAAGGCACAAGGAAAACAACATCTTTATATACTAAACCAATGGCATAATGCTTGCAATGATTCTACACAGACTCTCTCATTCCTAACTTTTCAGATTTTCTCAGAGAAGGCTTAGCCATTTGAAGCTTGATCAATTATCGGAACTAAAAAACTCAACAAACATCCTCCAACAACACAAAACCAACTGGGAAAAGGATTTTCCCAGTTACCAAGTAAAATAAATTAGCAAAACAGAAAAGTAAAATTAGTAGCTCTCGATAGAATCAGAGATCAAAAAGATTTACCTGATATTGTTCCCCTCAGTCTGAAATGAATCAGGCTTGGATCCAAGTTTCATAAACTTCATTTTGCCAAATGAAAGATCAGTTCCTCAGTTTTCTGTCCAAAGATTCCAATCTTCAAATTCCTGGACCGACAATCAGAACCAAATTGCCAGTAAGACTTAAAGTAAAACCACAGAAGTGGGAATCTAACCACAGAATTTTAAGAATTCTCTGGCGTTAGAATAATAATAAAATGGATCAAAGCAAAATCTGGTGAATTACTTAGTATGACCGAATCTTTCCCACAAACCAAGGCCAAAGAAAGAAAGAGAAAGTGGTAAAAGTGTAATATATCAATAAAATGTTCACTTGAATGTGAAGAGACTCAAAGAAGTGTTTGCTTCCTCAGTTGGCAACAGAGGCCAAGGACCACGGACAAATAAAGAGTGTTAAGGAGACAATGCCTAAAGACTCAAAACATATATAATTCTCAAAACCAGAGACACCCCCACTAGCTCAAAACTGACACCACCGCCCTTAAAATAATTTTTTAACTATTCTTCCTTTGTTTTCTTTTTTCAAAGGATCATACCAGCACCAATGCCTTTTTTTGGTCCACAAAGTTCAAAACCCAAAACTCAGATACATTCCCTTACAATACAAAATCATAGTCTCACCTTTGCTCTTTTAATTCTTTGAAACTACAACACAACCTGCAACAAAGAAACAGCTTATCTCGATATGAGTTGAAGAAACTACCAAAATGGTTGACAATTAGCACTAATTTTGGAGATTTCTAAAAAGATGGTAACACAAGTGAACATCAATTATCAATACCAACAAAGTTGTTTCAAGAAAGTGCTGAAAAATGGATAACATTTGCGGATTCTAACACGGAAAAATGAATTAAAAAACCCTGTTCTTTTTGACCAAATAAAGAACTAAGAATCGGCCAACAAGCTAGAACTCCTGCTCGGCTTGAAAACACAACCCAAAAAAATTCTCTCCGTGTCATTTCCCACAACATGTTAGATATTAAACATACCTAACTACAGAAAATTAATGGTCTCGCTCTCACATAAATAACTAAGATCAGCTATACTCATGCAGACACAGAATAATCAAACCACAAATTGCAACAACGAGGAGTAAGAGGAAAGGAAAAGTACCCTCCTCAAACGAAAGAATGACAAAGCCAGGGTCAGTCACAGTCCCAGATGACAAATTCAATAGTATCTAATATATATGACGAGCTCAGTGTTAGCTTACCTTGAAATGGTTTCAGAAGAAATCTAGCAAGCGCGATTCTCTTTAAAATGAGCGAATTGTCAAGTACAAAGAATCAAACATCCGTATGACAAATGACAATGTTGACGCTCAGAGTATGAGGATTAACAGTCCCATCTCAGCAGAAGAAAACACAAAAGAAAGAACCCCACATAACACAAAATAACCCACCCAACAAACAGAAACCCCAAAAGATTGACCCCCTCTCCACCCTTCAAAAAGATTATCCTTTCCTCATCTTTTGACAGGCACCACTGCTTACACATAAAGCCAGAACCCAGAATGTTCCCTCTCCTCCCTCTCTTTCCTTTGAATCAGCACGAGCACCGCCTCTCTCTCTCTCTCTTTACTTTTAATTGATTTTGCAAAACTTAATAATAATTATAAGATTTAACCACAGGAAAGAAAGTTATTAAAGAGTAAAGGAGGGTTGTTGCTTTATCATGCCCAAGAGACAAAGAATAAGATGATGAGAAGGGAATTAGAAAAGCATGCACGAGCAAGAGCATGACATGAGGCCCCCACGATAACAAAGACAATGCAATTGCACGCCAAGACTGACAAGACACAACTTCGATGTTTCCCCTGTGTAACACAAATTACAATTTACACACCTGACTCGGACTCCATCCCATTACTTTGCTTTACTTTACCTCCGTTTTAGTGAGAAACAGCCCCCATGTACCAGAAAACGACCCATCCACGTCCATCATCTCGCGCGTACTTTGATAACAATGCCATCCATCTCATTTTTCTTCTTTATTAAATTAAACATTTTGAAAATTAAAAGAGTAAAAGATAATTGCTACTAAGGCTGCCTCCTGTTTTTTTTTTTTTTTTAATCACGAGATGGTCCTAAATAAATTATAATTGTGAAATATATTTTTAAATTTGTATCATAATTCAGATTAATTAATATTTTTATCAGATCTATTCGTAAAGGATAAAGTACTGCTCAAAGTGGTGATTACGTACGAGAGTGGAGCTTGAACCCCTAACCTCTCTTAATAAATGAGAGTGCCGAACTATTCACACCAACCAACTGACTTTACCAACCAACTGACTTTAATTGTTGCCTCCTGTTTTTCTTCTCTCGCGATAATATGATATATTGCCGATATTATCGGCTCATTCGATTACAATATTAAGTGGACCTTCGGCTGGATTCTGGGTATCATCACATGGTCTTAGATTAGTGATGGCTTTTCAGTTCGAACTTGGCCACTTTTCTTTTGTCTACCTTCTTTTTTCATTTATACATTTTCTATTTCCGCTGTAATATTACGTTAAAATATCCCCATTACTTATTAAAGTACCCCCCTCTCTTTATATAATCATTTTCATATAAGTATTTATATATTTTTTCGTGTGAACATACTATTTAATCATACAATTTAATATAATTAATTAAAACAATTTTATTAAACTGTATAATTTAATAATAAATTAAAAATTAACTATAATTTAATAGTGTGTCTGGATAAAAAAGAAAATGAAGACACTCAATTAATAAATGATTCATTCTAACGAATCTAGTATGTTAATAATATTTTTTTTTTTAATACGGAACTAAAGATATCTAAACATAGATTATGAACAATTGACAAGATATAACTTTTTTTTTCATTTTAAATCATTCATATGGTAAATAAATTTGTGCGTTGTACAAAAATATTTCAAAGAGATGAAGTGTTGATATAAATATCCTTTCCACTAATTTATTCGCTAGCTTTTTTGTTTTATCGATATACAATAAATTAATTAGCGTGGCAATGGATTTTATACCGACCAATTCATTTATTAGTGTGATAATCATTTGAAAAGCATTAAAAATTTAAACTCAAAGGACTAATTAAATAAAATTCCTTAAAAAATTATTTTAGCATGAACTTTATTAAACAGCATACAAGTAATACATTGGTCTTGGTTCATTTGACTCTCGTGAATTAAGCTATATGCTTTCGTATCTATGAATCCGACAGCAGGATTAAAAAAAAAAATCCATTCATGAATGTTTCATTTATTTGATAATTTCTTAATTAATTAGTCCAATCAAAATTATGAAGTCTCTCTTCTCCTTCTTCCCAGTGGACAAATTGCGACCGCAATATTTAATTTCCCTTATCCGATTTCATTAACAACATTTATATTCCTCTCACCTCACATTCAATGCAAAGCTCCAGTATTTATACATAGTCACTATGAATTTATCACATTCTCCCCAACCTTTAAATAACTTATCCCAATGATAATGCTCAGTTTTATTTATATCACCACATCACTTTGAATCAATTATCTTCTCAGTCCTGCATAATCTTTTTTTTTTTAAAAAAAAAATATGCTTCCCTGCGAGTGTGGGTGAGCTTGTGGAGACTGAAATGTCCTGCACACACATACCTATCGACCACTTGGAGCTCCACAGGCTTTGTAGATGTATGCGCCCACTTGAAACAATTATGAATGTCACTTTTGTGTTTGGAGTGTGTGAACAATTGACCCATCACCATGTGGTGTTTCTGGTGAAGATTTTTGCAAGGCATTATCTTTATGTAGTTCTAGTACTTTATTGGAAGCTATATATCCTTCTGGCGATATCGCAAATTCCTGAATTTTAGGATAGGACTGAGCTCCTTTATTGCTTCACCATTTTTAGGTACTTCTTTGGACTCTATTACTCCTCTAGAGGAAAATGTTTTTGGATAGTTAGAAGATTGATAAACTTTGTTTTATCAAATTTGATTGAACTGATGAAACTGTTTGTAAGAACAGCAAAGCACCAAAAAAGCATTTATAATAAAGAGTGTTGGGAGCTGATTCTATTGAAACTTACTAAAAACGAGAGAACTCGAACTCGAATATATATAAAAAATTTTCTTAAAAAAATAAAGATACATTTGTTTATATATACAATTCATACACAGACTACTTTATTAGCATTAATTCAGGCAGGAAAAAAAAATAAAAAGACGAAGAAGCTTTATATACATTTGTTACTCAAATTTAGGTAATTATGGCAATGCACATGACCATGGATTCTTATGTTTAGTCATAGAAATGAGTATAAAGAGCATTGGGAACCTATGGGCATCAAGTGAGGACCATGAACTCATCATGTTACTCAATGTTTTGAAGTGATAACTTAATTAAAAAGAAAAAGATCTCCCTGACACAAAAGATTAATAATATTTATCATAATTTGTATAAAGTTAAATTAATCTCAGTAATCGGGGTTCAATGAATTTGCAGCGAATGATGTTGATTAGCCATTTAATCATTTCAATAATTAAATAAAGAAAACACACATGCATGCATGAAGTTCCGGTTTCAAAAGTGATTTTGTTCATGGCACTTGGATAATTATCTATAAGTTCTTAATTTTTTAACTAGATATTTAAAATAAAAATAAATAAATTAAAAAACTCAACTTGAGAATAAATATCAATATATTAAAGAACAAGAAATAATTTTTTTAACCAAAAAAAAAATTATGGTATTCTTTGAAGAAGCATATGTCGTCGAGACTCGAGTGTTTTCTCTTCATTTTTTTTCTTGGAAGATCGAAAATGTTTCTCTTCCTGACTCCAAACAAAAATGTGCATGCGTGTGTGTGTGTATTGTGTGTATATATATATATATATAATATGTATGCATGTATGTATGTATGTATGTATGTATGCATACTTGAAATTATTATTTGGAGTGTGTTTAAGAATATTAGAGAGGAATCTCAAAGTCTCAAACCCACCCACCCGTAATCACGGAATATAAAAATTACTTTTAGTATTTTATTTTTGTACATGATCAGACAATGCTTGCGTCAATGGGAAAAAAATTACGTATATATACATATATTAATGTGCTCTGCCACTGCCATGATTTATACTCAAATTACTGAAATTATCGAACGAGTTGCTGCAGTTAGGGTTTTGTATATATTAATTCACGAGCCGTGCAAATATCATTATTGTTAATATATACAGTTGAGTTGCCAGTATCAATTTTTGTTGATATGATATGATATAATTACATGTAACCTGATCATTATATATATATATATATATATATATATATATATATATATATATATATATATATACCGTGACAGAGAGTTTTAACATTATTCAAACGATCGATCTGTGTGGTCCTTAATCTTGACGGACCATTTTCCGGAGAGTTAGGCTTTTCTTTTTCAGAGTTTGCGATATTCTTTTAAGCTTTATAATTATTATATTGTAGTTTCTTTGAAGTGCCAAGTAACCAACCATAATAATGACCATGCATGGTTTTGCTCATCATCTTTCCCAGAATTCATCATGCCTCCATTCAGCTATCACATGATCATCAGATCTTTTATATATATAACATAGGTTAGTTCCTTCACAACTATTTGTATTGACAAGCTTAAATGTGCAACTTTGGTTTTTAACGAATAACTTTTACTTCACAAATCATAGTTAGTGATGTTTAATATTAGAACTTCCATCCACAGAAGAAGATGTGGCCTTAGAGCCGCAACTAAGATGCCAAACAAAGCTTAAATTTATGAAATAAACACTCAATTAATAATTGTTAGGTAATTTTAATTTGTAGGAGAGTATATATAGAGAGAGAGATTATAGTCATTGATTATATAAATTGAAGAAGCGACCATGAACATAAGTGGACAAAAGAGATTGATCACGGCACAGAAGAATCTACAGACTGGGATTTGCAAGACGACAAACAGTGATGAAGGGGGGCCACGGCGACGGCCACTCGGTATCACCAATACTGCATCATAAGATGCTTTAATACTACTGTTGATGATATATTCTGAACTTTGAAACTTGAATTATTTTGGAATAAAAAAAAAAAAAGAGAGAGAGTAGGGGTGCTTGGCATTGGCTGCAGGCTTTTTTTATTTTGTATGGGAGAAAAACAAGAAGCAAACAAAACATGAGACACAGCTCAGTCCATCATTGTACATGATTCAGGATTCAGCAATTCTCTTTAGACATTCAGTCATGGAGATTCCTGAATTGCCATTACATTAAGGCTAGCTGGTGGACAGTTGTGTCTTCTGTTCCCTGCTGTTAATGGAATCTGCTAAAAGACAGATTCCATTTAAAAAGTAGGTCGATCGGATTCTGCTATTTCATCTGCGCGTGGCATATATCTATTATATATGTCATCATTTTACTGATGGGTAAATTACTAAAAGGCAAGAAAGCAAATGAAAGCTCTTGACATCATGATTACCCGCCAGACTTGAGTCCATGTAATGAGAGGGGCCGGCTGGCCCAGAGGCCATTCGGTTCAGAAGGACTTGTGAACGAGTTGAGCTATTAGCAGCCCCCCTCCAAACTCTTTGTGAATATATTTACATTTTTATCCCAAGGTGAAATTTTACCTAAGAAGACAAATTCATGTCTATTTAAAGCTTCGCGCTCACACTTGAATTGAAATTCTTCACACCAATAAAAGGAGCGGATAGAACAACGAGAATCCTTTGATGAGACAAAAATTTAATTTTTATCAGGTTTGAAAGAAGTTTTAGGACCATGAAAATTGTGAATCTTTCTTAAAATTGAAGTCTTTATTTTGTTGGGTTTGAGATAGTCGTACACGTACATAATTACTATTATACACCATTGCTCTTCTGTGATTTTTTTTTTTTTTTAATGAACAATTGAAAGGGAAGACGCTTTCACTTTTATAATTTTTGTTCTCATTTTCTAACACCCATTCCACAAAATTATACAAAACTTACTGGACTTTTTTTATCCATAAATATAAAGATTGCATTATAATTTCTTTAATTTTCTTGCTCATACAAGTTTCATAATCCATATATTTTTCTATTCACACAAGCATCATTTATATCAATATCAGATACTATCTAAGAAAAGCCTTCTTGACCCAAGTATGTTTTATAAATACTCGAATTTTTTAAGTGAAACCCATCCAGGCCCAAAAACTCCAAAAATAATTAAAATTTTTGAAAATTATAATTATATTATTTCAATTTAAAAAATAAATTTTATAAATTAAAATTTTACAAAACATATTAAAAATTTTAAAAAGTGTAGAATGTAAAATTTTGGTTTCTTGGCTAGGCCCGAAAGAAGTTTGATTCGAGTTGGGCCTAGTTTGGTTCCAAAAAAGACATGTTTAGGCCGAGCGGGCTTTGCCCGACATTTTACCATTCTTAATTGATATTGGATTTTACTATTTGTTTCCACAATAGTAAATTGCTTGAAATCTCATTTTTTATCATTTGCAGGTTCCCGTAGACATGCTTGTGCGTAAATTTTACGATCTTATAGTTATGTGTACCTATAATGAACTTCAAACCACTATAGTTATGTATTTATGTGATATTACTAGATGAACTCGTATTTTTTAAACACTTGGTGAGAGATTAGAAACAAACATATTTTTGGTTTTGTTTTCATAAACTACTTTCCGATACCTAGGTATGCCAGTTTTTCTTGCTCGTTATTAGTCACCGTGAATAATCGAGTTAAGTTCCACTTAGAAACAACCTAGTTGAAATAACTGGATGGCAACTTGCATAGCCAGATTGGCACATCCTTTCTTATAGCTGGCTCTCTGTTGTTCACAATGACAAACAGGCAAAGATCAGAAGTAAGTCTGGAGAAATATTTCTAAATTGCTTTCTATAAATGTCATCAACAAGATCATCCTTTGATGGGTCATCCAGCAGAACAAAAGCTGCTCTTCGTTATTAACGCGACTAGTAGTGGCTGGACTGGTGTTACGATGAGATGTTACCTATTCAAAAGAAAATAGAGTATTGAAATATAACCAGTCTTTTTTTTTTGGATGAGTTAAATGGATTTCTATCCGGTCCAAGGTTTTTGGCAATTTGATGATTTTGCTTGAATGTTCAAATTTTGGCTTGTAGTTGATCTTCAATGTATTATCTTTGTTTGCCTAATGTGTTTGTTTTTTTTTTTTTTTTTTTTTTAACGCTCTGCTCAGAATGAAGAAAGAGCTAATGCTTCAGAAGAAGGCAAAGCTGGAAACTCTGCTTCTTTGCTCTGTCTGCCAAGCAATGATCAACAGTGAGAATGAGAATCTTTCATTTCTTAATCTTGTCTCAAACATTTGTTATCATTCTAATCAAATTGAGTGTATGGCAGAAATTTTATCTTCTTGAACTGGATGATAGGATACAGTAATAAATAATGTAGTTTTGAAAAGTGAGCAATTGAGAAAGGACCTGTGTACTTGGGTTGCCTGGAGGCCCACTCTATATTTGCTGCAAGCCTGCAATCTTTTTGTAATTTTAATGTGCTACTGGCTGGTTGCACCTCCTCGCATCAGTAGTATCATATGATCCGTATTCGCTGGCAAACGGACTCTCTGCTCAGGGACAGGTGTACTTCTTGATTCATTTCTCTCACAATTTAGATATGAAACAAAACCGGGGGTTCGGTTGGACCGGGGCACAACGACTGGTCTGAACCTCTCTACACGTGGCAATAAGGTGTGCTGTGGCTTAAAACCTCTAACCTTCATCTAATGACTGCTAATAGCTTAAGCTTTCGGGTCAGTCAATATCACTGACTTCAAATTTATTCTCATTTGTCATTTGTTCTTATGATATGTGTGAGATTTTTGTTTTTTGGTTTTTTGTATTTTTTATCCGTGCGATTGGAGTAATCTTAGTAACAATAGTCCCCCGGGCCTGAAGCTGACTCATACGAGCCGGGCCTTGCTTGAACGAGTTTCAAGCAGTAACAAAGATACACCTTGCTGTGGGGGGGTGGGGGGGGGGGGGGGGGGGGGGGGCCCCCAGAAAATTCACTTCGCTTGTGAAAATGAAGGCAACGCGATAATATAATGTATAATTTCTAATGAAAATAAATAAAGAATTTAAAGAATCTGCATATACATATATAGATATAACACTAAATCAATCAAGCTTCCATAGGTATTATATAAAATGCCAGAAGCACTCAGTCAGATTAGTCACAAAGGATATCCAATTTATCCAAGTTCCTAAAAATTATATTATTAGATAAAAGAAATAATAGCAATGAAACAGAGAGTGAAGAAGACGTAGAGGGCACAACAATGAAGTGAAGAACATACATTTTCCAAAGCAATTAAGTTCATTGTAGTTAAGTCCAAAACGGCAAAATCTCGGGCCCTTATCTCATAGTTTTAGCTTTCGAGTCAACCCACATCACATAAGGAGATTTTTGTGAATTATGATTATGTAACTAAGGTCAGATAACAACGGAAAAAATTGTCCTGTTAATTTCAAGCAGTCCCCAGACTTTTGGTATAACTTTCGTAAGAAAATGCATTCGATGATACTACTGATCAACGTATTTCACTTTTCGTTTCACAAAAGATAGAAACTTTTTTTAGTTAAGAAATAGATAATATAGACTTGCTCTATCGGAATTGATTGGTTGGCTCAAAATAAGATTTCTAAATTATGATTCCAAACCGATGCAGTTTTTCGCCATTTGTGAAAGGGCTAATGAGCTTTGACTGAGTAGGCAGGCAAGTATACAGTTTACACTTTTTTTTTTTTGATGAGAAAAGTAAAGCTTTTCAATTGATGAACTTAGCAAGAGTACATCTGATATGTTCTGGAAAGTTTTCCAGCCAAAAGACTTGACTTTCAAAACCTAGAGCTATCTTTGCAATAGAATGAGCAATAGAGTTACAGCTTCTAGGGACATATGACAGCGAGGACACATTCTGATTTTCCAGATTTGCTTGGATTTCTGCAATTTTCCACTCAATTTCAGTCTTGCTGATCTTTTTCTTTAAAGATAGGTCCACCACTTCCTTTGAATCGGACTCAATAATTATTGGGAAAACAGCTGCTTGTTGGGCACTCTGAATACCAAACAGAACAGCTTCAGCCTCCATACACGCCACATCTCCCCTATATGGAGTTCCTTAGACTGCTGCAGCAACAACCTTACCTACAGAGTTTCTAATGACTACCCCCAACCCTGCCTTTTGGTTTGAAACATTGATTGCAGCATCAACGTTGACTTTATAACACCCCTTTGGAGGATTTGCCCATTCTAGTTGACTGATTCTGCTATGGCCTGGAGAATTTTGTTCATTTGGAACTTTTATTCGCCTGTATGATTCCACCATAGCAATTGCTCTGGCCACTGAATTTTTTGGATCTTCATCCTTTCCTTCAAACACCAAACGATTCCTAGAGTACCAGATGGCCCAGCACACCGCAACAACAAGCTCCAGCTCATTCTTTTTTCTCTTCACAGTTAAATCCTGCAGCACACTCAACATGTCTTGCCGAGCTAATTGCTTTACATCCTTATAAAATTCAGTCAACTTTCAAACCCTTTTTGCTGCCCTGCACTCTAATAAAGCATGGAAGACATCCTCTCCTCTGCAATTACATCTTTGGCAAAAATAATCCTTCACCACCCTCCTCCTCCATAGATTTCCAACTGTAGGGAGAAGATTTTGAGCAGCCCTCCAAATAAAAATCTTGACTTTTTCTGGAAGATCCGTAGCCCATATCACCTCCCACCTTGACTTGGTAACATCTGAGCAACTTGGATAATTTTGGAATTTTTGCTTAACAGCCAATTGATACCCACTCTTCACCGAGTAAATTCCGTGCTTATCATATTTCCAAATGAGAAGATCCTGCTGGGGAGTTTTTGGGAGAGGGGTTCTTGTGATCCTCTTTGCAATATCCATTGGAAAGTGCTGGAAAACCATATCTTCCTTCCATTGGTGACTTTCATCAATAAGGTCAGCAACTACAGTTTCAGGAGGTAGATCTGGATTTGGAACCAAACTGGGAAGCTGATGGTTTTTTATCCAATTGCTACTGGAGATTAAAACCTGACTACCATTGCCGATTCTCCATCTTAGGCCTTTATGGAGCACCTGCCTACCCCATAATATACTTCTCCAAACAAAAGAGGGGTGTGAACCCAATTTCGCATCCATAAAACCAGAATGCTTAAAATATTTGGCTTTCAAAATCTTTGCCATTAAAGAGTCAGGGTGCTGCAGAATTCTCCACCCTTGCTTAGCAATTAAGGCTTGGTTAAAACTAGAGAAATCTCTAAAACCCAATCCCCCCCTTATCTTGGCGTGGCACAACCGTTCCCACCTTATCCAGTGAATGCTTCTTTTTGTTTCAGAGGAACCCCACCAGAAACGAGCAATAGCCTTCTCAATGTCATCACAAAAGCTATGAGGGATCTTAAAAACACTCATTGCATAGGCTGGCACAGCCTGAGCAACAGCTTTAATCAACACTTCTTTACCCCCATTGGAAAAAAATTTGCTTTCCCAACTAGATAACTTGGTCAAAAGTCTCAGCTTTATATTATTAAAAAAGCTAGTCTTTTTCCTCCCCACCATAGAAGGTAAACCAAGATATTTTTCATGTTTTGAGACCACATTTAAAGCAAAAATTCCTTTGATTTCCTCCATATGGCTGCTGCTTGTATTAGAGCTGAAGAACATAGAAGATTTCTCATAATTAAAAACTTGTCCAGAGGCTGCAGTGTAGCAATCAAAAAGCCTCTTCAAATTTTTGCAATCAAAGCTAGAGGCTCTTGAGAAAATCAGACTGTCGTCTGCAAAAAGAAGGTGGGTGACTGAAATGTTTTTGCTGAATCTCAGACCATGGACAAGGTTTTGATGTTCTGCATGCACCAACATATTAGAAAAAACTTCAGCACACATGATAAAAAGGTATGGTGAGAGGGGGCAGCCTTGTCTTAGCCCTCGTTGGGGATGAATTAGCCCTTTTGCCACTCCATTTATCAGCACAGAAAAACTTGCTGTAGAAATACAGTTCATTACTAAATTTATCCATTTTTTAGGGAAACCCAGCTTTTGCATTACACCCTTAACAAAAACCCACTCAATGCGATCATAAGCTTTGCTTATATCTACCAGACCCTCCCTATTTCCCTTACTCTGCCTGATTTTGTTTAGGCACTCATATGCAATGATAACATTATCGGTGATAAGTCTACTAGGGACAAAAGCACTTTGCATTGGGGAAATAATGTCATCTAAAATTTGCTTAAGCCTATTAGCCATTGTCTTAGAAACAATTCTATAAATGACATTGCAAAGACTAATTGGCCGGAATTCCGACACTTTCCTAGGCTTTTGGGTTTTTGGGATCAAAGCAATAAAAGTATGATTTAAGGGTGCTAGGTTACCTCCCTCGTTTAGAATGTGTAAGCATGTTTTGAAGACTCCCTCTTTAACTGAGCTCCAATGTTTCTGAAAAAAGGCTGCAGGGAGCCCGTCTGGACCTGGTGCTTTTGTAGGGCACATTTGAGCAAGAGCTCCTTCTACTTCCTCAGTTGTGAACGGTTGATCCATAAACTTTCTCATATCCTCTGTGAGCTTTGCTGGAACAGTTTCAAGGGCTGCATGTAGTTGGCTCTGTGAAGGGTTTGTCGTGGTAAAAATATGGGTAAAGTAGTCACAAATCAGCTGCTCCACTTTGTCATCTTCTTCAATCCACTTGCCATTTTCATCTTCCAGCCCACTGATCCGATTTTTTTTCTTCCGAGCTGAAGCTTTTGCGTGAAAAACCTTCGTATTTCTGTCTCCCTCTTTTAACCAATCTGCCCTTGATCTTTGCTTCCAAAAAATTTCTTCATCTATCAAAATATTGTCAATCTGATTTTCAATCCTTTGCATCTCCTCCCTATTATCAAAGTGGCTAAACTGATTTTTCATCTCTTTTAGCTTATTTTTGAGCTGCTTCAGCTTCTTATCTCTTCCATTAAACTCTTGCTTGCTCCAAATTTTTAAATCAGCCAAGGAGTCTTTTGACTTTCTCCTGAACAACTCAACCGGGTTATTCTTGGTCCAGCAACTCCCATCCTTCCATTCATGCTTTACTATCTCCCTACATTTTTCGTACGGACTCCACATATCTTCGTAATGGACTCTATGAAAAGTTCTCCTCATATACCGTTTACCCTTACCCTTTTCCAAGACCTCCATCAAAATTGGAGTGTGATCAGAACTCCAAGAGACAAGATGCACAGCTGCTTTCTCCTGGAAGTAGTTTCCCCAGCTACTATCACACAAAAACCGATCCAATCTCTCCTCAATGATATGGGAACCAGCCCTTTTATTTGACCATGTGAAGGGGTAACCAGAGTAACCCAAATCCCGTAACGCACAATCTCTAATTGTTTCCCTGAAATCATTAACCCTACTCACACTTTTTTCTTTCCCACCAAGCTTCTCATTTAAATTCAGCACTTCATTAAAATCACCAAAACATAACCAAGGTAGCGATGTTAAAGCAGCTAACCTTCTCAACAACTCCCAGGTGTGCCTTTTTTGATCTGATTCTGGGTGCCCATAAATCCCAGTGCATCTTCAATAGCTTCCATTCTCACTATGAACAACAGCATCCACGTGGTGGTTGCTGAAGGATTTTACCTCTAACGTTACCTCCGAAGTCCACATCATAACCAACCCACCTCCCAAACCTTTCCGACTGACTTTAAAGCAATTTTGGAACTGTAATCTTCTTGCTGTATTTTGCATTTGCTTAGGCATCATTTTTGTTTCGCAAAGAAACAAAATTTGAGGCCTATGCTCCTGCACCATTTGCTGGGTTTCACGGAACGTTCGAGCTTTGCCCAGCCCTCGAACGTTCCAACTGATGAGTTTCATGGTTGTCGGCGGGGCTGACTCCCAGCCTCCGCCAATGTCTCTTTCTTCTCATTTTGATCCTTCGCCCAACCTGCACTTTCTTCATTTTCAAAATTCAACTTCGTTCCTATTACAGGAACCTTCTGATAGTGAGATGGACGTTTTTCAGTTTGTGAGCTGCTAGTTTTGTTCTTTTTTGATCGCGGGCTCTCCCAATCCATCGAACTAGCAAGCCTTTTGGAGTTGGGCATCCCCTCCTTTGCCCCCACGATGTCTTCCACACTTCGGGCTTGGAGTTTCCATTTTCTTTTTTTGGGCTTTATTCTGTCTTCTCTCGGCCCATTGTCTACATTCTCAATTTTCGACTCCATTTGTGATGTCACCTCAGTTGTTTTTTGAATTTCAACTATAGTTACTAAAGCCCCTTTACTATCATCAATAACCCGCACAAATTTTCCCGCTTTTTCCAGGCTGGAGAGCTGTCCATTTTCCAAATTTTTGTTTTGATTTCCCGCTTCCCTCTCTTTTTCTTTCCCGCCCATACATTCTGATCTCATATCTCTTTCCCGATGCACTGTGCCCTTGTCAGCTGCATCCATTTTTTCCTTACAGCTAGCTCCTAGCCCACCTTGCTTTGTAGCATCATGCATTAAATGTCCTTCTATAGCCATATGGTCTCCATTCTTTGCAATATCCAAGTTATCCAAACCCGGGTTTACTTGGGCCCCGTCTGGTTCTTCTCTTTGACCTGATTCTGCTGGTTTTCTCTGCCCTTCTGGTTCTCCATTTCGCCCTAAGTCTGTTTTTGTGGGAGTTGAAAACCTTTTTTGGAACCCGCCTAAATCCGTATCCCATCTATCCTTTCTCCTGCTTTGTCTTAATTTTTCCGTTATGGTGATTGCTCTGAGCCATGGGCCATATGCTAGTTCATCTTTTGATTGAGATATGTAGTGGGCACATTCCCTATATTGATGGCCAATCCTCCCACAGCAAAAGCAAAAATCAGGCAGCCGCTCATACATTACCCTCATGGGGATATCCTCTGCATCTTCTTCCTCTTGTTCTAACTCAATTATCTTCTTCAAAGGCTTTGATATATCCACCGAGATTCTCAATCTTAAAAATGGGCCTAAGCATTCCCCTGCATCATCTGTGTCTACTTCTTCTACCTTGCCAATCACTGCCCCCAATTGTGTTGCCATCTCCTTGGACATACACATAATAGGCACGTCATGTATTTGTACCCAGAAAGAAACTTGACTGAAGCTTTGCTTCTTGATGTCTCCTATTCCAACCGGTTCAACAAGCACAATAAGAGCTCTATCGAAATGCCACGGACCACCCACCAGTATGCTTCGTTTATCCACCTCAGATCCGAATTTGAACATGAAAACATTATCGCCAAGCTTCTCAATTTTTACCTCACGAGAGATTTTCCACACCCTGCTCATTGCTAACTTCAAACCTTCTATACTCACTTCCCTCGTATGAAGAACTTTACCAATCAGACAACCTGCCACGATCTTCTCCCCCTTTGCTTTCATACTCCTCTTGAAAGAAAATCTCCCTTCTTCCTCGTCACTTAACTTTATCGCTCTACATCTTTTGATTAAATCCTCTGCATCCATCTAATTTTTGAAAAAACGCACACAAAAAAGACTGAAATTGCTTGTTTTCCAGTCGCTACAACTACTCCAACCAACCAAACAAAACAAAAGGAGACTTTAATGCTGAAAATCAATAAAGGCTGCTATCAAGGAACTTGAAAAAACAAACGAAAGAGGAAACTAAAAAAACCACTCACTCTCAGGAGTGACTAATGAAAGTCATGACGACTCTGTACTTTCTCTCATCCTTAGTTGTTTTCAGAGAAAAAACGTAAGGAAAGAGACTCCCATATCTGTTCAGCAATAGACTGAGAAGAACAGTATACAGTTTACACTGGCACTTTAAAAATCAGCATGTGATGGCAATTCTCCACTTCAAGGCTCAACTATAGTTGGCATCCGTGAAGAAAATTGGTGGTTAGCAAGTTTCTACATCCATCAGTTGAATAAAACGATAGAGCGCTGATAGATGCCCCGGGTCAAACCCCGGGTCAAGCCCCGAAGCTTTAATAAAACAACACCGTTTTATTAGTTTTTTTAGGTCGTTTTAATTTTTCTTAAAACAACGTCGTTTTGCTTGAGCATTCCAGCTCTGTATCAAACTCATCTTTCTCTTGTAATAAAGAAACAGAAAACTCATCTTTCTCTTTCGATTTTTCACTTCACCACAAAACCCAACTACATAACCCCAACTGCAAAACCCTTCAAGATCTATGTGTGTGTTGAGCCTTGAAATTCTGCTGTCTCTGTTATTTATAATCTCTACTACTTCATGACAGTCCGATTCAAGCAACACATAGGTTCCCCCCACTCTCAAAGCAACCTGCAATCCCCATTTCACAGCCGCAGCTTCAGCCATTGCCACGTTGCCAAAGTATCTAGAAGTGTTAATGGCAGCAGTTATACAATTTTGGTTCCCGTCTGTTATTACCACCCCCAGCCCAGCTACCTGTTTCTCAGCGTTCACTGCAGCATCTACATTTACCTTTAGCCACCCATTTGGAAGAGAATGCCCCTGGTTTTCCTTAGCCTCCCTTTTCTGATTTGGCCTTAACCCATCATACTGGCTGACATTTTTAAGAGACTCCACAACTGATTCAACTCTTGCTACTAATCTGGAGCCTCTTGTTTCCCTTCAAAAAGCCATTTATTCCTAGCGTTTCATATCACCCAAAGTAGAGCTGCAATTGATTCCTTCTCTACAATTTTTTTGCTGCTTTGTCATATCTTCCATCAATCTAATTATATCATGGAATTGACCTTCTGGAGGGCTCCCTTCCGATTTGAAAAGAATCGGAATTTATTACTGATTGTGGATTGAGGACTTCGAATGGCTGTGCTGCACTTAATCGATAAAGGAAAGGGGCTTGGCAAAACGGTGCGTTTTGCGGGTTAATAAAAATGGTGCGTTTCATTTTCAGGGTTTGACCCGGAGCAAATTTTCCAAAACGATATCACACAATGAACTCAGTCTCAATTCTACCATCCAAATCCACTGTATTCAACAAAATTCACTTATAAAGTTCATTTTGTTTCTATATGAAGCTTGAGGTTAAACCTATTTGTTTTACATCCCTTATCGATGATCCTTATCATAACAAAATCAACGTACCAAATTGGAGAAACAAAATGGTCTGAAGCAGCCAATTAATTTTATGCATCATGTCCATATGATAGACGACAATTCACTAGTAAAGCCAATTTAAACGCACATCTTCTTAGCAAGCCTCGTCAAATGCTATAAAGAGAATTGCCAAAATAACGGGCAAATAAAAATTTGAAGTTGTAAGAGAAGCAAGATCTATTGGATAAAGCAAAAGCATATTAGTCAAAAGAGTCCTGCCTAGGGTACCCCCCATAAATACAGCAGTCAGAAAGAAAGCAAAAAAGCCATCTCTAAATACTACTTCATCAGACCAGCAATATACCAAAAGCTGAAGAAAATCAACCCGGAATTAGACCCCACTGATCCAACAGTCTCCATAACCATTTGCATTGCTGTCTTCAACTGAGAAGAAACCTACAGTGAAGAAAACCTGAAACAACCAATTCTCAAAAGAATTAGGAGAAAGGACCCACTAGACCTTTAAAACACTTTTAACTCTGAATGAATACATGAAGGCTATAAGTAATTTTTAGTTTCTTAAAAGCTTACTTGGATCAGCATTGATTAGCATAGCAGTCCCACCAAAGGCACAGGTCCCTCCATTTCTCTTGGTCTTCTGCCAGTAACTATTGAAAGCATAAGAGGCATGGGCAACAACAGTGTCAGGATAGAAACAGTTCCCATGAGGCATGATCTCTTCACAATCAGCACCACCTTCACCACAGGCATAGTCCATTGCCTCCTGCAAAGTATCAGCTGGCACATTTGGCTTAGCTACACACCACAGCCTCTGTACCACCCCTACAGCCGCCGGCGCCGGCGCTACATTATAATCTATAGGGTTACAGGGAGGGAGTTCAGGCGCCATTGAGAAGGGCATTGGTGGTGGAGAGTCTGAAGGGAAAGAAAATGGAGGCGGAGAAGATGAAGGGAAAGTGAATGGCGGGGGAGCAGCAGAAGGGATAGCAAATGGCGGTGGAGAAGATGAAGGGAAAGACAATGGTGCGGGAGCAGAGTAAGGTTGTGGGGACTGAGGCGTTTTGGCTGCATGGGCAGGGATAGAAAATCCTATAGAGGAATGAATTGGTGTGATTTCTGGTAATGGTGTTGGTCTAGCTGGATATGGGTTTATAATCTTGGTGTCAATTACCTCTGCTGAGAGCTTTCTACTCGTGGGTTTTGTTCCTTTTGGGTTTTGGATCAGCACATTGATCTTGTTGACGGTTAAAAATCCAAGCTTTTTCATTGATTCTAAGTAAGAAGACGCAAAGATGGTAGTTTTATCAGACAAAGGAGATAACTTTGGAGGTGGGATAATGGAGTAAGTGGAGTTTGCGGTGTGAAGAAACTGTAACAGAGGTTTAATAACTTGCTTAATCAAATCGTCTCTGAAGAGAGTTAAATCTGGGATAAAACAGCTGGAAGAGAAAGCAGGGGAAACTTTGATTTCATTCTCCAAACCCCACCTTTTAAGAGAGTGATACATGTTCTTGAGAGATGGTAAAATTAGACCCAAGTTGTGGTCTTGCTGTTTTTGGCAGAAAAGATTGTTACCCACAACAATGGTGGTGATTTTAGTAGCTGGGTAATGGGGCAGAACATAGGTCCTCAGCCAGCTCTCAGCCATTATAACACTGCTAGAGATTTCATCGAGGTTTTTTTCACTCACAGGAACTGCTAAAGGAAGACCAGAGTGAGATGCTGCTGGAAGAAGCTCTGGAGTTGAGTCATAGACATAAAGAAGTTCAATAGATTCTTGGCCTGCACCTGCCAGAAAGACAAAAGAAAAACTTGCATTAAAGACATTCATTCTCCGTAAAACAAAAGTAAGAAGCAACACAAGTTGATGAATGATGCTTAGTTGCTTACCAGTGAACCCCAGGAAACAAAGAAAGAAGATGTGGAAGAGCCACAATAACTTCAACATTTTGGTTGTAGACTCTGGGCAAGAGAAAAATGTAAAATCTTGAAGACAGTTTGCACTCTTTCAACTATTAAGTAACTTCATAACAGAGAAGTTATGAATAGTGAGTTGAGGGGTTATGAATAGTGAGTTATAGAACCCTGGCTTTTACGAGTTTCTCTCTCTCTCTCTCTCTTTATATACTGCAGGTGTTTATGCATAGTGAGTTGAGGGGTTTTAGAGTACAAAAGAAGCCATTTGCATTTTGCTTTACTCCTGTACAGGCTACACACTGCACATTCTAAAATACTTCAACTTGAAACTCAAAAATCATTTTTCACAAAAAAAAAAAGAAAGGAAAGAAAGAAAGAGTACATAAAATTATTAAAATAATTCTAATAAATTGTACTCGATATTAACCTTGCAAATGTTACATTGAATTTAACTAGACTTGGCCACCAAGAATAGAAAATGGTCATTGTTGGGCACCTGAATATCGGGACGCGTGGAGAAAGAACAAAAAGAGCAAAAGACTGTGCATTATTGGTGTGGGAGCTGTGATTTTTGAAGTACCCAGCCCAAGAGCCCAACATACACACACTGACACACACTGCACAAAATAAAACAGTAATAATAAACGACTAAAACGAGAGAGAGGGAGAGAGAGATAGAGAGTGTTTAATCGAGGTCGTCTTTTGCTTTTCATGAATCAGACAAGATAATCACGAGACCACAGGTGAGGGGTCGCGACTTCCCTTAAGAATACGACGTCGCATTTTCATTTATAACGTTAGTGTCTATGTATTTTGGCCTTAACCTTGCCGTTTGTTGGGCAGGCAGGGAAGGGCATCTTCAAAAGGGGAGCAAGTGACAATAATGAGAGATGTAAGTTACCATTTGCCCTTCAAAAGTAGCAAAATGTGAGACTGAATTCGTACGAAAGGCACAGGTCCTGTTGGGGCCCACGTATCAGAAGAAAACAAAAAGGATTAGAGATTTTGGGGCCCACCAGGACAACGAAACTAGCATATCTGTGGGACCAGATGATCAATCAGACGACTGATATTAGTTAGACATTTCCATCAATGTGTATGATTAGATATCTTCGGCACCACACCAGAATCACTATTCAATAGTATCGGCCGTCCGGCTACTTTGGTTTCTTTCTCATCTTTTGCGACAATAGCATTTTGATTGTTCTTGTTGATGCTCTGCCTCATGGGAAAAGGGGAGCTTTCTGTTTATGTTTGACCAGTACTTATACCATTCCAAAACATTTGATTGCTCTATCGGATTCCGTGAAGCCAAAAAAACAATTAAGAATACTATTATTATTGTTCATCTAATTATTGGTCTCACTCGTAGCTAGATTAAAAAAAAAATTAATGCACAAATTCTAAATATAAGTTAAATTTTTACAAGGAAAAATAAAATTGTAGTCTGTTATTGCTAAATCATTCTCAATTTGTAGGAAAAATGACACTTGGACGTCTAAGAAATTGAACAAATAACCACTCATGTTGAAAAAGAGACATACAAAGCTGTGACTGCTGGCTAATTCCCTTAATTTGTATGAAATACTCATTTTTTTTTTGTTTAAATGAATTATTTAGCCTTTTGACTACTAGGAAATTTTTTTTATAAATTTTGACTTTATTACATAATGACAGTATGACACTCATTTAGTATTATATACTTTAAATACGAAAATACAAATATAAGCACTTTTAATACTATAATTTATATGTATTTATTAGGTTAATAAAAACAAAATAGAGGTTTCACGAGGATAGAAGCGTGATTGAAGGAAATTACACGACCAAATTAGGCATGATGAGTTGAAATCTTATCACATCCAATCATCCATCATGGCTCTCACAATTGACATCCTCAAGTTTGGTGACAAAAATGCAAAACTACTTTCATTTATGTTTTATTTTTTCATTATCTATAGCCCGATATCAGCAACACAACAATAATATTAATTAAGAGGCCTGTAAAAAGGAGATCCAATGGGAGAAAGGACCTGGAAGCATGGCAACAATGTGCCTAGAGAAAACCTTGTCTTGTAATTTTTATAGCTAGTTGATATAATAGATGTAAAACATGCATGCATGTGCTACGTACACCTTACTTTAAAAAATATAACATAGGAAACCAAAAAGATAATAAAAGAAAAAGGGCATGTTTGCCTTGTGAGCTAGAATTGCATCCGATTAACCAAATGGGAAAGAAAAAGTTATCGTGGGCCCATTCCACAATTCTAAAGCAACTTACGAAAGACCTTGCTACTATTTTCTCAAGTGAAATGCTAAGTTACAATAATTGTAACATACATTTTTTATGTAAACCACATAAATTATGGGTTTTATAATTTTGTGTGGTTCACATGAGGGATGTATGTTACAATTATTGTAATTTAGAGGCTCCCTTTTTCTCAAACATATTCTTGGTGCTCACGGATGCCAAGAAAATCTGGATCCGGCGATTTTGGCCGTGTCCGTAAATTTTCAAAAGATCCGGATTTTAAAAAATCTGGATCTATATATATTAAAAAAATATAGATTTAGAGTCTAAAATATAAGATCTGTGCATATATACATGCAAATGCATTTAGAAAACTAGATATCTGAATTCATATTATTTTATAATTAAATTTCAATTGAAAAATATATAAATTAAATTATTTATTTAATCAAATTATTTTTGTAATATGTATAAGCATAATGAACTCTATAATCTTCATTGAATTTGAAAAATACACTAAGAAACTAAAAGAATAATAATAATAATTAAGGAATGCTGTAATGAATCAGTTTACCTTAGATTTTTTTAATTGTTTATGTTTGATTTATGTTGTGGAATTTTTATTTGTAGATTTATGGTATTGTGTATGTTATTTATGTTGAATTGTTGATTGTTGAATTATAATTGAATTTCATTTGATATTGTTAGGTCAAGTTTTTGAATTTAAAATTATATTTGAATTTATTCTTATCCGGATCCAAATATTTGAAAAATCCACATACAATCAATGTAGATATCTGGATCCGCATATTTTTTTTGTGGATACAGATATCAAAACTTCAATGTAGGTTCAGATCCAAATTTAGATTTTGTCATCCCTATTGTTGCTCGAATTAAAGAGTAACCACTAAAACTGGAATCAACTTAATTACTAATGACAAAAAATTGTTTAGAGGGTGTAATCGTCAATGTAAAGTTTGGATAAATCATGATAAAATATATATATAGATGCATGGGTCATATATTATCACACGTTGTTCGTTCAATTGCATGCCTATATTAGAACTAGGGCAATTTTCCTCTGAATGCCCAAAAAAGTTGAGAAAATTATGCATAAAAATCTGGCTGGTGGTACAAGACTACAAGTTGACTAAACGAGCATTGTGAAGTTGATGTGTGAGTTTTATAATCTGTTAATTGTATAAAGTAAAACGTTCGCCCAATGCATGGCTGCGAAAGCAAAACTAGATAATGCTTCGACGCGCGGTGTGAAATTTGATCACTGCCACTGGCCAATGCCATGCATTGCGTGAAATGTCGGCAACCCATAAACAAAACATGCATAATTCGAAGAGGTAGGGAGCTAATTAAAATAATTTATTTGATTTTGGCACCACTTTCTTAGAAAAAGAAAGAGAGATAGAGAAAGAAGGGTGCTAATTCTAACTTCGAAACTGTTCGTAATTTGGCCATTAACTGCAGTTTTAATTGCTGAATTAACTCATTTAATCTGCCATACGTAACTTGTCTTATTCGAAAGATCATTTGAAATAAAGGTGAATCGAAAATTTACCAGTTTAGTTATTCTTTCTTGGTTGACGGTAGGAATCAAACAGCCGAGGGAAATCCTGTGCTTTTTATTAACCTTATCATGAATAATTTAATTACATTATAGACGATTATTTTAATAATCTTCTCATGATGACAGCTATAAGGCCATGAGATATAAAGCACTTTATGATGATTATCATTCAATGATACATATAAATTGAACCACTAGTCGACATCAGACGTGGGCAAAAATAATTCCATTGGCAAATCAATTCGATCAGCAGAATAAGCCAAGGCTAATAATACTTCAAAAGTTGTCGGTCAACAGGAACTTTTCTAATCTGAAGTAGAAATTAATGGGCAATGGAATTTTCAAAAACATATATTACGGGCCATTTTTCTGTTTGTCATTTTACCAAATTCTTGATATAAAAACAAGTAGATCAGCTTCAATCGTTATTAGTACATCGAAATATCTGTTAAAAGTAATGAATATTTCTGTTTCTTGAAGATTTTTGGTATTTGTTTTCTTTCTTGATTCCTCAATAAAGTTTGCAGAAAATTTGACTTCTTGGATTGTACCGCCGGCCCAATTTGGCCAGAAGTTCATTAAATGTCGATCCGTGCTAGAAATTCAACTCCGACCGTATTCTGATTGGACATTGGTAAAGTAAAAATGTCATATTCGTAAAGTAAATATATTATTAAAATATTAAAAAACATATTTTAATATATTAAATTTTATATTTTTTATTTATAAATATATAAAAATATGTGTTTTTTTAAATTTATTAATAATATTATTATTTTTAACAAAATGAATGTGTCGTTACTTTATGTATTGAAGATTCCACCAAATGACCTACACCCAACACTTCAATTACAAATTTTTTTGAAGTAATATTGTCAAACACTATCTTTAAAATATTACAAGCAAAATCCTTCTTCTTCTTCTTTTTTTTTTTTTTTGTAGTAAGCACCGGTTTGGTAATGTTGTAATTTTTAAAATAATTATTATTAGTTATACTATATAAATAATCAGCTGTGAAGAGAATTGATTTAACGTTTAGTAAAATTTATTTTTAAAAATACTGTGAGTTTTAAAAGTAGTCGTATATATTTGATAAATCTTATTATTAAACTAAACTGAATTAGATATAATGTTGAATAAAATTTATTTCACACATTTATAAACATGTATATAAATATTTTTATTGTGTATGTGTAATCATTGATAACTAAAATAAATATTTTACATTGTTAATTTTTATTCTTTTTATTTTTTATCTTAATGTAGTTGGTAGTAATAATTTCTTTAAAATTAAAGATTTTATGAAATAAGGATAGTTTTAGATTTTTTATTATTAGATGGAGTTATTTTGTCAAAAGTGATTTCTAAAAGAATTTATCAAATGATAAAATTAACTTTTATCTTTCCAAAATTATTTTTGAGTCTCCCAAAAACAACTCCAATTGCGCCCTAAATGCTTACATGTTTATAGTCAGTTATCACACTACCTTAGATGTCTAATCCAATAATTTAAACAGTTTTTTTATAGTTGGTCACTCGAATTTAAATTTTAAGAGGAATTGATGACTCAATAATTAATTTGATATTTGCTCACCCTTATGTCTTTTGAACAGTAAATTCACCAAAAGACTTTTCAAACGATATTTCACTTCTCATCTAAAGAGGCACATCAGCAATAATGGTTCTAAAAGACTTTTTAAATTAGATTGGTCAATAAAATTATCATTCTCTCTCTTTAATATTGAAGAATAACTTATATCTGTATACTCTTTTTTATATCATTATTATTGGAGATAAGTACTATAACTACATTATTGAAAAAAAAACAGAGGGTAGTTAAATTTGGTGAGAGAAGAATTTAATTAAAATGATATAAATTTATTTCATAATTAAAGAGTCTTTTGAGTTTTTTTTTTTTTAAACTTTTTTATTTGTCACGTAAGTAAATAAGTATTGAAAGATTAAATGTAAATAGGTCTTTTGGTGATGATTTGACAACACATATACCCCACACCTCGCTTGTAGCATAAAATCAATTCTATTGTAGGAGAAGATTTCTACTTAAATAGAGGTGCAGCACTTTAGCTACGCGAGACGGGCTCTACCTACTTTAAAAGGTTTACAACTCGAACAGTTAGAGATTTGATCTCCTCCTGTAATTCACAAAATGAATTTTGAGTGTAATAAATTGTAAAAGTGGAATGTCTATTTCAAGATCCTTTATTATATAGAAAGAAAGAAAACACAAGATTAGAGTGCTCAAAAATAGTAACATAAAGTGCATAAATGATTAAAAAAAATGATCCCATGTGGTTTAAGAGAAAGGATAATATTGTATTTACATAAGTGGCGGTGGCGACCCAAATGGCATATAAGGATGTCCATCAAAAGAAGAAAGGGATAAAAGAAAAAGCAAAAAAAATAAAGCAAATGCTTGCCAATGGCCGTGTGCGTGTTTCCCCACCCTAACAGTTGTGTGATAAAGAGACGGTCGGTGGATCAATCTTAGCCCAAAAAGCAAAGCATAAAAAAGAGCATAACGTTAACTTGGCGTCGGTGCAATTACATTTGTGGCCTTGATGCTCCCACATCTAGAATCCACATACTATCACTTATACGTTAATGTTACACTTAAATGAATGTTGATTATTATGCAGTATAATTCAAGTTTCCTCACCGTGTTATAATGGTGCATGATTGCGCGTTTCCATTGATCCCACCATCCAATTAAGTCAAACCTACCGCACAAGCAACCAAACAAGTTTCCAATTTTATACCTGGGATTCCTCTAGCATACGGATGAATTGGATGTACGACACAACTCTACCTAAATATAATAAATTTCGAGTTGAAATTTCAGTCTACCAATTCGGTGAGATCATAAAGAGTGAATTTTTGTAATTAATTTTCAAATATACTTAAAAGATATTTCTCGAATTTAATTCTTACAAACAAATATAAAAATTATTTAGGATATTCGAAATATGTAAAATTAACAAAAGTTTAAAATAAAAACTAGAAAATTGTTTTATACATATATACAAATGTATATTAATGTGAGGTACGGTCAGACGTTGTGGGTTCTTGTATCCGGGACTGCAGAGGATTGTGACCAGAACCTAAGATCGAGAGTGCTAAAGCAAGGCAATGGCCACAGGACTTAAACGGCTCTAAAGGGCAATTAAAGGAATATTGTGGAATTTATTTATATAACTGTCCCTCTTCTCGTTCTAAGCGAAAGAAGGAACAATTCATTATTGGACGGAAAAGGACATCAACGTGGTCCTTATTTTATTAACACTGCGTGGTCATCATCGTCCATTTATCTGGAAAAAAAAAAAAATGGAGGAGCACTAAAGTAGATTCTCACTGTCCACGCGTCATTCCTCTCACTTGTAACGATACTACTCCGTTTCGCGGTAAAAACTAAAAAACAGAAAACAAATAAATAAGGAGAATGAAGGAAGGGAAAATTTTTTTTAAAAAAAAAATGCGGCTACTGCTGAGTGCTGACTACTAGAGAGATGAGCTACTTGGAGCATCCAGATCTTGCAGAAAAAAGAAGCTTCCCTTCACATTCTCTCTCTTCTCTTTCTTACCAAACAAAATTTTCCATTTTCTGCAGAGCCCAAAAAAGATAAAGGAAAAAATAACACACGCAAGAGATGAATTTGGTGAAGGAAAAGAAGAAGATAACATCAACCCAGAAAAATTCACCATGAAAGCTTATCATTTGAACCTCTTTTTGATCCTATCATTGTCCATTTCCTGCATAGCAGAAAGTGACATTAGCATTGGCATTAGCAGTTCAATTCAGAGAAGAATTCTTCACCAGCCATTGTTTCCAGCAAGTTCACCACCACCAGGGGCTGAGCCACCGCAGTCGCCGCCGCCGCCGCCGCCTTCACCGGAAAGCCCAGACCAGCCCTTTTTCCCCGAGGACCCAAATGGACAAAGTCAAGATCAGAACCAACCACCACCAGCAACAACGCCTGCAACACCATCATCGTCATCAAACGGCAGCATACCAATACCAGCAGCCACACAACCAGCAAAGCCAGCCAAAAAAGTGGCAATTGCTATATCAGTTGGAATTGTCACACTGGGAATGTTATCAGCTCTTGCATTCTTTCTTTATCGCCATAGAGTTAAACATCCCGGAGAGTCTCAGAAACTCGTGGGAGCCAATTCCCAAGGGATTCAGGATGAACCCAGAGTGCCCCCATCAAGCTTTCTGTATATAGGAACTGTAGAGCCCAGTAGGACGTCAGTTAGTGAAGCTGCTGCGAATGGGTCGCCATATCATAAACTCGATTCTGTTAAAAGATCAGATCGGTACAGGCCAAGCCCTGAATTGCAACCACTCCCACAACTGACCAGGCCTCCTTCTCAGAATGAGAATTCACCGGCTGCTATGTCATCATCGGATGAGGAGAGTCATGACACGGCGTTTTATACACCACAATGCTCTTCTATCAGCAATGATGAATATTGCACGCCGGTTGTGGCTTCGTCCCGTTCAGTTCATGTTAACAACAATGGCACGGTGAATTCTGTTGGTCATCCTAATAATAGTTCTGTTCCTCATTCGAAAAGAACTTCACCTAAATCTAGGCTCGCAGCTTCTTCTCCAGAAATGAAGAATGTTATCATACCGTCCATCAAGCAACAGCAGCCGCCGCTGCCACCAGCACCCCCATCACAAGGGATGCCAGAAAGAGGGACAGAGCAGCCTAGAGCTGAGGATAGTTCACGAGCAAATCCATTCTCTCCCAAAAGGCCAAAATTTTCAGCGCCACCACCACCACCAAATATGGAGCTTCTTCGATCGTTGAATAGCAATTCATCCTCACAAACAACTAAAATTCCAGTTCCGCCGCCGCCGCCGCCGCCACTGTCAATACCAAGAAAAGTGGGATCTTCAGACACAATTGTTTCCTCGACGCCTGCTCCAGTATTGCCTAAGCAGCAATCTTTGTCTAGTCCAAACTGCCCTTCTGGTTGTGGCATAAGTAAATCTCCTGTGGAAGAGGTCAGTAAAAGTACAAGTACTTCTGAGAAGACTGAAGGGGATGGTACTGATGGAGCAAAGCCGAAGTTAAAAGCTCTTCACTGGGACAAAGTACGGGCAACCTCAGACCGAGCTACAGTGTGGGATCAGCTGAAATCAAGCTCATTTCAGTAAGTAAATATTTTTTACTTCTTCTATTTTCTGCCACATCTAATGTACAATTTCTGATCTTTGAGGGCATTTCGCGTGCTTGTAGATTGAATGAGGACATGATGGAGTCTCTTTTCGGCTGCAATTCAGTGAATTCAGTTCCAAAAGAACCTACTACAAGAAAATCAGTTCTCCCCCCTGTTGAACTGGAAAACAGGGTATTGGACCCAAAGAAATCACAGAACATAGCTATTTTGTTAAGAGCATTGAATGTAACGCGAGATGAGGTGTCTGAAGCTCTTCTAGATGGTAAGTAATGTTGCTATTTTCGATCTAAGTAATGTTGCTATTTTCGATCTATCATCATTTCTCAGGCTCCATGGCTTGCTTGGCAATAGGCAGTGCCAATGTGATTGGGGTTAATTTAACAACTATACTTATTATAGCATATTCACTTTCCAGCAGCCTTTCTTGACAGTTGATCGGTGCCAGAAAATTTGATTGAGCATAAATTGTTAGTTCATTGAAAACTGTCGGGTGCAAATAGGTCTATGGTAGCACATAATTGGAATAAAAAAGTACCAAGCATTGCATCTCCAAACTCTTAGTTCAGAACAGAAAAAGTGATGTCAAGAAATTCTAAAAATATAAATAGGAGTTAAATGCTTAATTCAGAAGTCATTGTCATTACCAATTGCTTAATTCAGAAGTCATTGCCATTACCCTTCTTAGTAATTATATGAAAGTTTTAGATAAATAATGATACCGGCATAACTGTGTAGCTTTTCATTAATAAAAACAAGAAAGGACACTCAGTTCACAACAATACTTTTTTTTTTCTTTTTCTTTTTTTAATTGACAAAGATACTTAAATCACAAGGGAAGATAATCAAAAGGTTTAAACATCCTCTATAACAACTTGCCAAGCATTGACAATGTCAAATTAAAAGATTGATATCCCATTGCCAACTCATATTTGCATTTATTTACTTTGAAATCAGAAGCATTATTCACAGATACTTTACCATTCATCTCGTGTTTATAAGTTAGCAACTCTTCCTAGTTCCTACATAAAATTTCGCCATTGTCTACTTCCTTTCTCCTGGATATGATAACTGAAATTTCTTTCTAGTTTTTTGTTCCTTATTGAAGAATTTGAATGAGCCATCTATTTCACCAAGAAAGAGAAGGTCAACTGGTACTCAAGTCTGAATCATTATACTGACAATACTACACTGATTCTTCTTTATCCCCAAACAAAGCATGACGAGATTTTGTTTGTTCTTTTTACTTTTTTCACTTGCAAATATTTCCTCTCCCTTTCTTACAGCATCCAAATTTCAAAACATTCATACACCTAAATTTTCTATGCTCCATTACTCCAGCCAATTATCTTAAGCTCCAGTGCTCTTCTACTTGTCAAAATAACCTGGGAAAACTTAGAGAAGCTCGCAGTAGTAGTCTCTGCCCTCATAACAGTGGCACAAACATTAAGCAAATGTAACATATAGAAGAAAATACAATTTCTTTAAATGTTTATTACGGTCTTTAGTTACATCCTTCGTTTCTAGTTTCTCATATAACATATGGCTTTTGGTGGAACAGGTAACCCTGAAAGCTTAGGTGCAGAGCTTTTGGAAACACTAGTGAAGATGGCTCCAACCAAGGAGGAAGAAATAAAACTTCGAGAGTACAAAGGTGACATCTTGAAACTAGGATCTGCAGAAAGATTTCTCAAGGCAGTTCTTGATATTCCATTTGCCTTTAAAAGAGTTGAGGCAATGCTGTACAGAGCCAACTTTGATGCTGAAGTAAAATATCTGAGAAAGTCATATCAAACTCTAGAGGTATTTTGGATGAAATTATGAATTGATAAGTTTAATGTCCTATTTGATCTCTACCAGTTGCCAGTTCTGACTTCTAGAAATTTAAACGTATAATCTTTGTACTTGTTAGGCAGCAAGTGAAGAATTGAAGAACAGCAGATTATTTCTCAAACTCCTTGAAGCTGTTCTCAAGACAGGAAACAGGATGAATGTTGGTACTAATCGCGGAGACGCTAAAGCTTTTAAACTTGATACACTCTTAAAACTAGTAGATATAAAGGGAACGGATGGGAAGACAACATTGCTCCACTTTGTGGTCCAGGAAATTATTAGAGCTGAGGGTGCAGATACCAAATCTACAGAAGAGAATGTTGAAAGCAAGAACTCTATGAGGGAGGATGAGTTCAAGAAGCAAGGATTGGAGGTTGTGTCCGGGCTGAGTAGAGACCTCAGCAATGTCAAAAAAGCAGCTGGAATGGACTCAGATGTATTAAGCAGCTATGTGATGAAGCTTGAAATGGGGCTTGAGAAAGTCAGATTGGTTTTGCAATATGAGAAGCCAGACATGCAGGGGAAGTTCTTCCACTCAATGAAAATGTTTCTGGAAGAAGCTGAAGAGGAAATTGCAAGGATCAAGGCTGATGAAAGAATGGCTTTGTCACTTGTGAAAGAGGTTACTGAATATTTTCATGGGAATGCAGCAAAGGAGGAAGCACATCCTTTCAGAATATTCATGATTGTTAGAGATTTCCTTGCTATATTGGATCATGTCTGTAAAGAAGTTGGAAAGATGCAGGATCGAACAATGGTGGGTTCAGCTAGATCCTTCCGGATATCAGCAACTGCTTCGTTACCGGTGCTCAACAGGTATAATGTGAGACAAGATACCAGTTCGGATGAGGACAGCTCTTCTCCATGAAATTGTGTGAGAACAAGAGAACTAGTTGACCACTTCCTCATTGTTTTAAATTCAAGTAGCTGCTCGATATATAAACCTTCTTCTTCTTCTTCTTCTTCTTCTTGTTTTTTTGGTGGAGTCCAAAGCATGATAAGGAGCTGGGTGACGGAGAAGTGAAAGTAATTTTTAAGGAATTTCTCATTATCAAGATCCCAAAACACAGAGAGGTTATAATTAGTTCAAAACTACGATTTCTTCTGGAAGGAGAGGTACATTTCGTATGGAAAGACACAGACTAGCAGTCTCCAGAGGCCACATACATCATACAATAATAAGGAGAACAAATTGTGGGAAAGTTTTGCCAAACGGTAGGGCGTTAAGGGGCATCTTCATTCATACTAGACCGCATGTTGCATAGCTTTGTGAAGATGGCGTCGGTGTAATGTTTTAAAAGGAAAAGAACAAACAGAATGCTTTTTGTTCACTTCCAACACATAATTACATATGAAGGTAGGTTTCTTCATTTAGAGATCAAAATGTTATTCTGATGTTACCTATTAAGATTAAGGCCGTGGTCGGCATTTATTTTATTGTTATCAATAATAATATCAGTCCTTTTATTTCTAGCATTTCCTAGGATTTTGGTTTCAGATTTTTGGTGGGTGTATATTATATAACAATAAATGTCATGATTTTTAAACATGTTGTCCAAGTTTTTTTTTTTTTTTTTTTAAGTTTACACACTCCCAGAAATAGAGATGAACACCAAAATAACTCAATGCATTACATTGATGGCCAAAACCTTTTCAAATAACATTTTCATGGGAGATTTCATTTCATTTTCCCACAAGTGCTTCAATTTTTTAGGACCTTTAAATGGTAATAGTGGTAAGCTTCTATTAGAATAAAATGCATGAGCTATCAATCAATTAAGGATGACAGAAAAAGTAAATTGAAGTAATTTTAAAATATATATACTTGAGAAGGATAGCTACCCAGTCTACTTCGAATTATTTTCATTTTCATTTCTGATTGCCAAAACCTTTTGTCGAACGTAACAATAGGCAAGCAGATGGGCTTTTAATTTATACGAACAGTAGGCGAGCCGCTAGGCGCCAGCATTAGTGTTCTAATGCCAAAGTATGGAAAAACGACAACGTTTCAGTATTCTCAAAGACTAAAAGCATGTTGACCGATGTAATTACCTCTCCAAAAATTACTTTCAAATCCTAAAATACTTTTTGTGTACTTTAAAACACTGTAAAAATATAAAGAAAATGAGTTTCGATTATTTGAGAATATTTCTAAAAGAACCAAAAGGACACACCAGACCATGTCCTCAATAAACATTATTATAACCTTTTGTGGCCCCGTTGATCCCATTACTCACATTTCCGGTTACTTCACATGGTAACTTATATGAGTTATATCACATCAATTCATGTCTTTATAATCAGGAAAAAGTTCAAATCAATTAAAGTTTTAGTTATATTATATCATCATGTAACATATATGATTCTTCCACAACCGTTGGATTTTTATTCAACGGTTGTGGAAATAAAATGATATATAATTTTAAATTTTTACAACTATTGAATTTTTATTCAACGGCTGTAAAAGAATCATGTATCTTATGTGATAATGTAAGAAGCTTTAGTAACAATCTCCATCAATTTATTCAAAATACAATTAATAATTTCAATAATTGTCGATATGTCCGAGTGGTTAAGGAGACAGACTTGAAATCTGTTGGGCTTCGCCCGCGCAGGTTCGAACCCTGCTGTCGACGCATTTCGATTTTGTTTCTCTAAACCGTCAACAATAACGGAAGCACATTTAATTTGATACTATTTAACACTCAACGTACATACAAGAAGCTTTAGTTCAAACCAATTGAATCAACACTGTGATGTTCATGAACTATCAAATTTCATTTTCATTGTTCTCAGAGATCCAAGAAAAAAAAAAGAGAGAAAGAAGGTCTGAGGGTGGAAGTGATACTGTGATTTTCATATTGACATACATAGAAAGAGCGAGAAATACATTCGCAACCTTCTGATTACATAATTCTAGAATTAAGTCTGCAATAACAGCAATTAATTTACAATTTGAAACCTAAATACAGGACTATTAGCAGTGAATCATGAAGGGCTAGCCAGTTCCTCAGAAAAAAAATTGGTTCCTCCGATTCTCTTTGTTCTTAACATCTTTTCCACAAGCTTCTTCCACTTTATTTCATCCTTTTTGCTTTGCTTCTTAATCCTCTCCTTGAAATTCCTGTAACGAAAGTTTCCGCATATTAGTTGAAAGTTTCAAGCAGCGTCACATATAGATAATCACGTGATGTATTTCCATCATTTTGGAAGCTCACCTGCAAAGAGGAACCCTGCAAACATCTGAATCATCACAGAGTCTAGAGTGTAATTCCAACAGCTGCCACATTCTCTTGCAGTGGCTGCATTTACCGGGGATTCTTAGCCGGCAACCAGCAAAATGGCGGACAAGCAATTCCAGTCCCTTACAAGCCGTATAATTGCAAGGTGCCTGGTCCTCTTTGAAATCTTTATCATGTGGACCAATTGTTTTGCAACCATCTCTACATATATGAACAAGAGCTTCCATGGCCTCATAAAGTTGCAAATAGATCTTTCTCTCCTTTAGCTTTCTAATCCTCTCCTTTTGCTTCTGAAAATATATACATATTCAGATCAGTGGGAGAGGGATTAACATAACAAGCTGTTTCTGATATCGAAAAAGAAGAGAAAATGCTTACATGATCTTCATCTAGCACAGATTCCACAAGTTCTTTTTCAAGCACCGGGTGGCTCTGCATCATGGCTTTCCATCCTTCAGAATCAGAAACAACCTTAAAGTTCTTGAGGATCATGCGATGGCAAACGAGGCTAAGCCGAGGGGCATCACACAACAATGCCAGCTGGAAGATGTCAACTACATTCTCCGTTGACAGCAAACCATGCTCTAGCTGCCGCTCACACTCCCGCTTTAGCTGGGGAACCACAAACACGTGAGATAGAACCAACAGATGCAACACATAATCCTCCATATCTGCTTTCTCAGAACTACAAATGAAATACCAATAACGATCAGCACAATGGTAGAGCAATTTTCACAACATAACAGAAACAACAGCATAGCTATCTGGAGGTTATCTTCACATAGGTAACTCTACCAAAAACAGGCGACCTCTACATGGTTGCAAACGTCTTTCTGGTATCGCGTGAGTTTAATATATTAACCCTATTAGTTCAGCAAAAGTGTGCTTTAATTACCAGGATGAGTACAAGAATCTTATGAAAACTCGAACTGCATCCTGTGGGACTCCATGGATGGAGAGAGATCGCCACCGCCCATGACCTTTTGATTGATTCAACATCCCTTTCATCACAGGAGAAGCCATACCCTGTTGGCAAAAATCACAAAATTAACATTATGAATAAACTAAGGTGTTTAAGGTATTACCTAGATGCTAACAAATTGATTTTGTGTCTGTCAGATCACTGACTGTTTAACAACCCAATCCCAGAAGTGAAGCAAACATCTTGTTAGTTACATCTATATCATAAGCTTTGTACTGTTGTTGCGTTTGTTTGTAAGGTTTAAACGGCATCGACAAAAAGGAAGAGTTTTGGCTATTTAGATCATTGGCCTGCAGTTCGGATAACAAGCAAGTCTATATTTAATTCCTATAGAAGGAAAGGAATTCTAACACTTAGTTGTGTGATTAGATTCACTGTAATTTTACTCTCATTTAACAAAGATGGAATGACAAGACTTACAAGAACATTAGCATGTGCATAGATGATGCCATTGTAATCAGTATAAATGGCTACGTCGGCTTTATAGCCCGAATCGAAGAGGCGCTCCCACAAATCCTTTGCTGCAGTGGATACACTGCTGTACCCTCTTAAAGGCAATCCATTCATCACGAGCCCCTTTTGATGATAACTGGTTGCTGGACCAGGTAATGGAGGTGCCGCTGGAGCAACGCTCTTGGAAAGGCTCCCCTCGTAAGCATCATCCATCTTCATATAAAGTTTTTAAGATCCTTTTCTGAAAAATTTAAAGCACAATGAAAATCTATCAGTTTTTGGCTCAATATCAGCGCATAAGAACTGTAAAGAGTTCTGTAGCTTATACGTTCAAACAAAGTTAATCAACACATTACAAGCCTCTTACATCCCCGGTTAATTTTTTTTTTTATATAATTATTATTTTTGATCGCATCCATGGTTATATTAAGTTGTCTTTTTAATCAGTCAGCACACCCCATCACATAAATATCCAAATTCAAGTTCTGAGTAATAATTTAACAGAATGGAAGATTTATACATTGGATCTTTTGATCAACCTGATTCTGATCCTATGTTAAGGAACTATTCGTCGCAAAAGATTAAGCTTTGAGAAAGAACCAAACAATCATTTTTAAATTATAATATCATGTTAAAGAGACAACAAAGAGAAGAATGCTTTTAAGTTTTGCTTGGAATTTGTTTTATGCTCAGTAAATTAATTATGTATCCTCTGCAGATGATAATTTGCATAATACAAAACTCTCCTCATTTCGAAGAGGATGAATGTGGCAGAGATACGTGTACGATAGATCCAAAGCATTCAGAACAGTCAGGCAACAATATTTTTGAATCATCAGATTGTAACGATCAACAACCTAATAATTCGTTCCCAACTTGATAAATCAATAATGGCCCGTTCTTCAGATCTGACCATAATTGATATCGGTGCCCGAGGCTATGACCGACCACGCCTCAAATTTCTCTGTACACATAGAGCATGTGAGACAGAAGTTACCAAAGTAATTTTTGAACAGAAATGGCTTAAATCTTTAAAAATCAATGAAATTACAAAACCAAGTGTTCAAGATATGGCTGTCTTCCTTAAACATTAACATCTGTCAGTGTTAACCCAATACAGACTATTTTTCTTGATGCAAGTCGAGAAAGAAACAAATGAAGCCCCTCGAAGGGCATCTAAAACATCCCATAATCATCATTTTCAGAAGCATGGTTTCTTGTTCTATTGTCAGGATTCTAATAACAACGATAGAACAAATTTGTCATGTTCAGGACCGTAGATTCAATAAAGGATTGCATTTACGTATATAATAATTTCCAGCAAACTTTCCAATCAAAGATCGATAAAAATCATAATATGCATGGGAAATCATGGTTGTATAATCAGAATCCAACCCAAATCATTAGATTCAAAAGGAAATGATACACACCCAGAAGCACCTACCTCTGTTATATTGATCTTCAAGGGGG
This sequence comes from Citrus sinensis, assembly GCF_022201045.2. Taxonomy (NCBI): domain Eukaryota; kingdom Viridiplantae; phylum Streptophyta; class Magnoliopsida; order Sapindales; family Rutaceae; genus Citrus; species Citrus sinensis. The sequence goes on from NC_068562.1 coordinate 4,354,098, forward strand.
AAAAACAAACAAACAAACAAGATTCACGTTAATGCGCAGCAGCCCCTTTGGAATTGAAGCTGGGCTAGTTTCACTTCCTTCCCTTAGAAATTAGAATCCCCGGCTCAAAAATAACGGCTTCGCTGACAAATGAAATAAAAAATTTGAGCCAATGAGAAGCATCTATCATCAGCAGCTGACATATATATATACATAGAGAGAGTTGGGGTCTTGATAGGCACAAATGATGTCGGTGTCGCTCGTTTAGTTGAGGTACACAAAAGGACAACTTATGCAAATTCATTACAGCTTTATTGATTATTTATTTGCCATTCGACATTGGTTTCGGCTCCCAAAAAAATCGGTTCTCAATGCTGAGTCATGGCCACATTAGAACCGTTAATAAATTCGATAATTGTTGTGATTCTCATTTGGTAATTTTATCTGTCAAAAAAAAGAAAGAAAGTTACGTGCCGTCACTCGGTTTCCCGCTATTTCATCTAAAACTTCAACGTCCCAAACGATCCTAACGGTCTCTATCTATCTATGTCATGGGCGAGACGAGATCCTCGCCCGTTTGGATATTAAGATATTTTCAAGAGCGCGACACGAAATGATTGCTGAGTTGCTGACTTTTTTGTTTGTTTGTTTTGTTTTGTTTTGTAGTTTCAGCAGCCGATCACGACTGTGTTTTTCCAGCTAATTACTGTCTGGCATCCCGTGCAAATTCTTATCACCACTTATCACATGATCGGCTACGATGGAGTTGTTCCACCATAAAACAAACTTATTAAATGATAACCACACGATTATATGTACAATTTATTTTTTTTATTATTTTTCACTTTGATCTATGGTCAATAAGCATTGTTCTATGGTCGAGCAACTCTATCATGGTTGCTGCCTTTAAAATTACAAATAAAATTACCGCAAACCTATTTTTTAAAAGAAAATTTGGATAACCACTAGAGCTAGGGGTGTCAAAAAAGCCCGCCCGGACCGGACCCGGCCCGGACCCGGCCAATCCGGTCCGGGCAAAACCCGGACCGCATGCATATAAAAACCGGATCCGGGTTTGAAATTCTCAAACCCGGACATTTCCGGGCCCCGGTCCGGGTTCAACACAAAAAACCCGGAACCCGGACCGGACCCGGTTTTTTAATAAATTTAAAAAATAAATATATTATATATAAATATATAATTATGAATTTATGATATGTTAGATGTTATTTAAATTTATTGTGTTGTTGAATTTAATTTATTTATTTTATATATAGATTGAATGAGTTTAAGTTAGAAATTAGATGAATTTAGGTATTAGAAAGTAGATTGAAATAATTTTTATTTATCATTTGTGCAAAATTTGCATTGTTAATGTGTTATATATTTGTATTTGACTATTTTCTTTTTTAAAGTTTGAGATTGAATGAGTTTATTTGATTATTTTCTTTTTTAAAATTTGCATTGTTAGAGAAATGAAAAAAAAAATTAAAGAAAAAAATTGAAAAAAAATTGAAATTATCACATGCGGGTTTTAAAAACCCGGATCAAAACCCGGACCCGGAAGGTGCCGGGCTCAAGCCCGGACCGCACCCGGAAAAACCGGGTTTTAACCCGGGTCCGGGCTTGCATTTCTCTCATCCGGTCCGGTCCCGGGCAACACCAAAACCCGGACCGGACCCGGATTTTGCCAAGTCTAACTAGAGCCACTCCCTCACGAATGTGAGGAAAGTAGTTTGATCCTCAGCAGACGCATTGTAAATATTTAATTTAAATTTCTTTTTTCGGAGTCTTAGAACTTGACTGAAGGCAGTATTTCTCTCATGATGGGAGTTGACGTCTCTCGAATATTTGAGAAGGTTAAAAATTTCAGCGGTGCCATATCTGAATTGATCTCAATAAATATATAATTGTAAATATCATAAGCAAAAGTTCTCATTCAAAAAAAAAATCTTGGATATTAGATATGATTTAAATCGATGTACAAACAATACGTTCAAAGTAATTTATCACACTATAAATTTAATATTATACATTGCTACAAAAAAGGTCGATTCATCGCCAGTCTGGCATCCATTTGCTACAATTTTGAACTTTGGCAGTTGGCGCAAACCACCTAACCCAACGTGAATCAAATGTTTACTTGAAAATTATTGCCCGCAATAATTATATGGGCGGCAAAGGCATATGTCAATTCCAAGTAGAGTTAACCTTAAAATTGTAAACTGTTTTTTCATTGTTTTACAACTTAGGAAGTTATAAAAATCTATTTATAACAATGCAAACTCATTCCAGAATTTTATCCTAGATTGAAAAAATTTCGATTCTCAAGTTCGAGAATCCCATATTTTATTAAAATTCTAAATGGATTATAGCATTATAAATTGTCTTTTTCATTGTTTCATAAACAACTTTATATAAGTATGTTTATATATATATTTCTGTAATAAAGATATTCTCAATTTAACATACTATTAAAATATAAAAAATACATTAGAGATTGTATTTTTCTATCTGTTAGTGATGCACACATGTTTTATTATTGATAACACACACATACTCTGGCACAAATGCATAGAGAGGGGGGGGGGGGATTTTTATTGGGCGGGCCTACCACCACTTAGGGTCAATTTGGTAATACATTAACTTTTAAAATAATAATTATTAGTTATATTGTAAAAATAATCAGTCTTGAAGGAATCAGTTAAAATGTTTAGGAAAATTTTATTTTTAAAAGAGTTATAAGTTTTAAAAATAATCGTATGATCTTACTATTAATTTGCTGTAAGAATATAAATGATTGTACTATAAAATATTGTTTACTTTGTACATATAATAATTGATACTAAAATAAATATTTTATATTGTTAATTATTTTTTATTTTGTTATCTCAATATAAGTAGTAGTAGTAGTAGTAGTAGTAGTAGTAGTAGTAGTAGTAGTAGTAGTAGTAGTAGTAGTAATAATAATAATAATAATAATTTGTTTAAAGTTAATGATTTCATTTTCTAATTAATAAGGATAATTTTTATATTTTTATAATATATATAAGGATATATATAGAATTGTATTAAATATAAAAGTAATTTCTAAAATTAGATTTTAAAAAACTACTCATTCTCTACTTTTCAAAATCTACTGTAAAATGAGGTGATTTTACCAAAAGTGATTTCTAAATTTTTTTATCAAACACCAAAATTAACTTTTACGTTTGAAAATCATTTTAATCATTTTTTAAAATCGCAAAAGTATCCAAACAAGCTCTCAATGCACTATCATTTGGCAAAACAATTGGATTGAGCCAATTGTTTTTCTTTTTTTTTCTTTTTTTTAAATCCTTTTAATAGCTAATTCTTAGGCATTTTAGTTGCTATCTTCGTTGGGTAGAAAAATAAGCTTTTTCACGATGTGCTTGAGATGACATCAGAGTGAGAAAAGAAGGAAATTTCAGATAGAAAGCTAACCGGCACTGTCTTCCATTTTCGGGGGTACCTATGGTTATTCCAATAAGAGATTGAGTTAGGAATTATGTTTTAGTTTCGATTGAACTGGATCATTCAAACAGGTGGTAATGCTTCTACACTGCGCTCAATTCTCTCTAATTTTCTAATGCAGAGGATGTTCAAGTCTCCAAGCTCTGATGCCAGCAAGACAGGAATTGAGGAAGCAGCGCTCCATATACCAGGTAGCGGAAACCTTCTCTGAGTATGCAAGCTTTTATGTTATCTTCAGATCATAATACAAATATTTCGTTGAATTGAGTCAGACGATGTCTGTATTGTGCGGTGATTTTTGAATCTGTGTGCAGAGGAACATGGGGAATGGAGCATTTCCATGCAATGGACAATGGAGACTAATTAATCGTAGTGTGTTGCGTGATCTTGCAGTTTTGTTTTCCTTTAATGTTTCTGAACTTTTTTTAATGTCCGCAGTATTTAATTATTTTTACATCATAGAAAAATAAATTGCTTAATAATTCTGCTTCTATATACTCTTACTGTATATTTTTTCTATCTCCACAATTGACATTGGTTTGTGAATTAGTGTGTTTTCGTGTGTTTATACCTTTATGTACGTACACACACACAAACACATATATGAAGAAATAAGTTTTTTATTTCTTAAATAAAACGTTGTACATTGAGCATATTTATAGACGCAGAGGTTACAATTTTTCAAACATTCTCAATGCGTATTACAAACAGATTTTCACCAACTATGTTGATATCGTTCAGTACGGATTGTGTCTTTGATAATTTATATTTAATGCCGTTTTATTTGACATTCTCAACAATATCATAAAAAGTGAGCCAATCTCAGCCCTAACCATGTAGGCCCATCAGCTTAACCCAAAACAACTAGGTCCAAGTAAAACGTGCTGGCGCCATTTGTTCCCACTAGTAGGCTATCTGTAAACTCCATATTTACTACCTGAAATTGGCATGTTTCACATAATGAAACAAACTCCTGAGCAGAGCAACATAACACCTACCCGTGTGGCCATGTTTGTCAATGTCATTACCAACCAACTTGAATATATGATTAATGATTAAGATTCACATCGAGCTTTTTAGTTACGCTATGGCATTTCGAAATGACTCTCAGTGATTTAACTTAATATGTTGTGATAAAAAAAATTATTCATTATAAGCTCTTATTGTGGAAAATTCATAATGAAAATATCAGATTTGGTACCAGTGGTAGTGACGAGTAATTTTATCCACTGGAGCTGTGCTCCAGATAGTAATTCTACGGGCGCAGGTGCAGGTGCAGAGTTAGAAAACAACAAGAATGGTTGGTATTTGCAGAGCAACAAACAGGGAGAAAAGAACAAACAAGAAATCTGATTAAACAAAAAGCCAATGGCGATTGATATATGTAGATTTTAGTCTGATTCTGATGGGTGATAGAAGCATGATCTTGCCCGGCTTATTCTGCAAATGCAAGCACCACAACAGAAACACAATAAACAGTCAAAGCCAGAGGCTGACCATCTCGGGGTTGCAAAATTTTCAGTCAAATGCACCAAGACCTAAGCACACATTCATAAATAACACCTTGCAAGCTGTACACTGTAGTGTGTAGCACATACTCATTTATTAACTTATTTGTATGATTAATTTATAGCAGCACGTCATAGACAATATGTAATATTATAAATATAAAAAATATAATGACGTGTGGGGGTGGCAAAGGCAAAGGGAAAGGGAAAGGGGAAAGGCAAAGGCAACTTTGGGTTTGGGGGGGATAGAAGAGGAGCGTCTGCGTGCTGCTCGTTCGATGAAGCCAGACTGCAGTGGTCCAGCCTTTTCACACGTGAAGACGCTCCTCCCTGCAATTATAATCACGTTTGCTATCAATTCATCATCAATTTTTACATTTTTCATCTCACTTTTCTTCCTCTATTTCAAAGTTGTGGGTCGATGCTTTTACAGTCCCCACAATCATTGTTATTTACTTGCACTAATCTTCTTTTTATTGTTTTATTTCAGAATAATACTAAGCCATGCTATCTTAGCTGATAAGCAGGACAACATCCCTGTACATATAAAATATTTCTGAAAAAACAAGAGGAGAAAAATATTGTAAGCGCATCATTCACGCACGTGTCGGATTCACCTTATATATATTTTGGAATTTGGTGAATGAGACCCTAGACTGAAAGAGGCAGTATTCCTTTTCTGACCATTCATGCCTAACTGAGATGGCATTTCATTGCAGCCAGTTTTCGGAATATATATATATATATATATCCATGTGACCCTTCAATACAAAATTGAATTAACTAATTGAATGTAATTGAAGCAAATCCAACTGTCTAATAAGTTAGAAACATCTCGGGGTAGAATCGCAATGGCTTATAAAGATACACATCCGAGGTTTCCGTTTGACACAGGATAGAAAATGAGAGACAAGTAAGCATTCTTATCAAACAGTCAAACACCTACGAGGGCTAGTGCCCCAAGATGAATTCGAGAATAATTTTTTGTGAAACAACTGACAACTAAGGGGCAAGACAATTAGGAAAACATCTGCCTCTCCGTATTGGAAAATGTTTTTGCTATATCCTCTTACAAGTGAATTTTCAGAACAAAAATGGTTTGTTTTTCTGCTACTCCAAACAGTCATTTACCTTGAAGTCCCCCCCGAAAGGAAAAAAAAAAAAAAAAAAAAAGAGTACTACTGAGTTGCAAATAATCAGAAATTTGGATTTATTAATAAACAAAATAAAGATATACATCAGAGGGGGAAAGAAAAAAGACGCAACTCTAGTAAGGTAGCTTAGTCTCTGTTAGGTCCCTTGTAGGGGAAGTAATATCTCAAAATCGACTGCTTTAACTTCTAAGACTAGTCCCGCATTCACTAAAATTGATTTGGATGTGATTGCAACAAAACATGATCTTGATTTGAGAAACAAGAAAATACATATAAATCCTCATTCACAAACATTACAAAAAGAAAAAGATTTTGCATATGTTGCAGCATAGTGTTAATAGTTGGGTAATAGAATACCTCTCAATGATGCCTCAAGTAAATAAATAAAAACACTAAATGCCTAAAGTAATAGTATCCCAACAGCTGTCGTGATTTAAGGAATTCACCAATATTCTATATATATAATACGCATACAATAAATATAGAAGCCATTGTAATTTTAAATGGGGAAATTTGGGGACATTTCTTGTATAATTACGTACCAAAATGTTATTTTCTTCGCAGCTTAAAACCGCTAAATAACGCCTCTCTATATGACTATATCTCATCCGCTTATTTTGGCGGCACCAAAAGCGCTGCTGCTTTGCTTTTATCACTCTCACCACACACCCAGTCACCCACTCTTTTACTCATTCTTTAACTCTCTCTCGATTTCATCCTTAATTTTAGCAACGTGTCTTTAGCAGTTACGTCCTTAGAATAAAATACCCATGTCTTGTTTTGTTGTTTGATTGTTCAGTTTTTCCTTAAAAAAAAGAAAAAAAAAATTCACGAGAAGTAGAAAACAACAATGGGAGACTCTGATGATGGTTCATTTTCTGTGTCTAGTCTTATGTGTCAAGAAGATGAATCTTGTTTGAGTCAAGAATCTGGAGATGAGAAAAGCTGTGACGGGAGCTATTATTGTGACCCATGTTGTTTTGTTTTGGGAAATGGGGATGAAGAGTTCATAGAAAAGTTGGTTGAAAAAGAGACTGATTTTGGATCCAAAGGTTATGGCTTTTCTCATGATTGTTCTACTAGAACCCAGAGCTGGCTCAAATGTGCTCGCTTGGATGCCATTGAATGGATATTCAACGTTTGTTTCTCTTTCAAAGCTCTCCTTTTTATTCCTTATTGCGTGTGATTTCTTCTTTTTGTATTTCGAGTTTGAGTTATTGGGTTTTTTTAATCCAGAAAAGGGCTATGTTTGGGTTCCAGTTCCGCACAGCTTATCTTTCTGTGGATTTCCTTGACCGGTTTCTTTCAAAGCGATCCATTGATGTAAGCACCTCTGTATTTTGTACATGATTGTTTAAAACGTTTGCTTTCTTGAGTATGTTATAATGATTTTGGACATTACTGATTTTGATATAGGATGGGAAATTGTGGGCCATTCGATTGCTATCAGTGGCATGTTTATCATTGGCAGCCAAGATGGAGGAATGCCAAGTGCCAGCTTTATCAGAATTTCAAGTGGACGATTTTGATTTTGAGAACAAGGTGATTCAGAGAATGGAGCTATTAGTATTGAGTACATTGGACTGGAAAATGGGTTCAATCACTCCTTTTGCTTTTCTGCATTACTTCATGATTAAATTATGCGGTGAATGTAGACCAAAAGAATTAGTCTCTAGAGCCGTGGAACTTATTATGACTATAACAAAAGGTAACTGCATTAATAATGACTAATTATTAATAGATTAACGATTGTTTTGTGCTTGTATTTATACAGTTTAATCTTTTGGTACAGTGATTAATTTGATGAATCATCGACCATCTGCCATTGCGGCAGCTGCAGTTTTAGCTGCATCTGATGGTCAATTGACAAGAGAAACCATCGAGCTCAAGATGAATGTATTCCCATTGTGTGGTTCTCCAGAAATTGTGAGCTTCCTTATTTCAATAAATCAATGCGTCTAACCCAAGTTCTGTAGGAGACACATTCTTATTTCAGTTACATAATAGAGCAAGTTAGGATACTGTATGTGTTATAATTTTAATAGTTTATTGCACTTCTACAGGAACATATATATTCTTGTTACAGTCTAATGCAGGGGATTGAGATGGGAAAACTAAACACGCCCAATTCGGTGATTTCCCACAGCTTATCATCAACTAGCTCAATTGATGTTTTAAAGAATTCTACTATCACCTCCGGAGCTGGCACTAAAAGAAGACTCACATTCAATGGTTATGCTCGGAATTGTCTACCAAAGAAATTTTGTGGTCCATAGTTGGGGGAATTTGATATTTCGGTTTATTGATTGGATATAGGCCTTTTTTTGCTGGAAATTGATTCTTGCTGTTAGATTAATTATAGGTACTTTGAGTGTTATCTACCATCTTCTGGTATGATTTGGAGTTTATAACCGGGGTTTTTATTTTCCAATACCAAACAAAAGTTTCAGCCATTGACAACGAAGAAGATAGAGAAAAGGAAAAGTAAATAAATAAAAAAGGATAGCTTTAGCTACAGCAAGGAGCAGGAAGCTGACTGACGTCCAAAAGCCATCAAGAGGGAAGAGTGGCGGAGAGAGTGCAGGAATACCATTGAGACTATTTATCAACAGTATTTCTTTGTTGTGTTTGCTACTTTGCTTTGATGAATGCTGCTATCTCACCCACTTTCTTTTTTCAGTTTGTTGTATTGCTTTTATTCTACTTTTATTATTGTTGGGACATGCCATATATCTATATATATATATATTTAATGTATACATCACTTTTAACCCCACATTTTGATGAGGGGTTTGGGATGCTTCCTATGTCTTTCGAAAGGCAGAAAGCCATGAGGAATGAAGAATTGTTTTTGTTTGATTTGATACATCAGTATTGCATTTGGGCCATGGAAAAGTAAATAAAGGTGAATGTGATTTAGATTTGCCTGGAATATTGGAGGCTCCTTTTGCTGAGTGGGAAGCTCCCTTTTAACTGTTGTTGTTGCTCTGTGTTAAAGTGGGGGTCATAAAGCCCCAAATATCCTTTTGGAAATCAAGGAGCGTCCTACTCTGCTGATTATAGTGTACTTAAGATAATCTGAGGTTCGGACGTTTGATTAGAAGCAATTATTATCTGAATTAAGCCGTCATAAATTAACATTCTCGTGGTAATTGAAGGCACAACCTTTCTGAAAGTTGCTACCTAATGCACCCCATGCCATTGTTTTTACCAATACACGTGAATGCTGAAGATATTTTGCTGCCTTTGATTGGTGTTGTAGGACCCAACCTATTATCATGGAGCTACAGACCTTTGTTTTGGGGTGGAATTGCAGGATAGGGGCATGCTGTTCATGGCAAGCTGATGTCAGAGGCTCCACCATTCCACATGCCTTCATGGGGTTCTTAGGAGATCCAGTCTGGCATAGTACGACATTGTAGTTTGGTCTCCAGTTAAGTATTCTTGGTGCTTGTATGGGGCACCGTTTATTTTTCTAGTGAACACGAATTGCCTCTTTTTCAGCAGTAGCGTATGGGCGTTGAAACTGTCTAGCAAATAAGGTAGTCCCTGGCAAAAGCATAGGTAGGAGATCATGCTTGGTTTTGTATTTCCTAACCCAGCTAGAATTCTTTTTTTTTTTTTTTTTTTGATAAGAACCTAGCTAGAATTCTTAAGAGAAGATAAGATGATGATTAGGTGTTAGCTCTGATGTTGCTTTCAATAATGAGTTATATTTATTTACCTGAAATTTCATGTGCGACGTGTCTCTCCGGAAATGGTTGTGCATTGTGGCAAGACATGAAGACTAGTCTTGCTCAATCTACAGAATGAAGATAATTGTTGTTTAGGTAAGCAAAATTGTGTTGGAACGTTCATCATGATTTTTAGGACCGTCTTAACTGAGATGATTCCTCTGTTCCTTTTTTTTTTTTCCTATCTTTTGTTTATACCCTTACATATATTTTTACCATAATTTGATTTAGGGTTCTTCATTGTAATAATTCAGTGCATTAATCCAGGGTAAAGTTTATTCTACCCTCCTTAATTTGGTGTAATTTTTTCTTTTTATCTTTTGTTAATATAGTATATTTCATGTCCAACCACAATAAAAAAAAGATAACCTAAAAACGATAACAATAGTAAATGAACAAAATCCTAATCACTTGGTTTTATAATGGCAATATATCATATTTTTGTTATTATTATTTTTTGAAATTAAATGTAAATTAGGAGGCTTTTTTTTTAATTAACGACTTAATGTGACTTGACTTAATTAATTAAGTAAATTAGAGATGTTTGTTTTTATAACTTAATGAGACTTTTCATATACTTTTGGCTGCATAAAATAAGCTTTTTTTTAGCTTTTTACTGAATGAAAAAGATCTGAATCAATTAACTAAATTCTATGTCAAAAATATCCATAATTTATTATTTGTTTTCTATACTTACCCCCAAATTTCACACACATCTATCTAGCTAATATAAACTCATCTTTGTTTTTTTTTTTTTCTCCAGCCAATTTCCTCCTCATTTTACGGAGTTGCTTCATTTATCAAGTTCTTAAATTTTCCATTATCAATAATAAGAGGTATTTTCCTCAAGTTTTCTAATGTAATTATATAATGTATATGTATAAAACCTTTTTTTTACTAAATTGGATTTTAATTCACGCTTTAAACTGTGATTTTGAGTTTAGGCCTTTATGGTTAGGAAGTGATCTATCATTTTCTAATTTATATTCTATATACTTTTAGATTTTAAAATTTGAAAATATAAATATTTAATTTTTTTAAAGTTAAAACAACAAACAATTTAGTACTTATTTTAAGAGATTAAGCTAAAAGAATAAACATGTTATTCAGATTCAGATAGACTATTTAAAATGCAGAGTAATTCACGTTTATTTAGATTTTAGATAAAAAAAATTATCGGCACTTTAGATTAGGAGGGAAGTCAATTTGTAAGGTATTTTTATGTTATTGAAAAGAGTGTACATTAGTGTTACTTGTGAACATGTCATTAAAAATTTTACAAACCAATGTAGTATATATGTAGCCCTCAAATGCAACAGTAAAATTATAAAATAAGTAGCTATCTAATATAATGGATCATAACTAACTACTTTGTCATAATATTGTCGCTTATACTTTGACCCTTTTTTATATTGAAGTATTGTATCTTTTAAGCTACTAATACTGTAAAAAAATTGTAATTATGAAATAAAGTTAATAGTATATAATAAATATGATTTTTAAATAATAATTATAATGAACTACTTGACTTATTCATTATTATAATATTATCTCTTATACTTTAGCACTTTTTGATATTAAAGTGTTGTGTGTTTTAAGTTGTACAAAAAAAATATAATTATGGAATAAAAATTAATAATATATAATAAATATAAAATTTAAATAATAATTTAAATAAAATTAATAAATATATAATAATTTTTCATCAAATAAGTGTAAAATTAAAGTAACTTGATTTTTAAACTATAACCATGACTGTTTACTCAACACTTTTATACACTTAAATTCCATAAAGGACATTTGTAAACGTACATAAGTCGCTGTCAAAGAGGGTCCACCTGACTTGGTTGGGCTGGGTAATGGCTATTTATCAGGGTGAAAAAGGCTGGGCCATATCCGAAAGGCTGAAATTCAGCGCCAAAAAACCCATTTGAAAATTTTAAACTATTCAAAGTTACACCGAAGGGATTTTAAGTTCCGAAGACAAACCAATCATTATCGTTAATACAAAAACTTCCCAAAGTCGGACGTCTTTGACCTCATGTATATTTGGCCCGTCATCTCAACTTTCGTCACAACCCGTCACCCTATTATCGTCAATTTTTTAGTTTTTTAAAAAACACAAACGGTTCGTTTTCCCTCCCCAGTTCCCGCACCCCTTTCTAAATCCCAGGAGTGTTCTGTGATCGAAGCAAATTAAGACTTAAGCGTATGATATGGAGAAGCGGCTTCGTTCCTCACTCCAGTCGTCAGCCGAAGAATTCCTAATATCAGCCACAAAACAAAATTTCAAATCCTCGAAACAAGTCCTGAAAACCCTAATTAATTCAATCACCAGTTCCTCAAATCTAGTCACCTCTCTCCCTCACTCTCTGTGCAATTCGATCTCTAACGCCATCGAAACCCTACAGAACGATTCAATTCCTGGCCACGCCAAATCGCCGCCCACAAAACGGTGCCGTAGATATTCCAGAACCGCAAAATCCTCGAGTTCTATTGACAATGCTAACGAGAATTATGCCGCTGAAAGGAAACAGAAAGTTCTCGAAGACTTGCAGATATTTTCTCACGTGGCTTATTTATGTACTGCTCATCCAAGAAAGGTCTTTTCGTCATCAGACTTGTTGCCAGCTGTACAGCTACTGCACAACAATCTGATTCTTTTTGAGTCGGATTCCGTTTTATCTTTTGAGATTGCGAGTTTATGCGAGAGCTGGTGGAAAAACGACTTGGGAGGTAAAGAAATGTTGATTTCACAGTTTTTACCCTTTTTGGTTTCGAGGTCTCTGACTTTGAAGAAGAAAGTTGATGTCCATAGGGTGTATAGTTTCCGTGATGCGTTTGCTTTGTTTGATTTTGATGATAATAGTATTGAGGATTTAAAATTGTTGCTAATTCGTTGTGTGATATCACCACTTTATTTGAAAACTGAGGACGGGAGGAAATTTCTAGCCTTTTTGTTTGGATTGAGTAAGCCAATGTTGAAAGACGTTTTGGCGATGATTAAGTCCCAGATTTCTTTTGAGAGAAAGTCGATGTTGGAGGCGTATGGGGATGTCTTGTACAGAGCTTGGAAAGGGGTTGAAGAGGGTTTTAGAGAGGATATTGAAAGTGGCTTTTTGCAGGTTTTGATTGAGGGGGCTATACATGCAAGTTCTAGGGCATTTGCAGCTTCTATTAGAAGGGTTTTGGGTGGGTTTGTAAATCAGAGGACCACTCCTGGTGTTGAGAAGATGCTTTTTAATTTAACTGAGCCAGTGATGTTTCGATCACTTCAGGTTTGTGGTTTTTGCATTAGTAATTTGGTTTTGAAGACAAAAGTATTTGTTGAATTGTTTTGCTTAAGATAGTGTGATGTTTGTCTTTCTTATTGTTTCTTTGACGTTAACATCTTTTATTCTTTGATTTACTGAGATTGTTTGACTAAGTTAGTTGTTTATGACTGCTCTGGCTGTTGTGTGTTGTTAAGTCAAAGTAAGTTCCATATAGGAATTAGGAAGGGTTTACAACTGCTGATGAAGTCACTATTACAAGCCAGCAATTTTGTTGATTAATGACACCATTGTGACTTAAAAGATTTACTATTGTGCATTCTTTTTCATCGAATACATCTGCATGGATTTAGGCAAATGATCCCATGTTATCCCTGTGGCAAAGTAATGTAAATATTTGGAAACTGAGGCCCCTTGATGTCTTATTCTTGTGGTCAAATTGAAGAATAAGGCTATTTTCTATCAAAAAACGTGTAACGCAGAGGTATTTGAATGCTTTTGTACTGTTAAGCTACTACAACTGGAGGTTCTTTGTTGTTCCTGTAATTGTTTGAAAGCTTCTTAGGTTACTTTGGATTAAAAATCTCAAAGAATCTGGTGGCTCAGAAACATTTTTCATTTAAATATAGACCAAAATGGATGAGCTTGATTGGTTCTTCCTGCAGGCTGCGAATTCAAATGTTCGTCAAAATGCATTGCATTTACTTTTGGACTTGTTCCCTCTTGAAGATCCTGATGCCACAAAAGAGGTTAAAGATACATTATTTGATAAGCAGTTCTTTTTGTTAGAAAAGTTACTCACGGATGATTGTCCAGATGTGAGAGTTGTTGCAGTGGAAGGGTGTTGCCGAATCCTTCATTTATTTTGGGAACTTATTCCTTCAGCAACAATTACAAAGATAATCACAAAAATTTTTGATGACAATTCACATGATCTATGCAATGAGGTTAGACTTGCCACAGTGAATGGCATCATTTATTTGCTAGGCAACCCTCTCTCACATGAAGTTCTTAAAGTGCTTCTACCAAGGTTGGGGCATCTGATGCAGGATAACGTCCTTTCAGTCCGACTTGCTATGGCAGATCTTCTTCTTCTGCTACGTGATATTCGAACTTTCCAGTTTAATAAGGTATATGGTATCAAAATTTTGAAAATTTGATGTGCATCACCAGTTGCTATTTTTTATGACCTTTCCTACGTGGGTTATTTGAAATTTAGAATTTGTACTTTTCTGCAGGTGGTGGGATTAGATATATTACTATCTGCTCTTGCAAACGATCAATCTCAGGTTGCTCAGAAAATCACAAGACTACTAATGCCATCATACTTTCCTCTGAAAGTGAATATCAAAGAGGCATGCAGTCGTTGTGTGACACTTGTGAAAAGGTCTCCTGTGGCTGGTGCAAGGTTCTGTGAATTTGCTGTATCAGAAGGGGCACCACTTGAATCTCTTGTGGAACTTGTCACAGTATTCATCAGATTGGTCTTGTCCCATGATAAGCTGGATGAAGATCAGATTGAAGGATTACTAGCTGCTGTTTCCTACCTTTGCAAGGACATAGCTCGTGAGCAATGTTACAAGAATGCCCTTAAAGAGTTGTTTGCCAATGATAAAGTGAAGAGCTTGTTTGCTGCTGCATCTACTGGGCGTGCTCGATCTTCTGTATTTGAAATTGTTTCCACAGTTTCCCCGGACAATGTGGTTGGGCTTCTTGAACAATGCATGGGGCTAATCAGTAAATGCAAGGGTTTATCAGAAGATGAGGAGAGGCAAGCTGAAGTGAGGTCTGCCCACAAGTTATTGCTGTCTTCTTGTGCCTTTGATGATATGCTTGAAGCTCTAACCATGCTTTTGCAAAAAGCAGTGTATCGATGCCATGTTAAATTTGGCACTGAAATACCCAAGCACAATGTTTCATCTGTAAAAAGAAAGAAACCTAAGTCTGCAGTGAAAATTTCAGGTAAGTGGAAATATGCGAGTGGAAAAAAGGCATCCAGTTTTGAGGAGGATTATTTGATTGCTGTGGGAATAGCCTGGCAAGTAAAAGACTTGCTTACATCTGAGGACTCCAGGAAGGCCATGTTGGGGTCTCAACATCTAGAATTGTTGTTTCTTGCTTTAAAAGTCATTTCTGAGGTCAGCATTCTACATTGCATGTATTGCGATTACATGGATGTATATCCTGTTTTGGCTTATACAGCTCTTGCTCTTGAATTGACACTTCAAAATATTGGGATAAGTAGACCAAGTGGTTCTGGTTCCAAGAAGGATGATAGGACTGAATCTACAAGATCCAGTTCAGAGGCAAGTTTTATTCTTTTAGCTGTTTTTCACTTGAATTCCAGTCTTTGCAATACAAGGTAGAATCAATATTTTAGTTGTTTTATTTTTCATTTTGCTCCATCATTTTTTGAAGATTCTTTTGTGAAATTGCTTTTATTACTTTTCTAAAGATTTGCTCATACTGAAATTGCATGTTTGTTTGTTATATTAATTAGATATCTGTAAGAAAAAATGTTTGCCAAGTTTTAGAAGCTCTGCTTCAAGGAAAAATCACTACAAAGCAACATATCTTTTTGAAATGCACCATTTGAAATGCTAACAATTTGCATGCTACTCTGAAATATCTTTTATCTGGGGACCATTTTCAAATTATCTTGACTGTGTTTTGGACCTAGTTCTAATTGAATTTTGAAAATGCCAAAGTACCTGGTCTTATGTTGACGTTATGGTCATTAGCTCGTTATGACTCGTAGAAAGCTGACGACCAATTCAACATTGGCCAAGCTACTGGTAGCTAATATTGGTCTTGTGTCAATCCTGCTTGATGCTTGATTAGGCTGGGTCAATATTTTAACATTCTTAGTCATATGTTTCTCTTTGCTTTCTACTTGTTGTTACTGCCTTTTTTAAAATCCAAAAATAGAAAATAGTTGACGCCATCATTATAGCTGGTCTCTCAATTCCATGTTAACCAGAATCATTTTGATACTTGCAGTTTTGAGTATAGTCAAAATTAGCATTGAAAGCTGGTAGAAATTCATACTAGGTCATGGGTTTGATCCTTCTAAGAAGCTCTGCTTTGAAACGGCAACTACTCTTTTGTTTGCTGAAACTTCAGCTTTAAGTTTGGTTTTGAGGAATGCTGATATGAAGAACTGTCAGTTTTCTGTCTTTTTTTTTTTATCATTTTTGCAGACAGTGATAGACCAGGCAATGGTTCACCTGCTTAGCTGTACAGATGAGTTGCTTGGCGGTGATTCTGGAAACTCTAGCAAATTATCTCCAGGCTCTAAGCATGACAAAAGCAATATGCGTCAAGGTCGTGGACACAAAGTCAGAGAACTTCAGAAGGAAGCCTCCAGTTCTAATGACAATGGTAAGTGATATAGAAAAAGTTCATAGATCATCCAAATGCATGCTTACATGGGTAAGCACTCAAGTTGTTTCATGTAATCTACTGAGAAGAGCTGTTGATGCCTAGGTTTGATATTGACTTGATGCTGAAAGGAAATATCCTTAATTTCACTTCTTCCGAAGATGGCTAAAGTTAAATTTCTAGATAACATGTATTTGTATTGATACACTAGACAGGTTTTTCGTTGAAGACTGATACACATATCTGTTGGTGGTTGACCGACACTTTCTGTTACACCAGAGTTTGTGTTGTAAACTTCTTGAAAGCGCTGGTGGCACTCATATATAGAGAAGTAAGAAGCATGTTATTCTCAGGGTCGCTGGAATGGTCATATAAAGATGCGTTAAATCTGTGCATGCTTCTCTAGAATATCTATTGGCTTAATTGGTTCTCCTGATAGTATATATTGTGGACTATCATTATTTTGCTTTGACAAGAGACCATGCTTTTGTTTCACAACTAGAAGGCTAAGCTACAGAGGTAGCTTACTTTGTCAAAATTTACTTGATCTAGAAAAGATAATTTTGCACTTGTTTAAAATATCATATTATTCCACTTGAGGATACCTAAGATAATTTTGCATTTGTTTAAATGTCTTATTAGTCCACTTGAGGATACCAATTTTGCTGTATTCTTTTAAAAAGATAAGCCAGGAGAGACCATCTATTTTGATGCTAAAGAGATTATAGTTTTACCATATTTAGGACCTTGGTGCTAAAGGGATCATCTGATTAACATTCCAATTCTCTGACTGCTTCAGTTTAGAGCAATTGTGCACCCATAATTATTAGCTCAAATCATCTTGCTAGAAAAGTTCCACATTTTCTGTTCCTCAGCCTTTTTCATTCTTATAGCTCAAAGCAATAATTCTTTGACATTTATGCAGGATCTGTCTGTACTGGACAAAAAATAACGTCAAAGAAGGTGAACATGCTAACTGTAGTTCTCAAGTTCATAGTGGATTCCACTGCGTTGGGTTTTCTTTCTCACATCCAAGGAAGTTGTGCCAAGTTTACTACAGCTTATGTACAGTATGTCATATCTGCCTTAGGGCAACAATCTAGAGATAGCTTGCTGGTCAACCACAATGACTTAAAAGAAACTTTTATCCCTCTGAAGAGCTCCTTCAGCTATGCTGCCAAGTTAATCAATCTGTGCCTTAGAGATAGCAGTGAAGCTTCTCCACCCCCCGCAGAAGCTTTTGACCTTGTGAATGAACTGATCAACCTAATATGCTCAGTTGAACTGCACATGGATTCTGGTTATGCTGCACGTCTTGTTGTAGTAGCAAAGGCTTGGCTGCTTGATCTGATCCTGGCTCTAGGATCTGGGTGTATATTTTATCAGAGTCGGGCAGGAGGGGTGCATTTTACTGCATCTGATCACTTCAAAGTCCATTTTCCATGGTGGCTCTTAATTTTGGCAAGGACTGAGCTTGATGAAATAAGTAAAGTTAATTCAGACGAGGACAATGGCAGGGTTTCTAAACAAGAGGAATTTCCTGAGTTTAAGAAATTTATGGAACTGATAATACCATTGCTGAAAGGAAATCCTGGTATATTGGATGCAGTTGGGGTTGTTTTCTTGACTGGCTCAGTGGTTGGGCTGGAAAGGAAGGACTTTGGTTTGTTTCTGGGACTTGTACACTTTGTTTGTGTGAAGTTAATAGGAGCAGATAATAGGGAGTGGAATGGTCTTGATGCAATGTTGGTCTCTCTGCCTGACATATATCCTCGGATCGAGAAAGAAATTGAAGAACAAAGTCAAGAAGATGAAAGACAGAAATTGCTTGATGCAAAGGTGTTGCTGGAACCTGTTTGGATGCATCATGTTTTTGAAACTGAGAGGTTTTCTGTGATGGAAGAAGATATGGATTCTTGAATGGATGTGGTTTTGTGTTTACAAAGGGCATATAATATGCCTCGTTGTAGAAAACAACTCAAATTGCGTTGTATCTACGGAAGCTACATTCTCTTAAGACTTCGATGAAATGGTATTCCTTGTTCATGACATGTTTTATTACCCATACACAATATACTGGTTTTATTGAAAGTTCGTTGAATCACGAATCATTTGAAAATTCTTGTGAATGCAGGACATACGTATATACTCTGAACAACCTTATTTTAATAAAATTAAAACTACCTATCATATGAATTACCATTAAGAATATATATTATGAACTAATATAACCTAATTGCTATGAAAATTCATATAACACACCTATTATTCTAAATGTAATTCTCTTGTTTTAAACAATGAACAGTTATTTTCAACATTTGAAACAAAATTTAAAAGATTTTAACTATAACTGAGTGATGTTTTTTATTTTTCAAAAAACTAAAATGAATAAAAGTACCGTAAATATAAATAATTTAAAATTAAAAGTACAATTTTTGCCTTTTTATTTCACCCAAAAAATGAAAAAAAAAAGAAAGATCTTGAACCTATTCAACTTCTTTTTCTTTCTTCTTCTTCTCGGTGTCATGTTCACGAATTTTCTTTTTGTTGTTTTTTTCCTTTGGCAAAATCAATACTGCAAGTTATTTCAATAATGAACTTATTTGTTAAATTCAACGAAAATTAATTATCTTAAAATTGCATTTAAAAATTTTTGTTTGGCCATTGTTGTAAGTATATATATATATATGCTAAATATCTTTAAAAATTTTCTTTGGGCACGTTGTGTTATTTTATTGGTGTTTTTAGTAATAAAAATAATTAATTTAAATAAGGATTTTTTCTTAAATTTCTAAGTGCACAAAATAAAATTTAATATTTTAAATTTAATACATGACTGTAAAGAGTAATAGAATGTTTAAATTAATCTTTAGAATATAAATAACCCTTTTATTCGGTTAATATTTCAGCTTCAAAGTCGCCATATTATTGCCTGTTTCTAGTGCTTCAATTCTCTCCCAACGATTTTAAAATAACAGTATGCAATTGCCGGATCGAATTAAAATGGGATCTCATGCAATGTGCTGAATTGTTCGCACATAAAATTCAAATAATAGAATGCGAAAAAACAAACAAAACAAGGGCATAGTTCGTTTGCATATCATTATTCAATTTTGATAAGAGTTTTATGTACAAGCATATAGCAACCAAAGCCTAACTTGGACTGGAGAAACCATATGCAGGCTATTAACATTTAACAAGTTCGAAAGAACAATTGATAATACAGACAACCAAGAAGGCGAGTATGGCATTTTCACATCTCATCAATATCATCAACATCAAGCCAATCATTGGATTCCTTGGACTCAGGATTGCGAGGGCTTCCCTGATGAGCAGCAGTGGGGTTGACACCTACTGACTTAATATCCTTTACTGCATTAGAGGAGCTCCTGCTAAGTTGAACCCAGTCCCGTGAGTCTTTTGCTGAAGAATCAGAACCAGATGTCACTTTCTTATAACTTATAGGCACATCCCCGTCTTCTTCCTCAAGATCACTAAATGATACGTCCTCGTCATTTTCCAGATGCATTTTGGAACCACTCATTCCAACTGTTTCTGAACTTTCCTCTTTCAACCAATCATCGCCATCATCCTCAAATTTCTCTTCAACTCCAACAGAGGAACCAGAGAGTGAATATTGATGTTTGGCCAGGTCCACTGTCTCTTCCTTGACAACAGTCTTGTCAACAACCTGCACCTCAGTACTTTGAACTGGGTGCTTGTCTGTTTCAAAATCAATTGCTACAATATAAGGGTCTCCATCAGTGGCAGATTTCTGCACTGACTCAGACTGCACAGGACACGGCACAGTATGGCAATCTTTCTCGGGTAACTCAGCAGTTTCACCCAAACAGGACGCACCACTTTCATCAGTTTTGTAGGAACCAGATGGCACTTCAGAATTAACTGGTTCAGGCTTTGACTTAGCTCTGTTCTGCAGGTCTTGCGCCAACATTGCTCTGGCCTCCAGTATCTACAGGCATTCACAGTCATCTATTAGAAATGACCGGCAACATAAGCTCAAAATAAAATGGAAAACATCAGAACAGATACAGAAAGAATGTGGTTAGCTGACATTCATGTCAAGTTTTCACAAAGGCTCTACATATTTTGTTAGGAAAACTGTACCTTTGCAATTCAATACCATGTATTTTACAACATTTTAGTTGCCTACAATTTTATTTGGCTTAAAAATTGTTAAGATATCAGCACAATCATTAATAATATTTACCACCCATAAAAGGAAAAGGAAAAGGAAAAGGAAAAAGAAGGGAGGAGCAGTGAACTGGTGTAGAAGCCATATGAACCACAAATTTTTCATGGAACAATTCCAGAAACATCTCACAAGTGAGAGAGAATTCCCAAAAACATCAACACTCTATCATTTCAAGCAAAAGAGGAATACGAATTCAAAACTGCCTTCAGACATCGAATGTAGGTAATATGGAAGTCCAGAACAAACCGATGAGTTGAGCATCTCTGGATCCAACAGATATTGAATGATTTGTAAAAGAAAGAAATACAAAACTATGTAGCAACAAAACAACTTACTTGGGGAGTTGACAAAATTTCAGCATCCTCTTTACTGAGTCTAGGGCGCAAAAGTACGAAATAGATCTTCCAAAAGCAACTTTCACTCATATACCCTGGGCAAAGTTCCATCCTGAGAGCAGCTAATGTTGGTGTAAGACGTTCAACAGCCAAAGCATGTTCTTGCTGAGCATCGGACATGTCAAAATCTGAAAAAAACAAATTAAACACAACTGATGTCAGGATGACTCCTTTTCTTGGAAAAGAAAAAGTCATGCACAATGAAAATAGAGTGGCTCTTGTACCTAACCCAACCAAAAGGATTCTTTATAAAACAAATCAGTTTCTCAGGTGCCAAAAGCAACAAAACTCTTGTTTGATGCACTGTTTGCATTTAGAATATTGAGCCCTTGGCATATGAGTATAAATGAGCATAGAAAGAAAAAGTTCAGAACGTAATAATGTCAGGCATAGATCTCGTAAAAGAGAAACAACAAAGGAAAACAAATTTGGCCATGATAATTGACCAGACTTCTATCAAAATGATAATAGAATTTCATTTGTGCTTAAGGAATTTCAAGCTTCACAGATCACATACGAGTGGGAATCCAAAGACAACACGCCTTAGAAGGGATAGTAAATGCCTAAAGCTCTTGAAAATACATTTTCATTGGTTACATTTGGAGCCCTTAATATCACAAGCAAAATCGTAAATACATTAAAGAATGAAATAGTCTAATACTTTCAAAAAAGCAAAATTACGATATAATAAGATCACATTGATAGAGAAATAACAAACCATCAAAATCGTCATCGTCGGGAACAGGAAAATCGATCCAAGTCTCAGGATGCAGCGATATGTTTCTAGCAAACATCAACACTTCTTCAGTAACACCAACAGCATCGATCGGGTCAGCCTCCGATCCAAACTGCAGAAAATTAGATGCCATTTTCGTGATCTCCGAAACAGAAATATTATTCGACAATTTCGAGATTCCGGTCTTGAATTTGCCACCAATCTCGGCGAAATCGCTTTTGATTCCTTCAATCAAGGCCTCGTCAGAGACTTCCGGATCGTGTCGATCGCTAATTTGAGGTTGCTGGTCAGATTCATCGGACTGCTGGCGTTGATCGCGAATTTGAGTTTGATGTTCTTGCGGCTCCGGGGGAGGAGCTAGGAAGGAGGCGACGCCCCATAGTTGGCGCGAGAAGGACTTCGTGAGCTCCGTCAGGTCCTCTTTGACGCCGCGTGGAGAGTCGGCCGTTGACTGATTTTGATTTCGATCTTGATTTGGAGCAGTGGTGGTGTTGCTCATAGGTGAGTGTCCTTCTTCGTAGTCGTCATCGTCAAGCTTAAGCGAGTTGGCGATGGATCTAGCAAGCCATGACATTTTCGGTTGAGTGAGAGTTGTCACCAGCGATTCCCTTTGTTGAACTTTCTATTACCAGGGATAACACTTCTTTACGGCGTCGTTTCGAATTATTGGTCGCTTTGTGTATTTTATCAATGATTGGACAAAATTCAATCAGAAAACATCATACGGATGCCTTGCCATTAAACCTTTCAATTCAACCAGATGATCGAGTTTCAGAAAATTCTCACTAAATTGAAAATTTTACCAAAAATCTCATTCACCGCCTGGGTTACCGGGGCCCGAGCTCCCTGGGCTTCTAGCCCGGTCTACGAGGGTCCGAGCTCGGGCTTCAAGTGTGCCGAACCCACATTGAGCCAAGCATAAACCTGAGCTTTCATTCAAAAGCCCTGAGTTCGGCCCATACACCTCAAAAACAAAAACATGTGTTTGACTCAATAAACTCCGATGCGTTTCTTCAAGGTAGCAAAAAGAATAAGCAAATTGAACTTAAATCAAATTATAAATGAATTAGATCCAAATTTATTATATTCGAATTCAATTTGTTTATTAATCAAATATTCGTTTAATTTTTTGATGTACAATTAAATGAATCGAATAAATTTTGGATTTATTTACAATTCATTTAATTCTTTTATGCAAAATTAATAACAAAATAATTTGAATATGGATTAGATTACAAAAATAA
Source organism: Citrus sinensis (assembly GCF_022201045.2). NCBI lineage: Eukaryota > Viridiplantae > Streptophyta > Magnoliopsida > Sapindales > Rutaceae > Citrus > Citrus sinensis. The sequence continues at coordinate 4,377,212 of NC_068562.1, forward strand.
TAATTGATGAGCAAAAATCAAGTAAAATAAAATGACAAACTAGGGGTGGACACGGTTCAGTTCAGATTGAAATTAAGTAGAACCGATTTAAATCGGTTATTTTATAAAAAGAACCGAATAAGAACCGAACTCAAACGGATCTTTTCAGATCGGTTCAGTTCTGTTTGGTTTTTTCGGTTCTAGACCTATTGGGCCTATTTTAAATTTTTAAATTTTTAGCTCATTGGGTCTCATGAGTGTAATAATTTTTTTCAACAATTAGTTCATCCTAATTTCATTACAAATATTAACAATAAATATAAAGTATTCAAAACACATTTTATCACTAATATCTTACTAACTACTAATAAGGTACTCACAAAATATGAAATATTAAAATTTCAAAATACATAACCAAACTCCAATACTCCATCTACATAAACATAATCATAATGTTGTAAAGACAAATAAAAATAATAACAATTACAACTTACAACACAAAATAAAAATAAAATTTAGAAACAAACGCCAACAACATTCTCTCATCTTCATCAATATCAACATCAACTTTAGGCATTTTTCAACTCAATATTTGGATCTATAAAAAAAAATTTAACACATATCGATTTGAATAAAATTTAAAATTAATTCGGTTTTTCGGTTCGGTTTTTCAGTTCAGCTAAGTGAATTGAATACCGAACTGACATTTCAGTTTTTTTTTTTACAAATGATATATTTCAGTTTTTTTTAAAAATGAAAACCAATCCAAATTAGAAAAAATCGCCGGTTCGGTTCGGTGTTTTTAAAACCATGCTTTTTTTGCCCACCCCTAACAAAAATCATAAAATTAATATCCTAAAAAATACAAATGGATCCTAAATAAATAAACGAATCAGTTTATTTAACAAATCAAATCAAATCAAATTCTCCTTTTTATTAAATGAATCAATTTTTTCAAATGCAAACTTCTTTAATTTTAAAAGATACTTCTTCATTTCTTTTCAAAATATGCTTTAGGAAGATATTATTTTGCAAAAGTGATTTGTAAAAAAATTTACCAAATACTAAAATTAATTTATAACTTTTTCATGAGAACTCACATATGATAACATGTCTTAATCTAAATATGATCAAACAATACAAGTTGTAGTCCTCACAAAACTCAAATGATACAAGATAAAAGATAGGTTTTTCTCACTTAATTATTTCTCTTCTATAAAGACGTCATCACTCAAATGTATAGACAAAGGTAGACAAGTATATTAGAGGAAGGGTGCAATATCTACAAGCTTCCTCTTATTACTCTCTCTTCTTTGCTTACCATGTCACTCTAACTTCTGATTTAAGCACGTGGATTATTGTTTTATAGGATTTCAATCACTAAGTTCTTCACTCTCAACAATGGCGATTCCAAAGATATCAAGCTTTTTCACAACCCGTTCCCCAAGTAAGGCTCCGTTTGATATAATTTTTTAAGTAAAGCTTATTTAAGTAGAACTTTTACTTCAAAAAAATTTAGTTGTTTGATTGTCAAAGAGAATTTTTATTAAAATTATAAAATTACTTTAATAGGTAAATTTTTTTAAAACTATTTTATGAAAATAATAAAATAAGATTATAAACTAAGTAGAGGATATTTTAGCATTTAAAAAAATTCCATTTATTCTCAAAAACCATAAAATTTAAAATTTAAGCCATAAAATAGTTTTTTTAATCTTCAAAATGTTTATTAAAAAAATAAAATAACAATAAAAATTTTGATAAATTTAATTAGATTAAATAAGCACTTATAACCATAAAACAAATCATACCAAACAAACGCTAAAACAAGTCTTTCTCAACCCCTCATGTATGGTTAATATCTATACACACTTCTAATTATAAAATTTTAATTGCTTTTTGAGTTCACCTCGGTAAACTCTTGGGTAAACTGTAACGCTAATATTAGTACAAATTACTTGGCAACTGAAAAGCATGGTAAGAACGAGAAGCAAAGGTGGCAGCAATTTCAATTCATCGCTGGAACGGCGTCGTTTCTGTCTCGGTGCTTAAGTCTGCATAGCCCCAGTGCCCCATCCCAAAACCCCAAGAACTCCCACTGAAAAATGTTACTTCGAAATCGTCTGTTCCTTCTCTTCTCAGCTTCACCATCTCCAAAACCATATCCGTTTGCTCTCTCTCTCAAAACCCAGTTGGTGTTCTCCACCCGAAGCCCGAACCGGAGACCCCATGCGACTTCAGCCTCGAAAACGTCAAAACAATCACAAACCGTATCAGACACGGCCCGGTTCGTTCGGACCGTCCTATTCGTGCCGCCTGGTGTTGACCCAGACGAGGTAACTGAGGACATGATATTACCCGGATCGAATATTGTAGTAGGACCCTACGCGGGTCATTCCCAGATTAAAGAAGTCGAGTTTGTGAAAAGCAGTGGTCGGGCTAAGGATTGTCCGAAAGATGACCGACCCGAGTTTGCAATTTTGGGTCGATCCAATGTGGGAAAGTCGTCGCTTATTAATGCTCTGGTTCGCAAGAAAGAACTTGCACTCACGTCCAAAAAGCCAGGTTTTTTGTTTTGTTGCTTGTTTAATGTACTTTTTTCTTTTTAACTGTTCGCTGTAATTAAATTATGAGTTTTACAGGGAAGACTCAGCTGATTAATCATTTTTTGGTGAATAAAAGTTGGTATATAGTGGATTTGCCTGGTTATGGGTAAGTTCTTCTGTCTTTGTAAGTAATTTATCAAGTATACTATTTGTGTGTATGCGGAAATATTAAAAAAAAAAAACGTGGGGGTACGAAATAGTTGAAAGAAAATGGATTTCTCAGGAGTTCTTATAAGCAGTTTTCAGATACAATTTAAAACTAGTTTAATGTCTAAAAACAACAAGAGTATTGCTTTTATATTTTCCTCTGCTAATTATATCCAAAACTCCATTTAATAATCTAGTTTTGTGAATCTGCTGGGTTGAACTTTCTAGGCTTTCATAGGTTAGATAGGATAGAATTTCTCTTGTATACTGCCCTTAGTATCTGATCCTAGTTGAAATTGTGTTAAGTGCAGGGAAATTGACCTAACGAAGCATTATTTTCATTGTTGTACTGACTATATCAAAGGTTTCCGATGTTAACTTTTCTGCGATGGAAGACGCGGATTTATCTTTGTCTGAAAGAAGACTATTTTTGAAGCTGTGTAGGTTTCTGTAATATATAAGTGGACATGGTTGGATAGCTGACCGGACGGAGTAAAAATACCATCGACTTTTTCATTTCTGAAAAGCCGAAGAAAATTAATACTTTTCTGCACTCCATGAGCATCAATCAATGGAGTTGGGTGTCAAATTTTAAATAATTTTGGATTATTTTGTGATTGTAAGAAACTCTTTGGAAATCTCTGTGACAGTTCTCTTGATGATATGTTTGGCAGGTCTCTGTTTTATGTCAGTTCATTTGTTACGGCCTTGTTGTTCATTGAGGATGTTCTCTTTCTTATAATTTGCACATCTGGTCCATTGTCTTATTTCCGTTTTTTCTTCATTAGTATATATTCTTCTGCTTCCGTCATAAAGTTTGAAATTGGCTTGAACTTTGAACCAAGTTTTGTAAACCTTGGAAGGTGTGTTGTGAAATTGCATGTCTGTGATCTATACCTGGGGTGTCTTTTTCATCAACTATGTTACTGGCAATTGTAGATTAGGGGTTTGTGTGTACCTTACATCCTTCTGGAGTTTGTTTGCCTTGTTTGAAAACTCTGTAATCTGTAATTTGGCTTAATAGTTCACTTTAGTTTAACTAAACCTAGTGAAGGCATGGATTATTTGTTAGTCACATAATGTTTAGGGGGTGCACTTTGTTTGCAGTTTTGCTAAAGCACCAGATGTTACTCGGATGGATTGGTCCTCATTCACAAAAGGCTACTTTTTAAATAGAGAATCTTTGGTCGGCGTCCTACTTCTCATCGATGCGAGTGTTCCTCCTCAAAAGATTGATCTAGACTGTGCAAATTGGCTTGGACGCAACAATGTATGTTGCTCTTTATCTTAAGTTTCATTGATATACAGATTATATTGCTAGCTTACTGAAACAAGGTAGTGGGTATCAATTGGTTCAACTGTTAAAACCTCTTGCGGAGGTATAACAGATCTGTGGGTTCAATCTAGTTTACACTAGGGTTGAGGAGGGGTTTGGTTCAATCTACTGAAACAATGTGAAAATTCAATCTTCTAAGAGTATTTTGATATTTCTGCTTGGTACAGATACCGTTGACTTTTGTTTTCACAAAGTGTGATAAGATGAAGGTGGCAAAAGGAAGAAGGCCTGATGAGAACATCAAGAGTTTTCAACAGCTGATTAGAGAAAACTACCCTCATCATCCCCCTTGGATCATGACTAGCAGTGTCACTGGTTTGGGAAGAGATGAGCTTCTTTTGCATATGTCACAGCTTCGGAACTACTGGGATCAATAGTAGCAGAGTCAACCCTCATGTAACTGAATTTGAAATAGTACATGAACACATAGGTTTTCTATCTGAATTGCCTTTTATTTCTCCTGTTTCCCTGATTTCAAGGCAAATTCATGAACTTGTTTGAATCCTACCAAAATGCGGAAAATGACTTGTACAGTGATTCTGAGTATATATAAATATAGATGAACCATATTTTATGGCTTACAGTATTATTCTTATTCCATATGCTTTCTAGGGCCCAATATTCTGTGGGTTTTGGAGATTTATGAATCTGCAGATTAATCATGCTGCAAGCAAAACTGAAAATTTTAGTCAATAAAGTAACTCCTTGGACCATATCATAGTCATCGGCAAATACAAAGAAATTAAATGCATTGTCTCAGGTCAAGTCTACTACTTTTTCCAGTTTTACTACACGTCCAAGCAGGAATTGTGCAATAGATATTTCAGGGCAGACAAATCTTCAATGTTGATTATTAAGTTTTTTGTACTTGCTAATTGTAGTGTGAATGTCTGTGATGGTATGTCGGGTCAGGTTATTAGCAGTATGGATGTGGGATGGTGGCGTTACAGCCACAGGTGTATGGAGTTGTGTTTTTGGTGTTCCTAAAAATACGTTTAATACTTTATCGGTTGAGGGATTCATAAATGGATTGGTTGCTAGTTGTTTATTTTGTTGGTGTATTGGAGATATTGATTATTACATTAATGAGCGTAGTTGGTAGATTGGTATATTGGAGATTTGCTTTATTTTATACATACAGAATAATTAATTATCATGTCGAAAGTATCCAAGACAATTGTATATGTCTACCTCACAAGTTTCAAGATGAAAATCCCGATGCTTAAGGTGACGAATTTACCACCTTCATCCTTTGAGGCTCGGATATGAATAGTAAGCAGCTAAAGGAACAAGACGGTGACCACAATAAACGAAGATCCCGTTTAGCACCGTAACTTTTTAAGCTACAAATGCTATATGAGAAAAGGTTGTGGATATAAAATAGACATAAAATAAAAATTAATGTAGTTAATATAAGTTTTGAGTAATAATTTTTAAAAATAGCAAAGATAATAAGACACCATAAGTTTTTTTTTTTTAATCTTACAAGTATAGAATTAAATTAAATTAACTTTTAAGTCACAATAGGGACGGTAGTATTTACCAAAATTTTTCATATATTTTAATGTTATAACTTAAAAAGTAAGAGATCATGTGACTTAGTGACAGTAGTATTTTTGAAAATTTACCAAATATTTTAATGTTATAGCATTAAAAAAAAGAAAAAAAAGATAGCATGTAATTTAGTACATGTTTGGTATGACTTATCTAATGGTCATAAGTGCTTATTTAATCTCATAAGCTATCAAAATTTTGTTGTTATTTGGTTGATTTTTTAGTAGAGTTTTTGAAATTTAAATAAGTTATTTTACCTCTATAAGAAAAAACTCAAATTTTGGGTTTTTAGAAGTTGAAGTTTAATTTTTTTTTTAAATGTTAGAATACCTAATATATCCTCCACTTATTTGACAATCTTATTTTATTCTTTTTATAATATAATTTTAAAAAACTTACCTATTAAAGTAATTTTATAATTTTTAATAAAAGCTATCATTGATAACCAAACAATTAAAATCTTTTGGGTAAAAGCTTTATTTGTAAAAACTCTACTAATAAAAGCTATATTTAAATAAACTTTACTCGAAAAGTTGCACCAAACATAGCCTTAGTGTCTGATTAGTATGAGTTATTAAATGGTTATAATTGTCTATTTAATCCTGTAAATTCTTTTTAAATTTCACGTTGTTATTTGTTTGTTTTTTAAGTATAGCTTTTGAAAATTAAATAAGTTATTTTCCTTTTACTAGCAAAAGCTCAAATTTTCAGTTGAGATTGAAAAGCTCAAATTTTAACATTTTATGAGGATAGGTTGAAAACCTTTTTTTAAAAATATTATAATTTCTAAAATCTTATTTACTTATTTGACAATTTTATTTGATTCTTTCATAAAGTAACTTTGAGAAACTTGTTAATTAAAATAATTTTACAATTCTAATAAAAGTTGTTATTAGCAATCAAACAACTATTTTTTTTTTTAGTGGAGCTATTGGCACCCCTCTTACATCTTATAAAAACCTTGCTATTAAGCGTACCCCATTTAATAATATTAGAAAATTCATCATAACTATTAACACCCTCTTTAATTCAAAAAATATCATTATTTCAGTTATTCTAAATAACTTTCTCTCTCTTAAAATTTGAAATACAGGTATCTTGTTTCTCGTTCTCTTTCCATCAGTCTTCTCATCTTTAATTTCAATCAAATGTACATTTTAATTTAGAGTTTAAAACTAATCCTTAAGGAAATGATTGACTTATAAGAAAACTATTAAAAAAGAGAGAAAGAGAGAGATTGTTCTTGATGTTTATGCACTGACAATTGGGTAATCATGATTCATGAGGTGTTGCAAATAAAACATTTTTGCTTCTGTGGCAGTTATTGTCGTGTAAACTAGGATAACCTACAAGTTTACAATTTTCAACTTTAATTGATGTGTTTCTTTCCTTCTTAATTCCTTTCTTTAATAAAATTAAATTCATCAGGACTACAACAAAAAATGAATAATAGAACAAATTCATCTCAAAATTCTTAAAGCCAAACTCTTATTTTTGGATGTCCATGAACCAATTTCTCAAGAGTGAATTGTAGATATCCTTACAAAATTTGTATGTATTTGACTTCAAAAAACTTTTTGTTGGTTGCTAATTCTTAAGCTATTTGTATTCATCCGATCTTGAAATTAGCAAGAGATTATAATAATACAGTAGCATAACAGGATTGATGATGAATACAAAAGTGTTGGCCGAAAAAAGAAAAGGTAAATTTTGCAAGAGTGGTGTAAAGAATTGGTGGAAAGAGAAATAATAATAGGTTTAATTTTTTTTAAATGTCCTTTAATGTAATTTTATCTTGAAGGTGTTTAATTAGAACAATAAAGGGGTGCTAATAGCTCAACTCTTTTTTTTTTTTTTTGATGAAAACTTTGCTTATTTTATAATCTTATTTCATCCCTTTCATAATAACTTTAGAAAACTTTCTCTTATTAACAACTAGACAAAGAAAAATTTTTTAGTGAAAACTTTACTTGTAAAGGTTTTTCTAATAAAATATCTAATTAAAAAAAATTATTTGAAAAGTTATAACAAACGGAGTCTTACATAAGGAGATTAATTTCTAAAGTTAATTTTTTTTGGTATATTAAACCATCTGATATTCGAAAATCACATTAGGGCTCGACTAATCCAGATTCGAGCCGGATAGGACCACTAGGGCGGTAAAACTCTCCCAATAAGTATTTAATACAGCTGCATTCCCAAGTCTCGAACCGAAAACCTTAGTTAAGATAGAACAACCCTTTACCAGCTGATCTACGCGCTTGTTGGTCTAAAGCTACTTCTTAATTATCTGTTTGGCCTCATGCAACTCTCTCTCTCTCTCTCCATGTTTTATATACATACATACATACAATAATTATTGAAAATGAAGCAATAATTCAAAAGTCATAATTTCGAACATAATGCTGAATAAATTAAAAGTTGTGAAGTCAATACAATCCAATGTTGTCTTGCACAAATTGATCGAGGTGACGGAGATCAACCACTTTTATTGTAGGAAGTAAAAAAGAAAAGAAAAAAGAAATGAAATCCCGAAGGGGATCTGAAACTAAAGAACTACTCTCAGCTACAAAGTGGAAAGACTTGCAGGACTCAGGAGAGGATAAGAAAACCAATTATAAGAGGATGGCGACAAGCTCAGCCCCAGTGAATTGGATGCTATTCCACAATCTGATAACTTCTGAGGTTTGGCATCCGATGATGATACTTCTGACATCAAATCCTTGTACAAAGCAGAGAATGGAGACTTCGCTGGTGAAGGAAGCAGCTGTTGGGGTGCAAACTCTCCACCACAAAATGAAAATGGGCTTCGGGAACTGGAAACATTAATCGGTGGGGGTGCCACGCTTTTCAGGCGCTGAGACTGCGGCTGCTGGCTCTCACTCTCATTCTCATATGCACATGCACCTGTCAGCTTCTGTACCAAGTCCCTGAAGTTTACAGGATCCACTTTGTACACTTTTGGTCGTGTCGGTGGCAGCGGTGCTATTGGCTTCTTCACTGTCTTTAACGGGGATTTACGAACCGAATGAAGCGACGATTGATAAGAAGAGTTTGCTGTTGTTACCGCTTTCACACCCCTAATTGCTTCTTCTTTGTTCCCGATCATGTATGCTGCTGCTGTTGATGAAGACGAAGTATGAGCTTCCATGTTAGTAATTAATAAGTAAATATGAGCATATGCATGTGATTCCTAATGGACTTGGACTTTGTTTATATAGAAACAGCTAACGCAGAGATATTAATGCAACCGTTGAGAAGGCAAGGCAACCCATAAATTTAAATATCAGTTTTTTTTATTTTTAATTAAAAATTGAGACCGGCCGCCACAGAGGTGACTGCTGACATGGTACAACAGCGTAGTCAAAGTGCTCAATTTTTGACCAATTTTGTTGATGAACAATAAAAAATAGGGTCCCATCCGGATTATTACCCTATAGTCGCCACAGCTAGTGCGCTTCATTATTAATTCGTATTCCCTTCGGTCATCGCTTTGGTAATGCGTGCAGGTGCTATAGCCGCCTCCTAACAGCGACACAATCCAACTCATGCAATTTATGATAAATGTCACAACTCGTTGTGGGCCCTTTGACCGAGCAAACGCAACTGAACGTTAATTAGCTACCAGATTTCATTATTACGATAACAAAAACCATTTTCTATTTGCTTCCCATTGCAGTGCATGCAAAACCTTTTTTATTTGCTTGCATTTCATTTAATTAAGCTACGATGTGTGTAAAACTTCAAGGATTTTTCTGGATCTGAAGGGTCAAAGTCAAACAGAACTGAAAAAAAGAAAGAATTCTTGCAATATATTTTTCGGTGTATTAAATCATCCGGTATCCGAACACCACATTGGGCCCCGACTAATCCAGCTTCGAGCCGGGTAGGATCACTAGGGCGTCAAAGCTCTCCCAATAAGTATTTAACGCAGCTACATTCTCAAGTCTCGAACCGAGGACCTTGATTAAGATAGAACAACCACATGTCACTTGATCTACGCGTTTATTTGTGCAGTATATTCATTTTCAGAGCAAATGCTAATTTAGATCATTTTGTAGTTTGGTCTAATATCGGACAAGTCTATTCAATCGATTGTTATCTTGGATCCATCCAATTCAATTTGTTATCATTGATCATATGATAAACACTACCATTTGTTTTTGCTCTTTTTATTTTTCTCTGCAGCTGTCTCAATCAATCAAAAAAAAAAAAGGAAAATTCAACACGTGAATAATTCCTTCTCTCGGAAACCCTAGCTTCAATCAAGCATTTTATATGCCACTGGAGCTTATGGCCCAGTGCTTGTCCTACTCACACCTCCAAATTCTCTGCGGGACTAATCTCATTTTCTTTCTTAAAAATTCGGGTTAGGATAGATGTTTTCTCAAATATTATTACGAGTAAATTTTGAACTAATGTTCGTTTAATAGATCTTTAAGACTATAAGTTATACTACAAAAGAAAAAAGACTATAAGTATATATATATACTTAGACTCTTAATAAACTCCCAGATTTAATATATCCACTTATTATTGATGTAACACAACAATTTTTATGCCAAGAAGTTATTTAACTCAATAAGCTCTGAAAGCAGTATTAAAAAGAAAAAAGTGAACACTAACGTCTAATGTGTTATAGACTATTGGAGCAATGGTAGCAGCTGTCACCCATACAAGTAATTTATCTATTGTAGTCGCCGCCTACTTATGACAAAATTTTTCATGGGTTTGGGGTCTCGCGGGGGTCCACCTTAAATGTTGTGAATTTTAAATAATTTTTGAGAAATTGAGAAAAAATAATCCCAAATTTTTAATATGATGGGATTTAGTTTTGCACTCCTCACCACGCTCCCACCTCAATCCTCATTATATATAAATATTTTTCTAATTTTTATTGAATAATTTTTATTTCATCAATTACTGTGTTGGCTAATAAATATTCTTTTTATTTTTACTTGATATAAATGGGTTATAATTAAAAAAAAACCCTACAATATAATTTTTATTCAACTCTAAAATATTATTATGTTTTTTTTTTCTCTCTTAAGATACCGCTCTTTTTAAATATTTTTTAATTTTGATATTATTTTAAATATTTGAATTTTTTTAAAAATAATTTAAATATTTTATAATATAGTATTAATTTTATTTAAGTCTTTAATTTTTAATTTATTAAAATTATATATTTATATTTATTATAAAATAAATAAATAAATAATGAGGAGGAAACGGGGATCTCTATGCGAGTATTTTTTATTTTCACCTTATTAAATTTATTAAGAAATGAGATGGAGAATGAAAATAAAATTTTTAATGGCGGTGGAGAATTAAATAGGCCTTTCTCGTTGCCATCACTATCGCCGCCTTAAGCCAACAACACCTGTCTCATTATCTTGCTATTTGCGTCAGTTTATCAAATTAAGAAAACATTCATCATTTTCTACTTTACTACAGTCTTTGCATTTCAGTTGAATGAGTAAAAGTTACGACTTTCAGTACACGCACGCACGCACGCCAATTATTTGTCTTTTTGTACTGCCTGTTGTCCTCGTCGAGAATCCGTCGGAAACACTCTGCATTTACAAACTTTTTAACAAGTTTTATGTGAAATATGATCTAGAAAATAAACAAATAAATATGCTCACAGCCTAAGAGATCTTTAACATGCATGATTTCAAAACTTAGAATGGGTTTGTTTTTTACTCCTTCTAAAAAATAAATTTTGACTTCATGAAGCAGCTTTCACCTCATTCATTTTTCTTTATAAAATTTGGGCCTTTGCTTTTTTGGTTTATGATCAAATCTAGTCATGATGGGATAATTTTGATAGAATTCAGTAAATCTACAAGAAGTTGTATTCCAAGCTTTAAAATAAAGAGAGAGAGAGAGAGAGAGAGAAATTGCAATCCCAAAAGATGAAAAAAGTTGCTGTTGGCGAGAGGGAAAAAAAGTTACATAAGTTGTAACTCAACATAACTCAATATATTATTATAATCCAAATTTAATGGTCATTTGGACTTGTAGACCTCAGTCCATGGGTATTCTTGATTCTCTCTTGGGTAGATAAATATTTCTTTGTATATAAGTTAGAAGTAAATTTTTTATTTTAATAAATGATAGATTTCTGAACGGTATTATACTGTTTGTAATTTAAAGATTATAAAAATATACGGAAATCGTATAAGCATTAAAAAAAAATCCGGATTTTAATGAAGGGGCATATAATTATTTGTCGTTCAATTCAACAATTTTAAAAAATTAGACGACTGGTGACCGGTCAATTTATTGGCAGCTCGGCGCTGTTTAATATTTGTGACGTACAAAACAGTGTGAAATGCTTTCTACAAAATTGCACATCTCATTTATGTTTCTTAAATAATCCCACGAGCCAACGACGTTTACACGTGTGTCACGCATAGCGGCTCCGATATCTCGTAAACCAATCGCTCTCTCCGGAAATGTAGACTCGGTTTTTCATTATTTCGCTTTTCAATCATCGGATCTGAGGATGAATTCTTTGACCCCAAATGCCCTTTTGTTCAAAAAAATCTGCTCGGATTTTCAGGTCCAGCTGGACTACTTCTAGAAAGTCCCGAAGCACCTTAAAAATCCCAGTTATTGTTTTTAGCTTTTAAAGATGCCAAATCATTTTTCAATCCAAGACTTCCAAATCAGCTTTACTGAGTACTAACCTTTCACACGAGTTCAAAAATTTAAGGGACGCGACTTTTTGTTTCAATATTTTTTCAAAGGGTCGGTAACGGTCCTTTTCAAGGTAGAATATTTTTTTTCATAATTATAAAATTATAATTATAATAATTTTATTATTATTTATTATTTTACGCGTGTGATTATGACTCATACTTTATCTTAAATAAGTTTTAAGACAGCCATAGTTTAAAAGCTAATTGAAGCGTTCCAACCAGACAATTTTATTATTATTTTTTAAATAAATTTTGTTGTACTCGTATCAAATAAAAGCGTAGTATACATTTTAAATTTTTTATTTCAAAAAATTATATCCATCATTCAACAATGATCCACACACCTTTGACACATAGTGTAATTAATTAAAAATTCTAACATATATTAGAAGTAATACAATTGATTAATACATGTATAATATATGTAATTCAATTTAATATAACTATTACTTAGATTTTTAAAATAAATACACATGTCATAACATCATTTACTTATTGTATGATTAACATGATACGCTAATATATTCTAGAATACCTCATACTAGTTGACATGTCTAGTATTTGTTTCCATCCACAATTTTTCATTTTCTTTTAAATTTACAGTATTGATTATTGAAAGACATTTTAGATGTTTTTATTTTTAGAAGACAAATTTGAAAAGGAAAAACTCTACCGAACACATTTTTCAATTAGAACTCACGCTCCAACTATAAGCTATGATATGGATGATCAAAGACTAAAATTTTACTGCCAAGTGCTAACTGGATATTTTGCTCATTAAAGAAATTTTAAAAAAAAAAGTTTGGCACGTATGCTATGGTAAATGCAGAAGGAAGTGTGAGAGTGGAAAATCCAGTTATCTGCAAGATAGTGATGTCATTAAGTAGGATTTATTTTGAGTAAATGTTCTTTTAATCTTTATATTTTAAATTAAGTACTTGTTTAATTATTATAATTTAAAAAGTATCACAAAACTATATTATATTTTAAATTAAGTACTTGTTTAACTATTATAATTTAAAAAGTATCACAAAATTTCTCTAATATTAAATATGTGACATTCTTTCCCTTATTTTTTATTATTTTTACAATAATACCTTAGTAATAATATCCTTGGTGACATTAATAAAAAGAAAAAAAAGTTAATTTATCAAATTAGCACTAAAATAAAAATAAAAATAAAAATAAAAATAAAAATTAAAGTAAATGCATTATTATTATTATTATTTTACTTTTAGGGTTAATTAAATAATTTAAATTTTATAGATAATTATTAACAAGACAATAAGACATTAAATGTTGCCTTAAGTTGGCTGGTATTAATTAATTTATAATTGATTATTAAAAAGATTGTTGTAACCGTATAAAAAAAAATACTATTTCTTTAAGTTTTAACTTACCCGGTTAGAATGAAATCCTTCAATTTGATCTTTAAAATTTATTAAATTTAACTGTTGTTATTGTTGACTCATTAAAGTACAATAAATACCCTCAACCCTAACTAAATATACTAACAGACAGTTTTGTGGGGTTTAGAATGATAATTTCATTCCATCCCTTGAGGTATGACATATCCTAAGTTAGATGACAAAGATAAATCCATTAATAAAAACCCCTTATAGAAAAAATTAGTAACAGACCTTAAAAGAATAAAATTAGCTTTTACTTGTATTTTAATTGATAAAATAAATATAATAATCACAAATTTTATTTACAATATCACCACAATGAAAACCAACAAAATTAATTTTAACCTTATCATCTTAATGTTAGCCATTGCCTTAGACATATAAATCATGGGTGAGAATATTTGAAACCATTAAAATACTCAACAAACCCATATACTCAAAAAACCCATTAATAAAATTTAAAAATTCATCTTTTACTTTATAAATTCATCCATATACCCAATATATCCTTATTAAAATATTTTTAAAAAAAAGATATTAGATATAATTTAAAAGTGAAACAATCAATGATTTAAGTGTTGTTAATTTTTGAATGGTTCATAAAAACAAAAAACACTGGAGAATTTTCTTTTACTGCAAATTCGTGCCACGAACTTACTTTTATTTTCGTTAGTTTCGATACCGACATGGCTGCGCCAACGAGCAAGAAGTTGAAAGATTTGGTTATTTGCCTAACTATCTATCAATATTCAATAGCGAAGCACTGATAATTGCAATAATTAAAATTTGAAATATGATTTGTATACAGAGCGAATATATATAATTGCACATGAATTAGAGTTATTTTCTTTTAGAGAAGATAATTTCGGTTTGTAAAATAGGTTCAGAGAGGTTTTTTTTTCTAAAAAAAAATCTTATCCTTTTAAGTAATTTTACTTTATGGTATTTGGGTAATAATATTTTAAATTAAAAAATTATTTAGAGAGTATTTTTGTCGGCTTAAATAGCCTCACCCATAAATTATCAATCAATTAATTGACTTTAATTATCTATAATACCATTTTACCCTTTAAATTAAAAATGTAAAAAACTATCACATTAAGTATTGACAATGAAAAGTGACTTAATAGGCCTAAAAGAAATATAATTAGGAGCCGGCTAAGTTACGTTAAACGTAACTTACGCCAGGCACAGCTACAGTGACAAGTCCCATCACTAGCACTGTTGCTGTATCTGACGTAAGTTACGTTTAACGTAACTTAGCCAAAGCCATATAATTAATGTCACCTGAGTGATACTTTTTTCAACAAATATAAAAAAGCTCATAGAATTCTCATTAGCATTAATTTTGCAAATATTAGACTCAAATCTTCAAGAATTCTAGATGATGGCTTCGTAAACGTTTGTTTTTTTAAAGTCTTATTCATAGTAAATATATTCTTTTAAAGTCCTATAGTCTATATGCCTAGTTCTGTAACAACAAAGGTATTCAATTTATTTTCCAACAACACTCTATCAATATATTTCCCTCATGTTTTCTATCAATTATTAATCTTTGTCAAATCTTCAAGAATGAATTCTAGATGATGGCTTCGTGAACATTTGTTCTTTCAAAGTCTTGTTCAGAGTAAATATGTTCTTTCAAAGTTCTATTCATAACAACCAATCTATATGCCCAATTATGTAACAACAAAGATATTCAATATATTTTTTAACAACACTGCATCAATATCTTTCCCTTATGTTTCCTATCAATTATAACATTTTTGTCAAATCTTCAAGAATTCTAGATGATGGCTTTGTGAACATTTTGTCATGACCCAACCCATACATGACAAGATATTGTCCACTTTGGGCCTTAATAAAGCTTGCACGGTTTTGTTCCTAGAGCGCTTATACACCCCAAAACGCGTCTTGCCAAATAAGGTGTAGATCACTCCTTATAAACTCAGTATTTCTCCCGTGCTTTGCCAATGTGGGATTCACCTAAGATGTCACATACACCCCCCTTAAGAACTCAGTGTCATCGCTGAGGTTTGCCCCACCATTGCTCAAGATGACACACATAGCCGTTCTGATACCATCTGTCATGACCCAACTCGGATCTAGCAAGATATTGTCCGCTTTGGGCCTTAACAAAACCTACATGGTTTTGTTCTTGAGGCGCTCGTATACCCCAAAACGCGTCCTGCCAATTAAGGTGTAGATCACCCTTTATAAACTTAGCATCTCTCATGTGCTTTGTTGATGTGAGATTTGCCTAGGATGTTACACATTTATTCTTTTAAAGTCTTGTTCATAGTAAATATGTTCTTTCAAAGTCCTATTCACAACAACCAATCTACATGCCCAATTCTGAAACAACAAAGGTATTCAATATATTTTCCAACAACATTCTATCAATAGCTTTCCCTCATGTTTCCTATCAATTATAACATCTTTGTATCGTCAGAATTAATGGCAAAACTTAACAGTTTGCCACTTAAAAGTATTTTCAAACAATTATCACCTGATCAATGTCGAAGCATGTGTCACTCAAGTGACATTAACCATTTGTTGTTTATCATTTGTATCAATTTCCATTTTATCTTTATGTCCTAACAATTAACGGCAAATAATTAACGGATTATCACCTATTTGCCTATTTTAAAAAGTTCTACTAACTTTTTGATATTTGTGAAAAAAATATATCACTGAAACGACATTAACCCAAAAAAAATTAATTTATGATTAAGCATTTTAGTTAAAATAAATTACAAATGAGGTCTTTTAAAATTAACAAAACTTTTAAAAATTTCCTTTATTTTCTTTCATTCGTCCTCTTAATTTTTTTAAATGGAACAAAATAATAAGGGAAGTTTAAAATGGAACAAAATAATTTGTTTAAGTTATTTGGAATAATAATTTATACGATGTAAAATATTTATGAAATTTATATTGAGAGAAAAGCATTAAATAGATTGTAAATATTTAAATTTTCATAATATTACAATGATGCATGTATAGATTTTTTAAAACTATATCTCTCTTTTTTTTTTTTTATCAATATCTATACATTGAATTTTACATATTCCTTTGATTAATTATTAATGTAATGTCCACTTTATTCTCATATCGCTTAAATAAATAATAACTATATTAAAATATTATTTTTTATAATTATACACTTATTAAATCATAATCTCCTTGTAATAATAATAATAGTAATAATAATAATAAGAAACTAAGTTGATGTGAATGATATGGATATAGTAAAGTTTTACTGTAACAACATGATAATCCAACGTCAATACAGCGGTCAGCACAGAGCAGAAATTAAATAAAAATACAATAATAGCTGGGCTCAATTTTCAAAGACAAGGAAAGCAGCCGCTGAACGGTCATTCAAAAGGGCTCCACCAACGACAAAAATGTTAGCCCATGTCTTATCAAAACGGCCCCACCTATATGCATAAATCACCCTCAAAGTCATAAATTCAATAGTTATAATTAACAATTTTTTTAAAAAGTTTTAAAACCATCAATTCAATTCGTTTTTTTTTTTTGGGCTTAATTCTCACTTCATTTGCCATAATTAGCCCCATAAGCATCCAAAACAGCAGAAGGGATGGTGGTACAGTACTGGTAATACTAGTACTACATCGTTTTTATATGTACGTAAATGGGGACCGTCGATTTTCAACAGTATTCAGTACGGATTAAGATTTTCTTCTAATCTGATCATATCTTGAGTAAATAATTCAATCACTGATTGATTGTTAATAAATAAAAATTTAAAAAAAGTTAAATTTTATTCATACACTATTATTAAAAAACACATGATAAAATATCATTAAAATTTTAGTAATACTTAGATCAGGAGAGATTTCTATTCCTACCCTACACAGGCACGAATGCACAATTACTCATGTGAAAACTGAAAACATGAACGTGATTAACAGGGGAGGGCGGTCCTTATTGCTTCCTGTTCCTCCTACTTTGCTTTTGTCGCTGTGGGCAAAGTTTAGGATTTTGTTAATTTGGGCCTCAATGGGCCAAGTAAAGGCTTTTCATAGAAAAAAAAAAAGCCTTCAATGCTTACCAGCTCTATAATGGTGGATAAAAAAATGATTTATCAGGGTAAAATATGTAATAAAAAGATGTAAAAATTAAAATTTTATGAATTTATGAGTTTATAGGGGTTATTTTAATAGATTTAATGCGGTTAAATTAATTAATAGTAAAATCACTTATATAGGTTACTATGAGTTTTTATTTTTTTCAATTAAAATATGGGTATATATAATTTTTAAAGTTAGGGTTTAATTTTATGGATTTATGAGTTTACGGGGCTATCTTTTATTTATTTAATGATAGATATTTTAATGAACTAAACGGGGGCTATTGGAAACTCAAATAATTTTCTTTTTTAATTTTTAGAATTTATTTTTCTGAACTGGGGCTTAAGCCTCCACAGATCATGATAGATCCGCCCCTATACACGTACAAGCATTTCCATAAGTCACTAATTCATTTTTAATAATTACTTTCTCAAGTATCTCATATTTTCTTTCAATATGTAGCCTTCTATATTTTCACGGGTGTTATTGAGGCATCATATGCATCCCTGCTTTGAGGACAGGTAGAAAGAGAGAAAATTCATATGTGCAATGAATTCTCTCGGTGAAATATATATATATAAAGTACTAAACTGTAGACTTTATAAAATCCGAGATCCTTTGACAACGTTGTAAATTTTATAATGTTATCATTGCATGAAAAAATACATTTTACAACATTGTTGAACTAATATCCCGAAAGCTGATTATATATTTATTATACACATATGCATTATTATTATTATTATTATTATTATTTTGGTTGTAGCACCTATTGGTCTATGGGTAACTCCACGTCTGGTGAAGGTGGATATATTTATGAAGTATTAAAAAATTAAATGGTTAACTCTACATGGATCGACAAGATTTCATGGTTAAATTGGTCCCACTTTAAAGTAAAAAGTGCGTAATTATAGCCAAGTCGTTTGTTTCCTCTCCCATACACTTTATTGTACTACTAAGTTATCTATTCTTAACTTTAAATAAAATTTTGAACAAATTGGTTTAAGATGCAATAGAAATTAACATTAATAGCTGAATATGAATTTTGATTACTTGTAAGATAAATCCTTCTTTTTCTTGTAGAATGTGATACAAGAATCAAGATAACAGAAGGGTCAAAGTTTCTTTGTATTACTGTAGGAGGCTTCTTTCTTAAGACTTAAGAGTGAATATATTTTCCCCAAGCTTTTGGGTTTCAACCCATTATTCAAAGATGCCATGGCCAGGGACAATCTTTAACTAGGGGGCCCCTTAGGCTTTACGGTTACGGACACACAAGGTTTCAAAAGTTGGGATCTTTTCTTTGCTTTTTCTCCATTCAATTTATTAGTATTTAAAAAAAAAAATGATGATGAAAAGAAAAGCTCAAAAAAAAAGGGAGAAATAGCTTCCCTATAAATCAATATATAGGACAGTGGACAGAAACAATTCAATTTGGTAAATCCAACAGACAGTCTGCAAAATTTGGTTTTATGGAAAGCCTATTTTGTTTAACAAGTAATGTTTTTCCCATGGTTACATTGTGTTCCTGCAGGAGTATCAAACTATCAATGCCCTTTTGCCACAGCCAAGGCCTAAGGCCCAAGGCTGCCCTCATAATTTGGAGCTACTACTGGCTACTGTTAGTAAATAGTAATTCAATGACAGACTATTCAGGACTAGAACCATTCAACTTTCTTTTTCTTTCTTTTCAAAACCAACAGTGACTTGAGGGAGAAGCAACAATAGGTCTTGTCCTCAACTTTCTCCCACAAAAGCGTAAAAGAAGGTGCACACAATGCCTCTGGCTGTCACCACTCCATCCCTGATAAAGTAATTCTTCTGAAACTGTACCAAAGCTGAAGACCTGAAAATCGCTCTCTCTCTCTCTCTCTCTCTCTTTACACTTCTTTCATGAATCACAAGCAATCTAGCAATCAGTGATGAAAGATTTTTACGGACCTCATCTCATAATTATTGTAACAGATGAAATAAAATTAATTAAAATGTAACATATCAGAGGATAAAAGAACAACAGTGCAGGATAAGATCAAACGAAAAATTGAAAGAGCTAATTTCATTGTACACATTGAATTGACATTTGTAGGCCAAAGGCACTCCAAAGTCTCTACACTTGTGGGGTCAAAAGCAAAACTCCCACTAAATCAAAAGGAAAATCGGAGGCCCCCCCGGAGAGACTAAGGAAAAAGATAGGAAGAAACAGGGACCCCCCCAGACGGAGCTAAGCAATTGCAGATGCAACCTCCAAATACTTGCACAAATTTCCCTACCCATACAAAATATTCTTATCCAACAACTATACCCCAATACAAACTAGCAACATTTTACATCATCACTTCTTCATGGGGTTTGTTTTAATAAAGCCTTGGCAATGGAACTAACGATCAGTGGATGTCAATTTACCACAACATACAAAAGTGTTGATGTTATGTTATGTCCATAATGTATTTCATCTTCATGCTTGTTGAATCAAACTGCAATTCAAGAACTTATGTACAGGAGATCAAATTCATGAAACCACCATTACCGATGCTTCCATTAGGCCTTCGGCGTCAAAGGGATTGTGCAAAAGACATTAAATAAACTTTCACTCTCATTGGATTGTCCTTGTAAGCTTGCACTTGGAAATGAACGTGGTATCTGTATAGTTTAGACTACACAACTTTAATAGCTCTGCAGACCTCTGCTTCAAGACAGGATTGCAACCACTTTGGATCACAAGGAAAAGCTTTGCCGCAAGACCAGCATCCACAGCTGCTGATGAGCATTCCTCAGGAGCAATTTTGCATATTGACCATAATATGGACAATGCATATTGAGTACAATCCTCTGAAACCCGCATCAATAACCTCACTGTATTTGGTATTGTGTTCGCACAATCCTTCAAAGCTAATTTTCCCTCAGGAAGGGAAGACAATGCATCCAAGATACAGAGTGCTAACTGCAAACAGTCAGGATCCAGAGAAGGCAACAATTCAACCAACTGGGGAACAGCCCCAATGCTCACAACCAAGCTCCTAACTTCGTTAAGCAAACATATTGATCTAAGTAGGCTTAATCCAGGCAAAATTCCATTGGGATGCCTCTTATTTTTCACCAGCCTCATCAATCCTATCAGCAGCCTATGACTCGACACAATCTCTGGACGAAAATCCTTCTCCTCCATCAATTTCTCAATCAACCGCGTACAATTGATCTTTGTCTCAACAGAACCTTCATTTAACATGTCTACCAATAATGAAACCTTTGCTGGCTGCATCAAATTGGTTTTGGATTCGGAATCAAGTGTCAAATTCACAAGAACCCCAACTGCCTCGGAACCTACGGCATGCGAAGTAAATGGACCTAGCAAAGATGAAATTAGAGCAACACCACCTTCATCGACCATTGTCTTTCTGGCAGAGGCATGAGCTGCAGCAATTTGATGGAGCTCCTTCAAGGCTTGAACCCTTGCTTGACCCTTAACTTTCTTCAATGTCCCAAGAAGTTCGCTCGCCCGCCCCTGTACATCCTCTGATCTCTTCTTCATAAGCAAATACTTCTGAGAAAACCAAGTGTGAATCAAATGGTAAAGGGTCTTATTAGGAGTAACAGAATCATCCCAGAGCTCTTGCATTGTGGTGGGGCAAGTATAGCGCCCCAAACTGAACCATTTGAGAATGTTGGACCTCTCATAGGTTTGGCCGGTGCAAAGAGTAACAGGATCTTGCATTGGTTCAAGGGAGATTGGACAGACAAAGACTGAAGGAATTTCAGCTAAATCAAGCTCCGCAATCATCTTTTTCAGATCCAACCTCTCACCAACACCAGCCCCAGTAACCCCAGCACCAACAGTACCACCCAAAACCCCATCTTTCACCGCGGTGTCCAGATCTAGAATTTGCCCATCACCACTACCCTCAAACCCAACAACCACATCCCTTTTTGAAGGCTGAAACATAGGCATCTTTGACACAAACTCTCAAAGCTCAAAGAAAGAACCAAAAAAAGGAGAAGATTAACACACCCTCCCCTCCACAAGAATCAAAGCAGTGACAAGAGCCCCTCAAGGCATATTACATCTGGGTTTTGGACATGAGAGGTGACTGAAGTGAAAACAAAAAAGAACGAAGCAGATGAATGAAATTTCTCTCGAAATTTCTCCCTCATTGACAAAATGAGAAGCAACAAAAACAGCAAAAGACTGGTCTCTCTTTATTGCACACAAACAATCTCCTGTTCATTTGCTTTATTTTCCATGGTCAAAAGACTCATTAACCATCATAATAACACTCATCATAAACACACAAGCAAGCTCTTTTCACTTGTAGCTCAAGCTTCACACCAAAACAATAAAAGATACCAAAAGCAGAACAGCTCAAAAAAATAAATACTTGACCCTTCAAAACACCAACTTTGACACAAAAAAAAAAAAAGAAAGAAAGAGAAAAGAAAAAGTAGCAGTAGTTGTTGTCGAAGAAGTAATACTACAAGCTTAGATGCATTTGAGAAAAAATAGCACAGACCCAGATAATAAATTAGGAGAAATTTTATGAAGAAAAGAAAATAAGAAAAGAGGGCATGCTATTACTAATCAGGTCAATTCTCAATAGAGAGAGAGAGAGATAAAAAGAGCAGAGAAAAGCCATGACCTGCTGGAGCCTTTCTCTTACTGCTCTTCTTTTGTGGGTCCACTTTGCTTGTGTCGCAGGACTTGAAAATTTGATAACCCTTCACGGTAAATATTTAAATAATAAAAAATATAAAATCTTATCGGCTAAAAATAGAAATTCGTAAAAATAGGGGTGGTGACCGGGAGGCACGGGCTGCAGCCGGTAAACGAACCCCTTGGAGCGCGCACCACACGTGCAGTCATATCAGTTGTCGCCGTAATCTCCCGCTTCTCCTCTTTGTTTACTTTTACATTTTGTTTGCTCGTTTAGCTTTATTGTTTAATCACTGCCTAAAAGTGTACGATTCCACCACTCGATTTAACAAAATCGAATATCGTCGACATTTCTTTTTTATAAAAATTGATTTAACAAATTTTTACTCTCGAAACACCCACAAAAAAAAAATATTATTGAAACAACAAAAGCAGAGGGTGGGGCCACAAAATGTTGCTTTTTAAAAAAAATATTATTTTAGGTAAAAGTGCCAGCCCAAGCGTTTGACCGTGACAGTTTTTTTGCTTTGACTGTACGCCTCGGCTGTCTATGCCTATGCCTCTCCTTGGCTTATCCGGTCTTTAGGTTTGACTGGACCTGCCCAATCTGCTACCGATACGTGGCAACGGCACACGTGTCTATCTGGCTACCTCTCTGTTTATAGCTTATTTATAATAAAATTAATATTCTCTCGTTTTGGGAATTGTATATATATATATATTTTTTTTTCAATGAGGGAGTGGGGGGGGCAAAGATCTAAAACCGATGTTGTTTTGTTGCAGGCAGAGTCACTGTGTAAAAGTGTTCAAGTGAATTTCTAAGTGTAGGGCTGTACATAATACTTTTTCGATAAATAAAAAATAAAAAATTATGAACAATATTTCAAAGTCTTTTCATGCTAAAAATAAGTTGTTATGAGAATTATATGTTAGCTATTTTAAGGGGAAAAAAATCAATGAAGAATTTGAGAGAAAAAAAAATAAAAACCCTCAAGTGTTCTCCAGAGAAAATAAGTACTAACGGCAATGGGCACACAATTTTAGAAAGCGTTTTTTAAAACACTTTATTTTGTGCTTTTAGAAAATATGTTTCAATGAAAACACATCAAAATGCAATTTCAATGTCTCTAATTCAATTGCAATTTTTATGTGACCAACCAAACATAAAAAAATGTTTTTCCTAATTTAAAAGTATTTTATTATTCACAAAATAATCAGCATTTGGCCTAATTAGTGTTTAATCTAAAAGAAGAATGTGTTGTAATTAGATGGGGAATTTGGTGGGTTTGCTTCAAAAATTTAGATGAGCTTGAGGCAGAGGCATGGATTTCGGTATTAAGGTTTTGAGTAGGTTCCAGTCTGGAACAGTAGGGTTTGGATTAGATTCTATTTAATTTATTTATTTTAAAGATGCAAAATGAATATCTTATTGGGATTCATATGCTTGCCATTGATCCATATAATTAAAGTAAGGTTGGTCTTTAGTCTCCTCCAACTTCAAGATTCAAAGTAAATTAATTTTAAGATAATATGAGTTTAAAATTGATCCAAATCTTAATTTCAGTGCCCAAAAATTTTTTCAGTCACATGACCATAATGCTGAATGCGTGACTACGTGGTTTTATGAATAAGCATTACAAGGAGCTTTTTGGACTACTTCTAGTACGAGAAGGAGAAAAAAGAATCCTCACGTGGCTAATCTTAACAAGAGTTTGATTAGATCCGTAATTAAAATTCATTGACATTTCAAATATTTAACACTGACTCTGTTTTAAGAATCCTGAAATCGTTCATATAACTCCTCTAAAATTTTTAAACAAGGTAACAGAAAAGAAAACCTCACCAATGGATATCTAATTCAAATAAATCAACAGTATTATAATCAAAATTAAGATGAGCAAAATTAAAAATTTTCCCTTTAATATATGAATATCACATTAACTTTGCCTAATTGTTTACTGATACTTGTGTGAAAAACAAGAGACGCGAACGTATTTTAAAATTCGGATCTTACCAAATGGATGGTTGCTGGGATTGGGAATATGCTTATAGGCCAAGAGGGATATGCCGGCATTGCCCAATGCCGATATGCTGTCACCGAAAATTAAGTAGGCCTTGCAAAGCCGAAAGCGGACACACGCGTACCAGTCTCAATGGGCATATAGTTTTCAGCCCAATTTTTGCCAATTCTTGGGCCTCTATCTTGAAGTACCAGAAATTTAGTTACGGGGAAGCTTTTTGGTATTTCTAAAGCATTGCCCCTTATTCGTTCACTATTTACTCTCTCTCTATATGTATAAAGAACAAAATATACACATAACAATAAGTGAATGAGAAATGAGCAATACTTTAAGAGCACTCAAAAAATTTTCCTTATGTATTATTTTGGAGCGGTTTGGCTAAGATTACAGATTGTAATATGTAAACATATAAATTATTATGAATAATGATAGATATTTTAAACTTTTGGTCTTAATTTCATCTCAAATAATGTATCGATTAGTGGGTGTTTAGTTAGTAATGCTTTCTAAGATTTAAATTAATTAATTATATTATCTCACCAGCCAATTACTAAATACCATAAAATTTTGAGATAAAATTTTTAGGAAGTGCAGACTATATACAAAGGGTGGGTGGCACTTGCCTCGTATGTTTCTTAGATTTGTAAATATCTGCAATTCGTTTCTCTCCTGTTGTACCATTATCTATATTCACATCTTCATATGATACATAATGAAATCGTATTTGTTTATCTATATTCACATCTTCATATGATACATAATGAAATCGTATTTGTATTGCCACTCCTTGTAGCTACAATTTATGGTTGTTATACGCGTAAAATTTTATATTGTAAATATGATTTTTTAAGTGTATTTCTTAAAAAAATAAAAAATAAAAATGCTCCATCTAATATCATATCGAAACTCATAACATTAAATGGTTTCCTCGATTTCTCAAATATCAACTATGGTTCTGTTTAGAATTGAAGTACTGTAACTTTTAAACTACATTTACTATAAAAAAAAAGTTATAATTGTGAAACAAAATTTAATAATTTATAGTAAATATAAAATTTAAATAATAATTTTGACAAAATTATTTTTAAAAAATAGATTTTCCATGATATAAGTGAAAAACAATATTAACATAGTTTTCAAATTACAACAGCTAGTATTTACTAAACACTTTAGTACTGTAACGTTTAAACTATAACTGTCAAACTTTAATCACAAACGCACCATATAACTCAGATGCAAAATTTTATGTTTTGAGTTTTAACATATCAATATATATGTAGGCGATTAAATCTATTTATGCTTGATTAGTATCTTAAAAAAAAATCAAGTGTTCATTAATTAACGAAAATATACTATATATTCTAAAGAACATAATCCTTGACTTCGTCCCGATATTTGACATTTATAATTCACGGCCAAACCTTTATTTTTATTTATTTTATTTTATTGGTTCACGGATTGGAAGTTAAAAACTCTGGGCCAGAGCTTCATTTAAACTAGAGTCCAGAGGGTGCCATAGCATCAGCAGATGTTTGTAGAATCAATAAATTCCTAAATAAAATATGATAATAGTATGAATTTTAGGAGTACAATCTTCATTTTGGCCATTACGCATTTTCTCACAAATTTTCTAAACTTTGGAGAAAAATAACATTTAAGTTACATGGTCTCTCGAACATTAATTTTGATAATAACTCGTAGCTTTATAATTAGTAAATTATTATTAACAAATTCTTTTCTCCCTCCTTCTTCGGAAATAAGTGAGCCTATTTTTTAAATTATATAGTTAATTTTGAAAATTTTATGTTATAATTTGGCCCCGCAGATTTAATACAAAAGAAATCTGTGAGGGAAGTTGATGAGATTATAATGAAATTATTTATGTGATGTCAATCAAAGTGATCTTTTATCTAGCAATTTTTTTTCTTCAATCTCATAAAAACTTATATGTGTTCCTATATTATTTATTTACTTTATTGTATGTGCATTTCTCTACAAAAAGAATTAATGTGCTCATCTCTTTTTTTTTTTTTTTTTTAAAAGATTATTTATCTACACAAGATCACTCAACATGTCATTGAATCTCTACTTTATACATCTATTTCTCCTTTTGCACTTTTGTGTTGTTTGTTGCCTATTATTGTTATTATTTAACATAGATAATGAAATCATTTATTTATTTATTTATTTGCGTGAAAATGTTTGTCAATGTGGCGCTTTAACTAATATCTGAGTTTCTGTTTATTTATTTATTTATTTGTTTATTGTGTTTCTTCTTTTCAACTACATACATGTTGTTGGGTCATTTATAAGTTAGCATCATATTTAAAAGTTCCACGAGGACCACGACAATATGATAAAGTAGGCAGGATGCTTGTAAAAAGATGTTAACATTGTTCTTATCATAAATATTTATAGTATATTTTTATCATATTTTGTATACACACACGAAAAAAATTACATTCTAAATCAATTTAAAAGTTCTTAATAGTTGAAACACAAATTTTCTTAATAATTTCATCTTGTAAATTATATCTATTATTTGCACTTGGTTCTTTTTTCTTTTTGGCCTTTCTTTTTTCAAGCAAAAGAAGAGTGAAAATGACATATTTTATTGTTTATATAGCCAAAAAGTAGGTTCAAGTTTGAATCACAGGTTCTTTTTCAATTCAATTGATTAAAGGGGTCGGTCCAAGCATAGCATTACTATTTATTATAAAATCGATTGCTTGATCCTAATAAAAAACATATCCGCTAATACTTTTATTGTCCATTATATTGGACAAAAAATGGCAGACCAATATGAGGTCGACAGCCAACAGCATGCAACTTTTTTTTCTTTTCAAGCAGCCAATAATATGTATTTGAATAAACTTGTATAATTAAAAATTAAGCGATTCTTTCACCTACCTTACAAATAAAGAGGAATATTTCAGTGGATATTACACAGATATCTATATTATTCAATTGAAGTAATGATTGAATAATATTATTTTGAAAGTAATTTTCATAAACGGCTCATATTATCATATATCGCTAAAGAGAAAAAAAAATAAAAAATCAATTGTTTATTTATTTATTTTGATGAGAAAGTAAAGCTTTCAACTAGAGAAGTGATAGAAATGTCTAATTAACAATCTCCCGCAATTAAAGAAATTCAACGCATGAGTTGTCATTTAAGGGGGTGGCGTTGTGGCAACTTAGCAAGCAACTATTATAAGTAGAATTGGTTCGCAATTTGCGGGTTATTGACTCGACAGTCAGTTTTGAGGCCACCGGCCGGCTGGCTAATTAATTAATTCGACTAAACTAGTCGCCGTATCCTGGCTCGTGTTACACGCTATTATTCTCTCTGATACTTTGACATTCCTCGTCATATTTTCTATTTGCTTGAAGTAGTGTTTACAGAAAATGCACGAGGGTGACTCAATAATTGAGTACACATACGGTAAGATTGTCATTGCAAGATTAAATTGGATTAAATTATATTATATTATACTTTTTTTATATTTAATTCAGTGCCGGATAGAAATATGATAAATTATATTTGAATAATATTAAATAGTATTTAAGTTGATATTTAAATATAAATACTAATTATTCAAGAAATTTGATAACAATAATTAAAATAAATTTAAAAGGTAATTAATTAAAATTAAATAGATTATAAATAAGTTATTGGGTAGTCATAAAAATGAATAAAATGATTTAAGTATTTAATTAATTTTATCAAATATTTAAAAAATATTATATAAAATCAATTAATTAATTGTATTATAATTTTCAAGATCATTTTTAATATTATATTAGTGATTATTAAATTTAATACAATCAATAATGCAATAAATTATTAAACAGTTATTTTTATTGATAAATTATTAAATATACAAGTAATGAAAATTTAATCTCAATAGTTAGTAGAAGTCAAAGTACCAATTTAATTAGATCATAGATAATAAATAAATTAAATAAATAAATAAGTAAATCAAAAATAAAAAAATAATGTTATAAATGAAAGTCTCATAAATGAACAACTATTTTTTTTAATCTTATCCCAACTAAGCCCGTGCGTGAATTAGGATTTACTAATCGCATGATTTTAAGATAAATTTAAATTTAGTCTCTCTTAGTCCAATCTAACTATGGTTGCTAAACATGGGATAAATATTTAGTTTTGAAATTAGTCTAATCCCATGTTTAATCCTACCATCCAAATATGGCCATAGGATGTGTTTCGCATTCGTATTATATAAGATTGCATTAATGCAATGATCTTATATTTAGTAAATCTTTAAGGTTGCA
Organism: Citrus sinensis; assembly: GCF_022201045.2. Lineage (NCBI taxonomy): Eukaryota > Viridiplantae > Streptophyta > Magnoliopsida > Sapindales > Rutaceae > Citrus > Citrus sinensis. The sequence continues at coordinate 4,406,018 of NC_068562.1, forward strand.
TTGTGGTGAATTGTCATACAACATCATGTAATACTATTCGCATTAAACAAACCCAAGTGAAGATTGGATTTGTTAAATGTGGGTACCAATCACATAGTTTTTTTTCTTTAATTAAAATAGTAAAAACAAAATAAACAAATAAATATAATTATTAACTAAAATAAAAATTTCAGAAATACTACTGTTGGTATTGCTGAATTGTTGGTGACATTTTGATGGTAGCACACCAATGATATGGTCTCATAATAACATCTTTTGCACTAAAATTTAGTATCATTAGAATCTTAATTGTTGGAACTATGCATTGATGCAGCTAACGTTGGATTCGTTTGTCATAAATTTATGATAAAAAATTGAAAATTAAAATTTGGACTGTAGATCTACAATGAACTAAAAATTCCTTTGCCCATAACAACTATATAGTCCTAGCTTAAACAACAAGAATTTTAATGGTACAAAATATAGTACAAATGACACCAAAATATGATAGCGGCCAATAGTGAAAATCATTCATTTTAATTTAAAAAATTCAAATTATTAATTGAAGATAAATAACAATAAAATATAAATGAATCTTAAATTATTAATTTAATATAAATGTTAAAATTAAAAAAAAATATTATCTTATATAAGACACTCCATACTACACTAAACATAATATTATATTAGTACTTAATACAATATAATACAATGCGACTAATACAATAAAATGTAATGCATCAAAAGCACCCATAATGTGTATGCATATATGCATGTGTGTGTGTAAAATCAGTTACCTTATTTTTGTGGTATAGGTGTTATTCGGATCATGTTTTTTTTGGTCGAATAAAATCAAACCAAATTTACTCATGAATATCTGCTTCTTGGAGTCATTACCTTATTAAACTTCATTGCTGTTAATTCCTTGATAATTACAAAATTTATTTGGTAGTTAGCTTCAGGTTTTTGTTGCCTTGTTGACCAGCATGACGATGAAAATGCTAAAAACGCTATGGAAGTGTTTTGGTAATTATACGAACTCATCAAAAACTAATCCGTGTTTATCATAATAAAAATAATAGGCTATAGCCTGTATGTTAAATTATAAATAACTCACTTAGCAAAGTCATGAAGTCATCGTTTGATCGCAAATAAAGACCATTTCCATTGCTTTGGCCTCGCATATTTTGTATCCTCATTTACGTCTCGTCGTTTATTTTAATTCGCAATCAGGCCGCAGTAACGCCTGACAATTTCCGCTACAGATATATAGAGTCAACAGTTGAGTCCATTTATAATTAACGACTATTTCCCCTTGAAATTCCCAAAACCAAACTCATCTCTCTCTCTCTCTCTCTCTGTATATATATATATATATATATATATATATATATATAGGTGATGCCTGGTAGCTTCTAATTGAATTTCTCTTGTTTCTTCATGAATTCTTCTGTGTAAATTAAAGACGATGAGCAGCGAGAAGAGGAACAAAGAAGGAAATAATAAGCTGAGCAGATACCTAAAGGCACCTGTAAAGATGTTGATAAAGGCCAGGGATTTTTACATCCGGAGCATAACCGCATGCTCGGACAGTGTTGTATTTAGCTCGGCAGGGGGCGTCCCAATAGGCTCAGTCAACACTCTGCCTAGGAGTTATAGCACCAACTCTTCCAGATCATCAAGGGGTGATGAAGATTTCAGAGAGCTTGTTCGAGCTAATTCTATGAAGATTCTTGCCAGTCAAAATCAAATTGGTCACTTGGAGTTTCATCGGACAAAAAACCAGGAGGCTGCTGCTGGTAAGAACCATATGCCCAGAAGTAACAGTAGTGCTGCTATTGGGAGGATTGATGAAGACAAGCCCTGTGACTTCGAAGATGATTTGCAGATGAAGCCTGCTGTCGTATTCCCGAGAAGCAAAAGCTATGCTGTTTCCAGGAGATCAACTGCCGCCGTCGTTTCAGCTTAATTAATCAAATACAGTAGTAAGCTGCCGAACCAAATGCCACTTTATTTCTTGATTAATTTCTTTAATTTTAATTAACCATATCTTCTTGCATGTTTCATTTGTGTTTTATAATTCCCAGTACTCTTTCATTATCTTATGCAAATTTGCATCTTCTTATGCATGTGTATGTAATTTCTCGACGACTTTGATTCCAAATTAATTAATTTGAGGTATTCGGGATTTTCCGATTAGAAAAATCGTAGAAATTTATAGATCTCCGGTTATAATCAAAACTTCGTAGATCGTCGATGGTCAGTGGATGTCTTTGAAGTGAAGGCCCCACTTCTATATCCTGCTGATAGAATATAAAGTGGTGGGGCTGTGGCACCCGGCATGCCTATCATAAATGTCTCTCGGAATCATCAATTACCTGAATGACCTTCTATGACGCCAGCACTGACCACAGTAACTGAACTACTAGTTGATATCACGTCATTCATGCGTATGTCGCACAGGACCCAATCATAAATGATTTTTTTTTTTTTTTTGTAATAATAACAGATCCACTTGCGGGGTTGATTCCAAAACTTTTTCTTTGATAACAGCCGACCAACCTACAATTACACGAGGCACAATTGGATGAATCCACGCGATTAATAATCTCCTCTTAATATTAATTAACAAACAATTGAGTTATTATTTAGTCAGTACATAATCAGATTAGGAGAAAATTCTTATTTTATAAATTTTATCATTTTTTACAATAAAACTTTAAAAGAAAAAAGAAAGAAAGAGTTACTGTAATTTACATTTCTTTATCTGGTTGGTAGAAAATTTGAAAAAAAAAATTCCGATATTTTAATGTTGGTCACTTTTGAATTATTTATTATGCATGTGTTTAATCATGTTTTATTTTTTAGCTGTAGAATCGTGCAATCCCCTTACGGCTTACGCTGTCGCGCGAAAGCAATTAAACACAGCGGTACATAACTTACAGTTAAAAACTTAAAAATAGGCTTTTTATAATTTTTTTTTAATCATTTGATGAACAACAATTAAGTCATACAAAATAATTAATTTTAAATTAAGGTAAGTTACAGATAATATATTTTAATAAAATGCGTAATTGAAAATAATCTTTTAATACAAATAAAACAATGACGTCGTAAAACAATAAAACAATGCGTAATTGAATTTGTGTGGTTTTTGGCATTAAAAACCACACAAATTTAACCAATGAAATTTACTGTTTGTATTAAAAATTTAATAGAGCCCTTTCTCGATTTAGAAAAACACCTGTAAAGATTAAATGTGATTATGGTGCTCAACCCGCTAAAAACCGAAGTAAAACATTTTTATGCGAAAATTTTACATTCTCCCCTTATAGGTAGAAAACTCTTATACCTAAACTTACCTGAGTTGTGATATTTACCTTCTCCAAATTTAGAAATGCCAATCTTAATCCACTTAATTAATAGAAATTAATATATTATGTTAGATTATGATGGAAAGTTCGTACTACTGCTAATCAATTTAAATTATTTTACAAGTTGTAAACATCCATGAAATTTATATATTTTGTATGTGTGATATAACATTATTGTAGTTGATAAATTAAGTTAATTACCTAATTTGGTTTTTTAATTTTGAATCTTTGCATGAACATAAGATATTTGTGTATTGAATTTTCTCATAAAACCCTCATTTTATTCCATTTTCATAATTTCACCGATTATATATTAATTTTATTTCTTGCACAAAATAATGCATTTCTCTCATTGATAGCACATAAAATAAGCTTCACCATACCTTCAAATACTATATTGGCAATTTATTTACATTTTTTAGTTTTTAAGCCTAGAAAATATGAAAATAAATAAAATTGAAGAATACAGAAATTAGATAATTAGTTCAATTTATAAAGGACAATATTGTTATAACACCTATAGAGGATTTCATTTTTATGGATGTTTACTATTTCTAAAATAACTTAAATTGAATTAGGGCAACATGGAATTTTTTATTATAATTTAACTGAATATACCAACTTCTGTTAATGTAAAGATATTAAAGGCCTCATTTGAGTTTGGGTGTGAGTGATTCTTACCTATATTTGACGGGAAATATGTAATTCTCTTTTCCATATTTTTAGTAGCCGTGTTTAGGCTTTTTTTTTTTGGCCCCTAAACTCTATTATTATTTTATAAATCTAGTAGACGGAAATTCGGAAAGATTTATAACAAAATAATGTCTATTAACATATAAGTAAAAGATCAATTTTATTTTAGATTTTCTTAAAAACTTCTTTTAGTCGCCTTATGGATATGCCATTGTTAGAATTTCAGAAAGCATCAATGTAGTCTCGAGATAGACTTTGGCATGACAAATTTGGCACTCATCCTCCTGGATTTTCTGTTCTATGTTTTATCAAGTTTATAACGAAGAGAATGTTGTGGATGAAATAGAAAATTTCCTCATATTTATAAAAGAGATTGTAAAAAAAGAAGTATAGACTATGATATTTGTGAGAGAGAGCTAGACAGAGAATTTCGGCGGAATGAATGACGAATGAAATGTTCAAAACTAATGTCCCCTATTTATTGGACCAACCATTTGAATTCTCAATTCTCAAAACTAAAGAAACTCAGAATTACAGGATAACAGAACATCAGAAAAACCGAACCTATGTAGTGCAGATCATACATAATCATGTCACAAGAGAGGAACATGTTTTTGTACAATTTTCTGGAAGTATTAATGAAGGCTCAATTGTTTGATTTGTAACTTGCTGCTGGAAATCACAACTTCCACAGAAACTGAATTTATTCACTGTTCACCTGTCAAGATTCAAGAACTAGAAATTAATTGGAGAATATCAGAATTATGGGCACGTACAAAAAACTCGATGCAAGATTGTGCATAGGCTATATATAGTTCCGTAACATATGGGACCAGAGTTAGTCACAAGGTGATGAAGCGAGAGTTAATCCAACTATTGCGCAGGTTTGATTCAAGACAAAGCTGGCCGCTTTGTGCAAAATGTGACAAAAGTAGCCCATGTGATTTTGAACTGACGTGCAGGAAAATTTGGTAACGCATGGTCATCTGTATTGGCCATGCAACTGACATATGCTTGCTCTTCTCTAAAATTTTAAATCCTTTAAAACTTGGAAGAATTTCAAAAAAAAAAAAAATTCCGTTTGAGGGTCACAAATTCATGATCATCGGCCAATATGGCAGCTCCGATTCCTGAGAAGAATCTAGCAAGGACCATCGATTTTATTCTGATATGTTTCCTGGAGATCCTTATGATGCTTTCATCCAGACTCGCGGCTTCTTTTTCAACTATTTTAATTGTCTGCCTGAATTTGTTGGTCCCCTTCCCTTCAAGCTTGAGACAGGGAGAGTAAATTGCCAATCATTCATAGCCTAGATAAAGTTCTAGTCAGCAATTATTTGTATATAAAAAGAGTTTTTTTTTTTTCCTATGTCTTCCGATATATTGGAGTGGATGAGAATGAAGATGTGCAGCAGCTGTTCTCCTACTTAAATCAGTAGGGAATCCAAGTGAGGATCCTCTAGTGCTCTAGCTTACTGGAGCTCCCTGGTTGCTCTGGCATCAGTGGACTTGTTGTTGAGAAAAGTTGTTTAAATATAAGACCTTTATGACCATATTCCACCATCCCTAAGTGATCCTGGCCTCATGAAAATAACAATTCTTCTCCTTCTATTTGTCTTTTTTCCTTTTGGTTTGATGTATTTCTTATTTGATACAGGCCCCGTACGGTTCCAGAGTATAAGCCGAAGGAATGCTTAGCTATGTTCAAAAGATGGGACTTTGAAAGAACCTCTGTGAATTGTGATCATTTCCTGGGTCCAGCCCAAGTTCCAAAATCTGCGAGTTGCAAGATGAAAATCTTGTGTGTTTTGGTTTGCACATCGACAGCCTGCTATATTTTCATATCGCAGTTAATATCATCTAATATTTGGGCATGGCTAAGGTGCAGAAACTGCAAGTAACAGCTTCGAACTTTCCCATTTCCATCACCTTGCATTGGGATCTCTTTCTCTCTCCTCTAGCACCCGTGGAAGTTCCCCATTGGTTGTGTTACTTACAGAAGCTGTAACATAGACTTCTCCCTAATATTGATATCAAGTGGTCTAGGAATATTTTGCATACAAACAAACATTTAGAATTAAAAAATAAGGAGGCTGTGGAACGGATGCTGGCTCGCGTTTAATGAATCTTTAAAAAATCCATGGAAAGTTTTTGATGAATTCCAAAATCATCTGAATAACTCGTCTTTTTGAAGGTGAAAATTGATCATAGATGCACAGACGCTTTGAACCCAAAAATACTTGCGAGCAATAAACACAGAGGCATAATTATATAGAAAGAAAGAAAGTGCTATTTTCACAAACGCTTTGGCTGCCTTGTGTTTGGGTACTGGTTGCTGTGCATTTTCGATTTATTCGTCAATGGGCCGTGAAGAGAAACGACGTACGTTCCATGAAGCCGTTGTTCGCACTCTTTATCCTTCACCGCCATCGTCTCCACCCCAAGTACTCTCTCTTCCTGATTTTTCACTTTTCATCTTTCTCCATAGAAGTATTATTGAATCATTTTGAATAATACAGGAGGATCAAGATAATGAACCTGCCGACAAATTAGACGAAGACTTTGATGTGGCACTTATAAATCCAGGTTTGAGCCTTGACATTGCATTTTTTTTTCTTTCCCAGTGGAACAAACCACTTAGTAATAAGAGGTATAAATGAATGCAGATGATTATCTGAGGAGCAGTGCATCAAATAATGAGCATGATAATGATGATGACGAGGGCGAGGTTACCGAGTGTGGACCTGAAAAGCTGACGAGGGCTCAGCGGAAGCGGCTTCGTAAGAAGAAACTCAAGGAAGATGCTAGACGCCGCAGAAATATTATCGGTCCTTTGTTGCCTACAACTAGGGATGGAGATAGTAGTGGTCGCGGCGGTGGGGGTGAAATTAACTCTCCAGACGTTCGACAAAATGCCGACGAGAAATGTGCTACTCCGAGTGTCGAGTCCGGTGAGATTGTAGAACTCAAATGGCATTATTATTTTTTAAAGATACAATTCAGTTAACATTTTTTTCTTTTTTGCTTTTTTGTTTAAAGGAGAGTTTAGTGGTTGCTGTAATCAGAAGAAGTTAAAACATAGGAGGGTGGCGAAGAGGCTGGCCAGAGAACAGTTGAAGCTCTCTAGCTCAGTTCCAGAGAATAACAGAGGAGACCAAAGCCGTGAGTCCGCCGCCCATGAGAAAGAAAGTTGTGGACAAGATAAAACAGAATAGCCCGTCGATATATGAAATAGTGTCAAAAAGCTCATAATTCTTGCTGTCGACATTGATGCCATGCCCAGAAGCAGGAATTTTGTTGTTGTTTGTCTTTGGCATTGATCAAGTGAAATCACGGTTTATATTGTTTTTCTTTTTGATTCACAAGACTTCATCCGGGATTAATAAATGTCTCTTACTTTTGTGCTCAGTAGCATCTACAAATTGTTTTCTGCTCAACAAATTTTTATTGTGCTAGATTATGTGTGGTTAAAAATAAAATTTTCAGAGATATAATATAAATTTCTCTAGTTTGTTAACTGAGTTTCTCGTCATGAAAGTGACTTCACCATATAATGCAATATTAGGAAGACAATGGATACATAAAATGAAAGCTGTACCCTGAACTTATCATCAGGTTTTGCGTTATCCGACGATTTACGGGATGGGGGAAATTAGAGGTGATCAGGCTACAGCTCGGACATGTGCGGTACTAGCATTAAAGGAAACCAAGAGAAAAGATTCAGATTTTGAAAACCAGGCCAAACGAGATGCTAAATAGCAATTATAGTCAAACGGCGTGGGTCAACAAAACAGAGAATTCGAATCAATAAGAGACCCAACCGTAGAAGATGTAAATATTGTTCCAATAGATCCAGATAATCAAGAAGTCGTTCGAATTGGCTCGCTTTTGGAACCAAATGAAAAGTAGTCTATAAAAACCAAAGTTGTAGGAGCGGAAAGAGAGGACGGACAAGAGGTAAAAGAGAGGCAGAACATAAAGAAGCCAAAAGGTCAAGCAATCAAGAAGAAAGAAAGGCCAAAAGGAAGTAGAGCATAAAAAGCCTGGAAGGTTGAGCAACCAAGAAGCCATAAAGAAGTCAAGCAATGATGAAGGCACAAAGAGGTGAAGTAGCCAAGAAAGAAGCAACCAAGAAACCAAAAAGAAATCGAAGATCATGAACCAATGAAAAGCTGAAACAGAAAGTAATAATAGCAGTAAAAAACAGAGCTTATTTGTTTGCAACAACATAAATCAAACCAGATATTTTCATATACGATTTGGTTCTGCCCACTCTAATTCTCATCAATTCATCTACATGAAATTATTCATACAGACAATGCCGTAAATTTTTCTCAAATCTTTGGGCCTAAAGATGACAAAATGATTGCACGTCTCTATTTCTTTTGTGGGGCCTGGACTTTAGATGGGCCGAATTGGGCCTATATTTTAAGGCCCCCTAAAAGTCAATGAAAAAGCTTGGACATTTACTTTATTGCCCCGCCCTTCATTTCAGCTAGATGCAAAATCAGCTCGCTCTAACCTCTATAATCTGTAGAGAACTAGAAAACCATAAACCCTAAACCACACTCTATCAAACCACAACCATCACCAGAATGGCGGAGCTAAAGCTATCGGAAAGCCGAGACCTAACCCGAATCGAGCGCATAGGTGCACACTCCCATATTCGTGGTCTTGGTCTAGACTCATCCCTAGAAGCGCGCGATGTCTCTGAAGGCATGGTGGGTCAGCTCCCCGCCCGTAAGGCCGCCGGCGTCATACTCCAAATGATCAAAGAAGGAAAAATCGCGGGTCGGGCCGTCCTCATTGCGGGGCAACCCGGTACTGGTAAAACCGCCATAGCAATGGGCATGGCTAAGTCTCTCGGCCTTGAAACTCCCTTTGCCATGATCTCCGGCTCCGAAATTTTCTCCCTCGAAATGTCGAAAACCGAAGCCCTAATGCAAGCATTTAGAAAGGCTATTGGCGTGAGAATCAAAGAAGAAGCCGAAGTTATTGAAGGAGAAGTTGTTGAGGTGCAGATTGACCGCCCTGCAACATCTGGGGCGGCAGCGAAGACAGGGAAGCTGACACTGAAAACTACGGAGATGGAGACCGTTTATGACTTGGGTGGGAAGATGATTGAAGCATTGGGTAAGGAGAAGGTGCAGAGCGGAGATGTGATTGCTATTGATAAGGTTTCGGGGAAGATTACGAAGCTTGGGAGGTCGTTTTCGAGGTCTAGAGATTATGATGCGATGGGTCCTCATACTAAGTTTGTTCAGTGTCCTGACGGGGAGTTGCAGAAGCGGAAAGAGGTTGTGCATTGTGTTACTCTTCACGAGATTGATGTGATCAACAGCAGGTATTTACTTCTTTGAATTTTTTTTTTTTTTGCTTTTATTATGAATCTCGAATTTTAATGATCATATTGTAATTTAAGATGGAAAGGATTTGAGTAAATTTTTATTTAGACTGACTAGGCAGAGCTAGTCTTTCTGGACTGGTCTTTGCTTATCCTGTCATTTGCTATTAGTTTAGCTTGATAATGACGACGATTTCATTAAGGTCGAAGTTGTATGACTCTAATTCCTTTGGTTTGGTGCAGTCAAAATCATGCATTGTAAATTTAGTTTGTTATGCTTGTTATGCATTGTAAGTCTGCTATTAGTTTAAGTTTCGTGTTTGAAGTTTATTAAAGCAGCACATTGTTGGAAGAACGGGAAATGTTGTGCATATTGTTATAAAGTTAGGGACCAAAAGTCAAACTGAAAAAATAGCAGATTCATGTTTTACGCATTCCGTTTAATCTGTCCAAGGTTGAGTTATTCTTATTACCACAAATGAAAGAGCATTGAAATATTGATCTAGCCATTATAACTGAGATCACTTTATCAATGTGTTCAGCAGCATTAGATCTTTGGGTAATCATAACTAAAGATCCCGATTTCGAAGTTGAAGCAGCATTTTTGAGTGGATGAAGTGATTAAATCCAATAGATCAAAAGTGAACAAAACTTTAACAACAATCAATATGTTTTTAGTTTGATAAGAGCACTTAGTTGACTTAAAAAGAACTTGAAATTCCTGCTTCAGGCCATAAGATTTGTGTAAACTATGAGCAATGTACAATAAGTCCTTCATTTATCTCTTTGGAATGATGTTGTATAAAACAGGATAGAGGTCTGCTGTTTTTTAATGACATCTATTCATAGTTTTGTCTATCGGTCTGCTTGGAAAAGACTTTTACTTGTATGGATTGCCTGGCTGCAGTTTGATGAGAAAGAGACTGAGTTAGATATTGCCTGATCCCTGAGGATTATAGTCCCATTCTTTTGTCTGACAACTTCATACCTCCCAATTTCAGAACACAGGGGTTTTTGGCGCTCTTCACTGGTGATACTGGTGAGATCCGTGCTGAAGTAAGGGAACAGATTGACACAAAGGTCGCAGAGTGGAGGGAGGAAGGGAAGGCAGAGATTGTGCCAGGTGTCCTCTTTATTGATGAGGTGCACATGCTTGATGTCGAGTGCTTTTCCTTCCTGAATCGTGCTCTGGAGAATGAGATGGCTCCAATTTTAGTTGTTGCTACCAACAGAGGGATCACTAGAATCAGGGGCACAAACTACAAATCTGCTCATGGGATTCCGATGGATCTTCTCGATCGCCTACTCATCATCTCTACTAAACCCTATACTAGGGATGAAATTCGCAAAATTCTAGATATCAGATGCCAGGAGGAAGATGTGGAGATGGCTGAAGATGCAAAGCAATTGTTGACCCGTGTTGGGGAAGGAACATCGTTGAGATATGCCATCCATCTTATAACAGCTGCTGCATTGGCATCTCAGAAACGGAAAGGAAAAGTTGTGGAAGTTCAGGACATTGATCGCGTCTACCGTCTATTTTTGGATGTACAGAGATCAACTCAGTATTTGATGGAATACCAGAGTCAGTACATCAATGAAGTGACAATAGAAGCTGATGAAGATGATGCCAATGCCATGGTTCCAGAATAGTTCCTCCAGACTTGTGATATTGAGATTATGCATCAATCTCGCCTTGTTAATTGTAGTTATTGCCAGTACTTGCAACATTTAGCTATGCTTTATCCATACATATGTGGCACGTGTTTTGGTTTAAATAGTTGTGGATCTTACCACCTTCCGGTATGCTACAGTTTGAAAGATATTGGTTTGTTAATTATGTGACAGGCTCCGGCGATTCCCCAGCGTTATAATGTTTGATCTCGAATCTCGAATCACGAAACATGGTGTGGTTGCATCCTATATATGTCAAACTGGTGTGATCACTATCGTGGTGTCGATTTCAGAAATTGCTTAAAGCCTCAAATGGAGTTTCGCATAACAGGATATTGCTTCGTTTGAAGTGTATGTGGGCTCTCTTGGGTATTGAGATAGTAGCCGTTGTAGAAAATAAATTAGAGCTATAAAATAAAAATTGAGGATGTGTCGTATAATTTTTAATTTTAATGAAAATATGAAAATATATTATAAATTTTTTATTATGAATGTTCAATAAAATTAATTTAATTTTTTAAATCACAGATAACAAATGTTTATTAAATATTTTAATACTATAACTTTAAACAACAGCGCCGAACTATGCAAAGCAAGTCCTTCAATGGATTAGTCAAAATATTTTTGAGTTACTCAAAGTACATTGATGTATTATTGACTTTGCCACCCTCTTGATATGCTAACATTCTTCTGCGTGCCTCCACTCTCTCTCTCTCTCTCTCTCTCTGAACCACATGTTCAATTTGCAGAATTGCATATTCCTCCGTGGGCCCGGGGAAGAAAAAAACCATGGCCTGCTCCGGAAAAGCAGGATAGACCTCATTTGATTATGGAAAATGATCTTTGATTAATCTGATATTTTCAAGAGTTTGAAAGCTACTTGGAAGATATCATCAATCTCAGCCTATAAAACTCCAAATGTTATTTGTGCGGAAAATACAAGATAATTAACAATCTACATGCTCTCTCTTCCACTGGAAAAATATATATAGTCCAATATATATTAAATATTTCTATTATATGTTTCTCTTATCAGATGCTGTAACTCTTGTAATATAAAAAGATAATTATTGAAAGGTTTTTTAAGAAATTATTCAAAGATGTTAAAACAAAAGAAATATTGTAAGAATCATCTACGACAATAAACTAGAAAATATTTAAAAGTATTGAAATGCATGATAAGTATTCAAAGAAATATTGTAAGACCAATAATGTCCTAAAGTAAAACGTCACACGGACACTTAAGTACAATTATAGGATGAATACCTAACTCAAGCCAGAGTTAGGACAATGCCCATAAACCCTATTGAATCAAGGGGCACGGGCTCAAATATTAATAAACATAACATATCAATTCCTGTAGTTGCACTAAGCACTCAATAGTTGTCACCTTCTGTATAGCGACAGTTTGGAGCCACTTAATAACATTTTCAGGTTTGGTTAAAGAAACACCTAAGAAGATGGTAAGAGAAAAGTTCAACCTAGCAACTAAGACAATGCTGAATAGAAACACTACTAATTTTAGTGACCAAAGCAAAATCCAAATCTTCAAGTCCATTTCGTGGGTGCGAAAAGCACCATAATTTGGCCAAAAGTCAGTCAATCACCAGCAGCACAATTAGCATACCATTCTTTATTTAATAATAAAGCCACACTCACCCAACAACATCATGCTCTCATCAAGCAAAAGTATTCACATGAAAATTAACCCTTCAATCATGCACTAGTTTATGCCACCAGCGCCGAGGCACCAAAAAGAGAAGAAACTATTGCCTTGTTCTTTTTAAAGTGAAATAAAGGAAACGAGAAAAGCAAAAGCATAGAGAATCAAGTGCTTTAAAAAAATACAGGTAAACTGATTCATAATTAACCCAAGATGCTAAGTCACACACTATCAGCACTTCTATCCTTACTCATGTGAGGCTGGCTTTTCAAGTAATTTCAACCGCTTCCTTTAAGTAGATTGCCGTCCAAACAGGCCTAAGTCTCATCCCCTGGTGTACATTTATTTCACACAGGTCTATAAATGTGACGCTCATAACTTCATCATTTTTCCTTACTTTCTTTTACAGGACAAAAAAATCAACCGTATAGTCTATATCACCTCTCTACAGCATTTGGCCCCGGTTGTAAAATCACATATTCCCGAATCTCATATCTTATATAAATCAGATGAAATATGTGTGTATCACTTTGACCGAGGAAATTAAGTAATATATTACCAAGTAGACATGAATACGAAGATAAAATAATCTACTTATACAACATTTCTAAAGTGTTACATTTCCCATTATTTCCTTAGGATGCCTTATAAATGCCATTTTAATCTTTTTTTTAAAAAAAAAATATTTATCAATTTTAATATAACATCAGCATAAAAAGAGCTCAGTCCACCCACTATTTCTCAAATCATAAAAATTGTACAGCCAAACAAACATTATAATTTTTTTTATTATTGTACCTTATCCCCAAGGACCATCATCAGGAAAATCAAATGGCACAGGGGACACCAAGCTGGAATCTCGTAAATCCGGGTGCACAAACCCATACTTCCTAAGGACTTGATTATCAGCAAAATTTAAAGCCTTGACCATCCCGCTCCAACACGTCTCTCCAGAATACATCTGATTGTGGTCCCCACTGCACGGCTGGCACCCCGTGAAATGCGTGATAAACGGCCTCCTCCAGCTCCCTCGCCCGTTGCCAGCCTCCTTGAGATACTGCTCCCTCTGCGCAGCATAGCTCTCGCTCACTTTCTCGGCGTGCCTCCTTCTTAACGTGCGCACCCTTCTCTCGATTTCCATATATCTCCCCGTAATATTATCGTACGTTGGCACAATCTCTAACCAATAACCTTCAAAATAAAATTCACCCTCCAAATAGATATTATCATAATATTTATCCTTCTCCGTGTACAGCAAATAAATCAGAGCTGCCTGATCGTCTGATTCGGGAAATATTTTATCCTTGAAGGTTGATCGTTGAACCTGACCCCACTTAGCATAATCAGCACCAATGGGACCCATGTTAGCCCAGGTGTCCATGAAATCCATAGACCACTGACAATTCCTTATCAAGAAAACGCCAGCGTTCAAGCTGGTCCAGCTCTTGGCCTCGTAAATCAACTTAGGCCAGCCATGAACGACGACGTTGTGATTCCTGTACCTCTCCAACGGAAGCTTAAACTCCATGTCGGTGAACGCGGCGTCCGAGTCAACCCACCAGATCCACTCGGCCTCCGGGTGGGCCAGCATGGCCGCTTTAACAACAGGTAACTTAGCCCAGAAGGAGTTCATCTTCGGATTCAGCAGCACATTGTTGTAGAAAATGTCATAGCCGTGGATTCTACAGTAATCAACTTTGTTTTTAAAGAACCTCAAGAGCAAATGATCGCCTATAGGGTTTTTACAAGGCTTCGGCTGTGAGCCTGTGACTAAAACAACGCGCTCGCGAGCTCCGGCGGCGAATGAAGGATGAAGTTTGAGCCACCGCTTTCTTTTCTCGTCCCAGTCTTCGATCTTTTTCTCGATGGAGTAACTCAGTTCTTGGTCGTCGTAAAAGGTTTCATCAGGAGGGTCGTAGCGTAAATTAGCAGCACAACCCGGTGATCGCGCCTCGCTCGTAGCTTTTGCTTCGGAGAGTGGAGTGGAGTCAAATCGAGGAGCGGAGTTGAGAAGAGATGAGAAAGACCAGACGATTAAAAGAGCAAAGAAGGCACCCCCAAGAAACAGAAACCCATCTGTTAAACAAGGATGGGTTTTGTTACGCACATGTGGTTTCGCCATTGGAGAATATTGATGAGAGAGCTCGGGCGAGACCATTTTCAATGAGATTGAAACCCTTAAAAAGGCTTAGACGACTCGGTGGTGAATCGTCTTAACCCACTCACTTACTGGGTGTAACGGCGCGACATGTGTACGGGACAATTAATTAGCTTCGGTGGCTTTTTCTTCGGTTCTTGGTCTGAATTTAGAATGTGTTTTTAAGTTAGGCGAGGGATACACTGACAAATTTGCTTTCGCCAACTACGGTTGGTTTACTTAATAACAGTTTATAGGATTACATTGAAAAGACGGAAAAAGAATGAAACGGGACAAGCGTCGGTTTCGTGGCCCCGAGGATGCTAAAATGCGCTTGACGTGTTAATTAAAGGCGAGAACTGCGTTTGGACTTTAACTTAGGTGTCGGGTCTTTGAGAATGACACGTCATATTTTTTTAAAACCTTGCTGGGTGCCGACACTTTGGACTGGACTTTCACTTCCTTTTCGGATCTTCTTCATGCGCTTCGGACTTGGCCGTATCTTGCGTTTAGTTGTCTGCTTAATTGAGGTTTAATTGCGATTTAACAAAACTATTGATTTCGCATGGTCAAGAAGGACAAACGAAGCAGATGACGTCTTGGTTGTCCAGATCATTACAGTTTCGACTAAAATATTGAGTAGTCGGTTATGGTAAAATTTTCAGTAATTTAAAATTGTGGTACACATATATATAGTTTTAGTGTTGATATAGTTCAAAATCTTTTATTGGGGGAAAACTATTTAATTATATAATTTAATAGTATAATGTTATTGTACTATTAAATTATATAGTTTAATAACTTTTAATACCATTAAAACACATAATTTAATAATTTTTTTGGACTTTATTTATGATCCTAAATTGAAACATACATACATATATACATACATGCACATATATATAGTGAGAGAGAAATTTTTTAATCTAGAATTTTAAAGTGCAAGAAAGTTCAAAAAAACTTTAAAATCTTACAGTTTTAACACTTAATTTTATATACTATTAAACACATAATTTTAAAAATTTTCCGCACTTTAAAATTTTGGATCCCCACACACACACCAACATTTGAATAGACCCAAAAAGTCCACATGTAAGATAATCCCAATAAAAAATTACACGAATCTATTATTTATAAAGAATAACCTAAGTAACCTAAGTACCTTGAAATCGATTATAGATAAAGCGCCCAAATGGTGAGTTTTTGACAAAATGTCAAAGGTATGATTTCACAAAAAATGACTTAGGTCCATCATCTACTAAGAAAGACTTAGGTTTTGTTCTTTAATATTCCTAAGTGAAACGCCCAAAGTGTGAGCTTTTCTACAAAATGTAAAATGCGTGATCTTTAAAAAAAAAAAAAAGACTTAAGCCTATTCTCTAAAAAAAAAAAAAACATTTCAATTTTTTAATATTTCTAAAGAAAACACTGAAAAGATAGGTTTTTGATAAAGCGTCAAAGGTGTGTTGATACAAAAATAAAGAAGGTGCTTAGGAAAAAAATTAATTTCTTACAAGTAGGATTCTACTGAAATCACTTACAGGCAAAATGCCGCAAAACTGATTTTACATATGAGGAACCAACATAAGAGTCGAAGTCAAGCTCAAACTTGTTAGCCGGTAAAAGCCCAGAAATCATGACAAGTGTCTAGAGAAGACCTGTCATGAACAAGCCGGACACATGTTGATATGACATCTTTATGCATGGGTTTAATGGATGTGTCACGATAGTTCTTTCACCTTATACTTCAAGTGGCTTGCATATAAAGGGCAAGCTTCCTACATTTGAAGGTAAGACCCAAAGAAAAAAAAATTTGAATACAAAAATACTACTTAATTCTCTCTAAATTTTATCAATCTAAAAATTGAGCACAAATGGTTGATTTAAGAGTTAGAGGGTTATTGTCGACAACCCTGTCATACCTAGACAAATTCTTTTCATTTACAGACTTTTAATCACAAGAATACACATGATATTAAACCCACATTACAAAGAAAAATGGACCGTGAAGCTTGACGTAGAAGAATGTCAGGAATTAAAAAAAATATAGTATCTATATGTTATCAACACATATAAATAAGTAAAATAATTTATACAATATGATTCTACATATTTAAATTTATCTTCTTTTTTTCTTTTATTGTTTACCTAATTTGAGCATATTTAGTGAGTGAATACAATTATTATTATCAAACAATAACCTCACATGTAAGATATGGAAGCTTTAGTCAGCAATTTTTTTTGAGTTATTATATTATTGTAAGATTTCAATGTTATTTTAATAAAAATAAGGGAAAATGTTATTTTCCTTAGCTATGTAATCAATTCTTTTTTCTTTATACAATAATGCTACATTATTGTATATTTATTTTGTAATATCATTATCGATTATTTATTATGTAGTTAAATTAAGGACAAAACTATTTTGACCCTATTATATCTAACACCCAGTTTGGACCCCTAAAATTAAATTTATACTTCTAAGACATTCAGACATCATCGCTCATAAACCAATCACCATGTCCATGTCAATCGTTGAAAGCGATGCTCTTGATTTAAGGAGAAATAGTTGTAAAGGGCCGTAGCCGATGATAGTCTTTCTAACTCTTTAGTCCACAGGTCATTTCTCACCTTACCTTGAATAGACATCATCAACAAATTGTATAATCCACACCCATCAAAAGTCAGAAAGTTCATTTGTCTCTTTGAAAGAATCCCGCCGGATCGCACTGGAGTTGATTTCTAATTGCTATTCCAAACGAGAATCTTTTATCATTGTTAGATATCAACTGTCGTCACACATGTATATTATTAGGAGATAGAATGACACTTTTACTTCAATCAGAATTGGATGTTATAATATATTACAGTTGTGTGGTAAATAAGTAGATTTTGTTCTCATAGATAGCAGCATGTCGTCGAGTCCTTGATAATGAGATGGCATTGCCGTCACATGTGGTGGTAATTCCAAGGATGATGAGTCCTTGTAACTCTGACCAGCCCACCAGCAGACACCGCGACGCTACCCTGCATCATTGGGTCCTATGCTCATGTGATCCTCTGACAACAAACCGGCTAAAGTTTTTAATTCGCAGTGGGTGGGATTCTCGAGACTTTTATGACAGTAGATTAAATTTTAATTTCTGCGAAACTTAACCGGAACGCTTTCATAGCTCAGTTGGTTAGAGCACCCGTTTAGTAAGCGGGAGGTCTTGAGTTCGACTCTCAATGAAAGCAATTTTTTTGTAATTTCTCTTTCCCTCCCATTTTCTCATGGAAACATCTTTTGAATAAGAGTTTCTCACTTATTAGATATCGGTAGAAAGTGCGCAATACTGGGTCCATTATTATCCATGGGTGCTTCTGACTTATAAATTTACAAACAATCGGGGAATGTAACACTTCTCCATACCAATTTGTTCCATCCAATAACAGATACAACAAACAAGAGTTATTTAAGCACTTCAGCTACTGACCAATTATAATCTAACTTCACTTCAACATCCTTCCATATCCCGCCACTTCAGATAAACCAGACCGGCACGATAATGAGTATATGCCCCAGCGACCACCAATATATGGAAGAGTTGATGGCTATGCCCAGCAATGTCAAATTTCCCAGGCATCCACCGCTCTGGAATCCTTGTGGCATAAACCAGTGCTCCGAGGCCATAAAATAACCCCATCAGAAGCTCATACCCAGTTGTGTGGAGTGCCTCAGGCTGGTGCGAGAACAAGATAACCTTGTGCAGGATTGGTGCAACACCAGACAAGCCCATGCCACAGAAAAGGGATGCACGAACATTACGGAATTCAGGAGTCTGAAAGACGGGCAAAAGAGACGCCAAGATTGTTGCAATTCCTAACAGAGTTATAAATCCCATGTACAGGTTGCAGAAGAAGGGAGTGCACATAAAAGAATAGTAGACAAGCGGATAGAAGGAAGTAGATATAAGGGCTGCAATTCCAGCATAGTCGAGTCTGAGCATAATGTATGACATTCGTTCAGAGTGGCATGACAACAGGTGGCATGCGCTGCTCGTCAGCAAGCAAAACATAGCCCCACCCAAGAAGGCAAAAAATGGCCACCGTGTTATTGGTCTCACCATCAGGGGTGCTATTATGTTAGCCACATCCTCCTTAACACTATGCTGCATTTAGACAAAAGAATAAAGACCTTATGTCTACTTATCACTACACTGACAGAAAATATATCAACAACATGCGACACAACTGTATATAGCATCATGCACTTAAGTATAATTTTGACTATTCCCCCACAGTACTAATTCGCAATGCTGGCTAAGGAAATAGCAATACAGCTCCACACTCTGCCAACTTGTTTGGTCATGCCAAACATCAATCAGGGGACTGAAACTCAATCTCTGTTCTATAGCAAAGAACAGATTTTAAATATGCCGGCTGGAAATAAGTATCAGAAAAAATATCCCCACCGTGTGGAGCCAACGAAATTAAAGGGAAATAAACCTGTCCAATCTCTGTTCTTCAGTAAAAGAAGAGATTTCAAATATTCTGGCCGGAAATAAGCATCAGGAAAAAATATACCCGCCACGTGGAGCCAAAGAAATTAAAGGGAAATAAACGTGTTTTTACTATATACAACCAAACATCCGGTCTCAACAACTAAAAAGGAGATGGACAGCTAAAGCTCATGCAACTGAAGTAAGCTCAGAAAGTTACTATTAACTGAAGCATTAAAGAGAAGCATTACCAGAACACAAACTTCAGTTTGGTTTCCATGAGAGAATCGTTCAGGCAAACAATTGTATAGATGTTCCATGACATGCCAACCAGAGAGTGACGGAAGTAAATCCATAGAAGGCAATGTAGTTTTTAACTCCTCTCTAAGCCTCTGCAGATTAGGCAAGTTTGGCAAAGATGGAAGGCATGTCAAGAGTTCTGCTTGCAATTTGTGCAGATCAGCATTTTTAAGTACCTCAGGAATATGTAGAGAATGGAGATCAACAACCCTTGGAGCCTTCATTGCAGTATATATGGTAAGAGCAAGGAAAATGAAGAACCCAATCAAATGTCTGCAGTGAATAATAAAACTCTGCTGTTAAAAGTTATAGTAGGAAAGCTACTAATCAAATCCAAGAATCAAGCAATGTTTATTTCAAGAATGCACTTCAAAATTTAATATGCTACAAATATACGAGGGTTTGGGACATAAGGGAGTATATATCATAATTATTAATCTTAGACATTAGGTGCCCCCAGAAGATTGGCCGTGTGGTTTTCAAGTAGCTTTCTTTAAATGGCCAACCGAGTTCAAATCCTAGGGGAGGTAGCGTGTTTAAAAAAATGTCCTATAGCTAATGTTTAAGCAATATTTAACTCATAGAACTACCAGTTTGTTACATAAAAAAGTCTATTTAATATGAATTATAGTGCTGGTTATGTAAATCAGATAGTAGCTGAAATACTTTGGCCACGCGACTTTCTCATTATCTATGTTTACAAACTGAGATCCTCCATACTTACCAATGAATAATCAAATCCATGATGCAAAAAACATTCTAAACCATAATAAGATACAATCTCAACAAGTTTTCTAACATTTCCTCATAATAAAAAATAAAAAAGCAAAAACATTAGGTTTTTAACTGCAGACTGCGGTATCAAAATTCCACCTATACTTCAGACTCCCACATAAAGTTATCAAAGATCCCTTGGTTTCGAAACGTTTTACAAATGCTATGATGTCAGGAACTAGAGGTGTCATCTACATCAATATATGATTGGAAATATGAATTGATCGCAATACTAGATTTAGACAATAACCAGGCATTTCAATATTCGGAAAATGTGAACAAAATAAGGTTAACAAGTTATAACATTACTATATAGAAAAGTTAAGAGTAGGTTTTGTGGGTCCTGACTAGTTTAGCTGGTATGATTTCTCGTCAAATCCCATTCACATCAATTTAGGCCATAGGGGACTGGGGTTGGGTCGGGTTAAAAGTTTGAGTACATCTTTTTCCAACATAATAGAGCAAAGGATAATATTAAAGGATAACTTCTTTGTAGCATTGTGTATTTGGATCCAGCCACCCCTTTGGACGATTGGTCAACTGACAGCGGTCAGCAGATAGATCGGATTCACGTTTAGAAGATCATTCGATGGTTACCGTTAGTTGGGCCTCTTCACTGCACTTAGAAGACTAAACTAACTGAGTAGCTGTGCTGGTTTATCTGTTTATGCTCAAAGCTAACTTTCCTTTCTTGATTCTTTTGTACTCTCGCACTTGCCTTCCAATTTCCCCTTCCTCTTGCCAAATAATGAGCAAAAATAATGAGGAAACATAAGGAAAGGCTATTTTCCTCCTTTATTTCAGTATAAAAATTGATAGCAAAGACAAAGGATAGTTTGTTCTGCAGAAACATTGGGAAAGAAATCCACAAAATCGAAGCAACACAGGGATCTTCTCTGATAATTTTCGAGTAAGTTCCTAGATAAGAAGATGTCCCCACATTCTTCAAATATATTATAAGACCCAGATCTCTACTAGGGTGTTGCAATACTGAAGACACGCTTCACTCAAATAAGTCTTGCAGCAGCTATATACGTGGGCCCTGCCAAAAGTCTTACTCTACCAATCTAGATTAATCTTAGTTTAATAAGCCAATAAGCCTCTCCAATTGCCTCAAACTGAGCTCAGTTTGCCTTTTCCCTTCTCCTGGCAAACGAATTCCAGCACTTGTGATATGCTAATGCTTGACCGGTGTTTTTGAATTTAAATTTTTCCAAATACAAGACATGCGAAGATGCAGTTTTCTTATAGACTTCACCTTAACAACATAGCTGGTCCTAGTGATGCATCTTATTAATATATTCCACTAAGGCAAACAAATTATTACAAATCATCAGCAAAAATTTCACCACTGAAGCTGCCATAGTCTGTGCATAGTCATATGGAATAAAATTATAATACTTCACAGTTTTCTACCTTAGCATTTAGCTATTTAGTCTTCCAGATCAAAATAAATAGTTGCTTTAAAGAAAAACTTACGTCCAAACATTTAACGTCTCATTGTGGATGGTGAAGATACTAAGCAAAGTCTGCTTCAATGGCCATTCTGATCTATAATGGCCAATGATAAACTCATTATCCCTCAAATAACCAGGCAAAGCATGATATTCCACAAGCTGGCACTTCACCCTCTTCCACAATCTCCTCCCTTTTCCTTCCTTGGAAGAAGCAACTCCATGGTTCTCCATTGCTTCAGAAGCTTCATTCATATGCTCACCGTTAAGTTGCCCGCCACTCATCCTCTGCTAAAACCAATATCAAAACAAAAAAAATTGTCATCTTGATATTTTTTCAATCAAAGCTTGTCATATTAAAATTCAAACAGCCTCATTAAGCCAAGCAAGATACGCTATTATCTTTCTTATTAAAAAAAGAAAAGAAAAGGGATACGCTATTATATTTCAGTTGAGTTAAGAAGATTGCCGGTTATATCTAAGCTCATGATGGTAGTGTTTTGCAATTTAATATGAAAAAAACATACCCGTTTCCTTGGTTTTTGCTTCACTTTACCAACAATCAAACACAAGATGATGTAAGAAAACATACGAAGCATATTTCTTTCTTTCTAGTTCAATAATCAATACAAAAATACCCTTTTGTTTTTCTTGTATTTTCCTTCAGTTCACCGACAAACAAATATATGATCAACAGAAACATAAAAAGCAATGATCCAAGAAAACAAAAGAGACAGAGTGAAATAAAAGTACCTGAAATTGAAGAATCAGCAGCTGGGAGCAGAAACCCGAATGGGGATTCGATATATATAATTATAATTCAAAGCCAAACAAATGCGGAAGTACGAAAACATTCAAGTCACACTCGCATGCCTTTTACGTATTATTAAAAACTGTAACACTGGCGAGCTAAATTAAAATTATAAGCTCTTGACATTAATGGGAAGAGAAGGAAAAAATATATTCGAATAGGAGATGCGGAGATGCCCTCTTTGATTTTGTTTGAAGGCTGCGCTTTGGTAGAATTAATAATTAATTGATGATTTTGTTTACATTAGAACGGTAAATGGCAACAATTAAGATTTTGTGGACCCCTTTAGTTTTGGGCCAGTTATTTATTTATTTTTCAATTTTCAATTTCCCCGGCAACTGGTGTATTTGGTGGTCCAGGCCAATTTATTTTACAAAATCTGGTCCAATAAATTTGTGGGTAAAAATGATAGAGAGAGTAGATTTTTAGTTACGCGAACGATAACAAATTCCTCTCTGGTTTCTACTTGCAAAATGGAGAACTTATTTTAATTAAAAATAAAAAAAATAATGAAAAGTAATGACCAACATATTGCTTATCCCCTTCGTGTTTCAATTTGCAAAGCATGAGACCAAAAGTAGACGAAGGATTTGTTTAGGTATAAACAGAAAAAAAAAAAAAGGAAGAAGAAGAAGAAACTGTATTATTTTTTTCAAGCAGTCAGAAAAAGCAGCGTGGAAGTGAGACAAGGAGACAAAAGATGATGTCAAAAGCGAAAGAAAGTTGAGGGTACTAAAATATTCCAGAAATATATGCTTACGGAACTGTATGTAACACAGCAAATGGGGTGCTTCCACGTGTTGCAGGAGAGAGGAAAAGCAACCCAAACTCAGCTGATGCAAGGCCAGTTTGCACTGAGCTGTTACATACAGAGTCTGCAAGGTAGCCTTGTCCTGTGCTTAGGCGGACGCTGGCACCCTGCTGAATAAGGCACGTTTTGTCTTTATTATTGGAAAATAGAGCATTTGATACGCAACTTGGAAACAGCGACCCTTATCAAAAGGAAGGCACAGGGGGGAATACTCGAAGATCAGATGCCAGAGATATTTTTGTTCCAAGTTTTATACAGAGTACGGTGAGGTAGTTGGGCGGTCAAAGTCTAGTTATTAATGTGTTTTATAACACTTATAGTTAAAGTTTGACAGTTTATTAAATTTTTTTCTTAATTTCTATTTTACAATTATACTTTTTATTCTACAATAACTGCAATTTAAAAACTACAACACCTTAATATATTAGGACAAGAAATTTGCATATAAGAAAAATAAAAAACGAAAGTGCCGATATATTGATCAATAATAACAAAAGCTCGGGACTTGATGGTAATGGGCCGTCCAATACTAAAAGTAAGCTGATAATATTTGTAGAATTTGCATCAAACAGAACTTTGATATTAGGATTTGTTTCTTCATTTTCTCAAAAAAGTTACATCATTTTTCCCACAAATGAATGAATGATGTCGGTGCTCCCCCGTGCTCGCTTTGACTGGGGTTTAGGCCTGATGAAGTTATGGGCTTAGCTTAGATCAACCGAAACTGTTTTGTTAAGTCATCACATTCAAGCCCGTTTGAAATTCACTTGCCTTCTGAGGAAAAATTGTGCTTACACTTCCGAACTTTCTTATGTTTGATTTTTGTTATACCCGCTCTCGAGTATGATTTATCAAAATTTCAGTGACAAAGACTTGAAGAGTACGAAAGAATACTGTGGTGTTCAATGCGATAATAAGATAAAAAATTTCTTCATGGGCTGATGGGTGACATGAAAGCTTTAATCGTAAATAACGCGGACAATAGAAAACCGGGGGGAGTGAAACAAAAGAGTACTGATATTTTGAGGACCAGCCATCCTATATTATCATCATTAGTTATTCCTCAAGCTACAACAAACTAAACTAAAAATCATAGAGATCTTTTTTATTACTTGTGACACAATCAGGCTAGGAGAAACTTCCTCTATCACATAACTCCTCTCGCAATCAACATCACCAAACGTGTGACTGAATCAACTGCAAATTCAATAAACAAAAGAAGCAGCTGCTCATCATTGTTCATGTTGTTTTAGGCTCTTTCACTTTCACTTTCACTAGCGATCCTTCCTTGCATCTATCTTCTACTGACAGCTGATGAGTCGCCGCATGGCTTTGCTGTTCTTATATTTTGATTTGAGTACTGTGTCAAATTGAGATGATTTTGGATTAGTTTTATTAAAGGACACGAGGACAATTTTAAGCGTAAAATGGTCTCAAGATCAACTATTTTGGACACCATACTTTGACTAATAAAAGAATGTAGTGCAAGATAATTTACTAATTGAATAGAACTAAAAATCAATGATCAATATTATTAATTTATTACACATCTCTATGCTTATCATCAATATAGTAAAGAAAATCATGTAATATTTCATTTACATATTGGATTGATTGATGAGTTGTTTTAGTAGACTAAGTCAAAGGTCGAATCACGTATTTTATATGCGTTTTTCTTTTTTAATTTTACCTTACTCTTAATTTAAAACCCGAATAATGCTTTATATATAAGTTGATCCCTAACTCTTGTGAGCACTATTAAACTACCCCTAGATAACCTAAGCACACCACAAGCTCCGATAGGTGCTTTAAATGAGCTCCCTTGAGATCTTAGGATTGGCTCTCCAGGGACGTCCCAAATTCCACTAAACAATCCTTCCTGATCAGCTATCCTAAGCTTCCTGTTACCCAGTCTTCAAATTACAAGCCCTCTCAAATAAGAACTCTACTCTCATCTGACCACTACACCACCAAGAACCTCTCCTATGCTCCGCTCTCAAACACACACCTCTACTGTATTGTTGAACCGATTTACCTCACCTTTCCTGCACTAAAAATATAAATCCCTCATTGTGTCTGATCAGGACTTTGACTCTCCAAAATTTAGTTGCAAACAGGCACTTGAAGATAATCACATACTTGCAGTTTAAGAAGACGCTTTAATGCTTGATCACAAGTGCATGTTTAGAACTTCATCAGAATCATCATATCACATTGAAAAACAATCAAACACGAGAAAAAAATAAAAATAAATCATGTTCTTACAAATCGAAACTTTCTGGGGGAAAGAATTAAAACCAAATACAAACTTGATCAAATTTTTGGGCTTATCTAGCATTTCCAGATTCCAACGCTTGCTAGAAAGCAAGTCCTGGCTTGATTATGTGTCCTTTTATCTTGTCTTAGTCATCACAGCTTCCCCCGAAAACCACCTTAAGCTTATCATTTACTGCTACATGCTCTGGTTTTTGGACAGAGTTAATGTGCAGCAATTGGGACCTGTTCTTCCTTATAAGATTGTAGCATCTTCTAACCATATCCTGTTCATGACAAAACATATTTGTTCACTCTTGAGTAAAAGTTAAAATACACGAATCACATTATGAATTCCGCCACTTAACATTTTCTTAAATAAACCATCATGAGTCATATGAGCTGGCAAGCTGGCTATATGACCCGTTCTGGAAATGACATTCTATGCATTTCTTGAACTTGTAAAAGCTGTTGTTTCACAAGGATTCAGGGGATTTAACTGAATTATGTACTTACTTTATTCAATCTTTTGTGAAAGCAGCCTAAATTTTGTTCATCAACACTGTGATCAGTAGCCCAAAGCACCACAGCTGCTGCTATTGTGGATGGAGGGCAAGCCAAGAAATCGATCACTGCTTGGAAATTCCGAGAAAATAATTAATGGAATGGACGGAGTATAAGAGAGTGAAAAGGCTGAGGGAAAGAAATTTTAATTTATTTGGAAATCACCTGTCCTTGTGCTAATAATGAAGTCGGCTGCGTGTGAAAAAACGGAGCCAAACCCATCACGTTGGGGATTGAAGCATGAGATTTTAGAGATGAAATAATGTACAAAATCGAAGGGGGTTACGGTGCACAATCGCCACTTGAGACTGGACATTACCAGAAGCTCCATGCGGTGAACTGTTTTGGGCTTGAACAAAAATCTACTACTGGGTTCTATTAATTGAAGGTCTAAGAGATTAGGGACGCTTGTTTCCTCCATTTTAGCTGCTACGGCCAGGCATGCAACCGATAACAAGTGCCATTGCCATCCTTTCCCTGGCTGCATACAGCAAAGGGCCGGCCAATTAATCAGTAACCAAAATATATAAAAGCAAAGAGAGCATATATGTTCCAATAGTAAATGGAGAATGAATAACCTTCATACTATGGGACAACAGGAAACGATCCAAGTAGTTCACAGAAAGATAAGCCGTTTCAGGCCGAAATTGGCTGTGAGAATACACCTGCATGCAAAACACAGATTGTTATGGTCTTACGACATGAGTGATCAGGAAAAATTCAATTCAGGAACCATCTAATTGATTACCATATATACCTTTAGAATCCATTTGATTGCCTCTTGTCGAGATGTGACAAGCTCTGGAAGCTTACGATATTTTGCCAGTAATTCTGATCCTTGCTTCTGATGATCCACCTCTGAGTTGAAAATGTTTACAATGAATTCCTCATCATCAATAAGGGAATGATCAAAAGATTCATGATAATCACTGCAGATGTCAGCATCCATAGAAACAATGTCATCGGTTGATTCATCACAGAGCAAGTTACAAGTAGGAGACACAGACATTTAGGGTGCTAGTAAAATCAGTCAGTAGCAACTAAATATCATCCCACAGGAAAAGTTCAGAGTTCATATGCAGTGGTAGAAGTAGACCGGTCTGTTTTAGTGGAGATCAAATCGTGACGTAAGTAAAGGGATGATGTGGCAAGATGTGAACGGGCCATGGAGAATTTCGCATGAAACTTCGTTGCACTGAATCCAAATGCTGAAGGGCCCATTCGCATTTCTCAGAATTCAGAGGCGCAAATATCAGTGCCATACAGGGTGTGTTTTGTATCACATTAATATTCAATGCTTCCCAGCAAAGTCTTTCTGTATTTCTGATAAATACATTTCTCCTAGAAATAGCTAACGGACGTGTGACAGCGTCAGAACAAGAAAAAGATTTGTAAGGTAGTAATTAGCAGGTTTTGTTTGATGTTTTATTTAGATGCAATTCTTTAACCCACGGGTTCCTAAGGACCCCTAAAAAAGCTTGAAAATGAAATCGCATTCATTTCGGAGATGAATCCAAAACTCAAAAAGTTTTTAGATTTGGGTTAGGAAATTTTATGGACTCCCTGAACTGGACTCGAGATAAATTTAATAATTAAAAAATTATTAATTTAATATTTTTCATTATTTAGCCGTAAAAATGTTAATCATATATTCAAATTAATTTAAGCTAAGATTCCAACTGTATTGGTGGTTTAAGAATCAATCAATAGATTTATACAAATTGATAAATTAAGCCTTTATACAAACTACTTTTATACAAATTGATAAAACATGATAGGATAGTTAGATACTAAAATTTTATTAAAAAAAGGCCAAATTAGGATACCACCTTAACCTTTTAAGTCGGAATAAAATTATATATATACACACACACACTTAATCTCAACAATCAAACTATTGAATTAATGGACATTTTTTAATGATCCTGCATATATTGAAAGTCTTCTTCTTTTTCAATTTTATACATCAAATCATGATCTCACTTTATAAATTTAATTCACATATTTAAAACAAATATAAGTTCCTAAACTTTCAGCAAGTGTAGTAGTCTCTGTCATGCATATATAAAATTAAAGGTTCTGTTTCAAGTTGTACTCAAAAGGAATATCTAGCTTGCTTGTGGGATTAAAAAAATAACATGAAAAGTATTAATACAGAAATTACCCAAAAAATGAAAAATAAATTAATAAATCAACTAGAAAATTTAATTAAACCACCCAGACAGAGGCATTTGATTCATTTTTAAACTGCTGGGTATTTAGTTGGAAAAAATGAAAGAAGATGAGAGAGGTATGAAAAGGAGAGAAAAAGAGAATCAGTCTTCATTTTATTATTATTATTTAAACAAAATTCATTCATTTCCTCCTTGTTTCTTTCTCATTTCCTCATTTAATTTATTCAAATCAAATATGCCGAAAAGTCTAAAGGGTTACTCTCTTAGACTGGAGTTTGATTTGAATAAGTTATATCAATTTCTTTCATTTATTTATGAATTTTGGATGGAGTTTCATCAGCCAACAAGTTGTCTAGTAGTAATGGATCATTTGCCGCATCCGTCGCATACAATAGCACAAGATGGCGCCGCTAAATTGGGGCTTTAAAATCGATCTGGGCCTAGTTATGTATAAATTTGACTAATTTCGGAGCATCCGTCTTTGCTTTGCGTCACAATCAGCTCGTACTGCTGAGTACTACTGATTCAGTAATACTAACTCACATAGAACACAAGTTGACAAGATCGTCGGCAACCGTATGCGATTATAAACTGTGCTAACTTTGAACGTCACATACCACATTGTCCACTTTCGACAATGAGGAGAAAATAAGACTCGGGCTGAGCTAGTCTCCTTAGGAGAAGCCAGCACACACCATTACCTGACCACCATCTAATCAAATTTCACCATTTATGTTTATTTTTCCCTTTTAAATTTAATGTGGCAGAGTCAGCATTACTCAAGACTTTCTCTATTTTTAGAGGTGATTGATGTGAGCTCAAACCTAGTTAGTTAAATTATTACGTTGAAAAAAATTCGCTTTATTTGTAGTTAAAGCTCTCACATGTGTAAGAGCTACATTTCGAGTCCCTTTAAGCAGACTCATGCACTGTGTCTTCGTCAAAATAAAATTTGGGTGAAGGTAGACAGACATCTCCTTCATTAGTTCTTAGGTGGAGTAGATATCCTTCAGTATTTGTGAGGGTAGATATCCGGTATGTGTTATTATAGAATAGATGTAGTTGGTCTCAATAAGTATTTGATGTAAATATCAATAGATTTCTAATTATATAATACATGTCGGTATTTCAAAGAAAAAAGAGTAACATCTTGTTTTTTTTTTTTTCTAAGTTGAGTTTAATTACTTAGTTTAAAAAATATATTTTAATTCTTATTGTTATTATTAATTTAATTGTTCTATGTTTAACCTATTTTTTGTAATATTTTGTTACATGCCCAGCCCATGAACATCTATATAATGTTTCTAATTTTCGGCATTGTTTATTTATTGAACAAATAAACCAGTGTTTGGGTTATTGGTAAAAAAAAATAAAGGAAAAAGAAAAGAGACGAGAGGAGAAAGAAGGAAAACAGGACAGAACGAGAGTGAGAGTCTGAGAGAGAGTTAAAAAGGAAAGAAAGAGAAAAAATGGAGAAAGGAAATAATTTGGGTTTTAGTGAGACAATTACACTTGTAGAAAGAGAAAGGAACTAGGCATTTGAGTAACTTTTGGTCGAGCTATGGATACTGAAGAGGTGAGGAGAAATCTTTGAGGAGCTGCTGAGATTGGTTCGACGCTGGCCATCATAAGCAATTGAGTGAATCATGTTTTAACCCTGAGAAGCAGAGCTTTTTTAATTGTTTTTGTTTTTAAATTTGCTGTTATAGTGTTATTAGAAACTCTTTGCTTGAATTAAATTATTTTAGCAATGTCTATTAATATTCCTTTGGTTATAGTTAAAAATGAGTTACTGAGACTGAAGTGGGTTGAGGGCTAAATTATTTAACACCATGATGATTAGAAAATTGTGATTTCGGCATTACGGTGAAAGTCCGCCAAAGAGCGGCGAACCCTGGGAATAGTCTCCCAAAATACGCTTGGCCAGATTATGGGCAGCGGTCCTCAGGAATTGTGCTCCTAAAATTACGCATAGCTGCAGCCTGCACATAAGTGGCATCTGGTTAAATGAATATTTGAAGTATTTATTTAGACGTTAATCTCTTTCTTGAATTGATGTTTAATTACACGAGGAGTTTATTTGGATTAAACTGTTCATATGCTACTTTGTGGACACATGCCAAGTAGATTCATTTGATTGAGTATATGTGATCAGCCTTTAGGTTATTTATTTATTGATTTTTAAACTTGTTTAAATTGTTAAAATTTGGATGATATTAAAGTTTTGTTCTTCTTATTAGTAGCAAAATAGCTAAGTCCTTGTTGGATCCAGCTATGGCGACCCAGCCATTGGATCCATTATTATAATAAAAACATCCCCAATTATTTATAATTATCTACTGCTACTCCCTGCTTTTCAGGTACCTGACAGTGATAGTGACAAGTGTAAGCCAGTGGAAGTTTGCCTTCTTGTTGTTGGGCGTAGTCTGGGGTTTGTACATCATTTTAGTAGCTATTTTGTTGTACGAAAAGATATGGGAGTAATCTTTTGTAATTGGGTATTCTTGGACTATAAAATTGTTTCTTGATGGATATTGTGGTTGTTTAAACCCTTACTGTAGTGGACAAGCTTATGTTATAAGTTTGCTTTTAAGTTAATGAAGTGATGTTAATTGCTTAGTAAGATAGACGAATGGTGAAAAGTGTTTTGAGACTTCAAATATGATATTGTCAAATTGTGACGAAGTAGTTGATTTAATTTACTTTTATTAGGCTTAGATAAATCAAGAGTGTTCATACATTAGGGGAGTTCTTGTCAAGATTTTCCTATAAATTCTTGACATCTTGAATATCAATCTCTTTTAATTATTTATTTATAAAAAAAATTTAATCAAATAAGTTGCCTTACCAAACATATTTTTTAGTCAGCCAAATGAACATGATCTTATTTCTAATGATTTTAACTCAATTTCACTTTTTCACGTGTTTGGGATCGTGACATAAAGTTTTCTACAATGCTAATTTGACAAAAAATCGAGTTAGAATTTGGATAAAATAAATGAAAAGACTAAAATGTCCTTTATTCATTGTAAAAATTTTGTAAACCAAATTTTTGCCATGGATTACAATTTTCGTTTTTTTTAATTTTTTTTATAATGCGATTTATCATTTTAAAAATAATGTACAATTATCAAAACTCCTGTATGCCCATTTCATATTAGATTTTCTCCTATGTAAATGGAATTGAACCAAATCCATTAAAATACCGTTTTCACGATTTTCCTTTTTGAACATTAACTTAAATTCCTTCAAATTATAGTCATGCCATCTCCTTTTCTATTATCATTTAAAAGAGAAGGAGTCATTTTATTATTTTAATTAACATAATCGATCGTCGTATCAAAATATCACCCTTGCAAAAAGATTTGAAGCTTAGTTAGCTAGCTCTATTATATCTGTGAATCCTCCATCCATTAGTTCCATTAAGAAAGTCTCAGATGCGTGCTGTTTCTTCATTAACAAGTTTCATGTAGATATTTCTACTAATCATAAAAATTTTGGAGGCCTCTCAGTGCATTAATTATCTGAGACTCTCACACCAAATATAATTGTCAAAAAAACGTACGAATGTAGCCAGTAATTAATTGTAATTGACTAAGTGACTTCAAAAAAAAAATTGTCCTCTTATCCAACGCGTGAGACACAGGAGTTGAACGACGTTAAAGTGAATCCAACGTTCCAACCAAACCAACTTCCCACCTCAAAATTGAGGTAAGTTTGCCGGGACTCTGTTCCCATGAGCCTAATCTCTTGCCTTGTCTTCATTCAACACTCCTCCTCTTTTCATGCTCATCGCCTTTGCCACTTCTCTAATCTATCCTAATTCATTAATTACCAAAAATCCTCCTCTTGATCACCTCCAACTAATATCCATATAATATAATAAAATTAAATCAATTAACAAATTGTAAGATTGGGGAAGCTAGTAATCGAGATCACAAGTCTTGGACAGTAGTGGAAATTAATCAAAAGCTTAAAGGCCACGTTCACTCCCCCTTCATTGAAAACGATAAATGCTGCGGCTTCCCATGCAAAGCCCTCAGCCTCAGGTTTCGAAACTGGTCATGTTCATCCCCCTGGTTTCCTTCGTATCCAAGTCAACTTCTTGGATTTTGAAGCATATGTATATAAAATTGTACTACTATATATATGCTACCCCTTACAACACTCGGTTTCAGCTTTCAAGCTCTGAGTGAGCTTTTTTTTGTGTGTCTTCTGAAACTGTTTAATTACTTAGCTTGCAATATCATTAACTATTTATTAACCCATGGCCGAGATTAAGCTACAGCAATATTACAAGTGCAGAGGCAAGGCTCCTTCAAAGAGTAGAAAGGGGCATGGCTTCACAACCAAATGTGCTGCCCTTGTCAAGGAGCAACGTGCTCGCATGTATATACTGCGACGCTGTGCTACCATGCTCCTTTGCTGGTATATTCAGGGTGATGACTAGCTAGCTCGTTACCGTTGCACTCTTAATTTGATCAGTTCCAGTTTGGTTTCCCTTACATATATAATCAATAAGCTCGGTCTCGTGTCTGGCTTATCTACTATATATTTTCTCTTTGGTGCAATTCCCTTTTTTTTACCTGAATGGGAGCAAATCCGTCAGGTTTCTGGGGGCACTAGAATGGTTTCTTTTATGCTGCACTCTGGCTTTTTCACCAACCGGCCATCATGGAGCTGACGGAGTGGAGGGGTCTTCAATCATTTTAATTATATTCCATTAAACATTGTATTGCCTAAGTTATATATGTAGTCTCATGTACACTGTTTTTTTTCTCTTGTTTCTTTTTGTCCTCCTTTTTTTTCGGTGGTGACATGGAGATAATGTTACAACCTGAAAATGACAATGAGAGGCAAAGCTTTAATAAGATGGTCAATATTGGCTCACACGTAATACCTCGGTTGTATGTGCATACGACCCAAATACATTCTTTTGGTTATTTTATTTAATTATTTTCTTAAAAGTTGTTTTAAGAAAATAAAAATATCGTGGGGGATCGACATTATGTAAACAGCCAAACTTGATCAAGATTTGATGTATCATGTGTAATTCACCTATTGAAGAATTACAAAAAAATAACGCAAATTTGAAGACTACAAAAGGTCAGCTGGGGCTGTCATAAGAAAACACAGGAATCAAAAATCAGGGAGAGGTCATTAAGGAAGAAATCAGGAGCTTATTAATTGTTTGCAGGAACAATCACTTGGCAAAACTAATTACTAGATAAACTTCTTTTACAAATTACTGATTTTAATGCGCGCAGGTTGTCCAAAATCGAAACGCATTAGGCTGGAAGCCATACCTGAATTAACCTAAATAATACCGATAATCTTCTTTAAATTTTCCTCTATTTTTCTTCCGTAATTAATTGTTTTCACCATCTTTTCCTACTTAATTGCCTGAGTTGGATCAAAGAGCTATCATGGCCTCAACTAGATATGAACAAGAATTCTACGTTTCTAGCCATGGCTAAAGTATATAAGAAGGCTTTTCACAAAGTCATCAAATTATCAATGAATCTCAGATAATGCCGATGAATAGAGATTATGTATAATTTCTATTTGAATAATAACATTTGGACTCTCAATTCCAAACTTCGAAGAAGACATAAATGATGGTATAATTCGATATCTTTTACATGAGGTTGCCATCGTCCCATTATATAGAGAATGCATTAACAAACTTGATTTCTGAGACGACATGTCATATCGTGGTATCATAAACCACTTATCGTAAATGGTATGCTTACGCTTACGGCTTACCTATGATATGATAGAAGATTCACCGATACAAGTTGAGAATTAACCATAAATATACACTCACGGTTTGAAATCCTTTGCTTTCTCCGAGAATCAATGACAATAGAAAGTTAGGCCCCGATCTCTGCTATGATATGCATAGACTTCGTTTCTTTCATTTTTCTGTGATCACTGCAGACAAATTGACAATACACTGGCATTCACAGCATACGTACCAAACCTCGCCAGCAAATGAAGAACTCAAAGGATAATTTCAAGCTTCATTTCGTCGGATTATATATGCACTGCCATATATGTTATATGGGAAACGATGAAAGAGTACGTTAATTATTAGTTTGGGTTTGGGAGCTGTCATAATTCATTGTTAGTACTCTCTCAAGTCATAATCTAAGAAGTTCATCTCCCAGCGTACGCACATTCATTTATTTAATTAGCCACATGCTTTTTGTGCAACAGTTAAGTCGTGTGGAAGATAATAAAATCGCATGATTGTACGTACATACATACGTGTATATATGTGAGCTTTTATGTGATTGAAATAGTAAAATCTCTTGTATTGAAAATAATATGTGAGATTCAAATTTCGCGCATACGAGTGGAGAGGAGATTAGATTGTTATTAGAGTAAATAATAGAAAAATACAAAAATTCACATGAATGACTAATATTTAATAAATATAAAATATAAAATATAAATGATATCCTATGACTAGAGATATTTCCACCCCACTTTTTAATGACCCTAGTTTGAAATATATCAACTTAATATCGAAGTTACCCCTAGAATAACGAATTTCTGCAATTTATTTATATATCCCATATGTAATTACAATCATGCTAAACAACTAGAAGGTTGAGAGAAGGATGAGAAAAATGACAGCTTGTGTTGCCGTTTTGCCTCTCTCCTTCTCTCAGCGTTCTAAACATTTTTTATTGTTAAAAAATAAAAAAGTCAGGTCATCCTTACTCTCCCTCTCTCCCTCTTTCAGCACTTTCTCCCTCTACAGATCGTCCTTACTCTCTCTCTATATCGACTTCTTTAATCCTCAGCACTCTATCCCTCTATTGATCGTCCTCACTCCAGATCGTGCTTAAAATGACATTAAAAAAAGAAAGAACGAAAGCCCACAACGTTTTGGACATTGATGGATCCAATGCAATAGCATTATGGGCCAACTGTGAAGCATATTTCTCTTCAAATAACAAGATCGCCACTAGCTTTATAATGATCATGGTTGACAACATTGCGGATCACATGCAATATTTTGGGCTTTCAATAATGAGGCTAAAAATAAACCGTCGAGTCGAATATTGAGCCTGCTCGGAATGTGCGCTCGTTTGATCCACTTGGGGAATTTGGTCGTACTAATATAGAATGGTCAAATACAGTGAGGGCCCTTTGATTTTAGTTATATATTATGAGATTGGATAACTTTAGTGTAAAATAATCCTTATATTATGTTTGGTGTAAAAAAAGTAAAGGTAGGATAATAATAATGGGCCCACCACTTAATCCCAATAGTGGCAAAATTTCATCCTAAGGGGACCCTTGGGATTACATTTTCTAAGATAAAATTTTGTCCTCTACTATTCATGGGATTAAAAACTATAACATGTTAAATATTTAAAAAAAAACTAAGGGAAGATTTTGCATTTTTTTTTATAAATTTACCAATAATTATTGATTTAAGTTAGATTATATTACATGTCATTTTAAAGTAAATCTACGATGATTTTAATAAATTAATATATAAGATATATTATTAGTTACTAGCTAATTTCATGTCATACCAAACACAACATAGTATTATATATAATCCAGTAATATCTAATCCAATCATATCTTATCTAATTCGATCCAATCCAATCCAATTCAATCCGGCATACCAAACATGCGCTGAGGGAATAGTGAAATATCACAACTTTTTTAAAAAATCTTTTTGAGTTTAAGTAGCATTTATTACTCTCTTCAAGTAACAAAGTTAACATTCTAACACTTTTTTATTATTTCTTTTTTATTTATTAATTTTTATTAAAAAAATTGATCAAATGAATTTTAGACAACTATTAAAAAACTACTCTACCTAGATTCCTAAGGCAATTAACGTACCCATTAACAGTTGTTTATGTAAAAAGAAAAATCTGAGATAAAAAAAGAAGAAGTGAATTTTAGACATTGGAGGCCTTGTCAAAATAGCGTCGAAACGAATCCATTAACACAAATTTCTTAGAACTGATGTCACCATCTGTGATGAGTAATGAATTCGTTTTATTCGCAGTGGCGGCAACAACGACAAATCAACAAGCACGCAGCGGATGGAGGCTGCAATTGCAATTTGCAATAATGCAAGGCGAATACAACAAATAATATTTCGGCGGGTGATATTTCATTATGACACTGACCAGCCAGCTAATACTGTGTTAAGAAACAAGTAATAAGCTAAGCTAACAGGAGCATTAATAAGCAACCTTCATCAAGAAATGCTTGATTTGAAAGATAAATTTGTTTGATTGCGCAAAAGTCTCTCGTACGTTGAAAGAGTTGTGCCATTCACATTTGTCCATCAGCCTAACTCACTGACGCTAATGCTTTGATTCATGCCTAACTCGATCGCTTAACTTTCGTAATCCTGGGGGAAATGGCCGTTCACAATTATTTACATGCATGCTTTGAAAGAAAGACACAATAACGGAAATTCACCAACATCTACCGACAAAAATGTGAATAGAACAACTCTTTCAAATAGTTCCTTTTATGACACGAGACGCAAGATTAGTTATGCCATTAACGGCGGCCATCGACGCATTATTTAAGGTTCCTTTACGTGTGATCAAGGAGTCAACAATATTTTTCTACGAATGACAAAATATTGTATATTAAAATATAATGATAATACAAGAATATTGATTTTGAGATTTTTGGCATATTGACAATTAGTCTGATCTTTTAATTTCACAAATAAATGAATGAGTGTTCAATATTTATTGGTATTGTCATACTGTGCTCATCGACTTTTGTCACCTTTGAGACAAAAAAATTATTTCAAATTTTGTCCATCCCCTGCTTATTTAAAAAATAATTTTTATTTGTATTTAAAAGAATTTAGTTCAATTCTCGTGTATGTATGTCTGTGTGTATGTGTGTGTGTATATATATTTGATCAAAAACACATATCTATTTGTTTTCTTTAATAAACCATTTCATTTTTTTATTTGAGAGAGGGACTAGTTATCCATAAATATGGTTGAGAAAGTGATGGGAAATGGAAAATATTGACCTTAATTTGAGCATGACCTCTTTTCCAAACTTTAATTATTTACAGTAATTAAAATCAGTTGTGCCAAACATTTCTATAATCATTCATACTTGATACTAAAATGTCCATTACCAAGATTGGGGGGGGGGGGACCGGAAAAGAGAACTGCAGTACTGCAGTATCACGACCTTTCATTTTTGTTTTGTTTTTTTTTAACGTATTCAGAATAATAATTTTGAAAAAAAAAAATTATATCCTTTCGAAAAAAGAAAATCATCACGTTAAAATTACCTTTAAGAAAAGTGCAGGATTTATTAAATAATTTGGCAGTTTTGAAAAGTAAAAGCACCCATTAATAATCGTCAACGGGAAAACATTAAAGAGTTAAAAGCAACCTAAAAAGGTCAAAACAGGCGAGTAAAATTGAGAGAAATAGATATGAAGCTTAGCTCCTCCGTAGCTGTGGAATCTTCCACGCACGAGTCACATCCCAAATTCACTGGTCACACATCCGTACCAATCTAGCCAGCGACTTCATGTTCAATTTAACAAGTAACTTTTTCATGGTTTCGAACCCCACACAAAAAAAAAGATCGGTTAATCATGATGCGAGGAATGGTTCAAATCTTTCACTTAAGATTGATGATCTCACTTGAATATCGCACAAATTTCAAAACTACATGTGTTAACTTACCAATTGAAGAATAAGAAGAGTTTTGAATGTGTTGAAATTTGCCTTGCAGAATCAGAATGACGTAATTTCGAGATTAGTCCGTGTATGAGATTCAAGTATGGTGTATATTATTTTCCTTTCTTTTTTTTTTTTTTTAATTTTATTGGAAACGCATATATAATCACAAGATAACTTAACAACATGTTTGAAAATTTTGATATAGCCACTGTAAAACTTGCAAGAAATGTAGTTCACAAAAAGAAAAAAAAATCAATAATTTAATGCTCAAATTAAAATCTCTATGATTTTGATGGCCGTACTTAAAATCTTCAAAATTACATCTCAACTTATAAGGTGAATGTTTGATGATTAAGATTAACATGGTTTACGTTTGGGGTTTGGGGCCTGGGCCGAAATAAAAACCAACCAACCAATTTGATCGGATCATTAAATGAAAGGTTGCAGTGAGTGCACGTGTTCGAGACCCCATGCCATGCCCCACCAGATATCACTTGGCAGATCTAACACGTCTCCGATCCGCAAATCACAATGATAAGTTCCCACACTGTTCTAACTTTTTAAGCACAAAGCACGCATCATTATTTCTCTAAACAAACGATCATCAATTCTTCATTTTTAAATATAGTCGCATCACTTGTATCAGTTGTTGACTAATAGCTAGCTAGGGTCTTAATTAGCTCATTAAAATTTAAAGTGAGAGAATTTGTGGGATCACTTCCTCTAGCTGTTTATAGTTTTTCTTTTTCTCGATTTTTGGCAATCTTTTGTCAAATCCATGCAGGATGCAGCCTGGATTCTTGCAACATACACATAAGTATCGGTGAACGTGAGGGCTGCAGGGACGACAGGGGCCTCTGGCACTGGCAGGGCCATTGCACTTGCAGTGATATTAGTTATTTCACAACATCGACCAGTTAGTTACTACTAATCTACTATATCTATATATGTACACACACACACACTCTTCTTGTTGTTTACTAAAACTTACTTAGAGCGAGCGTCGGTGTTATATTAAGAAGTAAATATTGCGAGATCATGGGCAACTGTCAAGCGGCTGAGGCAGCGACGGTGGTGATTCAACATCCGGGGAACAAGATCGAGAGGATTTATTGGTCTGTTAGCGCTAACGAGATAATGAATTCAAATCCAGGACATTACGTGGCGCTTCTGGCGACTTCACCGACGTTGAAGTCGGAGAATGGCTTGCCAGTTAAGCAGCTCAAGCTCTTAAGGCCAGACGATACTTTGTTGATCGGAAGGGTTTATCGCCTCATCAGTTTTGAAGGTAACATTATAATTCATTCATTTACTTACTCGCCATAATTCACTAAAAATAAAATAAATCCCAAGCCAGCCGATCGACATAACTAAGTTTTTTATATTTTTCGTTTTTTCTTTTTCAATCTCTTCGGCAGATGTGTTGAAGGAATTTGCTGCAAAGAAGTGCATGAAACTGGGGAGATTACTGAAGGAGAGAGGAGGGCTTGAAGTTGATGAAATGAAGAGCAAAAACTCTAGTGACCGGAATCCTGCTCCGAATCCGAACCCGAACTCAAAATCTGAGAAGTGCAGTTTTGTTAAGGTACGTAAGAGAGTTACAACAGTTTTAGGGTTAGACCCCAAACCTAAACCTAACCTAATAATATTGATCGTGAAATGGGGAGGCCTGTGTCGTCTGCACTGTGTGTTAACTGTTAATTCGTCACGGGGAAATTAACTCATTAATTAAAATATTACTGCTGCTTTATAATATATCTAATTTTTAGCTCGGTTTTTGAGAGAAATGTGAGTCTAGTGGTAGGATTGGGATTGGAGAACAATAGCTTCGGGTTCTTCGTTTTTTTATTCTTTTTACTGAAAGAGGGACATGGGGTATCTTATCTTTTTTGTTCGTCATTTCATCCATCGTATGTAATAGTAATATAAAGCTTCATTAGTCATTACGGGCCAGAAAGATACACATTATATTATATTTTAAGTGAAAAAAACTTTAACAATGTAAAAGCAAAATCGCTATTTCTGGCACAGGGGTCATTTTCTTTATATTATTGAGGATAGATTTCAAAACAATCATCTCAACTTAGAAATTGAATCTGAACTATGTTTTTTTTTAATAAATAATGATATGTTACACATAATTTTATATTTCTCTTTAAAAAAAAAAGATAAGAACTCTATTAATATATTGAATTTGAACACTACTGTTAGACC
The DNA here is from genome assembly GCF_022201045.2 of Citrus sinensis. Classification (NCBI taxonomy): domain Eukaryota; kingdom Viridiplantae; phylum Streptophyta; class Magnoliopsida; order Sapindales; family Rutaceae; genus Citrus; species Citrus sinensis. The sequence continues at coordinate 4,446,428 of NC_068562.1, forward strand.
CACAGGCATTTTTATTAAGGTCATAACTTCTTTTATGTACAACAAGTTTAAATGAAAATATAAATTAATACCTTATTAACGAAAACACGGTTTTGAAGTATATCATTAACTATTAAATATTCAAATTTTGGTTGTAGACAATAATTTAAAAATAATATCTAAGATGTAATATAATATCTACAATATTTAACATGCTTATCTTGTATAATAATTTAAGGATATTATGATAGGTAGATTATAGTATTGTGTAAGATATTATTAACTACTAATCAATTAATAAATATATTTATAATATCACTATATAACACATGAAAAAATATCTTTAAAAACTTAAAAGAAGTCAAATGAGAAAAAAGATCTTAATCCAATCAATAAATTAAAAAAAAAATAGTAGCAGGCATATCCATTAAATAAATGACATGCCACTAAATACACAAAAACTGAAACTTAGAGGCTCAATAATGCTATCTAAGATTAGCTGTTAATGACCATGCAGCAAATAATAATAACTACATATAGCTCGCTAGAATTCAACTTGGGGGGAATAATATTTAGAGTAGACATGAAATTGAATTATCAGTATCTTTTTACAATTTAAAGTGTAGTGGGTCTGCAAATTGTCTGATGAGTGATGACATGCAAATATGGACAACAAAACTTTACGACATTGATCGAAGGGCCATAAAGTTAAGATGAAACTGAGGGTGCACGCGTTCGTCCATGATATATGTTTAATTCAATGGTGGCAATCTCTGAGAATATATATCCATATATACGATGATCTTATGGCTGTGGTTTCATGTGTTGGATAAATTTGTGCATGTGTCGGATAAATTTGTGCATGTGTCATCGTCTCATGTTGAATTTGAATGGCTAAAACTGTTTGTTTCTTTTTGGACGTTTTTAGCGGGTGGAGCTGGAGGTTCAACAACTGGGTCTGCAGGGAGGCATAAGCGGTAGAAGTGGGCGGGGAAGGCATCATGGAATTGGAAACAGTACTGTTGGGCAATGGAGGCCAGCCTTACAGAGCATTGCAGAGCTTGGGACTTGAAAGCACTACCACTGTTCACAACCCCACGCCAAGGAGCTATAAAGCGTACATTTTTACCTTTATGTCATTCTCTTCTGACCAATAAAAACAAAAGGAGAAGCCTAGCTCTACGCCTTTCACTCTTTCCAAAACCTTCTTTAACCGTGATGTTAATGTTATGTTATTGCCACCAGTTTCCATTTTCCACTAGTATTATTTCTATGTTTAGGGTTTCTATTAGACTTAGATGCATGCATGTTTTACCTTTTAAATATATGTATAACTCGTTTCGACACCTACTCAGTAGTTGATCATATTATTAACGATAAAATTTTCACTTTTTTGGCTACTTAAATGTAACCTCCAGCCACCAATATTATTGTATCATATCTATGCATTCAAATTTGATAATTGAAAGCGAATGTTAATTTTTAATTAGAATATTAAGAGATAGAGGACAAATATACCTTGCATCGAGGGTAATATATATACTTAGTACTTTATATTCCTATGAAGACTAAAGTAAGGGTTTATTAAAGTAGGATTAAAATAAAAGATAAGAAAAATATATATTTTATTATAATATATTTTATTCCTATATTATATTGAAATTTATGTTTTTCTTACTTTTAACTTATTCCTAATTAATCAATTGGCTTTTGACTGAATGGGAGAGCACTTGCTATTAATGTGTGAGAGTAGTAGAGCGCATATGCCAGAGGGATACTTGCACAAGGATGAGGATCTTAAGAAATTAATTTACGAGTTGTCTGATATAAAAGATAGTCTCTCACGTAAACTTTAAAGCCTTGCGTCAAAGATTTGCTTTGGTATTTACTACCAAAATATAAATATACTACCGATAGGGATGGCAATGGGGAGGGGACCAATCTGTCTGTATCCATCCTTGATATTTTGCGTATATCCTCGTCCCTGTCAAAATTACTTGAGAGAATCAACATCCCCTCCCCGAATAATAAAAGGGGATCCCCAAGGGTCCACGATCCTCGAATAACTAATACATTTTTTGTTTTCGATTTTGAGTTAATCATATTAAAATAAAAAATTCAAATAAAAGTAAAGTTTGAAATATATCTTACATTAATATCCATTACAAAAGTCACATACATTAAATTAGTAAGTAACGCATCATGTAAGAGATACAAACTTATTTTACAAACTATCGTGAATAAATTAATAGTCTAATACAAAATTGTTACAAATAAAATCAATTTTAGATTCAAAATTAACTTTTTCAATGGTGTCGTGGCACTTTATAAATGAGGACTATTCTCTTTACAGCACAATAGTTAAGTCAGAGCAAATCAATAGCAAATATTAGATTAAATTAGATTAGATTATATTAAATTAGGTATTAAAATTGTGATTCGCTGTGGGCAATTATAACATCTAAAAATAAATAAAAAATAAATTTAAGTTTAAAACATTTAATGAATATTAAAATTAAAACAAAATTTTTGGGCTAATAGAATTTACCCGGTTTTTTAATGTCCTAAATAAAAATTTAGGACTTTAATTAGTTAATTAAGCCTAAAAGTTTAATAATATAAATATTTTGATATTTGTTATTTTTACCAATATTTATAATTTTATAATTTAAAATTTATTATTTATTTACTAGTAATTTTAAAAAATAAAAATAAAAATAAAAATTAAAATGGAAAAATGGGTAGGGGATGAGGATTCCACCTCATCCTCATCCCCTCTCCAAATAAGAAATTGGATAAAAAAAATTTTCCGTCCCTTCTCCAAATAAAAAATTATATATAAAATTATTCTCATACCCTCTCTAAATGAGAAAAATCCCCTAAAATATCCGTCCCCGTAAAAATTTTTGCCATCCCTAACTACCGACTGAAAACGGAAGGAGATATACGACAGAATTTGTCTGCAGCTGCTTTCAATTATATATAGGAAGGCCATTAATGATGGTGAATTGAATTAATTGCAATAAGGGGGACCGGGGACCATGCAGCCATCACCTTTCGGCAAGCTTACGTTGCCTCTCATCATAACCGTTAATGCAAGTTCTGTACTGTGATTGCCTTCAATATTTCATGGTGTAAAGTAAGTGTGAACTGGTAGCTAGCCTGGCCGTAATATCTTGTAAATATTGCAAATGATTAATCAATAGAAACAAATTGTTAAAACCATCTTTCAAGCGAGTGATCCACATCGCCGCCCGCATCCAAAGACTATTTTGACTATTCGAGTGAAAAAGCCAGTTCCCCTAGTGCTACGGGCTATGGCCACCACAGTCAATTTCTTCTCAAAATTGAACAACGCAGGTAACTCTAGTTTTGTTGATTAAATAATTGATCAATTGTATTACACTCCACAGTCCTTACCTTTTAAATTGATGGATTTGTCTGGTGGAAGTTGCCTTTCAACTATCATTAAAATGTGAGTATTGATTTCTTATTTTTAGCTTTTCATAATCATTGAAGAAACGAACAAGATTGAAAAGCATTGTCGGCCACTCATCAACACGTACGTGTGGCCCGCAAGGAGTCGCTGCCCAATAACATTAGACAAAATTAAAAACTATAGCCGTAGAAGTAACTCAATTGTCATCTTGAATGTGATGTGAAAACGCAAAATAGATCTACTTGTATATTTAACATGATTAACACACAAGTAATTATATGCGTATGTGTGGACCATAAATTGCTTTGCTTTGACTTCGTTGATTTTGAAATGAAATGTAAGGTAATTAGGGTGCGTTTGAGATTGAGATTGTGCAACTGTAGTTTAAAAGTTACAGCATTAAAGTGTTTGGTAAACACTAGCTGCTGTAGCTTGCAAGTTATGTTAATATAATTTTTTACTTGTATGATAGAAATCTATTATATCTTTAATAATTTTGACAAAATTATAATTTAAAATTTATATTTACTACATATTACTAACTTTTTTTTTATAGTTACAATTTTTTTTCCACAACAGCTGTACTTTAAAAACTACAGTACCTCAATCCCAAACGCACCTTTAATCTTTCAGGAAAATAAATGTATTAAATCTGCCTACTCATTATGCACCTTGCCAAGTCAAATAAAAACCAACTGCAACTTTCAGCCATTCTTCATCTTCTAATAATTGTATTACGTATAATTAAAAAAAATGGTATTATGTAAATAAATTGATTATTGAGCCTGCAGTTTTGCAATAAAACTGAAAATGAAATTAGCAATATATGGACCAAAAGAGGTTTGTATTGGGCTAGATTGATCCCACAAACAAATAGCCGCCTTTAGTTGGCCCAAATCACCGACTCAGGATGAAATAGCAGAAATACCCTCTCAATTGCTTCGTATTTTCAAAACTGCGCCTTGCCTCCTCTTTCGGATGGGTACCGCAATGCCAATTCGGAGCTCCGATTTTATTCTCTTGATTCTCTTCATCGCATTCTCAATTTCTCAACTCGTCGTCTCCGCCGATGATCGCTCTTTAGGTATCGTCTCGCTTTTCTTGTACGCGAGTTTTTGAAGACATTGAGTTCTGAAACCTAGGGTTTCAGTGGTCTGTATCAGAAATTATATTGGTTTTCTGGCGATAAAATCTAAGAAATTTAGTGGTAACAGAGATATGGTTTATGTTTTTCCAATAATTGGTGCCTTAGAAGTTCTAAAATAAGCAAATATAGTAAAACGCACATGACATATTGTTAATCACTAAAGCATATACTTAAGGTTGGTATCTTTAATATCCTGAGGAACTTAGCTTTTAAACAGATGGATTTTTAGTTTTAAGCTTGCTGAATTCCTTAGCAACAATTGTAGGATGTGGGTGCACGTAAAAGTTTAGGTGTCAGTTAATTATGTGTTTTTTTCTTTTTTGGGTTTTGCAGTTGTTGGTCAATATACTACCCTGCGGCTATCTCCCGGCTTGGCAGTGGAGAACTCTCCTGGTATAAAGCCGGGGGCAAAAGTTTTCTGTGAAAGAGTCAGTATTCATGGATTCTCAAGACTGAGGGATTTGAGAAAGTTTGCTCATTCATTGAAGGTGAAAGTTTCCCAGAATAGTTCAAGCTTACGGAGATCAAATGTGGAAGTTTGCTTCCATCGGTGAGTTATTATATTATGAGGCTGTTTCTTGAAATAGCATAGTGAGCGGTCTGAATGATAGCTTTTAGGATTTCTTACAGTTTTTTTTTTTTTTGCTTTAGTACTTAGAAGCTTTGGGAATTTTATCGACATTGATCATTGAAGCATATGGTTCCGATATTGTCTTTTTGTTTCTTAGAGCATTGTAACCTCCTTCGCAGGAATGCATCTCTTGGGGTAGGAATGTGCTCTCAAGGCCGTTGGCAGAAAGTTTCCAAGGGTTTATGGGTGCAGTCAATGTCACCTTTTGACCACAAAATCTTAGATATAAGGACCACGACGTCGCCTTTAGAGCCTCTTGAGGTTTCTATTGAAGAAGGTACTTATTTTTCAACAATGGTCTGGTGAATGCTTGTATCTCTTGCTTTACTTACAACATTACTAACCTGTCTATCCACTATTTTTTTATGTTTGCAGAATTCTTTTTTTATCGTATTGTATTTTTTATTTTGGGCATCATTCTGATGACTTTGGCATCTTCTCTGAGCAAGTCATTGGTATTCTACTATGGCAGTGCAATGGCAGTAGGCATCATCCTTGTTATATTGATGGTCCTTTTTCAGGTAATACTTTTTTAGTAGTTCCATTATTTAATTTTGTTTACAATTTGGAAGCTACACATGTTATTTTAATTCTCAGGCACTGTTGACATAAATTCTTTGTACAAATAATTCTATATCTTATGTTTATTGATGGATTATAACTAATGAACACTGCAGATAGGTTGACATGGTCTTATTGAATTTGCTTTGTCTATAGTGTAGTAGCCTTTATTTCTGATTTTGTTAACTGCCGAGACTGTTTCCTGCCCAAATGATATATCTCAGTTCTGTTGGTACTACTAACATGTACTATCATGCGGTAGAAGTTTATTCCTGCTATTTGAAAGATTCTCATCTTTAGTTTGGTAGTAAAATTAGTTGGACTTGGTGTCTTTTTCTGATACCTTAACATGGGATTATTGTTTCTGGTTCGGTTGGATGTTTTAGTTTAGCTAACTTCATTTGTGGCATTGACAGGGGATGAAACTTCTGCCAACTGGCCGAAAGAACTCACTTGCAATATTTATGTACTCATCTCTTGTGAGTATCAACTTGTCTATTCATTTTTAATTTCTCTTTTTCTTTTTTCCAAATGAAAGAATATGTGTTAATCTTGCCATTATAATTATTTTTTTCTTTTCAGATTGGTTTGGGATCATTTCTCCTGCGGTATTTGCCAGGGTTATTGCGCTCAATACTTACGGAAATTGGAATTGGGGAAGACATGTATAATCCTGTATGTAAGTTGTCCTCTATATTTTGATTATAGTTTTTCTATCAATTTCGTGATGCAGAGAATGATGAAGAAGCTATTACAGAGGAGATCCAATTGAGATTTTATGTTTACGTATTTTCACTGAAATAAAAGCTTTATTTCCATTTCTTTTCAACCTAGATAATGATAATATATTCTTCCATATAAATTAGAGCAACCATCTTATTCAACAACTGTCACTAACGTCATGTTAATGGCTGTAAAATCCATTATCAGAACTATCCTTTGTTGAAGGGGAGTTATCTGTTGGGTTAAAGAACTATATATAATAATCAATTGTGATCTATTATATAAATGAATATGATTAAAATTTTGTAAACCTCTCTAGCATCTTGTTTAGTTATGGGTGGGTGCCAGCTAATTCAGTTAGTAAAATCTCTTGAGTTGAAACAAGAGTTCTAGGATTCAAACCCTGCTCACATGTGTGGGGAGAGAATTGTGTTGCCATTAGGCTATAATTAAAAACAAGAAAATCTTGTTTACTTGGGGTGATAATGAACTGTAGTATTTAGTGCCAAGGAATTATACAAACCTGTTGGTGCTTGATTGTATTTTATATTTTTGTGTTATTTAGTTTCTGATTTTGTATTTTCCTTTTGAAAATCACTGACCAAGGGTAATTCCTAGAAATTAGCAATTTACTCTGAACTTGTATGGTTCTGTAGAATAGTTGTATACTGTTCCCTCATTTACGTAAATTTTATTCAGTAGATAATCTTGGTAAATCCTTTCATTTTCAGACCCTTTTTTTTTTTCAATTTTTTCATTGTTTTTAAAAAAATTATTTATTTTTGTTACTAGCTACTTCTTTTTTTTACTGATGATAGTGATAATACTTATGATTTCTTGAAACCTAATTTGTGTTAGAGTTTTCTATTGGCTACTTCATTTGTTTACAATGGAGTTCGCTTTTATTTTGCTGCCTCATTTAAAATTGCTTATGCGCACATCTGATGCAGAAAAATTGTATATGCACTAGTTCTAATTGGTTTGCATGAGATTGTATGTAGTGGCTGAATGATTTTTAAGAAATTATTTCCTCTTCCAAAGCTGAAATGCTTTTAAATTATAAACTGCAGTTAGCAATCTTTTTGGTGGCTTTTGTCGTTCTAGCTGGAGCATGGTTAGGCTTCTGGGTTGTCCGTAAACTTGTCCTTACAGAAGATGGATCAATTGATATAAGCACATCTAATTTTGTTGCATGGTCCATCCGCATTTTGGCAGTCATCATGATTCTTCAGGTTCTTTTTTCCCCAGTTGTTGTATCTTTTGTTTGTGACTCATGGAATGAATTTTGTTTACAAAGTTGATAAAGTATTTGTTGTTACAGAGTTCACTGGATCCCCTGTTGGCAGCTGAAGCGTTAGTATCTGGAGTATTGGTCTCATCAATTTTAAGGAATGTTACTAAATTGAGATTATTGCGTCGTGCTCGCAAGTAAGTGTACTTTTAATCCAGAGCTCAATCATTTTCTTTAATATTTGGAGCAGAAAAATCTTGTCCGACAATAAATAATGTATGAACTTGGGTTTGCATTATTCTAGTAAAAGAATAACAGTAAAAATGGCACTATATGGTTATGTTAATTTTTCTTTTTCTATACAATTATAGTTCTGTTGATTGAAATGATATTATTTCTCTAAAAAGCAAATCGACTATTAGTTAGGTTTATGCAGCAGGAGAACTTTGGCCATATGTTTCAAATTGTCTGCAGTTTCATTGTGCACTCACTTCTCTACTACATATGTGTGAATATTTGTTACCATTGTCATTTACCTTTTGACTCCAGTAATGCATAATACCTATGGTGTACCTTCTGCAGGAAGTTCAAAATAGTCAAGAATTTCTTTAGGCATTCTCAGCTTCCTGATTTATCACCATTTCAAAATTCTTGTGATGAATATATGTATAAGAGCCCTGAAGATAAGTTTGTCCGGCGTTGGTCCAAGCGCTTCTCCCTGTCTTCGTGCAATTCTCCTTTGCAAGGTTTGCCGTGTACCTTTGATTTTCTTGCTGGCTTTTTGCATTTTTCTTAAATAGCAATAGAACATTAAGAATTACTAGATTAATGATTACATTGGCTCCTCTGTGTCTTGGCTGATACTCCAGGTCATAGTGGGTCTTCACCTAGGAAACTGTCAGATTCAGAGATTTACCCTTCTGCCTTTCATTCCACTCCTGAGAGGAGAAATTTCTCAAAAGAGGAGTGGGAAAGATTCACCAGAGACTCAACAGAAAGAGCTCTAGAAGGGCTTGTTTCTTCACCCGACTTCAGTAAATGGGTCGCTGCTAATGCAGAAAGAATTACTGTAACTCCCAGAAAAACCTCTGCTGATTCTTCTGTTCGTCGCCGTAAGTGGTTTCTTTTGTTTTAAAAGGTTAATATTTCTGTAACACAGTCAAGACTAAGCTAAGCATGCAAAAAGGAAGATGCTGGTTGGAACAGGAGAAAGGAATGTTGCAAAAACTCACAAGAACTATTATATGCATGTTTTTTCATCAGTTTAGGCATCTGAAGAGTAGCTTAAGATTCATTGACTCCAGCTGACAAACACTGGGCAGTTTATTTGTCCTGTGCGTGTATTTAGGGACTAACCTTGAAGATCACTTGTAAAGAGTTTTTCTTTTCAGTATTTTTTTTCTGTTAGACGAATTAGCCTTGTGTATCATAGGAGAGAGGATTTTGTAAGACCAAGTGGTTTACAGAGTTATGCAGTGCGTGGTGTTTTGTTATTGTTTAACTAAGGTAGCAATTACATTTTGGATTGGAATGAGAATCTTGAGGAGTGAGAATCTTAGGATTGGGAGTGTGGAGTAAGAGTGAGAGTAGGTTGTTTACTTATATTGGAATGTGAGAATGAAATTGAAACCAGAATTCAATTTATGTGTTTGCATTGTCTTGGATTGAGAGTAAATGATTTTAAATTACAATTTTATCCTTATTTAAAGAATTATAATTTATAATTAAAAAATTAATAAAAAATATATTTAAAAAATAAAATAAATATTTTATTATATTTGTAAATTAATAATAATTATTAATATTCTTAATTATGTAAATCATAATTTTTTAATTAATTTAAATTTAAATTATGTGAATAAAAATCATTAATAATAGCAACACAAATGAAACATTATTATTGATAATATAGTACAAAATTAATATTTTCTTAGAATAAAATATTTATTATTATTAAATAAATAAATAATTAATATTTATTAAAATTAATGTTTAATATTATTATTTTTAATGAATTTAATTTATAAAATAAAATAATATTATTATTTAAATAAATATAATATTTATTTATTTTTATTTTATTAAATTTAATAAAATAAACATGTTTATAATTATTATTTTTAATAAATATGATATAATTTATTTATTTTAATTATGAGGGTAAAAAGGGAAGAGGGGGAGTGGATTCCCACTCCCACCTCCCCCAATGGGAGTGAGAATCCAACTCTCCACTCTAAAATTAGGTGGGACATATGGAGTGTGAATCTCACTCCCCCCTAAAAAATAGTAAGTAAACATTAGAGTGGAAGGAATCCACACTCCCACTCCAGAAAGTAAACACAGTATAAATACATCCAGTTGAAGCTCTGAATTTTACAGCGGTTCTACGGTTCGATAAAGGGTTTCGAAGTTGATGAATTATATCTAGACCATTCTATGTAACGTGGGCATTCTGCTTGACATAATGTGCTGTCAAGAGTGATGGTTATATAAAATTTCGAAAAATTAGTTTATTTTTTCTTTATTATCTTACGAACAATTCTATTTATATCCCTTAATTTAACAGAAGTTATACTCCGTATCTACGTGAAGGTGTCAACCACAATGCCTGAAGAGCAGTTGATTTTTTATTTCCATTAGCTCCAATGAATGATTAAGCATGAAAAATTAGTTAAAAGTTGACATAATTTATTTGTTAAATTATCGCTAATTAGCTTGGTCTAGATATAAAGAACTATAGGGAGTTACTACCATCTAGACCAAAGTCCGCTTTTTTTAAAACATGCTTGAAGCGTTAAATGGCAGAAGCTGTAAAATCACCAAGTTGTTCCCGTGCCAGTTGTTCAAAATTCACTCTGGAGATCAAGACACCTTGAATGATGATCCCAAACGTTTTAAGGCGGATGATCTTGTTGACTTTTGGTTGCTAATAATCTTTCAGAATTCATAAAGAGAAAAAAAAAAAAAAAAACGAGCTTGTCCCACTCAAGCATCGTTAAAAGGAGTAACAACTATCTCTTTCAAAACCCATATGAATGAGAGCTTTTTAGAAGATCTAAACAGACAAAGACAGAGACAGAGCAATTTGGTTTCCAGAAAAGAGAGATTTGCAACATGCTACCCTTCTTCAAAGTCTTCCACGAGGCTCAACTACTAACCAAGTCATCCAGTATCTGCCCTAAAGAAGGACAAAACCTGGAAGATGAGGAGAGAAAAGATCAAGAAACAAAAACCAGATTACTTCGTCCCATAAAAATATTCATTCAGTATCCATCTTCTCAAGAATCACGTTACGGAACTATCAAATTTAGTTCATTCCACAATGTTATTCTAGTTTTTCGTCCACCAAAGGTATAAATCAATTCGAACTCCTCCGAAAGGAAATCATCCCTAGTAATGATATTGTTGATGCCGAAAAACGACCTCAACAGCTGAATTTGTTTCTTTAGGGGAATTACAGTACGAATCCAAGCTCAAACGCCAATATGACCACAATTTTTTGTACCTGTCAACCAGAAAACACGGTTAGGATACGCCGGTGGGGTTCCGGCACAGACCCTCCGATGCTTAAGTCAGAAATTTTGTATAAAGAGATGAAAATGAGAGGGAAGAATTGTGAATGGGTTCAAAAGAAAGGAATTTTCCGATCTAAGAACTCAAAATCTGGTAAGCTCTGTTAAGGCTCTTAGATAGGTCACTTCTAGAGTTTTTGGTTGATTTTTTCTAACCCTTTCACCTGATGCGCTCTTCAGTTTAAATAGACTTTTCGTCGTGTACGGTTACCTCCTTAACTTCAGCCCACTTTCTTCAGTAGTTGCAAGTGGTTGTCAGTTGGAAGTGGTTTAAATAGATCGTGGCACACAACTTTCCTATAAATTAGGCCACGTTCTCTTAACTAGCAATTTTCTATGTCAAACTAATTCTCAGGTCGGACAAGAGAATTTCAAGGTCGGATTACTTCATTTTCAGATCAGACAGATGAATTTCTCAGTCGCTCATATAGCGTTGAGGTTGTATTCTTAAACTAGATCATTCACATAGATCTTAGGTCGTACTTGTAAATCAGGTCGTCAACATAGGCTTCAGGTTGTACTTATGAGGCCAGCTCAACAACAATAAGTTCTGAGTAGATTAAGATCGACTATATTTTGAGATACTACTAGAAAAATCCAACCCAAACACCAGTCCCTTAGTTTTCAATACCAGAAAGTCATTGCTGGTGTTGGAAACTAATAGAAAAATTTTCTCAAAACCCAACAGATATATTCTTATATTGGATAGAAATGAATAAGAGGAACAAATCATCGTCAAATTTGCAGAAGAAATTAACTTCTCTCTCCATCGTTAGAACTTAGAAAGTTTTCTCTCTTGACAAAATGAGCATAAACCCTGTCGAACTTCAAAATGCTCTTGCAACGATTTGGTCATCTCCTTTTTCATGATTTTCTGCTGCCTCTCATCACCTATCTTTGCAGTGTCGTAATCTAGCGGTGCACCGGGAATCCCAACATTACTCCAACTCTGATTTTCTAGGTCATACCAATGAAGAACCCTGGTGGCGGGTGGTCTTAGGAACTAAAACTTTGTCCCCACTCTTTGAATACACGAAAGGTTTCATATACGAGCCTTCTTTAATTTGATCTCTCCCTTGAAAGGAGGAAAGTTTAGTCCGAGAATCCTTCACCCCATACTGCTTCATCACCCGTACATCGCAAGGTCGCACAGTAGCATAGGTGGTAAGTAAGCATAGACGTCCTCTCAAAACCTCCACATTAACAAAATACATGATCAAGCTCGCTCTTCAAATCAAAGGCAACAATAAAAAAGTCTTCACATGGTTCTGGATTTTGGTTAGCCACCCAATGCAATGCACCGTGTAGGAAAGCTCCATTTTCTTCGTCTTTCGTGAAAATGATACTGGTAATCATGAACCCTTCTCCGTGATTCACTTTTCAGACTACAAAACAGTAAATTCAGTGTACCCCAAAATGATTACATCTCTCATCATTACCAATTTATAGTAATCAGTAGCAGTATCATAACCAAATCCATCGAAAAAAGCATCGCAACACAAAGTAGAACATTCTTCGCCGGTAGTCGACCTTTTTTTTTTTTTTTTGGGAAATGGGTGGCGGACTTAATTTGTCGATTATTATATCCAACGGAAGCATCCGAGTGGCCATACTTTCGTCTGCCCCAAAAAGCAAAAAGATTCCAAGCTTTAATCAAGAGGTGTTGATTAGTGGTGATGCAAGAGTAAAGTCTACGACTGCGAACTCGTAATCTCCGATAGAACGGCGCACCTCTCACTAGAAATTTAGAAGCTTCTATTGGAAAAATAAATAAATAAACAACAGGAAGTAATATTTGATTCAAGCAACTAGTTTAAAGGCGATAGAATGTCAGGGATCTGAATATATGAAACCAAAGAGAATTTCAATTCATTTCAAAGATTATGTTATAAACATAACACGCCACGCTATTTATGTAGAATTGGCCAAGCAATTATCTCTTGCCACGTCACTTATGGGAGCTAAATGGCTGATTTGCTGCTCTTTAGCCATGTTGGTTTCTCAAAGCACTTTGCTAACATAGCCGAATGGCCAATCGGTGCGGTTTGTGTGCCGCCCATCTAATTAGGCTCCACGTGCTTTGCCTTTACTTCAAAATCACATGCTTAATTAGCTAAATGCGAGAGTATAGGGGGGCAGACATCCACCAGCTCGGGATATTGTTCAAAATTTTCTTTTCAAATGCAATGAGGAATTTTTTTTTTTTTTTCCTTTTGGAGAGGAAAAGTTCAATTTATCCCGCGAATTGTAATTTACCTTACTTTAACCCAACATAATGGAAAATATCTTCGCATCTCCAATCTGTTAAACTCTTCTAATTGTAATGTTATTCATTAAAGGATTCCATTTTATCATTTGAATACATACCACACTTTTATTAGTAATTTAGCAAACATTTATTATCATTTGAGGCTCCGTCTACAATGTTCACGCTACACCATGCCTCATATTTTGTCATTTTTCCCAGCAACCATTGGAAGAAATAAGGATAATTTTTTTTTCTAAATACTAATCACACTTCAAATTGCTGTATTGCACATATATTTACATGACTGCTATTACAACAGACATTACACTAATATTTACAATCAGATATATAACTTGGAACTTACATTATTACATTAATTTTGTGAAGTAAATGTCACGACACATGGGCCTCATAAAAGAGTAATGTCTTTGTTCCACTCACATTTCGCAAGGGAGAAAAATTTATAAATTAACTCCACATAATTTTTTACTTAATTAAGGGAGTTTGAGCATATGAAGACTCAAACCACTACCTTCATAATCTTCTTAACTTTGAGAGTAGTGGTTTGACCGGATTTGTGGGTTTGTACCGTGTTAATGGGTCGTATAAAATTTTATCCAACTATCATCAAGTGAAAATATTTTTTTTTATATTAAAAAACAAAGTCTTTATTTTTATTTTATGTTTTTGGGACAAAATACATGCTCTTACCTTCATATAAAGAAAATGCAAAAGAGGAGAGAAGAAAAAAAATAATAATTAGGCGTGGTTAACTTAAAATCAAAGGGTAATATTCTTTACTTTTTTTTCTTTTTCTTTTTTTGAAATTAACACTTTTAGTTAGGGATGAGCATGAGTTGTATTTGAAATTTGTGAAAATTGAAGTCAATCCATTATTGATTGGATTGAGAAAAAATTAACTCAATCCAACCCAATCTAACCTTAAATTATTGGATTGCATTGATTGAGTTGATTAAAATACAAAATTCAAACATAAAAATTAAAAAACTATTTAGTTTTTAAAATCAAAATTAAATAATAAAAAACACATTAATTATCCTGTATAACATTAAATATGTCCATTGTACCCAATATCTATAAATAAATAATATGATGTTATGTTTGAATATCTATCAACTTACTTTTGATGAAAATTCGACCTAAAAACTTCGATCAATGTCGGATTTAACCAAAAAAAATGAAAAAAATATATTTTATAAAAGAATAAAAAGAAGTTCAAAATTAGATTTTTAGTCATTTGTAGTTTAATAATTGACAATTGATATTATTTTTTTATGATCTTTATTATTCTAGGGTTGGGTTGAGTTATATAAGTTCACTAACATAAACCGAAGCCAACCATATTACTAATCAAATTGGAAAAATTTGATCCAATCAACCCTCCTAAATTTAATAAAAATTTCGGTTTACATTAAATTTGATTGGTTGAGTCGGTTTGGGTTTGTCCACCCCGACCTTTAATCATTCAACACAGTAAATAAAATGAAAGGGCAATTGATTTGATTTTACGGGATAAAAAGCAGAAAAGTTGCGGAGGGCTAAAGCAATAATAAAGATGAATGATTTGCTTAATGGGCGTCAGTCACTCACTTTAAGACTTTTTGCGTAGCTGGGTATCATCTTTTTAGGAGTTGAGTTGATAAAAGCTGGAAAACGCGTTAACTGTGTGCGAGTCCCGTTCCCGGAAAATCCTGAATCCTGAGGAGAGTCGGTTAAGTTGTATTTTTTTTCCAATTCCCTCAAGGAAAGTGCTTCTCAGTTTCTCAAACCTCACACAACTCGTAAAGTCGACATGCAGTAGCCGCCGCCTTTACTCTCCCTACATAATAAACCCATAACTTTCACGAGTTCCGGTCTTCACAGTCACATACTGCTTCAATCAGAAGGCACTTCGATCGGTGATTGGAGGAACAGAAAAACAGGGAAGAAGGCTCTTCGCTCTTTAACAGATCAGAGAAGATGAGTTACTACAATCAGAATCAGCCTCCAGTTGGTGCTCCCCCTCCTCAAGGTTACCTGTTTCTTTCTTTTTGGCTAATAAAGAAAAGAAGCTATTAAGGTCTTGTGGTTATTCAATTAAAGCTAATAATAACATAAGTTGTGAATTTATTAATGAATTGTAGGGTATCCACCCAAGGACGCATACCCTCCACCAGGGTACCCAGTTCAAGGCGGCTACGCTCAGGGTTACCCTCCTTCTCAATATGCTCCACAGTACGCTCAGCCTCCGCCTCGTCAAGAAACTGGTTTTCTTGAAGGATGGTATGCCCGTGCCCTCTCTCTTGCGTGAAAAACTAGCTTTTGAATATTTACTATTTTGTTTCAATTTCCTATTATCATACAAATATTGGGTTGCATTGCTCACACTATGCGTTCTTCTATTGTCGGTTCTTTATAATTATTTATTACTTCTCCATTGATCTTTTTTGTGACAGTTGCTATTTTGAAGTATAACGTGAACAGTATCTTTGCTATTTTGAAGTAGAACGTGAACAATATCTTAGCTATTTTTGTATACTGAGTTGATTAATGATTGCGTGATTTTGATTGAGTTAAAGAGATCTAAGACTAAGGTGCTGTAGGCTTTGCCATCATTTGTTAACTTCAAATATGTACTTTGATTTGATAATTTGAGGATGCTGCTCTAGTTCTGATTAAAAGTATATGTGCTCAGTAATTAAGGATTCTTAGTTAAAATCTGCGACCTTTGACATGGGAAATTTTTGTCAATTGAAACTCAAACTTCCATTAAGACTATGGTGGATAAAGAAATTCCTAATTATGATTTATGGCAACTTGCCGCTTGCCTGTTTCGTTTAATTATGAAAGGTTAATAGATGCAGCAAGTGCGAGAATCAACCTTCTTATCGTTCTGAATGTTATTTATCGTGAAATTAATTCTTGATATGAGTAGAGTCTGGACGCAATATAAGCTAAACATGATGAGCTTAATCAATAATCAATATACTTACTTAACACTACTTTGTTGCATTATGATTTGGAAATTGAGGTATGTTTGTTTGTGTGAGCGCAGTTTGGCGGCTCTTTGCTGTTGTTGCCTTTTGGATGCTTGCTTTTGACTGTTGAGGAGAGCTTTCGGTGTTCAGCCATGGTCAATTGTTCAGAGTTGATCATTCCTGCAGCATCATCTTCTAGAAGTCTGTCAAACAAAATCTTCCCAATGTATTAGGATGCTTTATTGTCTATTGTTTGGGATCCGTTTCACCATTAGCCAAAACATTTTTAAATGCTCTGCTGTTAAATTTTATTTTTGTTGTGAATTATATATGTCCCCACATTACCTAATCCGCACCTAATCCAACATTTCAATGTGGATTCCACTGTGCCACTCACTTTGTGGTGCCACTCACTTTGTGCTAGTTTGACAGTGAATTCCATTAATCATATATAGAGGTGAAGATGGAAGCGACAAGCGAGCAAGTGTGTGTATTTTAAAAAATATCAAGCCTCGTAATATAGGGAGTTATGCTTTCTCTGAAAATTTATTCCCTTGGATTATCTTCTCTCTCTCGCACTAAGCCTTCATTATGCTTTTCGATTTCTTCCATTATTTGTTTGCAATACTTCCACAGCAAATATATAATTTTATAAAAAAAAATTCAGTCTATTTTCTTTATGAGTTTCGGTTCAGCGATGATGACCCTTTGGGCTTTGGCTCTTTAAAATGGAATAAGGTTAAGTTTACAAGAATGCGGGCGTAAATCTTAACCACGTGCGGGGGAACGACATGTTGTTTATAGAGAATGTCGTAGATGACATGACATCGCTGCGTCAGATTTATTGCAAATGTTTGAAGGCCGAAGATGGCCCATGCCGCCCAACTTCTTCAGATCCAGTACCGACTTTGAAACTTGAAGCGGATCTTGAGGCCTGCTGATCTGAAGACGCTAATCTAACCAGAGTGAGCCCAAGTAGTGTATGTGGCATGTGCCAAGGAATCTTGAAACGTATATTCTAGTATGGCAAGACCCATCTAATGAAGGGGTTCTTTTACTCTCTGATTTGATTAATCACAATATCAACCAACATCCTCTACGATTCGATTGATCACAATATCATCCAACATCGTACATTTTGCGGGCATCTAGAACTAGCGGCCAGGGTTAGTCTTGCGAGTCAATTTGTGGGACCCACCAACATTGTCTTGTTCTTTCTTAACTCGATTATTTGGTTGTTGCATGCAAATTTTTGACGCCGAGGCATGATTATGGTCCGATCAGTATTAAAATGCTATAACTTTTAAATTATATTACATAAAAATTAATAATATATAATAAATATAATTTTAAATAATAATTTTAATAAAATTAATATAAATATAAAATATTTTTTATCATATAAATATAAAATTTTAAATTATATCAATTATTATTTATTAAATACTTTAATATTATAACTTAAAAATTATAGTTGTCCAACTTTAATTTCGATCGGAACTTACATATATCTTGATAAATATTTCAATCTTTCCATGTTTTTGGGTTAGGTAATTATACGTTTGCCAATGGAGAGAATGGGGGTCCGATATTTTCAATATATTTGGTTCCAGCTATTATTAGTTATTTTATATTTTGTGAAACGTTATATCATGAAACAGTGAATCTTTTTGGTTTCTCTTTGCAGTGAATTTGGTGATCCGAACTTTCCCGGGAAACAGACCCCTTTCATTCTGAAACTATAATTTACATTTTCTCAACTTGTAACATAATTGTATTCGGTGGATTTGATTTCCAATTATGATTCTTCAACTCGACCGTCTAATAAATAATATTTCTTCATCTCATTTTATTAATTATACAAGTTCATAAAAAACTGACACTTGGTTGGGTTCAATAAATTAAGTGTTTTCGAATATGATTTTAGAAAGCATTTTCAAAAAATTTTAGTTGGTTTTCTAATAATTAAATTGCATTCAAGTATTTCCAAAATCTTTCTGAGCTTCAGGGTTTGATATTTATGCCTTTAATTGAAAGAATTTGGAATACTTATCAGCATCTATGTACTGCCCAGTGAGGGACTCCGAACAACTGGACCCATGGCTGGTATTGGTGCTACATCAAAGTGAGAATCATTGGTCTAAAAATGGTCAACGCATTTTGTCGCCATTATTAATTTTTGATTCCACGTATCTGAGCTCCGCCACCGTTTAGCCGCGTCTGATATAAGATGATAACTTGCGAATCATCCAGGCCCCCCCTGTCACTGGCCTGCCTACCACTGTCGCCATCGTTTATTTATATTTAACAGATTTAACTTTTCTCTTTTAGTTTCGATTTATCATTACATTACGTTAAGCCATTAGGCATTAGCTAGGCAGCATCTATCATGGCAACATCCAAGTCATCAGCAACAGCAAACCATCCATGGATTTGCCTCCAGACCTGCTTTCAAGCAACAGGCAAATCAAATCTCTGCAACCACATGTACAGCTACCAAAAGAAAAGAAACATCTTCTTCAGTCATGCTCTAACGGCGAAGCCTAAAGAGGGGACGAAGTTGGTGGCCAAAGCTGGTTCCGGGGCGGCGGCCGGTGGAGGAGAGAGATCCTACGGTATTTCGCCGGAAGATGAACGATTTGTGGAGGTTTTGCGGGAAGCTCAGCCTTACATTTTTATGCACAGAGGCAGTACTTTTGTTGTCGTTTTATCTGCAGAAATTATTGCAGATTCCTGCTTGGACACCATACTCAAGGTTTGTTTAATTTTTTTTTTCCCCTCTTCTCTTTTAAGATATAGCGATTAACACTTCTCACTTACTTTGATTCATTTATTATATGTATACATCTTATTATTTTATTGAATTATCTCCTCAATTTAATCCCATCTTTTTTAACTTATAATAAATGAAGTTCGTAGTTTATACAATATGGTTGGGTTGGGAATTAATGAATAATTATAATGACAAATATACGTCCACAGTTTTTCTCACTTCCTAAATTTCTCTCTTCATTTCAAAAATAGGTCCACGGCTATAAAATTAAAGTTTTTTTTTTTTCACTACCAAAACTTTATATATATATATATATATATATATATAAAATAAATTTTGGTGGGATGTCCTTGTCTTTTGCCACTATGTTTACTGATTTCTAATTACAAAAAATACAAATATAAAGATCTTGTTAAGTTACATGATGATGTAATTTACAACAACTTAAAAAATATAATTAGTGACTTAAAAGTAGAATCAACTAAACTATTTTTAAGTCACTAATTATACTTTTTAGATTAATATAAGTTAATGTAACTTAACAACATAAGTATAGTAGTGTTTAAAAAAATAAAAAAGGAATTGACCGGAAGGGCGCACGTGCGCCGGTGCGGGATGATTTGGTGTGCGCATACAAAATTTTCCCGTCTCCTGACGTGTAACCTTTTAGGGCAAAGCGGAAGTCTTGAAGACTTTTAGTTTAACGAACTTCGATCCACTGTGATACTGAAACCAATAATAAGCAACCCTTCAACTACAAGACAGACTCCGACTGTCGCCGTTTTTCCCTCCTTTTCTTTCTCTCATTTCTTCTTCTTCTTCTTCTTCTTCTTCTTCTTTTTTTGGCCCAATTTGCTCTTCCATGGCAACTACCCATCACTCAGTGTCAGCATCTGCCACTAAAACCCAGCTCCTTTTCTCTTCCCGCGTGTCCAATTCCCTAAAACCCGCCCAAAACCTTGGGTTCCAACTTCAAGGCCAAATACTGAAGGGTTTATGTCATCATTCAATCAAGAATAAAGAGAGAAATTTAAGTAAATGCAAAGTTTTCAGCGAAGCAATGGGTGGGAATGTTGAGGAGACTTATAACCCTGTTGAAGACGAGCAGTTTGTGAAGTGGTTTCGTGAGGCATGGCCTTACTTGTGGGCTCATAGAGGGGGAACTTTCGTCGTCATTATTTCTGGTGAAATTGTTTCAAGCCCTTACTTGGACCCTATTTTAAAGGCAATTCTTTCTTCTTTTAATGTTTCTGGGATTCTTCATTTCCTCTCTCTTTGATGATGTTTTTTATTCCGTGGTTGGTAATGGTACAGGATATTGCGTTTCTTCATCATTTGGGGATTAGATTTGTTCTTGTTCCCGGAACACATGTCCAAATTGATAAGCTTTTGTCTGAGAGGGGTAGGTGAAAGACAAAGCTTATACTTTTGCCTGCTCTTATGTTTCTTTCATTTGCAGCTATTCATAAGAAGATTTCTATTTGAATTGTATGATACTGGATTTTGTGTAATTGTCATTATTGAAAGTACAAGGTTTTTCTTTCCTTCTTTCCTTCTTAAAATTTTCTATTATCTTGCTGCCGCCTTTCACTCCCAAGTCACTTAAGGACCCTTAAGCATCATTAAAGAGGGTAGTTCGTGCCTATTCTTTCATTGTTAGCATGCCAGTACTGATGATGTGCATACTTGTTGCATCTATGAGTACTATTGCTTTGCCGCTCTAATACAAGTTGTGGAGATGATATTCAGCTGAAATTTAATTTTCCAAAATTTTCTTTCTGGTTTCTTGTAATTTTATTTTCTTAGTTTTTGTTTACTTAGCATTGCTGAAGATATGAATTAATGCTTTTTGGTTAAACTTTTAGAAAGTTATCTAGTAGTTATTGTTTTTCGTAAATCATTTTGACCACACATGATTAACAAGTTTAGAAGAACTTATTCAGGGATGTTATTGCAGGACATGAGGCTAAGTATCTGGGTCGATACAGGATAACTGACTCAGAATCTCTAGCCGCTGCAATGGAAGCTGCTGGGGGAATTCGTATGATGATAGAAGCAAAACTGTCTCCTGGACCCCCCATATGTAACATCCGTCGACACGGTGATAGTAGTCGTTGGCATGAAGTTGGTGTTAGTGTAGCCAGTGGCAACTTCCTTGCAGCCAAGGTAACATCTTGCTATTTCGAATATAACATTCAGCATGATTGCATTAATGGGCAATCCTGCTTTCATATATACTTATACGAGAGGATGAATTATTTGTCTAATTGGTTGTTTTATATGTGCTTTTCCGTTCTTGTTTAAATATCATTGCCACTGTGATTTCTGTTAATTTCTTTTCCAGAGAAAAGGAGTTGTTGACGGTGTTGATTATGGAGCAACAGGTGAAGTAAAGAAAGTAGATGTCACTCGCATGCGCGAGCGACTTGATGGTGGATGTTTAGTTATATTAAGCAACCTGGGTTATTCCAGCTCTGGAGAAGTTTTAAATTGCAAGTATGCAATATAGTTTCCGATTTGCCCTGATCTAATGTATAGAGCTTAATTTTTTCTATAGCTTGTACTGGTTTCCACAACATAGTCACATATCTCTTGCTTATTTAAAATCTTGTCCATAAAACTGTCCCCATCCTCCCAACACCTCCCCCACCCCCCCTCCCCCCCGGGGTCCCCGGTTCCCTGCGTGTATTGAGTAGTTAACACCTTGTTTGACCTTCTGATATGTGCTTCTGACACACTTTATTTAGTAGAGTGGCACATGACTCGAGTAAAATTATTGAAGTTTGCTAATGCAAGAGCAAAACATTATGGCTTCTGACAGACACTTTCCTCTGTGCTGTTCTGTTTCATTTCATTGCCTTTAGTAGAACATGGATCCTTTTTCCCATAACATATTATAGAGGGGAAAAAAAAATCTTTTCTGGATTTTGGAAAAAGTATTTATTTGATAATATTTAGATTCAGGTTTACACAAAGAGACTGAAAATTTTTATTCCTTTTTTTTTGGGGGGGGGGGGGGGGGGGGGGCGCAGCATAACATGTAAAGGAAAGAATATAACTTTCAGCAGAGATAAATATTTCTTGCTGTCAAAAAAAGTTGTGTGTCACCTGCATCCCTTTATGTATATATTTTGTTCTCTTTTCTGGATCTGCTTGAGCTTTGTGTTGCTGTTATACCATTTTGACATTATTATATGCCTAAATTTTATGACCTTCAACAATTTGACTCTCTACCCTAGCGTGCCCAACAGAAAAGGAAAAAGTAAAAGATGTTTCTATATATGTTTTGGATTAGAATATCTGTCAATGTTGATTTTGAATCACTAATCTTATGTGCTTTTGCAAATTTCAGCACATATGAAGTAGCTACGGCTTGTGCCTTAGCCATTGAAGCAGACAAGCTTATTTGTATTATAGATGGTCCAATTCTGGATGAGAGTGGACACCTTATTCGTTTCTTGACTCTTCAAGAAGCAGACTCATTAATTCGCCAACGGGTGAAACAAAGTGAGATAGCTGCTAACTATGTGAAAGCTGTTGCTGAGGAAGATATCACTTGTTTTGGGCATAGTGATTCTATTGGAAGTGTTTATTCTTCCCAAAATGGAAAAACTTTCAGTGAACGGCGTATTGCGACCTTTAACAATGGTGTTGGTTTTGACAATGGAAATGGATTATGGTCTAGTGAACAAGGTTTTGCTATTGGAGGACAGGAGCGGCTAAGTCGATTAAATGGTTATCTTTCAGAGTTAGCTGCTGCAGCCTTTGTCTGCAGAGTAAGTCCTATTTTCTTCCGAGTTACCTGTTTTTGCATCCTCTGAAAATTGCTGGTGATCTTTTCCTGAATATGAAGTTTCAACGCTTCTATACTAGTCTTTAGCATTCAGCCCATGGTATTTTTTTTCCTTGTATCAGAGAGGTGTTCAAAGAGTTCATTTGTTGGATGGCACCATTGGTGGAGTTTTATTATTGGAACTGTTCAAAAGAGATGGAATGGGGACCATGGTGGCAAGGTATGCAATTTTTTCCTATAAATGTCTTCCAAACAATCTTCTGTATTAAACTAGATTTATACGGTTCGATCACTTAGAATTTGGTGTGAATAGTAGTAGTTTCTGTTGGTGGGTCCCTTGTGTCCTTGATGCGTGTATTTGGGTACATGTACAAGTTGATTGGTTCCTATCTGACATAAACTGATTTTACTTTCTTTAGCCATTTTTTCATCGGATTTAATGATGTTGGCGTTCGGTTGTTTTTGTTAGTGACCTTTACGAAGGGACACGGACGGCTAAGGTGACAGATCTATCTGGGATAAAACAGATCATACAACCTCTAGTAGAATCTGGCGCATTGGTCAGGAGGACTGATGAAGAGGTTAGGGCTCTTGCCCTTTCAGATTTTTGTTTAAATCTTATCATTTTATCAATTCTTACTAATCTTTTCACTTACATAATTCAGAGAGAAGAATAGAAATACAACTCTACTTAGGTCTCGTTTATTTTCTTGGAAAAGTAACTTGTTTATCATTTGTTTCATGTTAATAGCTACTTAAAGCATTAGATTCATTCTATGTTGTGGAGCGGGAGGGTCAGATCATTGCTTGTGCTGCTCTTTTCCCTTTCTTTAAGGAAAAGTGTGGAGAGGTAGCGGCTATTGGTGTTTCACCTGAGTGCCGTGGTCAAGGACAGGGTGACAAATTACTTGGTATGATATTAGTTATCTTCATGCAACATTGCTTGCTCTGCAATTGAAGTTAACGATTTATGACACCTATAACCATTGATTGGATATGAGCATGGTTTCTTGTCCTGTATTGTAGGGTTCTGTGCCCGCCAAATATGATTGAAATTGAAGGAAATGAATAAGGAAACTTTTATTGATTTAAGAAGTTTAATGGGGAAATGTTATTATCTTATACCTGTTAGCATCCACTGCTATTGGTTGTCTTTAATTCCAATATATTTCATATAGCCCCCATTTTTTTTTTCAATTTTTAATTTTTTCACAGGCCTATGCATCTGGCCCTTACTCTCCGAAACTAGATATGATCACATATCTACAAATGGATTCCCTTTCTTACGTGGTAGAACTCATTCGTACTACAGACTGAAGTTTAATTGTAGTTCAAAATCTTTTCATATTAGTCTGCATAGTCTATGATATTGCTTGCAGCAACTGTTGCTTATAATTTCACGGTTTGTAATCAAACATTGCAGACTATATTGAGAAGAAAGCGGCATCCCTTGGATTGGACATGCTTTTCCTACTGACTACCCGTACTGCAGACTGGTTTGTTACCTGAATACTGAAATACACATGATATCTGCGTGCTATTTGTTTTCATATCTAATCATTCTTCAGCATAAAATCGTGAAGTCGAGTGCAACGTAAATCAAACTGGGGAAATTTGTGTTTAACTGTGCTACTACTTTCTTTCTGCATCGTTTATTGATTATTTGTTAATTTATGGCTTTCACATCTGCTCTGAGATTCGTTTGACTAGTTGGTTTGTAATTTATGGCTTTCACATTTACTCTGAGATTCATTTGACTAGTTTGTTTGTTCGTGAATCTGAATGTACGCTTTTGGTTACAGGTTTAAGAGTCGTGGCTTCAGAGAATGTTCAATTGAAATGATTCCAGAAGAAAGGAGGAAAAGGATCAATCTATCCCGAAATTCTAAGTATTATATGAAGAAATTGCTACCTGACACAAGTGGAATTATTGTTGATAGGGCATTCAGATGAAACAGTCACCTACGACATGCATCAAGCTTTTGAATAGTTCCCCCTGCACCCCTATAAGTTTGTATGATTAATTCTAGCTGTTATGATTTTCCCATGCTATCTTGATACTTATCACCCCTTTTCCGGAGTCTGTTTGGTATCAGTTTTTTCAACTTAGCAGTTCTAGTTGATAATCTGTACTCATAGTCATGTCATTGTTGATCATCGTAAAATTTTATTAAGGAAACTTAAGTCCATTGCCATGATGCAAAATTGAAATGTTGCCATGTAATTGATTTCCATGATGAAAAAATTAAAATATTGCCGTGTAATTGATTTTGTATTTGGTCTTAATCCAACTTAATGGTTTTTAAACAGGTTAAGAGTTACAAGAACAAGTCCTAAGATGATCTTCAAAGTTTAAGAAAATTCATATTCGAATAGTATTCCCTCCAACAGGATCAGTTGGCAGATGGGACGAGGAGATAAGAGGGAAGTGCAAAATGCAGTGAACAAAGTTAATGCAGCACTAAAGGGAAAAGTTAGAATGGTAAATGAGTCAGTTCAAATTAGATCTTACTTAGTATTGAGGTGCAGTGAATCAAGAACTACAGTTGTAATAGAAAAAAATTGTAATTATAAAATAAATGTTGATAGTGTATAATAAATATGATTTTTAAATAATAACTTTGATAAAGGTATTAAAGAGATTATAATTTTTTTTTTTATCATACAAGTGAGATAAAATTAACCATAACAACTATTGTTTAACAAATACTTTAGAGTTACTGTTCATCCACGATATAAAATAAGGCCTAAATCTCTCGGGGGAACACCAAATGCTCCGTGTCTTCTCTGTAGAAATCGTAAAAGGAGCAAAGGGTTACAACCCACATGTCCCGTTTTATTATAATCAACAAATTCAACAAAGAGCTACATTCTGCCATTTGCAGAGAATGTGCAGCAAAAGAAATCAACCCTCAGTCCCATGACTTGTTTTATGGTAACAATGCAGGTGAGACAACACAATCAGTTTCCATCTGTTTTGGGAGGACCCTTCCACTTAAAGTTGTCTGCATATGACTTCACCTGCAACCATAATAGAAAGACACTTCCACTCTGTAAGAGCTGCGATGTTATATATTTCAATGTTATGTGTGGACACATTTTAAAATGGCATTTTGAACAATTTACACATTCTAGACATGCATGGAACGCTCCAATGCAAGGCAAGCAAGAGCCGTGCACCTACTCAACTCTGCATTCATATATGGCCACATGTTTTTAAGTTTATGATACAGAAGGCCCATGCATTTAATCTTAGGTACAAGAAAAGGATTTACAATCATTCTTCTGCATGACTCACCATCTACTATCTATCAATCAGCTGTGTCTTACCACTCTAATACACTATA
The DNA here is from genome assembly GCF_022201045.2 of Citrus sinensis. Taxonomy (NCBI): domain Eukaryota; kingdom Viridiplantae; phylum Streptophyta; class Magnoliopsida; order Sapindales; family Rutaceae; genus Citrus; species Citrus sinensis. Next base: position 4,472,850 of record NC_068562.1, read on the forward strand.
TCAGTATTTCCCAGTTTCGAATTGACATCTTTGATTTGGGAATCTATCAAAGAGATAAAATTTTACTGCACTTAGGACAATAATTCACCCCAAGAAAAAATACAAATTAGAAACAAGAAAGAAAAGGAATGGAACACCCACCAAAGTATGAAAGATTGCTACACTACAATATGAAAAAGGCTAAAAGTGCCCCCAAAAGGAAAAATATGAGTCAAACCTTCAGCAATGGTCTGTGGGGCTTCCTCACCTGAAATGAGTAAAACAAGTGTTGTCAATAATAGATAAGGTGGAAACTGAAAAAAGAAAGTTTTATACTCAGCATAAAGAAACTGACCGGATAATTCATCTTAGAATTAAAAAGTATAAACACACAACTGAAATGGTACCAGTCTATTACAACACAACAGTGTAACTCAAAACCATGTTAAAAAAGGAAAGCACTAGGTCTTACCAACGTCTCATACATTTCTTTTTTTCTTTTTTCTTTTTTTGGGTGCGGGGTGAGGGGAGTAGTGGTGTGGGAAATAGTGATGGCACAAAATGTTCTGAAAATATCCCCAGCAGCCTAGATAGGTAATGCAAGAAACACTTAAATTGCAAAGTATCTCCTAATCAAAGCATAGTAAACTCCTAAAAAAACAATGATAATATCAGTAGTATTGCTCTAAATTGAATAATTAGTAAACACTTACCACATATTCCCAACCATGTCTCTCAGCAAATTCTCTTGCAGCCTCTTTGCTGTCAAAACTCAATCCTGCATCACCAACATTGGCATATGGATCCCCTGTGGATGTCCAACCCATCAATGGATTTTCCCACCTAGAACATTTTACTTAGTGATGAGAAACTGTTGGCCATGTGATCTTACATACTAACAATTTTAGTGAAAGCAAAATCAAAATAATAATGTAAATATGAGGGGTGAAAACAAGCAGTTTGTTTTAGAACAACATAGTAATGCACACAAGTTTCATAAAATTGAGCTATTAGTCATGAAATTGATACTACCAAACGAAAAGTCTAGAATCATCCACAAAATATTTGGTTCCACGAATTTGAGAAGAGTAGATATACTTTGAAATATGTCAACGAAGCTCAACTACTCTGTGGCGCACAAATGTAGCAAAATGTATATAAGTTCTGTAAATAACACTACTTAAAAGATCAGTCTGGTAGCTCAGGAAAAATCCCGTTTATAATATTGCATTCCACTAAAAGGCCTCTAGAGAAAATATCTCCACTAAGAGGTAGTATTCAACTAAAATGAATTCACATTTGACAAAACTACATTTAGTAACATGGAATTAGATTTGGATATGAAATCGAGTGGTTATGAAGATGCTAGTCCGATTGTGATGAACTACATTTCAATTCTATCCTTGAATACCAAGCTACTAAAAGCAGGCCGACTAAGTTGGCCATCATAGGAACTTCTAGTGGAAGAAAAAGTTCAGAAGAAAGAACTTACTTTTGTGTTGACATAAAATTGATTTTCCACCTTCCAAGTTTTCCAGATCCTTGTTGAGTAGCAGTTCTAGCAGGTGTGTAAATCACCACCTGTCATGCATATCAACAGATGAAAGAATATTTTGATGGAATATCATAAACACACATAACTGATTAAAGAAACATAAAAGCCTTGTATAACACAGGAAGTTGTGCACTCAGCAGAAGTCCACCTGTCACCCCCACCACCAACACCAAAAAAAAAAAAAAAAATGAAGACAAGGAAACGGCTGCAACATTTGGTTTACTCCAAGTCATTAGGGCGAATTATTTTAAAGCTACAAGAAGGAACATAAATGCTATGATTTCAATTCCAAGAGATTTCTCTCGTTTCAATTTGCATTTTTAAAAGTTTATAATCAGATTAATCTAGCACGTCACACAATTAAAACCTAAACAAAATCCTAGTTAGCAATCGCAATAGCTGCGTCTTCCATCAACCTAGAAACCCTAATTAATCAATTCAATCTAAAATGCAAGTATTTCGCTAACTAAAAAATTATTATTCCCACACCATCGCGCAAAAAATAAAATGCGATCCGTCTGAAACAAGTCAAAAACTAAATTAATTAAGAAAAGAGAAAAGCATAGAGAGAGGTACTCTTCTACGAAGATGCTCTTCGGGGATCCCAGAGACCATGCCGATCTCGCCCGGCTTGACCTCAACCAACGCATCTGCCGAGAACGCTCTTGAGAATGGGCACACGGTGCCTCGCACAGTGCGGCCGTGGCTCCATATTCGCTGCAGAGACTGCGCCATCTTCGAACAAAAGGTTATTCGACTGCTCTTTGTGCCTTGTAAAATAAGCTTCTAACTCCGCCAAAGTGAGGATAAAAATGTTCAAACAGATCCATTAAAAAAAAAAATGTTCAAACAGATGATACCTGGTTTTTCTGACATTTACATTTTTATCTCAATAGTTTAGTGTATATTGTAAAGGCCCCTAATGGTTCTCGACATTTAATGAGACTATTCATTATCCATTTATAATTTTATATGGTATTTTTATTTTAGCTCTCTTAGCTTATGATGATGAAAATTTAAAACATTCACATCAAATTGCATTTGCATGTATTCTCAAATGTGAAGTACAGAAGTAGTGATTTTTTTATTTATTTTAATATAAAAAGGAGGCAAAGAAATTCTATTTAAAAAAGACTGGGCTACTTTGCTATTTGGAGAAACAACAGGGGCACCAGATTAATTGTGTTTCAGAAAAGGAACAAAAATTGCTTGTACGGACGCGAAGAATGTCCCATAATTAATTTCACTCTCGTTGTTCACATTTTCGATCAAGCACTGAAAATTTTGATATCATCTGACGAAGTACTCGTAAATTTTCACTTCTTAGCTCTCTCATCGTTTCCAAACTCAACGATAATATCTTTGATCAGCGGCAATTTGGTGAACAGATACGACGTGTTGATTCGCCAGCTGAATTGATTTAATTCTGGTACGAAATTCACATCGATTATGTTTAAATCTGGTTTATTTATCGAAGTGAACGAGCTCTGCTGATTTGGCATTGCTATTTGCTCCTCTTGTTGTGAAATACATAGCCAAAGAATCAAAATTCATCTACTGGATGCAGAAATTTTGCAATTTGAGCTCATTTTGCGCTGATTTGGGACACTAATCTTGCGGACGTAAAAATTTAAGCAATATTTGGGGCTTTTCTTTGCTATGTTAAGCTCAATTCTTTCGTAGCTGCATAATTTAGTGATTAGACCACTTGATCGACTTATTTGCGCCATTGTGTGAGGTCATAATATATTTGATTAACTGTAATTGATTGGCTGCTGATGCTCTTACATTGTTATATCCTTAACTCTCGACTCCTGCTTGTGCCAAGTATTGGATTGTTATTATTTTTAACATGTGAATGCATGTGGGTATGTTTAAACATTTCTTTCGATAATGTCTTTAAAGCTTTACATGTAAATTCAAAATTCTATTTCCGTTTGATTCAATCTTTTATTACTACATTCAGTTAATGTATGTAGGGTTTAATGGAGTTAACAGTATTCAGTTTTTATCTGTAAACAGGTGGATGCATTAACAGTGGGCATAAATCTGTGGTTTACATTAGAGGGATTTTGGATATCTGTTGATGGGTGCTCCAAAGCAAAAGTGGACAGCTGAAGAAGAAGCTGCCCTCAAAGCTGGAGTACGTAAGCATGGCACCGGAAAATGGCGAACCATTCTTTCAGATCCAGAGTTTAGTGCCATTTTGCATTCACGTTCAAATGTGGATCTCAAGGTACAAATTGATTTTTGGAGGGAATTTCCAATTTTTACTGAAAGGAAATGTACTTTTATCTGTTTCTTTTTTCGGATCAGAGTTCTTGAATTTATCTCTTTCAGTAGCACTTTTGCTTATTGCATTCTTATAAATCAAAAACAGTCTCTTGCTTAATTTCATTACTAACATTAGATGACTTTCAATAGTGTGTTAAGTTCTGTGGTTTCTATGCTGGACAGGATAAATGGAGAAATATAAATGTCACAGCAATTTGGGGATCTCGGCAGAAGGCTAAGCTTGCCCTTAAAAAGACTTCACTGACCCCTAAACTTGATGGTAGGACTCCGGTGATCCCAAAACATGATGGTAGGACTCCAGTGACCCCTAAACAGGATGGTAGGACTCAGATGACACCTAAACATGATGATAACACCATTGCATTGAGCACTGCACCTCAGAATGATGAAGTTGTAGATGCTAAGCCTCTTGCTATTTCCAGTGGGACAATGCAAGCTTCTGGTTCAAAAGAACCAGTTGCAAGGTTACATCCATTGCGATTATATAAATTTGTTCTTTTCTCATTGAAATTGGACATTAATTTGGATGGCATGTAATTAAGCATTTCTTGTTGTTAAATTGAAGTCTATTCATTGGAAAATGTGAAAGTGAATGATTACTCTGACAACATCTGATTAGCTTTTGTGTTCACTCTGATATTATGGAAACGTGCGAGTTCCTAAACATGTTTGCATCACTGATCATATAACAAGAATAATGTAAAGATGATTTAATCAGTCTGATACTACTCAATGATTTTAGTAGAGGATGTGGAAAAGGAGCCAAAATTGCATTCTCTAATGGTTGAAATTTTATTTTTATAGACCATTAGTCTCTTGTACAATTAGCCATGCCATGCTGTTATTGAATTATACATGATTATTCACTTCCTGTGGACGTCCTCTTTGTGTTGTAGATTGGATAAACTGATACTAGAGGCTATCTCCAATTTGAAGGAGCCGAATGGTTCTGACAGAGCTTCAATCGCTAGTTACATAGAGGTACTTCCACTTGTGTGTAAAGATAAACAAACTTTTATTTTGCTGATACAATTAATGAACTGATTAAAGTGCAGAGTGCTTGTAATGCTTTATATCATGGAGATTTTCTCATCAGTTTGCTTCTTCAAAAGATATACTCCTTGCTACCACTTTTCTGAAATTGGTTGCCTATCAAAACGAAAAAAGAAAGAAAGAAATATTGGAAAAGATTTGCACTACTGCCAATGTACACAAATTATAGATCCTCTTTTGAAATTGTAAGGTAAAACTCACCCCCCCCCCCCCCCCCCTACAAAAAATCTTTGTTCCTGTAATATATTTAAATGGTCTTTGTTGTTGTCTTATTCATTAACACGTTGCTAATTCCAACTTGCTATGGTTCAAAACTGGAACATTTTAATAGCAATAGCAGACTGCTGATAAATGTCTTAGTCAAATCAAATCTTAATGTCTTAGTCCAATCAAATCTTATCAAATATCACACATTTTCATTGGAATTTATGTCAGAACCTGTCCTAGTCTATGTTTGTCAAATATCATGCATTTTCATTGAATCAAATCTTACCGAATATCATGCATTTACATTGATGTTTATGTTAGAACATTTCCTAGTCTAGGATTACCAACCTAGGGTGATTTTAGAGTAGTGTGCAAGGAAACTTTGGAACACTTTGATAGTTGTGTTTGTGGATTACCAACCTATAGATTTGCCACTTTGCATTTGAATGCTTTCAATTGATTTTTGACATTGTATATATTTATTTGTAGGATCAATACTGGGCACCTGCAAACCTTAGAAAGTTACTGGCTACAAAACTGAAGTTTTTGTCGGCAAATGGCACATTGATCAAGGTAATGACTCAGCCTAGTATTGGATGAAAACTAATAAGTCCATCACATCCATGGCTTGCATTTTGTTGAAATTATAGTAGGTAAATGTTGTTTTTCCCTAGTCTTATTAAAGATCCATAATGTATGAGTGGTTTAATTGGAAGGATTGTGTACAAATTCTCTAACCACAGAGCTCAATGAAAGTGGTCCACGCAATTGGTTCTGAAAGTTTAGATGGCATATTTAAACTAAATATTGAGTTTAATTGTAAACGATTATTAGTATGAAGGATAAGGAGATCAAACCAGTATGCATAAGGTTCCAGATACATTACTATTGACTTTTATTTTGGACCGGACAAAGTTCTAACCTTGGTGTTGTCATGTTGATGTATGTTCATGATAAGATATAAATGTATGTATCAGCATAAGAGCTCATACAGAAGGAAGATAATATCTCCAAAACATGATCATATGGAATGATTGTGATTGTATATTCGATAATCTTCACGATCTTTATATCAACAGGCCAAGCATAAATACAGGATTACACCAAACACACCAGTTTCTGTACCGAAAAGGTCTCCCAAGCTACTACTGGAAGGAAGGCAAAAAGGTTCCCCTAAAGCACAAAAGAAAGAAATCAACATTCTTACTAAGTCCCTGGTTGATGCTGATCTTTCAAGGATGAGGGGTATGACAGCGCAGGAAGCTGCTGCAGCTGCTGCACAAGCTATAGCAGAGGCAGAAGTTGCAATTGCAGAGGCTGAAGAGGCAGCAAGGGAGGCAGAAAGAGCAGAAGCTGAAGCCGAAGCAGCACAAGTCTTTGCCAAGGCAGCAATCAAGGCATTGAAATGTAGGGCACTTCATACCTGGTAAAGTCATTCAGCTGTTCTCTTCCAGAGCACCCTTTAACATACAATGGCCATATATATATATATGCACAGGTTTTTCTCGACGATGCTAACCCTGCTACTGAAACTCCAAGTAATTAGTAATGGGTGGATTGAAGGGCTTCTGTCTCAACGCAGGCAGAGTTCATTCAAACTCTGCCACTTGATAGAGCATTAACTAACTATTTGCAGTCAGCAATGCTGTATCCTTTTTCTTCATTAAATTTTGGAAACCACTGCTGCTAATACGAGGCAATGACACTAATCAGCTGGTTGATTTTAACACATACGCTTGAAATGGTGTGGGATTTTAACTTTCTAAACTAATCTGATTTCCCTTTTGTTGTATTTTTTTCACTTAGTAAAGCTTTCATATGGTAGGCAACGTCACATGTTTCTGAATTTTAGTCCTGTAGACAATGCCATGTTACCGAATTTTAATCCTGTGTTGGCTTATCTCTTTCATACTTGTGCAGATGATCTTGAAATTGAACAAAGGATTTGCAGAGAGTTTTTGCTTCCAAGCATCATATTTGAACATGCAGCAATATCCACATCTGCTATGTCAATAATAATGCTTAGGGCTAGTTGTAAATCTTGAAATTGCGAGATTGTGTTAAGTGTTTCCATTTCAGCATTACAGGCCTTGTGATCTTAAAGTAAGCAGACTAGTGAAAGATGTAGAATTCAACATTCTATTGGCTAGCTATACAATCTTCTTTTCCCTTCCTTTTTGACAAGAGTCCCTCAAGGGAAAACTGAACAATGACCATAAGCAGAATCTAATAGCAAATTGTTAATTGTCTGTATTTGTTGAAGTCGCCTGTTTCTTTCTTTCTCCCCTTCTCTGTAGGTCACTAGTAAGTAGGCTTATCTCCAGCTCCTCTCGTTTTTCCTCCATGCAAGAAGAAGAGAAATATGTGACGAATCTGTTCCATCTAATAGGATTTGGTAGTTGGCACTATGTTCATCTAATTATATTATAGAGTGCCAGATGTCTGCAAGTTTTTTTGCATGTGTCTCTATATTCCTTGTGCGGTTGATGATAACTGTAAGATAAGATTGGTTCTAGCACCAAACATTCCATCTCAGCATGCCAACAAGCTATAAGAAATTTATAAATGCAAGCAGGGAAATTCCAACACCTCATACTTCTGAGCTTGCATTGTAACAAGCAATAACATGAAGCATCTATGAACTAAAAAGCAGAAATAAGTTTCCAACAATGTTTTGCATGAATAACTTGTGCCATCTTTCATAATCCAGAACCTATAATGGGATTATGCATGCAGCATGAGAATGAAAAGAGATGTGCATATCTTGATTTGTGTCAGCAAGAGTTACTGGGGCTACATATACCATCATTTGCATAGTAATCAAATATCAGTTAACAGCTGAAAAAAATAAAGCAGACAACATATTAATCTATTGCAAACCTTTTAATCTTCCTGGAACAAAGAGGAATAATATTTTGCTTAAGATGAAAAAGGGGTGCCGTTTCAGAAAAAATTTATTCTTGAACAAACTTCTTGTGGTGGCTCATGCATGCAGTTGCCTTTTACAAAACTTAATTCATTTACGACAGATTGACTGAATGGAACAAAGTGTCTATGCGCTATACTTTGGTCAAAACTGAGATAATGACATCCAAGATTTTGCCAGGACTAAAGTTTTCGCAAATCCAAGATTTTTTAAGTGCAATATAATAATTATAGAAGAACAAGAATTTAGATAACACAACATCAATAATGTAACCAACGAAAACCTAGAAACATCGAAAGAAACAAGAAGAATTGCTTGTAGCCCACAAGAACCAAAAGAGCTGCAATCAAGCAACTGTCAATCACCTCGTCCAATAAACTCTGCTATTCAACACAGTATTTAATATGCAATGTTTCCACATTCCTCAATTTCACTGACCCCTAAATTTTGCCAACCACTTCCCCAAATGCAAGATCAACTATCTCAGAACAACAAGACAATATTGTTAAATACAGCGTCCTTCCATGCCATGCTACAGATATGTTATTCTCATGATAATCCCTAAAATGACATAAGTAAAAGCTTCTAGTTCCAGGTCATAAAATGAAAGACGCCTTCACTTATGATAGGCTATTCAGGTGGAAACAGTTTTATAGACTGACTAATATCAATCCCCGATGCATCTGCGATAAGAGGGCACCCTTTCAACTACCAACAATTCAACACTAATTTTTTTTGGTTGGAATCCAATCAATGCAGCAACAATGATATCCTATTGAATACCTAACTGTACACTTGAATTCAAAATGCAATCCCTCCGTACCAAAACTACATGACAAGATAATCAAAGAACACATTGTTCAGAAACACACAGAAATTCTGAAAATTTTGCTATTAGCTGAAAGGATAACCCCAATAACAAAAGCCCATTTTACATCAGACCAAACTTGCTCTTACCAAAGTGCACATTCCTCATCAATCTAGACTATATGGAAAGATGATTAGGCAGAAAATACATCACAAATGAAGCCTAATTCAGATATGGGCGTACTATAACAGAATGAATTCATTTCAAACTGCGGCAATCAATCCCACAATAAAACTCCTCCAGATGACCCATTTTCAGAAAGCATACTAATGACAGACAAACACCAGATTGAGTTATCAAGCAAACGCATGAAAAAATCAACAACATAAACCCATTTCCAGAAATAAAAACAGAAGCAACTTTCAATTTATCATTAAGCCTCATCAGTTATTATTCTACATAAAAACCAAAACTTTTAAACCGAAGATCCAAAAAAATATAATTTTTATTCATTCCAATACCACAATGGCGTTCAACTCTTTGAGCTTTTCAACAATCTTATCAGCCTCTTCTTTCGTAACTCCTTTCTTTATCACAGCAGGCGCTTTCTCCACCAAATCTTTAGACTCTTTTAGTCCCAAACCAGTAAACGTTTTCACTTCTTTAATAATCTTGATTTTAGCAGCCTGGTCGTACTTCTCAAGCTTTACGTCAAACGCTGTCTTCTCCGCCGCCTTCGTTTCAGCTGACGTGGATCCGGAAGCCGCCGGTCCACTGGAGGGAAACGCCGGGACTACAGGGCCGAAGCGGTCGAGGCCCAGTTTACATCCTAACAAGGTTGCAAAATCATATCGCTCGAGCTTCGTGAGGTCGAGAAGCTCGTCGGATATGCGTTCGAGTTTCTGGGTTCGGGACTCCGTGACCGTGCAGAGAGACCGAGAACTGGTCACGGCTTCGGTTACTTTGAGAGTCGTAAACACTCTGCCGAGGCGTGGAAATTTTATTGTAACAGAGTGCATTTTTTACTTTTTGTAAGGGGACAGGTAGAGAGCTTAGAGACCTGGGTTTCTTATTCGGCACTTCAATTTAGGAGGAGGAGGAAAGTGAGAATTTTAAGTTACGGCCCGCGGGGTTTTTTCTTTTTCATGGGCCATAAGTTACTCTTATTATAATTGAGGGAGCTAGCTAAGTTACAGATTCTGTAACATACAGATCCAACTTAGCCAGCTCCTGATTGGTTAGCTAGCTACCAAACAAAAACAATTGCATGCTTTTTCTCCATATGCAGGACAGGTGTGGTGCATGCATTGGGTGCGTATGTTACAGAATCTGTAAGGTAGACAGGTCCTATAATTGAGTAGATCCTTTAAAAAGGTAACTAAAAATGAAAAGTGAACTCTTTTGAAAGGGCTGTAAATCACTCTTCAGGAGTTCTTTATTTGAAATTCAAATCTGATTTCTTTTTTTTTTAGAAGAAAGTAAACTTTTTCATTTAAAACAACACTAAACCAGAACATTTATCACCTCTGCTGGAATATGGTTTAACCAGACAGCAGGCGTATTTACTCCCACAGCAAATTTTGCTAGGGAATGAGCACAAACATTACATGTTCTAGGGATATGATTGACAATTACATTACAAAATTCTCTTTTTTGGTTTTAGATCTCTTCAATTATCCACCATAGTCCTGTTTTGTTGCTCTTTGTGTTGTTTACTAACTCAACCACTTTTGGGCAATCTGACTCTATGATCAAAGTGGAAAGAGCTGCCCTTTTAGCTAGCTTTAATCCCCATTCAATGGCTTCAGCTTCTGCATAGCTGACATGCTCCTTCATACCAGTTTGCATGATGCCTGCAGCTACAAAATTATTCTCTGAGTCTCTTATTACAGCTCCTAGGCCTGCCATTTGACTCTTGCTGTTTATGACTGCATCCACGTTAACTTTGAAAACATTCTTCAAATCTAATTTCTTGAATATATATATATAATCTTACGAACAAACCCATATTGTGAAATTGTGAGCGTGAAGATTATTAGTCTTTTATATATACACACACATACATTAATATATTACACTTAAAATATTATTAATGTTCATATTAAAAAATTATTAACATTATTTTCTTTAATAAATTCAGTATAGTACTTTTCAAATTTCTATCCCACATAATATCTACTTATATTATTATGATAAAAATCTACTCATATTCAATTTAACTTAGAAAAAAAAAATCCCAACAATGATTAGAAAGCTTTGAATAAATGAGTTGTGCCAATGGGATGAGACAACTTCGCCCATGCAAAGACAACTAAAATAACATTATCTTATGCAATATATTTTTTTTTTTGACAAATATCTTATGCAATATTTGATGATGACATCACGGGAGGGTATTTGAGACTAATTCTGAAATAGTGTGTGCATCTTCGGCATTGAGCCAAAATCTCAGCGGCACACGTAAAATATTAGCCAAAACCTCTAAGCGGACGGATAGTGTACTTAGCTTTGCTTGCCAAACCCAAACATACTAACTAATAACAACGATTTCAGTAGTTGGTTGGTGGACATGGAAGCACAGCCAGCTCCTCTTCAACTGCCGGCTCCGGCGCAAGCACAATTCGAACCCAACATGGAAAAGATCAAACAGAAACTCCTCAAACACGGCGTATTTCCGACGCCCAAAATCCTCAGGAGCATCCGCAAAAAGGAAATCCAGAAACACAATCGGAAGCAAGCCAAAATCCAGTCCCAAGCACAACTCTCACCGTCCCAGCAACAGGCTCTTGCCGAAGAACAACATTTCCAGACCCTTAAACGCGAGTTCAAGATGTTCCGCAGAGCCGTAGCTGCAAAATCCGGTGACCCGTTAGTTGGAAAGCCGTGGGAGAGGATTGAGAGACTCAAGTTCAGGCAACTTGCCTCTGAGAGTAAAGAGTTTGCTGGAGACAACTTGAAGAGAGAGAATTTGAGAGAGTTGAAGGAGATGTTCGAGAAAGATTTGAATTGGGTTCTCGATGATGATGTACAACTGGGATCTGATTATTTTGCCAAAAATGTGGAGTGGCACCCGGAAAAACGGTGGCGTAGCGAGGCAGAGGCAATTCGAGTTCTTGTTGATAGGTTTGGAGTTTTGATTCTCATTTATTCGATTGGCTTGTATTTTTCCCCTTTTTTTTTTCTCTCATTTGTTGATGGTGTTGTTAGGTTGAGTGAAAGGGAGATGACTGCGAAGAACTGGAAGTTCGTGAGGATAATGAACCAGTCAGGATTGATGTTTACGGAGGGTCAGATGCTAAAGCTATTGAAAGGGCTAGGAGATAAGGGAAGTTGGAGACAGGCAATGTCGGTTCTTGACTGGGTTTATGGACTTAAGGATAAGAGAGATTTAAAGAGCAGGTAAATTTGTTTATATTTTGGTTTTGTAACTATTTGTTGGTTGCACTACTTTGCCATATTGTGAATTGTTGATGAAGACCCTGCCCGAGCTTAACCATAACTTCAAAATTTAATACAGCAGAAATGTGGATTTTTCAAACACAATCACTCTGACCTACCTTTAATTTGAGAGAATCTAGCTTTTTTGTTAAGGCATAGTTGCATGGAATGGGGTATGGACTTGCATGATGGCAGATAATGAATTACTTTTACCAACCTGGATATTTGTTATGGTGTAAATATTTATCTTTGACAAACACAAAAATTTTGTCAATTCTTTATAAGTGAAGACTAAACTGCTTTGTAGGTTTGTTTACACAAAACTTTTGGCAATTCTTGGGAAGGCAGGGAGGCCCCACGAAGCTCTTCGCATTTTCAATCTGATGCTTGTAATATTCCACTTTTTTTGTTACTTCATGAATCTCTCTCTTTTTTTAAGAATTCATATGCTGTCACTGGATTGAATCTTATGACTCTTACACTCATGTCATTCAGGAAGATTGCAATTTATATCCTGACATAGCTGCATATCACAGCGTTGCTGTTACACTCGGTCAAGTTGGTCTTCTCAAAGAACTGGTTAAATTAATTGAGCGCATGAGGCAGAAACCTTCCAAACGAATAAAAAATATGTGCCGCAAGAATTGGGATCCAGTCCTTGAACCTGATCTTGTTGTATATAATGCTGTATGGAAGCATTACAATGTTTGTGACGCATATTAACTTTTTGCTGACTTCTATAATTTTCATGTTCATTTAACTACTTCTCTGCTAAATCTCTCTAGGTTCTGAATGCTTGTGTTCCATCCCATCAGTGGAAGGGTGTATTTTGGGTGTTCAAGCAGTTGAGAAAGAGTGGACTGAAACCTAGCGCAGCAACATATGGACTTGCAATGGAAGTAAGTACTCAATGATGATGTTATGGACATGCAATGTTCCAAAAGTTATTTTCAGACATCTCCACTCCAAAGTAATCGATACAGTTTCTTTCAGAGGATCAAGACATAAAAAGTAGAATGACCATAAAGGGATGTCATATTGTGAATTCTTCTGCCCATCATTTTGTATCAGTTGTCTTGCCAGTAAACCTTTTCTGATCCTGCAAAGTTGCCAGATAGTGGTTCAAATAAGATTCCTAAACAGTTTGTGCTGGGCATGTGTATATAAGATATTATAAACGTTCAATATCTTTTACCAAAAGCTTGAATCAAACTGTGGTTGGTGACTGGAAAGAACTTAATTTGTGAAATTTGTTTATCCTCAAACTATATTTGTATTCAAGTCTTACAGGAGGTGCTTATTGAAAGGTAATGCTGCAATCTGGAAAATATGACCTTGTGCACGAGTTCTTCAGGAAAATGGCAAAAAGTGGAGAGGCCATTGGCGCACTTACTTATAAAGGTAGTTCTCCTTTATGAGCAACATTGATATTATATTCTACTGGTTTTACCTATTTGATTTGTGGTTTTACAGTTCTTGTCAGAGCTTTTTGGGAGGAAGGTAAAATTAACGAAGCTGTGGCAGCAGTCAGGAACATGGAACAAAGGGGAGTAGTTGGAACAGCCAGTGTGTACTATGAGCTGGCTTGCTGCCTTTGCAACAATGGAAGGTGGCAGGACGCTATGTTGGTGGTGAGTTTCTTTCTGCATAGAGCTTCAATCAATTGTTGTTGATATTTGAGTTCTTTGATAAGCATATAGCCTATATGCAAATAAAGTTCGATTGAGTATTACTATATGATATAATATCCTATAGGATACAGGATCCTTTTATGAGTATTACTCAGGCTTTAGTGAAATTGAATCTCTAAGTGCAGTCCTTTACCTTTCTTAAATCTTTTTCCTTCCAACTTTCTGTACGACATGTCTGCAGGTGGAGAAGATAAAAAGTCTTCGTCATAGTAAACCTTTGGAGATTACCTTCACTGGTCTGATCATATCTTCCATGGATGGAGGACATATCGATGACTGCATATCTATATTTCAGCATATGAAAGATCATTGTGAACCCAATATTGGGACTGTGAATGCCATGCTTAAAGTGTACAGCCGGAATGATATGTTTTCTAAAGCTAAAGAGTTATTTGAAGAAACTACGAGAGCCAATTCTAGTGGATACACTTTCCTGAGTGGCGATGGCACTCCCCTCAAACCTGATGAGTACACATATAGCTCAATGCTTGAAGCATCTGCTACTGCACACCAGTGGGAATACTTTGAGTATGTGTACAAGGGGATGGCTCTCTCGGGGTGTCAGCTAGATCAAACTAAACATGCATGGTTACTTGTGGAAGCTTCTAGAGCTGGAAAGGTGAGCTGTATTTTTCTTTTTATTTTAAAAATGTAGTTGTATTATCAGCTAGGTCCTGCTTAATTGTACTGAAATTCTTTGCCCCACCTGACCACCAAGGGGTCACAAGACTTTCTTTTCCCTGGATTTGATTTTCCTTGGTCAAATTCAACAGTTTGGCAATCGTGGCATGCTTTTAAACTATACAGATGGAAAACAAGAATAATTTCTTGATGGTTTCTTAGTTACATTAGTTATGCTGCACATGAATTTCCTTAAATAAGATATCTAACTGCAGTCATATACTTATGTGTGTGGGAGTATGAGCTTGGTGTTGGTTGATCTAATGACCTAATCATGAAATTATATGAAATTTTTTCTAGTTTGACATTTTTAACTACAGCTGATAGGCAGTTGTGATATTTTAAAAGCATATCAGCTTAGAGAAAGTGGCTTTAATGGCTATATGGTTGGAATTTGCCCTTTTTTTAACAGTCTGGAATTTCCATTTACTATTGTTATTATTGGTCATGGGGTCCTATCATTATTTGATGTGCTTAATGGAGATTGGATTACATGTAAATAAGCCTTTTTTTTTTTAATATAAATTGCAGTGTCATCTACTAGAGCATGCATTTGACTCACTCTTGGAGGCTGGAGAAATACCTCATCCTTTGTTCTTCACTGAAATGCTAATTCAAGCTATTGTTCAAAGTAACTATGAAAAGGCTGTTGCCCTCATTAATGCCATGGCTTATGCACCATTTCATATCACCGAAAGACAGTGGACAGAACTTTTCGAGAGTAACGAAGACAGGATAAGTCGGGATAAATTAGAGAAACTGTTGAATGCTCTCTGTAATTGTAATGCAGCATCATCTGAAATCACAGTCTCAAACTTGTCTAGGGCATTGCATGCTCTTTGCCGATCGGAAAAGGAGAGAGACTTATCAAGTTCTGCCCATTTTGGCAGTCAGGCGATAGATATTTCACCCTTGCATGGAATCCATGAGGCATTTGATGTTAAAGAAACAGAAAATGTGCCAAGTTCTGCTAGCATGATGTTCGAAAATGCTGACTTGGGCGCAGATCCTCTTCCACAAAAAACTGATGTTGCAGTTGATATAGATTCTATTAACCATTCTAGTTTGAGTAGACAGGCTGATGCCGATACAGAAATGTTCTCAAAGGCATTATCTTATATTCATAGCAATGACCGACCATCTAATTTGTGCATTGACATGGAGGGTTTAGCTGATGATTGGGCATCTAGTGAACACTCTGATTATCTAGATAAAGAGCTTGCAGCCCTTTACTTAAGCAAACAATCTCAAGATAATGATGTGGTAGGTCTTCAAAAGTCGATGAACAGAGTTGTTGGATCTCAGAGATCGGAGTTGCCATCTGCAAGCGAAATTCTGGAAGCATGGAAGGAAAGCCGAGAAAAGGATGGGATATTCTTTCCCTTCGAACATGGCAAGAAATCACTTTAAGTTGCTTTTATGGATTTGGATCCCTTCATTTGCTTTTATGGATTTGGATCAAGTCATTGTTATGTCATTTACCATGTTTTTCTTTGTACTAAAACAAGTATCGATGATGTATATAAATGGGTTATGTATATTCATATACAATTAATTTGGATTTCCCTTGGATCTGCTAGTCGTCTCTCATTGCCAATGCAATGCATCTTTTTCTTTTCTAAGAAATGGCAACTTGAATCTCATTTCCAATCCACGATTCTATATATAGGGAGTCATTCTATAAAATTTATAATTTTTAATATATTGAAATTTGTGTTTTTTTTTTACATTTTAATAACACTTCACTTTTAACAAAGTAATGAAGGACTAGTGTGTGTATTTGAAAAAAGGGTCATGTTAAGTTACAGTCCATACAAAAACATGTGTGACCCACTGTCAAGCATGCTTTTGTATGGGCTATATCCTTTCTTAGCAATCATTTAGTTATAATTTGAGTATTACAAAAGTTAACTCTCCTTTACTCAGTGAACTTTTAGGTGTAAAAGTTATAGGACTCTTATAAAGATAAATTATTTGTAATATTATTAGTTTATTTCACAATTTTGTTTCATTATTTCATTGAAATGTCTATCAAAAATAAGTTTTGTCATTAAGGCTGGTGTTGTAATTTTCATTTAGTTTTTGCACTAAGGTTATAGTTGTAAACTTCATAGAGGAGTGTTTCTAGACCTCTATGGGGCTTGAAAAGCATTGGTCATCAGATATTATATTGATTAGAACCGTTATTATATCTTTCTTTTTTTTTTTAAATAAACTTTATTTTAGGTATCAGTAACTCATAAATGATAGGACAAATATTATAGAAGTCTTTCATTCATATAAGAAAATCATAGCAATTAAAGCCTTATTTAATACTAAGGTATAAGGTATTGTAATTTTTAAATTATAACTGTTGAAAAAAAAAACTGTAGGTATGAAATAAAAATCTATAATATATAGTAAATATAAATTTTTTAAACAATAATTTTAATAAAATTAATAAAAAAATATAATAGATTTTTCATTACACAAATATAAAATCAAATCAACTTAACTTATAAATTATAGCAGCGGGTGTTTACCAAATATTTTATTACTGTATCTATGTCCAACTTCAATCCCAAATAAAACTTAAATATAAAAATTAGTTAATGCATCTACCACCTGATTAGAAGCGCTCGATATATTATATAATTTAAAATCATATTTTGGTAAAAGAAATTGTTGCACCTCAAGGATAATCCAAAATAGCTCAGTACATGTAATTCGCTGTCTTAAAACGAACTGAGTAATGAGCAATGAATCCAACTCCATTATTGACGGAGATGAATCAATCTCACAAGCAAGTCACAAACCAAAGCGTAAGGCTTCTGCCTCAGCAATATCAACTTCATCAAATAGACACCTACCTCAACTCCAACCTATATCAACCCTAACAACCAATGCACCACAAACCATCATTCCACATTGAACATCTACCGGAGCATCAGTATTAAGCTTGAAAGTGGGACTCAAACCTCGCCGGAGAAAATAAATTCAAAAAATTTAAGAGAAATTACTTAAGTTT
This sequence comes from Citrus sinensis, assembly GCF_022201045.2. Classification (NCBI taxonomy): domain Eukaryota; kingdom Viridiplantae; phylum Streptophyta; class Magnoliopsida; order Sapindales; family Rutaceae; genus Citrus; species Citrus sinensis. Next base: position 4,490,490 of record NC_068562.1, read on the forward strand.
CTATTTAACTCCCATTAAAACTATTAGGATAGTCCCATTAGATCAATAAAAGTAGTCCCTTTATATTCATAAACTCAAAGTTTAAACTTAAACTTTAGGAACTACAAAAATCTACCTTTTAATTAAAGAAGTGAAAACTCAAAATAAACCCATATAAATGATTTTACTGTAATTTACTATTTTCTTAAAAATCTAATTTTCACACCTTATTATTATATAAGTTAGTTTTCGATAAATTTTTTTTCTGAATCTTCCACTAACTGCTAAGCACCAGAACCCAAATTCAAATCATCCAAATTACTGCCGCCCACAAGGCCACAAGTTATAACGGCTCACATGAACAGAATCCTCTAAAACCTCTCCGCGAGCCACGACACAAGGAGGAGACGAGGCAACCCCATCGTGTAAGAGTAAGATCCGATTTCTGTCACTCCAAATACTCCACGTAACTAAGATCAGCAACTGTAACTCTTTGATGGGAGGTAAATCGAAAAAAATTCAAAAGCAGCCTAAAGACAGACCCAATGCGCCGAAGACGCTACATTTACAAAGGGTGTCAATAGCCACACCTCATGAGCATGCTCAGAATAAAACAAAGCATGTAAAGAAGTCTCACCTGGCTCATCTCATAGCTTACGCATTGATTCTAAAACAATTTTCTTTACCATCAATTTCAGCATCGTGGGAAGCAAGTGAAAGAGAGCACTCCATGAAAAACTGTTACTACGCTTGATCTTAGCGGAAAGGTCGAGAAAGATATGAATTATCCAAATACTTTGGCTGCTTTTTATTCAATCCCCCGGTTAAATATCAGGCGCACGCCGATAAATTCCGCCAAGGAGCATTCCTTATCTTTGGTTACTCTCATCGTGCTTATCACTGGCTTATGCATTCTGCCCGCCCTTCATTTTACCATTATAAATAAGAGAAAGTACTTAAAAAATAAGCTATACTAATGGGACATGTGTTGAGATTATTCAGTGTGTAGGGCTTCTAATGGGGATAGAATCTGCTAATTTAAATCTTGCTTTTCTTGAATCATTTTTGCCAACAACCTTCTTTTATTCATTCAAGTTTCTGCGGTAAACAGCAGATAAGATTTGATGAAAGAGAGAGAGAGAGAGCACTTTACAAACCCCAAAAGCCAATAATTAGGAATAAATTATCTAATATAATACACTACATGCAACTCAGAACTCAGAACTCAGAAGGGAAAAAAATCATTAACAAACAGCAAAGCAAGTTTGAATGATGAAAACTTCCATTAACACCCCAGAAATGCATCCTTCTGAAATTATATCACAGACATCCACAAAGAAAGAAGAAGAAAAGGGATAAGTAAAAATAAGTCCTCTCAGCTCTTTGACTTTGAATGTTTGACAAGCCAATCAATTACGGAGTCAATGTTGGTCGAGTTCTTGCATGAGATCATAAAGCAGCAAACTTCTCTGTCGGTGATGGATTTTAGTCCCCTGCAAAGCATCAATCCTCTTTTAGCACTAAGATAATGCCTACTTCATAAGAGATGTAATCATTTCATCTACAGCATTCACAATAAATGGGTGCTCTTTATTGTTTCACTAAAAAATTCTCATTAGAAAAGTAAAATGTCTCACATTTCATCAGTTAAAGCCTGTTTAGATAGAGCTCCGGGTTTGTCAATCTTGTTCCCTAGCACCAGTAAAGGGATACCACTAAGTGAGGGTTTGTTCAGCAAATCATGAAGTTCACTTCTTGAAATGCTCAGGTTGTCAGGATCAGCAGCATCAACCACATAACTGCAGGAGAGATCAGTTAATATAACTTGCTAAGCCTACACAAAACTAAATATTCCTCCATATATGATTGCTGAATTTATTTATAGAGAACTCATTCATATATTATTGAAAACACGGCTTTGTCAAGAAAGAGAGCTGTGATTGATATTAATAGATAAAGGTTCAATTTATCAAGAAATCAGTTTTTAATAGGAAAAACAACAAAAGATAATATTTTATCTTCAGGTTCAATGTATTAGAATAGCATTTTACTAAATCTATTAACAGAAATTGGTGACCACGCAATTTTATTTACTAGGAACTATTAACTACTTACAAAGTTCGGTAACTTTCAACCACATATTCAGAAATAATCATATACTCACCTTCATGGTATTCCTATAACAAGCGCAGCACATAATATTCCCTCATAAAATTTTGACCATACACATTTTTCTGTTCAAGTGAAAATATTTTCATTTCTCGCAAACATAAGCCACAGTTTCTAGAGTTTAATGTTCTAACCAAGTAATTCTTTCACCCGATCTCCTGAGTTTTCATGAATAAACTAGTGCTACTGACAAATACCAATTTTCCGTAAAAGTTACAGAAAAAGCAAACCAGTCAACCATTAATAACCAGCAAGAGATGATTTTGGTTTAGAGGAAGCATTCAAAAAATTAATATTGAGAGAGAGTATAAAAGATTCTTAAAAGAACATGAACAAGGTACTCGAATTTGACAATATAAAACATGAACTTGTCATCCTGACTGATAATAACTCAAAAAGATTAATGAAATACCATAGATGTTCAAGTAACTATGCATAAATAGACTTTAACGCTGCCACAAGTTTAGCGAAAAGAAAAGGGAACTAACATGAAGCCTAAAAATTGAGCAGCAATAGCATTTGGAGATAAAACCAAAAAATGGCTATAAAGAAGGTTTGGCTGATATAGTTAGTTTACCAAATTTGCAAAGTAGATGCTTGGAGAGACTATTAGACAATTACAAGTGAAAGTAGGTCCTTACACAATAGCAGAAACTGCCCGGCAATACCGCTCCCACATACTGCGGAATCTAGGTTGACCTCCAAGATCCCAAAGCTTAATTGTAACATTTCCTTTTGTCACTTTCCTCATGTTGAATCCGACCTGAAAATCATGCCATTAATATATTGATTTGACCATAAAGAGATCACGGTGCACCAGAATTAAATGGTGGAAAATATTCTCTTTTGTGAAGGTAAAAATCAAGCACAATTTTCTTGAAAGATACAACTCACCGTAGGGATCATGTCCTCGCTATATCCACCAGTCTGAAAAGGAGATAAGCAAACAAATTTTCAGCATATCAAACCGAAGTAGTGGACAAAAAGAAACTCATACTCGCACATCATTCCCTAATAATGCACTTACAGCAACAACATTTACAAGTGAGGTCTTTCCAGCATTCTGAAGTCCAATCAGGGACAGCTCCATTTCCTGTTTAAAAAAGAGGCTGCAGACACATATGAAGTGAAGTGAGCTGATGCAATATAAAGGATTAAGGTTAACTGGATGGAGCAAGTCAAACAAAAAATGGGCCTTTTGTCAAAACACTAGATCAATTGAAGGGACAACCAATAAGCTTTATTCAAATTTAGTATATTAGAAGTGCTCACTTAAGAAAAAAAATTAATAATAATAATAATAATAACAATAATCAATTTTCACCTCAGTAAAAGCCATATATATAACAAAAGAATACAAAGTGAGGCCGCCACTCGCAAAGCTATGAAAATCGTAAATAAGCACCATTAACACTTGAGTAAAGAACATTAATCCCAGAAAATAAAATATTGAAATGCCTAAAAGAGAAACCAGTATCTTGTCGGTTCATTGCTTCATTTGAATATCATGCATATTTTATTTTTCTCCCCTTCCGATTCCTCCTGATGCATTGATATGCATTAAATTGACTTCTTAACTCATAACCACAAAAAATTTAGAATCCCACTTATGCATTAAACAAGTACACGTTCATACCAATTCTATAGATGTAATTAACTCTGTAGCAGGATTCACCACTAGAAAGCCCAATAAGCATGTTTTATAGAATTCAGAAGAAAGAATTGAAATTCTTTTAACTTTTTTTCCTTGAATAGATAAATTCAAGAAGAAATTAACCATCTGTACCAGTGCTGATATTTTCTTACTTGAAAAATGCAGACTTTTGGAAGAAAAAGGCTAAAAACTAATGTTTTGACAACCATATGCACCAGAATTAATCGGGAAAAGACCATGACAGTCCATTAGAAATAACAGAATTGGCTCCCATTAACTATTGCCAAAATAGTTCCTTACATCTGCACACAACATATGTAAGCCAAAACTAATTCACCCAGAACAGAGTATTGAACTTTGTGTCCTCCAACAAGGTGACAGTTTTATCTAGGTGATATTAACGGAACACACAAAAATCTCCAATAAGCTTCCACTGTCACAACACTCGAACCCTTAAAAATATTTCACCATCGATCGGAATAAGCAATGTGAAGTCTTTATCACTTTAGACCAACATAAACAGGAGCTATTTATGAGAGACAAACAGTTCCAAACATGTTTAACATACAGAAAATCTGATTCAGTATCACAGAATAAAACACGGGCAAATCCCTTTAGCTTGCATGGCACTAATTATCCTCCAGCAATGGAGCTGTTAATATGGACAAACCTTTTCAATATGAAGTCCTAATGGAACATTTTCTTGAGTAACTAAGAGGATACAAGAGGCACGTATCCTTAATCTTACACGTGTCAGTGGTTAAAGCAACCTGCCATATCAAATATCCATAACCTAGGCTTGCTAAATTTAGAATCCGCAAAATCAACAGTTCCAACATTATCTGTGGCTTACCGACTGCTGGAGCAATTGCTTTGATCCAAGATTTAGTAAATAATTAATCTTGTTAACTTCTTCCATAACACTTTTTGCTCATTAAGTCTGCTAATAACATGTTTATCTGGGAAACATGTTACCATATTCAATGCCTCAAGCTCTTTATTATGTTTCAATTCCTTTGCTTTCCGATGAGTATTATTTTACAAGTAGCAGTTGTGTTTAACAATCCTAGGAACAAACAAAGAAACAAAAAAAGAGCTTATTAATCAGCGGAAACAACCTAAAATTACCACCAAAGGCAAAGCTTCATCAAGCATTATATATATATTCCAAACCAGAATACAGATTCAAACAATTACAAAGAATAATTTATAAGCTTGAGCTTGTAAATTAAAGTCCAGCTTTAGTTTCCAATATCCTTATCCAATTCTCTTATATTTAAGTTGGCAATGCAATGAAACCGTTCACTAAGAGTTCACACGGACGAAACAAATCAAAATCTCTCATCATTCATCAATCAATCAAATATTTAGAAAGAGAAAATGCAAACCTGCGGAGCCAATTCAGAAAAGCTTCCCACAATCCCATTGATAATGATGATGGTGATGACGATGATCACAGAATCAGAAACCAATTGAGATCTAAGCCTTGAATTGACCCCCCACTGATGAAGCTTCCTCCTTCGCTTGCGTCTACTGATTTACCGTATTCGTACGTTCCCACAAACTGACCAAATATACGTAACTTGAATGAATATGGTAATTATTACAGCAAGCGAGAATTATGCAATTAAAATAGGGATTTGAATTGCCGTAATTAAGATCAATCCAAAATTAAAATTTTCGGCCCGTAATCCTGACCGTTGATTTCAGGGAGTTACAATTCTGACGCTGTTGATTGGATTTGGATATTCAATTAACGGTTCAGATTTTTCAGGCGGTGCCGCGAACCAATTAGGAGAAAAGATAGTGGTTTGTGAAAAGAAAGGTTGAGATCGCTCCACGCTCGTTTCTATTGTGTGACGCATACGAACCAATCAATGTGAATCTTTTAAGCGGGTGATGCTAAAACGCGATTGGTTACGAATGCTTAGGCGGGTCCATTAAGTTTTGAATGGCTGAAGCCAGGCGGCCGACCAGCTTTGCCAACTGTGTCATCACTTACATACAACGGTCTGATTAAACGGTATTGTCAAATGTCAAATTCTAAAATTTAATCAGTAAAATAATAGTAATAATAACAATAATAATAATATCTAATAAGTTCGTAGAATATAATATGGTCGAGTGAATAAATAATATTAATCGACTATGCTGGAGCAATATGGAAATAGTATATCACAACTCAGCATTATAATTTTTATAAATATAAATAATTATTATGTGTGCACATGTGTGGCGGGCTCTTATTAATAGAGCTACCATATAAAATGTACATGCCCAAGTTTATTTGTTATTTATTTATTTATTTTCTGATCGCTTTAATTGCTAAAACCACCTGGATATGCTTATACTAAAAACTGGAGTATACTTGTACTTAAATTAGGTACAGGGGATCATGCATGTGATTTATATTGACTACTGTTTCCTACCTTCCGACTGATGCAATGACTAACGAGGCGCTGTCCCACAATTCCCCCTATTATGCCAATTGCATTTAAAAGGCTTATTCTTCCACCTTCTTTCACAGGCGAGCATGATTTTAACACCCCTCTAAATTCCTTATAAAATCTCTCTATACTTAAAATTATCTAAATAATTAAAGAAAACTTAACTAATTTTTTATTTTAAAAAAAATTAATCAAACACTTAAATAAATTATTATTTTAAAAATTCCTTTTTACACTCACTCGATTTCGTACTTATATTTAAATTTTGAATTTAATTGACGATACTTTTTCTTAGAAACTTTTAAGAACTTAAAATTACGGAAATAAAAATTTATAAGAAAAAAATAATTTTAAATTTTAAGATTTATATGCATTTTACAAATAAATATTTTAAAAAAATATTTTTTTAGGATGATATTTATTAACAAGATGATTTATTTTAATTTATGTGTCAGTGTCATATAAATTTGACTGAAATATTTTGGAGAATAAAAATTTAAAGAGTCAGACTATAGCACCCCTCCAAAGTACTTTTGAAACCCTTTTTTCAATTATATTCCATTTAATACCAAAAGTAGCCTTTTTCTAAATAAACGCTATTTTCATGTATAAATCTTATAATTTTTAATAATTATCTCACTCTTTCAGTCTTAATAATTGCATTCTTCTCTTCAAACTTTCTTTATTATTTAATTTCTAAAAAAAAAATCTAAAAGAAAAAGTAAGAAAAACCTTATAAAATATTGAATATTTTATGGGTCCAACACAATTTTATCATACATATAAATTTTGGGTGCAACAATTAATTTGAGAATCCTTAAAAAGTTATTTGTAGTGCGATAAAATTTTATTTAATTTATTTTCTCACAATGTTGTATCCTAATTTTGTTGCTACATATATTACAAGAGTATTATTTTGTCTTAAAAAATTGATTCTTAAATTTAGATTATTTTAATGATTAAAAAAAATTTATAGATTGATTCTTAAATTCAAATTATTTTACTGATTACAAAAATTTATATTGTGCAAGTAAAATGAAATTCAAAAAAGAAAGAAAATATAAATGAGATTAATTCTATTTATATTTTTCCTTAAATATAATTATAATATCATAAGAATTTTATAAGAACAAAAAATGGGTGCCAATAATCCAACTCAAATTTAAAAAGGATATTATAAGGACTTTTGAACGGTGGTAAAAGCTCCACTCTTCCTACTTCCCACCCCAGGGCCAACCTCATGAGAACGAATGAAGTCACAGCAGATGTTCGGTAGGCAACTCATATGTAGCTGGGATCAACAATTTAGTCCCAATTCCCAATTCATTCGGAGAAGCTGAGAATGGGCCCAATATTTGCATCATTCAAAGATGCAATAACTACTTTTATGATCATTTCAATTTTATCTCCTTTCATTTTTATCTCTCTAAACTGCAAATTGATATCTTCATGAATTTCAATCAAGTAAATTAAATGTTCTTAAAATGAAAAAAAAAATCTCAATTTATACTTTTTTTTAAAGCAATTAGATAAAATCTCTTGCAACTAATAACAATAATAATAAAACTCTTGCCAATAACATCAATTTCAAAGCCTAAAACCAAAAAAAAAAAAAAAACAGTTTAGACGATTGCTTTGCTGCCGTGGCCGATTTTGGATAAACTTTGCTTGCTTTCAACGAGAAAATAAGAAAAGAAAATTATAGTGGCTGAGCGATTAGCGACCCCAAAAAAGAAAAAAGTTGAGCGATTATGCGTTTCCAAAACCAGCAAGATGTTTTCCTTTAGCAGCTTTAATGGGAGATTGTCAATTTCCGCTCTATAGTAATCAATATTTTACTGTTTTTATAATAGCCAAAAACTTTCCTGATAGTATAAGTTTACAATATTACTATTTTTTTCAACTACTCTTTCATTTATATTTATTATAAATTAAATAAATCACATGAATATAAATTAAATAAAAAATTAAGCATTAAAAATAAAAAATATATGTTTTGATATGAGAAAAAAATTAATAATAAATTTTTTTTCTTGTACTTATTTATTTTGTAAAAATTTTCTTATAATAAATATATAAGAAAGTTACTATAAAATGGTAAAAAAATTATTATAAGAAAACTTGAATGACAAATAAAAATTTATTATAAGATAAATAATAAAATATTTTTCCTATACTTTTTACATTTAATTTTTAAATATTACAAAATGTTTATTATAAGAAAATTTTTACAAAATAAATAAGTACAAGAAAAAAAATTTTATTATTAATTTTTTTGCTCATATCAAAACATATATTTCTTATTTTTAATATTTAATTTTTTATTTAGTTTCTATTCATGTAATTTATTTAATTTATAATAAATGCAAATAAAAGAGTAATTAAAAATAAGGGTAATATTGTAAACTTATGCTGTCAATGGATTTTTTAGCCATTATAAAAACAACATGAGGATAAATAGTTTATGTTAATTACTGTAGGGGAGAAAGTGGCAATTCCCCCAGCTTTAATTGTACTGAAGTTACATTGGAATTACATGGGGTGTACTGATAAAGATAATTTATTTTTAATATTTTAGTAGAGTTGATTGAGAAATGATGTTAAATGAGATAAAATTAAATTAGGGTCGAAATATCACTGTTCTTAATTTTAATTCTTAAATATGTTAATTATCTATCGTATTATTTGCAAATGTCCATTGGTAAGAATCTCATCGTTTATTTATCAATATTTGCGGGGGAAAGGGAAGCCCACGGCATGCAAAAAGTTTGAAAAATGAAAGTGATATTTAAATTAGTTCTTACAGCGATGCCATCACATAACGATTACAATGTAAAAGACGATTATAAAAAAAAAAATCACATAATTCTGGTTCTGTTAAAAGAAGAGGCTTGCATACGAAGACACGAAGTCAAATTCTTCAACTATCATGAGCCGAAATTCCGGGTCGCGGATTCACCTCAAAACAAGTCACAAAACCATAGCCACAAGCTATTCTTACCTTACTCTCCAAGTCTTAGCTAGCCCAAGGGCTTTTATTTTTATCTCTAAAGTTAGAAAGAAAAAAAAAGCATTTCGATGCAACATTCGCTACCCTTTATTTTCAGTGTAGAAAATCTTCATCATCATGTCTAAACCAAATGGAGTTGTGGCTGCATTTATGCTCCTTTTGTTTTTAACCTCTGTTGTTTCGCCCAAGTTGGTAGTTTTTGGTTCATCTGCTCACGATGATGAGGATCATGAGCACGGCTTCAAGAGACCCGATCCTCTGCGTTTCAAGTACTATAGTGGAGGTTACAATGTTACAAACAAGCACTACTGGGCTGTAAGTTACTTGAATAGGCAATTCATTTTTTGCATGTCTCAAGCATAAATTGTGCCCCCCGTCCCACTCCCACTCACATGTAAAAATCTAAAACTTCACACTTTACATGTCTCAATTCATCAAGTGGGGATTAAAGTTATCAACTTGTGGAATCTGAAACTTAGAATTGATCATTAAGCGAAGTGTTCCTCTTTTAATGATGTTTCAGTCTGCGGCATTTACAGGAGTCCATGGATATGCAATAGCTGCGATCTGGGCGCTATCCGGGCTGGGGTTTGGCCTTTTCGTGAGGCTGAAGAGTCCAGGGAGTGGCTTTTTCTCAGATTCTGATTGTTGCTATGTCGTGATGTTCCTTTTGGTCATCTTGTTTACCGTTTTCACCATGTAAGTACCATTGTTGCATTACATGCAGGAACTGTCGTGAATTTCAATTCTCAGTCCAAGTCCAACACGGGAACGATAATTTTGTAATGGGGGTTTTGAACTCATCAAATTATAATTTGTGCAATATTGTGTATGTACTTTTCAATTCCAGAGTCGCTACAGGCTTCGTCCTCAAACAAAACCAAAGCTCCTTACAAAGGACCAATAAGTTAAAGAACACCATCCTCGAAGCAGGACAAGAGATGTGTAGTACCATCCAAAGAGTGATCAACAACATGACATTAATACAATCTCAATTGCTGAAGTATGATAAACAGACATCCCTCCTCTTGAATGTCACAATCCGTAGACTTGGAAACGAATCGCAAACCATCCAAAATTTTGTTCATAAAAATGGTCACTCCATTGAAAACGGCGTCCATGCTTCGTAAGCAGCATCTTGCTCTTTTTCCCGTAGTCAAGTTACTAGAAATTTATTCATTTCCTTACATATAGAAATCAATAATAATAATTATTATTATTTTGATGTGGCACAGGCAAGCATCACATGTTGTGATTCTAAGCATCAACTTGATCTCGGTGGTCGCAGCAATTGGTAATAAACTTCATCATACGCGAACTAGCCCTTGACATATGGTGTTAGAGACTAATGGTTATTTGCTGCTTTGGCTCAGTTCTGCTCCTGTTGCACTGGCATCACGGATTCATCACGTAAGTCAATTTTGCATGTGTCCCACCCACGGTCATTTTCCTCAGCTCAATTAAATTAACTCGGTAAAAGCCTTAATTTTCTGACCATTTTTTCGGGTAAAATTCCAGTATAATTATCCTCTGCTGGATCTTAACTACTCTGTGCTGGGTTTTGACAGGCTTTGATTTCTTCCTGCATAAGTGAGTTAGTACATAGTTAGTTAGTTTGAACTTGAAGCTGTAACTCCAAATCCGTATGTAATTAATTTGTTAAATTCTCACACGGCAATACAGTTTTGCAGAAGACACATGCTCAGCTTTTGAGGATTTTGAGCAGAATCCCCAAAATAACAGTCTGAGCGTCATATTACCTTGCATGAATTCAACACATTCAGATGAAGTATTATCAAACATAGGCTACATTATTCATAAGTTCATAAGCGAGGTACTACGTAGGAGTTCATTTATTCACTTCATTCGTTTACATATACCCTTGCAGAGGCTGCAATGCGTGCCTATAGATTTATGCGTGTGTTGTTTTTGCAGATCAACAAAACTATAGATCGTGTGTATTTGTCATTCGGATTACATCAACAAGTTGACGGTCTATTCGGATCTGGGAAGATATGTGACCCTTTCTCAGCTGGTAATTGCACATATGTGCCAGAAAAATGCGCCAAGGATGACATTCAAATTGGTGAATTACCCAACGTAAGCAAACGATTTCATGAACTGATCATTTATGATAGCAAAGGCAAACTTACTTTTGGCAGAAAATTCCATTGTAGGTTCTTTCGGGATTCACCTGCTACGGGGAGAATTCTATTAAAAATTGCCTGAGACAAGGAAAATTTATCCCCCAGAATGCTTATGACAAAGCTAGGGCTTACAGTGAATCGGTGCAGGGCATGCTAGACATTTATCCTGACTTGCAAAGCTTGACAAATTGCACAATCGTGAAGACCACATTTGCTGAAGTTGCCGTGAACCAATGCACATCATTTAAGTTTTCGATTCGATTGCTATGGTCATGGATGCTGTCTCTTTCTATTTTTATGGTGGCTTTGATAATTTCTTGGGTGGCAAGAGCTTGGCAAGATAAGGGAAGACACTTTTCCAGATGCTCCATCATCCCCAATCCCCCAGATAGATTATAGATCATAAATTACAACTTAACATTTTAAATGTACATTGCGAAATCCTTCCAGAGTTTTCATCCGGCCTCGGTAAGAGCTAAAATAACAGGCTTATACTACTTATATATTAGAATCTTATTTTTTATTTGAGATTAGAGGATTTTTAAAGATTTTGTACTGTATATGTTAGTTTTAGTGTGTAAGTAGAATTTAACTGCTTTTATATTTTTATATACTAATCATCAATTTATTTTTTTTATTTATGAGAATAATATAATATAAATCTACTAATACTATAATTACAATTTCGCGAGACTCATGTTCATATGATCCATTTAAATTTAATTTAAAATTTAATATAATTTTATCAATATTACAAATAAAAATTTGTCGAAACATACAGTTCGTTTGAAACCCAATCGGAAAATCATAACACAATTATGATTTTTTTCATTTTGAATGGTTTAGGCATCATTTTGTGCGAACTGTAATGAAGCTATTTATTTGTGATGCTCAAATTTGGTCAACTAATCACAAAATTTAGATGCCCATCTGTGTCAACGGGACGCACCTACCTTCATATCTTTGAATGGCAGCAACACCTACTACCCATTATGCGAATAGATCACATAAATGGGACGGTTTTCATTAAATAGCAGCAAATTTAAGGAAGTGATCGGTCTAAAGGATTACATTTATTACACCGTGTTTTTTTTTTTTTTTCTTTAACAAATATGACTAAACAGCTTGCACCTTTTATTGCACCTTTGATTATAAGGAAATGAACCACATCATATAATACATTTTCTATTTCAAGAGCTCAAGATTACAAGCCATTATTGGGCACTAATATACATATATATATTTTAGATGATTATTGGGCACTGATATATGTTCCACTTTATTTGTTGTTCACTTGTTTGAATTATTGGTTGGTTATTATATTATTAAAATGGATTAAAATTTTAATATCTTGCTCGAAAAAGAAATTATTAATGTGTGATTTGTTACATAGTTACTGTCACTTGTGTAAGAAGCATTGACTGCACCCGAACTTTAAAAAAAGTTAACTGTCAAAATGTCATTGGATACTGTTAATTTAGTAACTTCTTAACAAAGAACGAAGGCAGACTCGTTCGTTCATTCATTCATTAATTAAGCGCACTCACATGCCGTAGCCATATCCATGGGACACCTCAAACTCAAAGTCTAACAAAGCAGGCAGCACAACTCAAAGAGATTAAATTAAGCAAGGCCAAGTTTTGTTCGTTAGGGAGTCACAATCATCATTTTCAGATCCGGTTGGAGTTGGAAACAAAACCAACCCAGCAAGCAACTTCCCTTGTAGTTCATAGTTATTGAGTTACCAAGCTTGAGCCTTGAGCTGGGATACGATTTTATTGTTTTGATAACTGATATAATTATATTACTTCTTTTCAAGTTTCAACTTTGAAAAGGAGTTTTAGAAGAAAAACCCATGTCTGGAAATTATGTTCAACTCATGTTTCGCGTGCTGTCAGGTAAGTTTTTTTTTCACTTTGCTCTGTCTTTTGTCTTATTTATTTATTCCTTTTGAACGTTTTAAGTATGGGTGTTTTGATTTTTTATTTTTTTTCTGCTTTGAGGGTTTAAGCTGTGTAAGTGGATCTGCTATGCGAGATTGAGCAATTGGTACTATTGTTAATTGAAGTTGGTATTGAGACGGATATGATTGTTTGATGATTGATTATCGATAGCTGGTTTTTCTCATGTTGAAGTGATAAAAATAATAATAATAAATAATAAAATGCCCCGCTTTTCTTTATTTATAGATAAACGTGTAAAACTAACTTCATTGTCCAATATTTAGGAAGTTTTTGTGGTAACAGACACTGGATTTATTGTTTTTATATTGATCTTTTTTTTTTTCCCCACTGGCTTTAATGTTTATGAGTAAGCATGAAGCTGGGATTGAATTTAATTCTCTTCCCATTTTGAATTTTTGGCAATTTTTTAACTAAATCATGAAGTTAATAACCCGGTATATTTCATTTTATCCACCAATGATCCTGTATGGCAATCATGAAAGAGCGCAATTTGAGAAATTTAGGGGATTTTTTACAATCAAATCAGTTATATGAAATTCTTTATCATGATATTGCTCAAAGTTTCTGAAAATGATAGCTTTTTGACCAAATAGAGATTAGCATGGTTGTGACTTATGTTTGGTCGGGTTTATTATCTCCGTAGGTTGCATTTTCTTAATTGCAGCATTATCTTGGGGATAAAAAGGAAGAGAAAAATGAGGATGAGGAACAAATACAAAAAACCAACCACTTTCCCTTGCAATGCAGGGAGCAAATGTTCAGTGTCTATCATATTGTGGATCTTGGCGGGATTTCTTCTTCTGCTTCACTTCTTCTCCCTTGTTAGTCATAAAGATGGGACAAGCGGAGAAATCGAATTGCACATCAGTCATAACCCATCATTCCGTGAACTAGTAGAGGTAGAAGAGGAGAATATTCAGATTCCCCCACCTAGGGGAAAACGATCACCACGTGCTGCTAAACGAAGACCTAAGCGGACAACCACACTGATTGATGAATTTCTTGATGAGAATTCACAACTTCGGCATGTCTTCTTCCCTGATATGAAAACTGCTATAGATCCAATGAAGGATAATGGGAACGATAGCTTCTATTACTACCCCGGCAGGATTTGGTTGGATACCGAGGGAGCGCCCATTCAAGCTCACGGAGGAGGTATATTATATGATGAGAGGTCGCGCACATATTTTTGGTATGGAGAGTACAAAGATGGACCCACCTACCATGCTCACAAGAAGGCAGCAGCACGAGTTAGTTTTCTTCTTAAATTGATTGTCATATTTGAATAAAGCATGTTGCTAATTACTAGGATCACCTTCCTATGGAGACACTTCACATTGCTTATGTCTCTCACCACGTTTCTTGCTTTTATCGTTCACTAGGTTCTTATTGCATGCATTTGGAAAAAGAGCTTATGCAAATTTATAGAACTAGCGTGTGTGTGTGTTTGTGTGTGTCTATATATTTTTTATTTTTTATTATTATTATTTTCAGAAATTTCATATGATTGGTATCTCATCTAGGATTTTATTTGCCTTTAGATATGTCTGGTTTCTCATATTGGGATTTTCTTCTTTTGTGGATCTTAGGTGTTGAGGACAGGGGTTTTTAGTTACTTACTGGGTTAAAAAAGGGGGCCATCATTTTAATGAAATCAGTTTTATTTCGTAGGACAAGATATTGGTATTGCATATAGTATTGAGGCATCTGCAATACTGGTGTTTTAGGCATTTTCTAGCTTCCATGTTGGAAATTCCTGTAGGGTGCAGTTGCTATATACTTCTCTGGAACTTTATTCTGGAAGAGCTATTTGTCCTCTTTGTGCTTGTCTCACTTTTTCTTAATATTTAATAGATAACTTAGAGAGAGAGACAGATTACTTGGGATTTGGTCCTATTATTGAGTTGTGGCTTTCTTTTTCAGAAATAAGTAATAATGAAATATTCTTTGGAATAATACTTCCAGCAAATTAGTAAGTTTCATCAAATGCCATTGCTGGATGTTAATACTCTCAACGTACATGAGATTTCAGCTTAATAATTTCTTTGTTATGAGAATAGTTCCACTTATGTACATGGTCGGAGTATTTTCTTTTTCTCATGAATCACTCATCTCTGATGTGGTGCAAATTTTCAAATTGTTGACTTTCTTTTGTGCTCAGATGTGAGGCCAACAGCTGCACTACACCATGAGCGTTGATACGTAGGAGTTAGAGGTGTAGAGATTGAGGATGCGTGAATGCCTCAGTAAAACTGTAAATTAAAGCATGAGATTTAGCACCCGATAGTATACCCCTGTACATTTTCTTAACGACATTTCCTATCTATTTTGTTGAACATGCTTTCACCCATGACACAGACCCTCTTCTTGCTGCTATAGTTGTCTTTAACATTATGTTTAGCTCAATTAAAAGTGGTATCAGGTGTGAGACTTCACATAGAAATTCATGAAGATACAGAATTAAGAATATAGACCATTTTGATCCTATTCTGCTACTAAGAATCTGTTATGTCATTTTGTCGTGTCATGCCTTCACATGCACTGGTGACTTAGCTATATTGCCTTACCATTTCATGTCATCATAGTCCCTGATTTCAGTATCTATAGGACGGATAGTTCACTTTTCACTGTTTACTTCAAATCTAGCTTGCTATTTCCAAGAATTTTTTCATTGAATTGTTGAATCCTTAATCCAGGTTGACATCATAGGAGTTGGTTGCTATTCCTCTAAGGACATGTGGACGTGGAAAAATGAGGGCATTGTGTTGGCAGCAGAAGAGACGAATGAGACACATGATCTCTACAAATTAAACGTGCTTGAGCGGCCTAAAGTTATTTACAATGACAGAACTGGAAAGTATGTAATGTGGATGCATATTGATGATTGCAACTACACTAAAGCTGCTGTTGGTGTCGCCATTAGCGATTACCCAACTGGTCCATTTGATTATCTTTATAGCAAGCGGCCTCATGGATTTGACAGCAGAGACATGACGATCTTCAAAGACGATGATGGTGTGGCATATCTTGTCTATTCTTCTGAGGACAATAGTGAACTTCACATTGGACCGTTAACCTCGGATTATCTGGATGTCTCAAATGTTGTGAGACGGATTCTTGTGGGACAACACCGGGAAGCCCCGGCTCTATTTAAGCACCTGGGCACATACTACATGGTCACCTCTGGTTGCACTGGATGGGCGCCAAACGAAGCACTGGTGCATGCAGCCGAGTCAATCATGGGGCCATGGGAGGCTATGGGAAACCCATGCATTGGTGGGAACAAAGTGTTTCGGCTTACAACATTTTTTGCACAAAGCACGTATGTGATTCCTTTGGCAGGGCTTCCAGGTTTGTATATTTTCATGGCAGATCGGTGGAATCCTGCTGACTTGAGGGAATCGAGATACATATGGTTACCGTTGATAGTTAGAGGGCCAGCTGATCGGCCACTTGAGTATAATTTTGGGTTCCCTTTATGGTCAAGAGTATCAATTTACTGGCATAAAAAGTGGAGACTTCCTTCCAGATGGAGCGGTTAATATGATTTTACGTCCTTTTTCTAAATGATTTTAGTGTATCATATTCATATATCGAGGCTCTTGATTATTCTCTCACTGGTCCTATTTGTTGCGTTTCCATTTCAAAAGCTTTTGGCGTTTGGCTCACACGGCAACAATACCGAGTTCAATGTTCAGTCTTTGAGCACGGCCAGTGAACCTATACATTGTTTGTTTATGTGATGGATGTTAATACTAGTTTTGAGGAGGATGGAGTGTTTATGGAGTAGATAATGAAAAGAAATCTCATTTCTGGAGAAGTTTTAGCAAATAATGTAACTATTACTTTCAATAGTTTTTATGTGAGATCTTTCAAGCTAGAAAATAGATTCACTACATTTGTAATTTGAATTTTCAAAATCTACGCGTATAATTATAGTTATATAATATGCATATGCCATAACAAAAGTTATCTATGACTGTTTTACCGTGCTGTGTTATTTTGTATTGGTGAATTTATATTGGTGATGCATTAGTTAAAATACAAATTATGTATCCCAGTTGTGTAAAGGCTTGTTTTTTAAACGTCTAAAGTTTAGAATTTTATTAATTTCACACTTTTTAAAAAACATACTCTTTTTTTTTGGTAACTTATGTGTTAGATATTTACATTTGAGTAAAAAATGTACACTTTTGTGTTTTTTTTTTAAAATCAAAATAGAAAAAGATCTGAATAAAAAATAAATATCGTATTTCTAAAATATTACTACTAAAAATGCTTATTTCCTAAACTATAAAGTTAGTGCTCTTTTTTTTTTTTTAATTCTGAAATATAAAGATATATGTGACAAACAAATCATGTTTGAGTTTTTTTATTTATAAAAATAAATGAGTGGTCTGATATTTTTTTAAAAAAAATGTAATCTAAACATTTATATTCAAACTCATTCAAATTTGAGGGAAAAAAAACCAAAAATAAAAACAGAGATTACGTGGGTATTCACTTCTCTTTTTACTATTTTCCCACAGTTGGGTTTTGCCGATTGTTTAAGATGGGCGAGATCAAGCACTGCTCAATTGGGCCAAGATGTAGCGAGGCCCAGAAAGAGGGCCTAAGGCCTGTGTGTAGTGGACATATATATATATATATATATATATATATATATATATAAACCAAAGAAAGAAGCCTAACTAAGCCAAAGAAGGAGCAATGGGCCAATCCTGACCCGTTCTTTATCTGAAGAAAAAAGGACGAAAAAGAAATTGTCCAGATGACAAGAAAAAATAATTCAATAAATGAAAGCCATATTAAAAAGCTTAAAAAAGGAGCGGCCATGAAAAGAAGTTTGGCATGTTAACGTGGAGGGGGCAAGTCTTATCAAAAGATTAAGGTGTGAAGTGTGAACCCTAAAAAGCAGTTCCCACTTCGATTTTCTTTTCTTTTTTCTGTGGGCCAAAAAGTACCCACCGCTTAACCTCATTAGGGTATGCTTGAGACATTTCAAATGACCATAAAAATTAAAAAGTGCTCCATGCTTTGATATATTTTGTGTGCAACGCGAGTTTGAAGTGCGCTGGTACAAAATTATATATATCAGTTGCTAAGAATTCAGTGAATATTGTGCAAGTGAATTTCAGCTTTAAATCTACGTCATTAGACGAAATATGAGGAAGAGCTACGAAATTTATTGTCAAAATTTTAAGTCACAAGTTAATGTTTAGTTGAAAGTTTCCAACCCTTTATAATTTTTAGTTAATTAAAAGACACACAATTTAAGATAGAAAAGAAAGAATTGAAGTGTTTGCTTACCATTTTCAAATAAAAAATTGCAGTTCAAATGGCTTTACAGCTTTTAGGCGAAAGATGTTTCCACAAAAAGCATGCAGCTCCAAACTCAACCAACATCACCACAGTGGAAGAAATAGGAGGAGTTTATTTTAGGGGGCATCAATGATAGGGGCTGTGTGGGCCATCGATAGATTATAAGCTTAAAAGCACGAAAGAAGAGAAAGTGCAAGCATACACATCAATACAGCATGCTGCCCACTACAACACTTGTACCACTAATGGCTAAACACGTTTTCACAAAGATTCCCCCAAACGCAACCCACTTCCGAGCAGCCGTCCTAAGATTCTAAGTCTCCCCCACAACTAGAAAACGACCCTCTCGTAGTTTATTTAGTTTGGTTGGACCTATCGATTATTGGAATTCAAATTCACCCTCCTTTCAATTAGCTCTAAATAATTAATTAATTAATTAAAAAAAAAAAAAAAACCATCGACCTGATATCACCTTAATTTGTTACACCAAATATACACCAACTAACCCATTTTAGTTTTGGACCTACTTATATTAAAAGTTCACAAAAAAACAAGAGAACAATTTTATTTGAAGCTAATGCCGAGTCACCAACCATACATCTAAATAGCTTAGAAATTAATAACTCTATTTGGTTTTGAGTATATCTTGAAGTTCAGTAGTGCTTTTTTGTCTCTATTGTGGGATAAGCGTGGAGACAATTGAGTGAGCCATTGCTTGGTCAAATATTGAATGTCTTATAATAGCTATTGAGTTGATTAGTTGAAGAAATTAATTTATAAAGAAAAGAAAAGGAAAGAAAAATATCTCCTCTCAGTTGGTAATGACCAACGACCTAGCCTATTCATTATTCAATGGAAGGTTAAAGACGTGGATTGAGCATATATATTAACCAATTTTTCTTGAAAGAAATGAAAATTTAAAATTAATCACAAAATGGTAACAAGGGGCCGAGTTAATGAAAACCAATTTAATTACTTGCATTAGCCCTATTGAAATCAAGCAAATCCTTCCTTAATTGCAAATTCCTCTATCATCAATTTGTTCCTGATCTCCTAGTAATTAAATTAACACACCCAATTACAATCCGCAGTCCTCAAATCCTCATTCCATGCATGCACGTGCGAAATAATCAATCACGGCCTCCATGCACTCGCCCAAACGACCGTGTGATCTTTCCAGGACAAGAAAATTCCAGCGTCGGGACACTGTGCCATTGACCAGCCTTCCTTGTACCTCCTTAACAAGGCGCGTACATCATCACACACCTCATCACTGAACATAAATGGGCTAAACCCCGCCCCATGCAACCGTCCGCACCAGCGCGTGGCCGTCTCCCTCCTCTCCGTTGACTCGGACGGTTGGCAGGCCACCAGGTCAACGATCGCCCGTCCCGCTGCCCTCTCCAGCATCAATCTTTCATTGCTTGTTTTTGTGAAACTGTCATCCAATGACTCAAAATAAACCCTAAACCACCTTAAACATTCTTGAAAACCCTTAACGAATTCAACCCCATCAATCCCCACATCGAGATCAACTTCTTCTTCAACAACAGTTATTATCCTCGGTTGCAAGCTTCTCAAATTCGATATCAGAACGTCCCTGCGATCATCAACTGCTGCGATCGTATGTAAAGCACCGATACAGTTTATAGCTAGCGCTTCATCGCTTCTGACATCGAGTTCGGTTAAATTGAGGTCACAGAAGTCACCAACATGGTGAATGACATTGAATTCAAAAGGGACCCCCATTAGCCTAGCAAATTTTTCCATCCTGTTACCTATTTCTTTCATCACTTTTTGCACCGCGGCTAAGCCTCCAGCTCCGGAGCCACCGACAGGTTTGCTAGTTACTACAGTGGTGAGCCTCAGATGTGGGGTGTCGTCAGTGCGGGTGGCGAGGGCTTCAAGCAAAGTAGGCCATTGTGTGCAATACGTGTTGCTGATGTCAACAATATGTAACTTGCTTTCCCCTTCAAAAGCTTCCATAATTGCACCATTACAAGCAACGTGACCAAAAGTTGTCCAAGGGCTCACCTCTTGGAACTTCAACACCATCTTTCTCGTGGACTCAAAAGAGCAAGTCTTATCCGAGGCAGATGATAAAGTCCGGTAACACCGCTCGCCCGAATCGGTCATGCGACCGAACAAGGCTTGGAGAAAGTAAGAAGACAGCTTCTGGTCGGTGTCGCCGTAAGGCGAGCTGAGCTCATTGAGCATCCACATCAACTGCTGAACGCGGGCGCTGTTTTTATCAGCACTAGCGCGTGCAGTTTCGATGAGTAAGTCGGTAGCCCAGTTGGCTGAGAATTCGAAAGAGAAGTCAAGAGTGGGGTCAAAATTGGGTTGATGTGGGGGAGTGCTGCTAGTGGTGGTGGTGGTGGCGGTGGTGGTGGGAGTGGAGTGGTGGGGTTGGTGATAAGGGTAGTAGTGTTGTTTGGAAGAAGACGAGGAGAAGTCTTCTTCATCCATGAAAAAGTTGAAGCATTCTTCTTCCTCGGCTGTCTGGTAGTGATTGTTTTGTTTTGAAGATCTAGAGCTGCTTGATGTTCTGCTTGAGTTGAAAGATTGATCGGGTTGGAGATTCACTAGTCTAAACAAAGTATCCATTTAACTTGAAGAGACCCCGCATCAATGAAGCTTATTTTGGATATACTGGAGTTTGCATGTTGGGTTTGTTTTGTGGAAGGGAGTTTTGAGTTTTTAACAGTGGGAATTGGGACAGAGAAATGATTAAAGGAGGATCCTAAAAATTGGATTTTATTAAGCATTGGCACTGATAATAATAATAATAATAATAATAACAATAATATATTAACACGGGGGAGATTGAGCTATGGGGACCTACAATAAGTCTAGTAAAAATGAGTTTTCTTTTTTGTGTAATCGATGAGTAATGCAGTGAGGTTGCGTTTCTCCTTCTTTTCTAGTGCTCTGCTTTTTGGGGTTCCTCCTTTTTTTTTTTTTTTTTATAATTATCTTAAAGAAGATTACATTGGGGGTGTAATTGATTCTTATATAGGTTTCTCGGTTGAATTAGAAGGTCTCATATTGAACTAACCCTCGGTTTAGAAATAGAATTCTTCCTAACAAAAGATGAAAGAGAGAGTGAAATAATATTAATAAGATTGGGAGATGATATAAAGTGAATGGATGGATTAGCTTTTTATATTTTTATATATTTTGAAAAAAAAAAGGAATAGTGGGTTGGCTTTTGAATGTTATAAAGAGGAGTAAGAAAGTGAATGTTATAATAATAATGGGTTGTAGTGGGAGCAGGCGTGCCAAATGGGTTTTTGGATGAAGAGAGAGACAGCAAAGAGTAGTAAAGCTGCCGGCCTGCATCATCATATCATCAAACCCACCACCACCCATCACCCCCAACACAACTCATTCACCATTCCTTGCCTCCTAATCCCTTTCCAAACTCTGCACATAACTTTTTCCTTTTCTATATATACTAGTTATTTACTCTAACCCCTGTTACCCCATACATGAATTTGTCACATATATAATAATGCTCTTTTCTAATACCAAAATGTACCTTTCCCTAAGTTCTAGGGCATGCTCTTCAACTTTTTTTTTTCTTTTTTCCATTTTCCCCCTCATCCCATTTTCATATGATACGATATGGTTATTTATGAACGCACTGTCACTAATATATACTCCATGCGCTCGACCGAAAGAAACTAGACCATTTCTCTAGATGCTTCAGGTTTATAAATATAGCTTTCTTCCATGCCTCACCACCCACTTGACTACATGACTCTTTTAACTTATCTTCCTGGTTAACTTGGTTCATTATGATTGCACCACCAGCCCACTATAAGGTTTCGTTGTCTCTATTCTCTTGTCATTCAGCTCAATCTTAATTCTTTCTATGCACAAAATCCATATTTGATTTGTCCTATTATGTATAGGCCTACTACTTATTCACTGTCGTATTGAGTCAGCCTAAGCCTATCCCTCTTGTAAGATTTTAAATCAACGGTCAAGATTTGATATCGCTTGGGTTGAATATGATTCTCTAGCTATAGCTTCTAGTGATCAATTTTCCATTTATTCCTCCTTCATTTGTCGAGTTTGGTAACATAATTCGTTCGCAGTTTCCGGATATCGTCATCGGGTTTCTCCATCAATCATTAGGAGAATTCCATGTTTGGACTCCTTGTCCCTTTGTTGTTGAGAATTGATTTAAGGTAGTTTTTTTCTCGGAAACTAACATCACACGACATTGCAGGTACAGAAGAGTAGGGAATCATATGTGCAATCTTGCAATTCAAAACTTGTTGTGAATGAAAGGTCAATTTGAGTCACTCAGTTCCCAAAGAAATTTTCTCAAGAAATATATTCCTTTGAATGGTTCCAATTCCTCTGGAAATTAACAACTATATTATTTGGTCATTCCATTCTAGTTCTTTAATTATTAAATATCACCTCCTCTCTTCATGCTGTTAATTAGTTGAATTTCATAATTATTAAAATACTAAAACACGATAAGACATAGACATTCTAAGGCTTAAATTAAGGAACGATCAATGGTTGTTGCCGCGTGGGTCCTTTCTTGGCTTCATTCCCTTTCAAGATTATTGCATCAAACGTCTGCGTCAGATGAAATGTCATTGCCTTAACCATAATATAATATTTGGAAACGGCTTACAAAAAAAATATGCGTTTACGACTGGTTCGGTGGGTTAATATTTTCATCTATGATCTATCATAATATATAGACTTGATAAATTATTACAAAATCATTATCGATTGATAAGAGAAACAACAGCTTCATATCACTTTAAAAATGGTAATTGTGGGGTTTACTTAAACCAGACAAAATGTTCATATTCATCATCAGAACAACATACTTTCTTCAAGGTTTCTTCGTCTCTTTTTTCTTTAAATAATATATTTCCCCCCTTTCTCTTCACGTCTTCTTGATACCACACCTGCGGAATGAAAATAACGTTTGCAGTGGACCATAAATAGATCGAGCGGAAGATTTAAAAAAAAAAAAAAAACCCTGATCATGAATGATGCCATAATGCCGATGGACAAAAGGCCCCTACCTCTACGTGTATACGAACTTTTCTTTGCGACCAACCTTTTTTCTTTTATCAGATTAATTATACTTTTTCTCCATTAATGACGCTGTAAGAGGCCCTACATGTAAGATTAATTAGAGTAGTTTACCTAACTGTTCTATAATTAATTAATTAATTAATTAATTATCACCAGAAATGAGTTTTGTCTTCTCAGCTTTCGACATGACATCTAGAACTAATTAAACTCAGTTCATAAGTTGCATATGGTGTTGGGAAAATTTTTGGTTGAAAATATTTATATTTGTTTACTTACAATACAAATGATTGGCTTTTGGTTGAAACACAAACATGAATGTTTGCACACAAAAATATAATCAAGACTTTGTGATAAACGTGAGTCACATGATTCTTGAATACTACTGGCACTAGCCCACCCGGTTGATCCTTAAATCTTTAAACTCTAAAAGCCATTCCATTCGAGAACCTTTTTCTTCGTTGTCAAAATCAGATGTTTTCATGCAAAGTGGTCCACATGCTCCATTTAAAGCTATGTTGCATGATGCTCTTGGCAGCCATATATAGTTTTTGGGAGCGATTATATTCCTTTTTTCATGGATGCTTCCAAAGAGCGTCAGCATGGCGCAGCTTGTGCGTCACCAAAAATATATACACACTCAGTCACTCCGCTCCGGTGAATGCCAAACTGGCCTGTTTTTATGTTTACGCTCCTGCAACTTGATTGTGTCATCTTCTGCTCCTTTTTTTATGCACGCAGAACAGGGAACAAGAAAGTTGGTGGACAACTGGATAAGTGGATATGGTCATATTGCCCCTCAGAAAAAACACAATAAGAATCAAGAATTCTCTGCCTGTACTGCTGGAAGAAGTTCATAATCAATCACATCTTATACTTGTCTTACCAAGCAAACCAAGATGCTCTTCAGAATTGTAAATCTTCTCCAATAAAAGTAAAAAGAGAGAATTGGTGGTTAGCATATAAAGCTATACTAGCACTTGGATCTTAATTATACACTATTTTTTAATTGACGCTCGACTCTAGAGCTAACTCATTTCACCAGAGGATGAATGAAATGTACACCTGAAAATTGGAAGGGAAAAAAAAAAAAAGGAGCACACATTGAAGTAAGAGAACCCTGAGCCTAGGTCTCTGAATAAAGAAACTGATAGGACAGACATTATCAATTATATAACCAGCTGGAAGCCAGAAGCCTAAAGTACAAACCACTGTTCTTAAAGAAAGTGGTCAAAACCGTTCAGTTAGTACATCCTGTAAACTGCAGGTAAAAGGAGAGAATAGCTAGAAGCCTACCAAGTCCAGAAAACAAGAGAAACTGATTAGGAAGCAGTAATTAGTACTTGAGGAAGAGGAGAAAAGAGAGACTCTTTTTCAAAAAAATCTACATTTATTAGAATTCAGAAAAACTTGAAACAAACTCTGACCATGCATCCCGTAATCATTGTACATACTACTATGAATACACATGCAGCTGTATTTTTATGTTTCCTTTCTTGGTCTATTCTTCTCACTGAAAAGAATACAATTACAATGATGGCACCTACCAGCTCAAAAGCATTTTTCATCACTGTCCACAAATTATGGTAAAAGATTTGGGAATTTTCACCAGCCAGAAAAATCTTTGAATTCACCTGCCGAAACTCCTACTTTCCTTTTTTTGGCAGTTGCAATGGCAGTCAATCCACCGTCATCAGCAGCAGAATCAATGGGTGCACTCCTAGCTTTCAGGTACTTTCCAACCCCTCCACCACCAACAGCTCCAGCTTGTGTTCCTGTACCTGGATTGCTATACCATGACCCAACCTTATCCTGAAATGTAAAGAAACATAAAACAGATAATATTTTGGCAAACCAAAATTTGGAAAAAGAGAAAATAAAATGTCAAAAGGATCCAGAAGCTAACTTTATCTTCATCCTCAGCATTTTTCTCATCTTTGGCCTTCTCTTCCTCTTCTTCTTCATCTGGTTCTGAGTAAGGATTGACAAACACTGTTACACCGGTTATCTTAATCTCCTCCTGCACAGATGAGAGAAAAAGAACATATAAGTAAGGTACAGGAGTGCAGTAGGTTAATTATAGTTTCTAATAAACGTCGAATAAGCTGAAATCTATATACGTTCCAGCAAGAACTTCAAATAAAACAAATGGATATTTGCAAACAGAACTTCATAAAATATCACGAACTTCATATGTATATATTACACATACCAATTCTGCTCTGATGACACTATTGGTGCTGAACTTTCCAAATTTATTACCAAATGATTTTTTAATTTTTAATCACTATTCTTGCCTACATACAATGCAGAATGCATAAATACAGGCCTTGCTTGAGTAGAAGATAACATAGCAGAAAATACACATTATATCTAGAATCAGACGTTTGGACAACCATTAAACTGGAAAATCTGAAGCAAAAATAGTTTGCTGCAGATTCAATGTCTACGATTTCGAAAAGAAGGATACTTAACACAGAGACTCACCAGAGGTCGATCATTTTCATCAACAGGAACTTTCTCCATAGCTGCCAGTGTAGTCAAACCACCAACAACTCCGCCAAAAACTGTATGTTTGTAGTTTAAATGAGTCGCAGACTTGTACAGGATGAAAAACTGGGAACCATTTGTGTGAGGACCGCTATTAGCCATACTAACAACACCCCTTCCAGAGTGAAGCAACTTGGAGTTTACTTCATCTTTAAAGGGCTTCCCCCATATAGATTCGCCACCTCTTCCTGTACCAGTAGGATCGCCACCTTGAATTATAAAATTCCTACAGAGGTGGATAAAAGCACCTTATCGATTTCAGTGATGCTGATAGACCAACTAAAATGTAATTTACGTTGAACTATAATCAAGTAGCTGTCACACTACCTTATGCTTCTATGAAAAGCCACTCCATTATAATAGCCACGTTCACAGAGTGTGATGAAATTCTCACATGATCTGGGAGTTATATCACAGTGCAGCTCAATATTCAAATCACCATGTGTTGTATGCAGCTGCACATAACCTTTCTTTTTGGGATTTTTCTCAACTTTGATATACTCAAATTCATTTGTGGTGACAGGATCATATGCCGTAGATGTGAAGGATCGTGAAGCAGCACCAGTAGTATAACGACTCTTTACCTGGAACAAAAATTCAGGTCAAATCTACACTATTGCTTATCATTGTTTTTGATAACTTTAACCTACTGCTGTGTCACAGTAGTGATATCGCATTGACAAGTATGACCCGGAGATGAAAATAACTGCCATAAAACAGAGGCATTACTTTCTAACAGGCAATTGATTGCATAAAACATTAAAATGACCAGATAAGCTTGACATTCTAAGATGGTTATAGCAATCTATTCAGCCAAAATACACGAATGACTTGGAAGGTCAACTAACATATGGCAATAAGGATTGATGCTTAAAGAACTCTTTAGATTGTCCCAAATCATACTTCAGCGATTAACCATCCCACCATTTCGTTGAATTATCATGTTGATGAGTAACTATTGCTAAATATTAAAGTATTTCGAGCTTAATCATGTTAGAATCTAAGTTACAAGTTAAGAGAAAAACATATCATCATCTATAACTGAGGTAAAAACATAACTAGTGGGAGTAAATGCATTTGATGTAATCTCCTAAAACTACACTTCTAGAAAGTAGGCTTTGGGAAGGAGGGATGGAAAACTGAACTTCAGCTATTGTGTTGTGTCAAAGATATCAATATCAGCGAATTACTAACCAGTTTTGCATTCACAGGTGTCCTCTCACCAGCCATGTGCATGGCTATACGAGCAGCTGTTTTATCACTGGATGCAGTTTTTGCAGCAGAAGCACTTCTACCATGAACTGAAGCAGATGCTGCATCAACAATACTGAAAGCCTTGGTGGCTTTAGCCTCTCCATTTGCATCTGATTTGGAATTCTCTTCAATGCGCGATCTTGCTGCTAAAATGGCAGCAAGGGCTGCAGCCCTTTCTTTTTGGGCCTTGCTGCCACCTCCCCCAAGAAGTGCAGTTTCTTGTCCTTTTTCAGTACCAAGCTCCTGCAGCATCTGCTTGATATCCCCAGCAACATTTATGTTATAAGTAGGATCTGACTCCATTTTTCTTAGTTCTGGAAAATGGAAACTAACATCAGAATCAGGAAGAGGGCAGGAAAATCTATAACTGACCTTACAATAGAGGCAAATACTATGTCTCACCTTCATCATCAACTTTCAGACCCTTTTTAACATGATCAAATTCCAGTGTAACCTTGGTGTCAAGTGCATTAGGATTCTGCAACAAACGCCACCCAACCAGATAACAACCTCATTAATTGGCAATTTTATGCTAGAAAAACCCATTGACATTTGATCAACATGGCTAAACAGGGTATGTCCTCCACTGCTAATTACCTGAATTGTTATAAGATCTTCCTTTGTGAATGGTTCATCAGTTAGGAGCTCTTTCCAGTTCTTAGTCTTGATGTTTAACTCTTTAATTGCCTATTAGACAAGAGAACATGGATGACAGATTTATTTACCTACTATATACACAGAACTGAAAGAACAACCCATGAAGATTATAATAAGGCAAGGAACAGACCTCAAAGCAGAACACATTCCCTGTAGTCTTCACAGCAACAATGTGTGTAAATTCAGTAAAAACTTTATTTAGCACAGGGCAATGATACTCTCCTGCAGAGAAAGGGAAAATCTTCACCAATAGATTACCTAGCTCCAAAGCTAAACATAATTACATAACAGTATGCTCTAGTCCCTCAAATGAGTTGTCGGTCAACAATCACCTTCAAATCCGTGACTCAAAAGCCAGTGCACATCTAAAGAACAGTTTGTGAAAGCATTAATTTAGAAAAAATAATAATAAAAAAATTATGCTTTTTTTTAAGCCAAATTCAGATGAAAATGTAAGCTCATAAGAAAGCTTAACTAAAATGAACAGTTCCAAAAAATTAAAAAACACTAATGTCATAACTCATAGGTTAGCACAAGCAAATAGCCTATGTAATACACAAAAGATAACTACTGTCAGATTAGGAAATACTATTCAAGCTACTAGTAGCACAAACTATCTACTAAGGTAAGTATCTTCCTGAAGAAAGCCAATACATGTCACAATTAAGAGCTACGCATCAACATACTTGAGTGGAACTCAAACTCAACTTCATCAAATTAATTTCTTGGATCCACATGTAATCACGTAGCATTCACAAATTATGCTTAAAGATTTTAACTAAAGAATATAAACTGTACAATGAACTATAAGTTTATAAGGCCAAAAAATAAAAAATAAAAAAAATTTCCAAACCTTCAGCATTCTTGTGGAAAGTGAGTGGTATTAAATCCTCAAGCTTCAGCGGAGTCCCAGTAACTGGATGTTTCCCATACTTTCTAATATAAGGAGTTATACTCCTGCAAGCACGCAGAATAACAAAATAAATAAAATTTTCTATTAAACCAAAATCACTCACAATAATTACACTTATCTCCAAAATAAAACAAATACTGACATCAACTCGAATACGCTGCCGTCAGCGGTACACACGGGATCCTCGAATGGCGTAAATGTAAGGCTGCATCAGGAACATCCAATGAAGCATAAATTACAATCAATTATATGCAACAAAGTTAGAAAGAGAGTAAGGCGTACGCGCAGCAGTAGAAGGGTAGACGTTTGAACGGGGTACGGACTTCTTTGGATTTGGCGCCGCCCCATTCGGTGGCCCACTCCGTTTTTGTTATGAACATTCGATCTTTGCTATGCTGTTTCTTCCCCATCTTTATTCCAGCTCACAAATAGCTAATAAGATACTTTTTTTTATCGAATTAGGGTTCAAACTGCAGGCTTTTTCTGGAGGAAATAACAGAAAGCGATTTGATATTTTCCCCCACTCTTTTTGGAGTTTGCTTCTTCTATTTGAAGGAGATTTGAGCGTTTGAGATTGAGAATTGAGGCGGTGAACTAGCCGGCCACCGCTGACGCTGGTTGCAAGAGGTGAAATCGAAATTCTGCGTTTTGTCAAGTGCGGCCCGACCCAGATAGCGATACGAAAGGAGTAGGCTTGCTTCTTTAAGGCCCAAAATTAATGTGCTCTGAAACTTCGCTTGGGCTAGCCCACTCGGGTGAGTTTTTTTAAAAATAAAAGATTTTGACTTTTTAACACTTTAGAGTGTTAAGAGAAATTTGATCAAACAGGTGTTGGACGAGACGTTAGTGATCAGATGGGAAGTCGAAGCAGTAGCAGCAGCGGGGAGGAAGATGGGCCCGCCGAGTGGAGGGAAGCCGTAGAGTCAATCGCTGCCACCACCACTTTTGGTATCGATAATGGCTCAACAACAACAGCCAAATCCGTTGCCCATTCAGCTTCAAACATAGAGTATGGTTATGAAAATGACCAGCAACACAAACCCCACAAGCTCAAACACTACCATATTAAGGTCATTGATCATTTTCTTAAAACTTTATTTTTAACTTTTTCGTTTAGAACTGATTCCATATATGTACTGTTGGTAGCTTATTCTTGAAATGAAGCATTAATCGAATCTGGTCGTTATATGTACTTCTATCGTTGAATACAAAATAATGAATTAATCAAATGAAAGCGGAAAAAAATGAATAGCTTAGGAAGCTTATAATTATTATTTCAATGACTCAGTTTGTGCAGTAAATAAAAAACTTCATGACAGGCACAAAAGCTTCTGGATGAAATCTTAGACAAGAGTTTAGAGATGACGAGGGACGTTCCTGTACCTGATAATGATCAGGTGATAAATGAAGGCGTTCTTCAATTATTCAAACATTCTCCACCTGGGATAGTATTTGATCATATAGGTATATTGATATTCTTCACATGCTTCCAATGTATTTACTTGCAAATAAGAGCACTTGGTTATGATTCAAATATTGATGTTGGGTTCGTGTAAATTAGTTTAGTTGTTTATTGGTATGCAGCATTCAACCCACCAATCTCTTAATTTTAAAAGCACGGGCCAGAAGCCAACAATCATTAGACATATTTTCCCAATGTCATTAGTGTCATACGAAGCCTCTAATTCAAGTAGGTTTAAGTGATTGAGAAAAGAGCAACGCCCTTGAGTGCAATACTCTCTATATACCTATGAGTTGCTTACCTTAAAAACCACTCCAGGGGAACTGCATTTTTGGCCTTGCCCAATCTTTAGTAAATATCCTGCCAAGAGCTGCCTGACTAGTTTACAGGACACCAACCTGCCATTGGGGAAATTCAAGTAATTGGAGTTCTACCATTCTCTAATCTTAACCTTTCATCTCATTTTTGCTTTTACGATTTGTATAAACACTGAAGCTTATATTTGCGCTAACAGATGAGCTTAAAGGTCCAAAAAAGAAACCAAGAATCCTTCCTGGACAGGATATTGATATGAAATCAAAGCAGGTTTGCTTCTTTTCTTTTTTGGGTTTTGAAAGTGTATTGGTCTTTCCTGTTTATATTCAATCGTCTAAATGGTTTACAGTTCAAACGGCAACTTCGATCTGTCGTTGTGGATGGGGTGGATGTATTGGCTACTGCAAGAGATGCTTGCCAGAAATCATTAGTGAGACAAGAAGCCAAAGATGCAGCTGCGAAAGAGAAAGCCAAAAAGGAGGAGGAAAGAGTTGCAGAATTGAAACAGATTAGAGGGGAACGATGGCTGCCTTCCATTGCTAGTGAAATGCAGGTAAATTCTCAAGGTTAAAATAGGTGGTTTATAAATTATTTAGTGCTGCGGACTTCATTCCTTCTCTCTTTTGTGTTCCATCCCATATTATGTTTTTCTATCTGCTGTAATTTCTGTCGGCTAATCTTTGTTTGTTATTTTTCTTTCTGCCCAGTCAAATAGAATTTGAAGGCAAGAGCTACAGACAAACATCTAAAGGCCTCCTGAGCTTTTTGCTAGTGAGTGAGCAAAATTCAGAGATCTGTTCAAGGTATGATTGAAGGATTTAACCAGAGCGGATAGTCGGATACATCATTGGACTCCAAATTTCTCCCACAAACCTACAGAAAATTTGATGTATGAATTTGATGTATGGAAGCAACTTTAAAAATGTATTTTCAAAATGAATTGCTCAAATATTTTACACGACGGTCAGAAAATCTCCACCTCAAGCTCATTTTCCATTTTTATTCTTATTTTATTTCAAAAAAATAAAGAAATAAATAAAATGAGGGGGCAATGAGACTCTTCTTTATTTCTAAGTTTTTAATAAGTGATGCCACGGGCTATTAGATTACATTGTGAAGGGGAAACTTGGATTCATCAAACGCCAATGATGTAATAGTGAAGTAACAATTGAGTGGAACAAAGATGTCCCAACTAAAGGTTAAAAATACATAACAAGGCAGCAGTGCAAATTTACCAAGGGAGATGATGGAGGGATATCTGTATTCAAGATTATAGAGTGATTACAAATTATTGAAGTGAGGACAATAGCAATTAGCAGTCACCATAGCTTTTTGCATCTATTGGTTCTTCCCATACAAGGTAGGGCCTTTGGGTTATCTAAAAGATCTCTTAGTAATCAGTGCTAGATTTCAACCTCTATTATGGGTGGTCAATCCGGTACTGCAATGATTTGTTAACATGTTAACATCATGACAAATAGTCATGCGCCCTTCGATGTTTCCAAACTAAATTGCTGTTAATAATAATTAATAAAAGGCAAACCCAACCCACCAAATTTTATTGCCTTGGAAGGAATTGCAAGTTAGATTTATGTCAATGTATGAAAGCAAAATCTAAACCTTTCATTGTCTCAATATAGTCTTGATCCCATTTCTCATTTTTGACAAACAAACACAATTGTACTTCAGATGGAAAGGTAAGATTTAAAAGTGAGAAGCAACGTGGAAGCAACGGTCTTTCGGTTTATGTACTAGATGACCCAATTTCTGCTGTTAAAAAGCAAACAAAAACCAGCAGCTATAAAGTTTCCAAGTCTTACGTATCTGAAAGAGAGTGTTTGAGTTAGGATAAGTTAGTTTGCAAGTTTCAGTTTCTGGATTTGTCCTTGTGCACTGAAACTGAGTCACTTATTGAAGATGGCAATGCTGCTGGTAATGGTGGTGGATGGTTTGAGTTTGTTTGTCAGCACAGTTTGGAGTCTGCAGGAGCGGCGGTTCTCTTCGACGTTTGAAGCTGTGAGCTCTGCTGCAGTCTCACTGACCATGGCGCTTGTGGTCTGCTTCTTGTCCATACAAAGTCACAGTAGAGGAGATATGTTTCTTCCCTTCATTTGATCTTCGTTCTAATTCAATGCGTCTCTCTTGTATTTATATTCGGCATTTTGTTTATTTGGTTTTAGTTCAGCAGCGGTCGTTGGGTTAGTAAAATTAATTTATTGTCATTCTGTACGTGTGGTAATAATCCAGTAAATGGTAATTCAGCTATCTCCTGACTCTGTTCTTTATGAAGACATACAATTAGATGGTGCTGTGAGAGGAAAGAAAACTGGGAATGCCTATTAGGGAGAGTTTCCGATGTCATAGATTTGGATGGTGCACTTCTTTTGAGTTACCAACTGCCCCGATAATAATTAATAAATAATTCATTAGAGACGCCATTTCTAACGATCGTAGATTATAGGGTAAGATGGCTTGTTATTCAAACTTTATAGGTAAGTGACATGTGCACCTTGCGAAAAATGAACCGTAGGCAACTGTAACCAGATAAGCAATTGAAAATGAGTGATGTTAAACTTTCATTGCTATGATCACATATCTACATTTCCTCCATCGAACTTCACAAGCAATCCTATATATTTCTTTCTGCAGATTAAAGCTATCCTCATCTCCTTTAATTCCAACCTCTTTACCGCTTCTTTCATCTGTTTTATCTACGAAAACCTGACCGCTTTGCTTGCTTACCAATATATATTCTCAAAGTAAGGGTGCTGTGTTTTTTTTTTTTAAGTGGATATGTTATTAAACTATAAGATTTAATAGAGTGAATGTTAAAAAGGACTCATGCACTTAACAATATACAAAGAAGGAGAAAAAGAGAGAGAGAGAAATCATATGAATATATTATTAAGTCATATGATTTAAAAGAGTCAATGCAGACATGCGTTAAACCATATAACTTTATAATAAATTAAACACTGACTTTGATATATTATATAAATTAATAGCGTGTCTACTTTAAATCACAGTTTAAGAGCACATCTACATTAGAAAAATTTGGGCACTTGCACCTCTCTCTCTCTCTCTCTATATATATATTATATATATATATATATATATATGTATGTATGTATATAGTTCTGCTACTGGTTCGTAATACCAGGTTGCTTCTGAAAGCATGAAATTAGGCTTTAATCATAGGCCTCATAGTCATAAAGGGAAGCATATAATATATTTATTTTCATTATTTTATTTTATTTTTTATTAGTAAAAGATGCACATGCACCCGACCAAATACCATTATCTTCATATTGAAAAACAATGATTGCACGTAGACAAAACTTGCACGGAATTTGCGTTTGGACCCAAACGGGCGGCTGTTATCTTCGCCGACACCGTAAGAACAATATCTTGGGTCCCTTATCACATGCCATCTTTATGTCATAATGCAATCAAAATTTAACCTGATATTGTTTTCTCCGTGTGGACTTGCCTTGAACTCTGATACATATATTTCGGTTGCAAAATTCATATTGCTTGCTTTAAAAGATCTTTAATTATTCTCAGTTGATGAACGTACACTACGAGATGTATTGTTCTGATGAGTGGAGCATGTCTCACTGAAAACCAATTCAAGATTAGATCGGATCCGCCTCGTTTCATAACAAAATTACAAAATTTTCTACTCAATGAAATGAAATGAGACGCCTGTAAGAGCTTGGCTCCTTATCACAAATATGGTAATACAAAGATGCCGGGGTTGGGTACGTGTACAATCGAAATTTGCAAACCTGAGACAACTTTTATTCTAATGCTGCATGACACTGATTTACATCGATCCCCAACCCTATGAACATATAACTTATTCCAAAACAAACCTGAATTAAAGACGCGAAACGCTATGCAACTTGCTTGGCACTGACGTCAACTACTCGATCGAGTAATTAAAGTGCCAGACATTTATTGTCGCTACAGATGCAGGAAACAATCAGTTTCCTTACTGGATCGTACCATGATTTTTGTCGATACCTCAAAGTATTGCAGGTGACCAAAGGCAATGGAAACCAAGAGCTGAGACCTTTCTCTTCAAATTAGGCCCGCAGGAAGCCATTATCATCCAGGTAAGATACCACAGTTTCAACCATATCAGCCGGTGAAGGACAGTCATCTCCCGTCTGTTTTAGTACTATCTGCAAAAGATAATGCTTTAACTTCAATTATTTAAATATATAAATTGCATCCAGGGGAGAGAAAAGAAATGCATGACCAATTTATCTTGAAGTAGTTTATACTAAATACTCCTAGGATCCTTCAATCCACAAGAAGCTTCAGATTTATTGGGTCAGACGAACAAAAGAAAGTCACAACAACTATTCCTAACCAACCAATAGCCATTTCCACATACAAATGTTGGTTACTGAGGTTAGAGATGCATGCAGTTTCCTTTAAAATTATAATTGAGTGGTGTGTCTTCCTCACAATTTTAGATCAAAACAACCATTTAGATATGCGCCATGTTTCTGCAAGTTCAAATCTATACCAAACATGCACACCAACCTCACAGTTTAATGGTGGTTCATATGGATCATCAATCCCAGTAAAACCTGCAAGACCGATTTCAAAATTGAGAGCTAAGAAATGTGAGAAGACACAAGCAGCCAGAATCCACAGAGGCACACTTCAAATACAGATTAGAAAGTACCCTTGACCTTCCCTTCTCGTGCAAGCTTGTAAAGGCCCTTTGGGTCCCTTGCCTCACACACTTGAAGTGGCACATCCATGAACACCTGTCAAAGGTAAGGTTTGGCAATTTTCAACCAGCATCAGTAAAAGTCAGTTCCTTCACTCCAATGCAGAGCTTACAGGAAACTACAACATTGAGTGCCGCATACCTCAATGAAATCTCCTTCTGGCAACATTGAACGGCAGGCATCTCGATCTTTTCTGTAAGGAGAGATCAAACAAGCAATGCAAATAACACCAGCATCAGCAAAAAGCTTTGCTACCTCTCCTGAAAACACAAAATAGTGAATTGCAAGAAAAGATTAAAAAATTATTGGAGAAAAAGATGTATTGAAAGAACAAAGACACTACCAATCCTGCGTATGTTTTCCACACGATCTTCTGCCTTAAAACTTAGATCACGGTTCAGTCCATGCCGGCAGTTGTCCCCATCAAGAATGTAGGTCAACTTTCCTCTCCAGTGCAAGGCCTGACTCAAAGCACACGCCAGAGTGCTTTTTCCTATTATCAGAATCTAAACTATTAGAGAAAGAGAAGAGGAATGATATATATAAAGAGGAGGTTCACAAAGTAAGATTCAGGATGGGAGGGTGATGAGAAGAAGATTGCACGTGGAGAACAAGAAATGTCTTTGGAGATGTGAAAGAGACATAAATTTCAACACTCACTACTTTCCAGTATTTAGAAAAAAATAATCACAATACACAAGAAAGAAGATTATCTTGACTTTGACCATCAATTTCCAGTAATGTAGGATTTTGACTACGAGATTATAATTGGATTAGACTATTTAAAATTCGCACCTCGTTTAAACTCAAGTTTAGCCAAGCATAAAAGGAGAAAACAAGCTTGAATAGGCACGCAAGCTTAAAACCCAATGGATAGCTAAGTTCAATTGAATGCAAGTCTGTAAGTTACTCCTAATTGACTTGAACCAATAGGAATTATAATTACACTTAAGCGAAAAAACCTGAAACACAGATGTATATTTTACAGGATGCTAAGCACGCTCTGCCTTTACAAGACAAACTTGTGTTTAACAAAATTGTTCATGAAATATTTTTCTTCCATTTCATGTTTTATCTGAAGTCAACTTCCATATATCATTGTTCACCTCTCTTAACTTTCATAGAGCTCCTTTCTCACCTTAATCTGGGAGGGTGTTTAATTTACATACTGAATAGTGTAACTTTCATTCAATTATTTCATTATGAACCCAAGAATTGAGTTTAATTAGAATAGTATGACAGTTTACCTTCCATATGAATCCAAGAATAAAGGCATATAAATTTTCGGTTTTCCTAGGTCATAAAACATTCATATGCCCTTGATAGGATCAGCCAAAAATATCCTAACATTACGAGGATCATGTTCTGATCCTTCGGAAACTAACCATGTCTTGTTGTAATATATGTTTTGTTTGCTTAGCTCTGAAAAACCATCATAAAATGATAAACAATGCTTTAAATCATCATCTGAAAATTTTATCAGCGCTCCTTTCAGCATATATTAACCCCCTACTATAGGCCGCTTCCACTTGAAAGCATGCAGTTGTACTACATATACTTACCGCAAAATGCATCTATGGGACATCAAACGGGAAAATCATTCATCCTCAGTTAAAATCCAATAAATGAACAATCATGGACAGAAAGAAGTTATGCAGAGATGGAGAATTAAAGCCAAGAGAGGAAGGCTTCGTAGTCAAATTCCAGGAGCAAGAACTAGATCATCATATAAGCAGAATGTGTTAACTGAATAATAGATGTACGTTATTATTTATTGCTACCTATCCAGTTCCTCTCCCTGCAACCATATGCATGAAACAGTCTTTTTGTGGAATAGTTTTAGCATATCAGAGACATGTAAACAAAATCAGTAAAACGTTATTATGTTATGATTATAAGAAACATCTCCTGTTGACTGACTCCCTGACACCAAAGAGTGAAACAAAGAGATTATTTGAATCATCCCAAACAGGTGCCAATCATCAAGTTATACAAAGAAAACACACCATCACTAACCTGAACCACTAAGACCAGTAATCCATATGACGCAGCCTTTTTGCTGAAGTAACTGTTGCCTGTCACGTTTATCCACTGAATTTTTGTGCCACAAGATGTTTGTCGACTTTGCAACAGTAGAATTCTGGCAGAGATTGTTACCTATTAGATGGTCAAAGTTAGTAGCCTACATGGATCCATGTGAACAAAATCTTGATAAAAGAAGCCGTATATTAATTTACATTTTTAAGCAAATATGAATATAAAGTATGCGATAGAATAGAAATCAATGCCAAACGACCTCAGCTAGTCACCTAAAAACATATATTATATATTTCTTCAGGATTCACATATAATAATTATACAAATTACCATGTCTAAAGCAGAGTACTGAAAGCACTAAACTTAAATTAAAAATCGTCCAATTATCTTCCCTATCTTCCTAATACACAAGTAGTAGACTATGGCTTTGTTTCTTAGTGTTTTCTAGCAGTTGTACTTCCAAAGCAAAGATGCCAAAGCATTTGGTAAAAACTTTCAACTTTGCTATGGAATATAAGCAGATATTATCCCACACACCTATGTAGTTTATATTTTACCCAACTTCAAAAGTTAGGATTTCCAGACACCTATTGACTTTAACTTGACAGCTACTGCTTCCATTTTACAGCTGCTGCAGCTTCAAAGTGACAACAGAATATCAAATGGAGCCTATATAAAGCTTTATGGGACATAGTTGAAGGAGTAGATAAAGTGTATAACATTGACTCTCTCTTCTTTCTTATTCCCAGACAATAACCCAACAGCATAAAATAAAAGAAGACCTTCAAATTAATTAAAAGCTCATTACATTAGGAATCCCGCTGAACCCAAAAAATAATAATAATAATAAATGAATAAATAACAGTGACAGTACAACAATCATTAGATTATTAACAGTACTCAAAAGCTATTTTCAACAACCATTCAACTGCTATGACCAACTAAAGCCGAAACGAAGAAGGAGGATAAATATTTAAAATAAGAAGACAATCAAAAAGCTGACAAATCATATAATTCAATTGGCAAAATTTTCTTGCTATTTCGTTACTAGAAAGAACATAAAAATAAATCAGATATTTTCTTTATATCAAGTTTTTGGGACAAATTATAGAAGGAAAGGCAATACCAGAAATGGCAGCAGATTCTTGAACCACCGAAGCAGTTGCCGACTCCTCCAATGCTTTAATCGGCTGCAAAGACCTCAACCTCGACACGTTGAAAAACCCTGACATCTTAACCGACGTTCGAAAGTCAACCTCGGCCAGCGAAGGGCTGCAAATTGCCGGCCGAGTCGCTCCCACAGCTACTGCCACAACCTTCTCCATAATCTTAACCAAAATATGCTTGTCACCAGCTCAAATGAAACGGAATTTACAGTCAATCAACGAACAGAGAGAAGATTCGGACTGAATGTAAATTTGCAGGTAAGAGGTTCGTGAATCGTTTAATAACCGTAATTCGGTTGAAAGTGGAATTAGACTGCATAGATTTCTTACCAAGTTGATAACAAATGTATCTTATTCGATCGAACACATAGATTGATTCATTCAAATGAAATAAATTGAGTGGGAAAGGTTGTTAGAAACTGAGATTTGATTTCATGCTTCTGAACTTGCTTGATTTTGCTTGATTTTGCAAACCCAGTGCCGCGAGATTAAAATACAAAACTAATAAAAAAAAAAAAAAGATGAGATTTTTGCCAATAATTAAACGCACTAACGCAGCACAAAAAAATTGTCATCCATAGGCAGCATTTATATAATAAGAAGTAACCATAAATATAGATAACTCCACGTTATATTATATGTACACGTGGAATATAAGGTTCAGGTGATCAAATTTGAAAATAATTTTTTTAACCCTCTAGACGTCTAAGTTGACCAGTTAAATGAACATTTCCTAATTAGAATTTAGTTCACCAATTAAATGAAACCGTTGCGAAAAATATTCGGTTACGCCTTGAAGATGATCTTATATTTAATGCTACTTCATAAAATTGACTAACTTTATTTAACATGGGTAGTGTAATTTATTTGACATTAATATTTTTATATCTCATAATCTCAATGCTAAACTTAGTCTTTAAAATCTTCTTTAAAGAGTGAGAGGGAGATCTACCCAAAATTAGGATAAGCATTAACTACTAGATCAATAAGTGTTTCGCTATATATAGTGCTTATCAAATTTGAGATAGATTTACAGTATCATAAATTAGTTTATAATATTGTAAAAATCGATTTATAGCATTGTAAATCTATTCCTGCACTTTAACTCGGATTGAAAAATTTTTCTTTCTCTATATATAGTCATTATTTAATAAGGGAATATTTAAAATATTAAAGTAAGGAATAAACAAAAAGACTAATAAAATACAAACTCTAATGCAGTATATTTTATTATTAGTATATTGGAGTGTGTGTTTTATTCTCTTTTAGTTTGTTTGAATAATTTAAGGAATCTTTTATTAGAGATTTAATATATGTGTGTGTGTGTGTGTGTGTGTGTAGGGCGTTGTTCCAATCCCAAATTGGAACATCATCTAGAATTTTTTTTTTTTTTACATCCAAAGGCCAACAAATAGTTCCGGATACTGTTCCAATCCATCTCATACTAGAACAACTAACCCTCTAATTCTCATACTAGAACAACACCCTATATATATACACAATACATTAAATTAGAGTATCTGTTTTTGTTCTTTAATTTATTAAAGAAAATGATTCTCTTATTGTAAAATTACGTTGGGCCAGTTTCCTAATTTTATAACTTTTAAAATAATTGTTGTTAGCTTTGGTATAAAAATAATCAATTGTGGAGGGAACTAATTAAATGTTTGGTAAAATTTATTTTTAAGAGTGTTATAAACTTCAAAGACAATCATTTGTTTTTGATAAATCTCATTATTAAAATTTTATAAGAATATAAATTATTGAAATTGATGTAAAATTAAATAAAAATTATTTATGCATTTATAAATATGTATATATAATAATATTTCATTGTGTATATATAATAATTAATAACTAAAATAAATTATTTTATTTTATTTATTTATTTTGTTATCTCAATATAATTGGTAATAATAATAATCTCCTTAAATTTAATGATTTTATTTTCTAATTGAATAAAAATAACTTTACATTTTTATAATATATGTGAAGATGTATATAAAATTATAATAAGTATAAATTTGATTCTTAAAATCAGATTTTACAAAGCTATGTCTGCCTTACTTGTTAAAATATGTTGTAGGACATGGTGATTTAAAAAAAATTTTATCAAAAACTAAAATTAACTTTCACCTTTTCAAAAGTATTTTTAAGTCTCTAAAAAAAATCAATCAATAACCACTGTACTAGACCTTTATTTATTTTTTAATTGCTATTATATTTATTATTTTGATAAAAATAAAGTAAGAATATTTAAACCCACTTAATCACTCTCCAAAGTCCAAACCCACTTTTCTATTAAAAATTTTATTACTTAATTACGTATAGCCTCAATTCCGATTGTAGACAAACAAATATTATATAAAATTATTTTACTTTTACTCTCTCTTTGAACCCACTGCAAAACTCCATCACAGTATATGCTTATTTTCTTCTTCTGTATAGAATGAACAAGCGTAACAAAGTTTTTAAGTACACCCTCACTCCAAAGTTGAGCTCTTTTCCAGCTATTGTTTCTTGTTTTAGTAATTTGGGTATACAGTATTTGATATTGAATATTATTAAATTTCATCTTCTCTTTTGATTCAAATCTCTTTAGAATTCAATTCATGAAAAATGAAAAAAAAAAAAAAACTCTTTATGATTTAATATTTTTCAGTTCTCTCCCATCAAAATTTTGAAGCATCCTAAATGATAACAAATTAACTTTTAATTTGTGGTGCACCCTAAATTTTTTAATTAAAAAAAAAAAAGCTTATCCTGCTACAAACTATAGCCAAATGCAGTGCACCTGGGCAAGTAAGAAGAAACAGAGGTTGGGATTATACATTGAGTAATGATACAGCCACAAACTCTTGTACAAACTTATTTTGTACAAACTGACGTGGCATTAATTCATTGGTTGAATAAAAATATAAATTAATAAAAACAAATCATGTGGGCCAAGTGATATTTAATTCAACCAATCTTATCATGCCACATCAGTTTGTACAAAATAAGTTTGTACAAGAGTTTGTGGCTGTATCATTACTCTTATACATTTCCAGTGTTTGTCTTTAT
This sequence comes from Citrus sinensis, assembly GCF_022201045.2. NCBI lineage: Eukaryota > Viridiplantae > Streptophyta > Magnoliopsida > Sapindales > Rutaceae > Citrus > Citrus sinensis. The sequence goes on from NC_068562.1 coordinate 4,532,417, forward strand.
CAGCAAAAGAAAATAATAATAATAATAAAATAAAGAACTCTCATTGTTTTTTTTTTTTGGGTTAAATAATGTTATAAAGAGAACTTAATTTAACAAAGGATATATTAGGTATTTACCTGAGTTTATAGAACTAAATTTTTAATTTTTCAAATTTAGTAGTAAATTTAGTAAAAAGGCAAAGAATGAAAATGAAAATTATGTTGGTGGTGTGTCAATTTATAAAAAAATTCAATTTCATAGCACGTAAAGTACAATACAATTGCTATAATGTAAACAAATATAGAATACAAAGAGTTAAGGAGTGTCAACTTTTTAAATTTTATTATCACTCATTCAAATCACTCTATATATTATTACCAGAAGTTTAGAATATAGAATAATGACCGACATAATTATATGTTAACCTCGTACAGACCTATAGACGCAACTCAAAACGAAGTTTTGATTCGGATCGAAATTTGGTATTTGACCCACCCACAACGGCCGTAATTGCTGTACCGATGATACCAATACTCACTAAAAAGCATGTAAATGCGCTCTCTAAGAACTTATTAGAGTTTGTGCCAATACGTCCCTCGATCTATTTGTGTTGTCGTAGACACCATTGATCGACATTAGAGACGACTAATGAAAATGGACCTCATCCTCTCATACAACACTAATAACGAACAGCTGCTCGCTGCACTTAATTTCAGATTCAGCATTAGAAAAGACGTAAAAGCAAAAACTTAATACCTAACTTAAATATATCTATCCATGATCAAATTAATCTCAATGAATATTACCGTAGACCGACGAAGAGACAGTTTTTGTAATTATAAATTGTGTAATTAAGTATGCGCAGCCAATCTGTGATGACCATAAAATTAATTAACCTTCATCTCGACGACTATTTGCCAATTTACTATTAGCATTAGTTTGTTTATCAGGCGAGGCTCGTTTTGATACCCGAAAAGCGCTTTTTAATCCATTAATCAACCTGCGGCCGATATTCTTCTTCATTTTGTCATGATTTCGTGAAGCCTCAGTCCCTAACAGCAACAATCGGCCTCTGCCACCAACATCCCGTACATTCAACGAAGAAACTGATCCTCTTTCACCTCCGACAATCTTTTTATTGGGAACGTCCCCATAGTGAAAACTCGCAGACTTACCAGCTGACGTTGAGGAGGATAATATGCTTCTTCCCTTCTCATGCAGAAGCCTATTATTCAAGTCAGATAGGTCACTCCTTTCTTTCTCAGTCTCCTTCAACCGCTTCTTCATTCCATCCAGTTCATTTTCCAAGCTCTGTATCCGCAAACTCGTGGCGCCCATTGCTGCCTTCAGTTGAACTGCTTCGCGAAGAGCTTCGTCACGTTGGAGGATTGCACCGAGCGTGACGGGGTCTTCGCTTGCGTTGTGATGATGATGATGATTATTATTATTATTAGTTTTTCCTGTAGAGAAGATGGAGCTGCGGGTGTGGAGCTGCTCCGCCAGCATTGCTCGTATCATGAATCGTAACGGCATTCGGGGGTTCTGCACTATGTGTAAGAGGAATCCAGACGAGAGCTTGTTACAGTCAATGGAATCGCATATCTCTACTTTCTGTTCCTCAGTCATTTCCCCACTACTGTTTTTCTGAAAAATAAATAAATTGTTGTAAGTAATACGTAACAGAAGATGAATGTGACACTATCATGTATAATATTATACCTGAAGATATAGATCGACAATTTCGTAAAGCACATCGTGGCTCGTAAACCGTTGGTTCATGGACTCGGCGACGAGCTTAAAATCTTCGGCGCCCAACCTTACAACTTCTTCGAATAGCTCAACGACCCCATAACCCTCATCCGTCAAACTTAAAGCCTCAATGCATCTGCTCACAAGAAACGCTGTCGTTTCTGCTTCGGGAAGCAGAGCGAGACTCGAGCGGAAAACTATCAACGCGTACTCTTTGTTAACGGTGACAATCCGACGGAAGAATGTTTCCGTCAGCTGCTTTAAATTCTCGTCGCCGTCACAGTTAGCTTCTGTCATTTGGAGTAACTCCGCTGCCGTTCTAAGTGCCGCCACGTTGAACGGCGTTATGGCAATGCGTGTCCCGTAACAGAATTCTGCTACTAAAGAGAAGGTTTCGGCCGTTATGTTCAACGGTGGAGCGAGAGTTAACTCCTTGTGGTCCGTTAGTTGCCGTTTTAAATACGTGCTCCTTGATGTCAGAGGATCCTATGAGGAAGTAAACACAGATGAAAATATTAATCAGAGCCCATAATCTAACATTAATTGCTTAAGAGTACGGTCTGTGTTTTTAAATGACACGCACATATGGCCCCATTTAATGTTTCACATTCTGAGCTTTGGTCTCCCCTGAGTGCTTGACATTTTTTTATTTTTGGGTGAAACGATAATTCATAATTTTTTGGAGAAATAACATAATGATACCATGGTTATTTAAAAGGATCAGGATCCTTTCTTGATCCGAGCATTTCTAATCTTTTATCGATCTTGCGTCACATGTATTGATGAATTCAATTAAAATTTTTGGCTAAAATGATAATTTTTTGTACTTTGGCACAATTGAACGATATGCACGATAGTTTCTTTTGTTGTATTTGAAAAGAGGAAGGAAATTAAAATTGATAGGTATATGAATGAAAGCTGTTTGAAATATGTAATGAAAGCTGCAGAAGTCATTTTAAAATAACCTTGCTTTCGATTGTGTATCGATCACTAGAATGTGATTTTTCTCTATTATGGTAATAAACAACACTAAAATACTACCTAATAAAAGCATTGCCTGCCAATTGATGAAGAAAACAAATGTTGATGAGCGTAAATAAATCATTCACTAAAATTTCTTAAATTTGGTTTTAGGAAAGAAAGTAAAAAAAAAAAAAAAACTTAATTAGCATATAGTAATTTTTAAAATATTTAAAGTCTCAAACCTTAGTTTAAAATTTATTTCGATTATGTTCTTTTTTAAAATTAAGGTGCTGTAATTTTTAAACTACTAAAAAAAAGTTATAATTATAAAATAAAATTTAATAATATGTCGTAAATATAAATTTAAATAATAATTTTAATAAAATTAGTAAAGATATAATTAATTTTTCATCATACAAGTAAAAAATTATATTAACATATTTTTTAAAATATGTTTACAAAATACTTTAGTATTGTATATTAAAATATATAACTGTCCAACCTCAATTTTAAACGGACCTTATATTGAATGAAGATATAATAAAAAGCATTGACAGTTATAGACACTGAGGGAAAAAAAGGAGGAAAAAACATTTCTGGTAATGTATCCTATTTTGAACGAATTTGGAAGTAATAGGAGTATGAAATCCAAAAAGAAAATCCCTCTTATTATCTAGATGATCAACTCAACAAGTGAAAATTAAAACTCGAAAAATCAACAGTGTACAGAATGAATATTGGTGAATCAACTTACCCGGTGCAGAAGGAAACATGTTCCCTGGACTCGTATCAACACGTCCGTCTTGCACCCATTTGCCAGTGTCCTAATTGAAACAAAGTTCGATAAATTATTAAGACAAAATTTGGGGAACTCCCTCATTCTGTAAAGAAAATGCATATAGATTCGAATGTTCCAAGAACCTTTCATTTCAGAAGATAATTTTTTTTTTTTTTTTGTTAGCACGCAAGTGACAAGAAACAAATAAAACATTCAAAAATTTTTTAAAAATAAAAATGCATTTAATGAGTAGAAAATAATACTAGTAAGAAATTAAATTTACCAATTTTTGGAATGGAAATTTGGAGGAGAAGAGGAGGGACTTGGGGCGAGCGAAGGAGAAGAGCATTCATATTCTTCTTCATAGATAGTGTCAACAACCCCTAAATTTCCCCAACTCTTCATTGTTTTTTCTTTTCTTTGAAGAGATTTCACGCTTCTTCAAGGCCTTTCGGCTTCCAATGCTGCTGTTGTTATTGCCATTAGGGTTCTTTCTGCAGAAGGCGAGATAAATTTTCCCTGCTGTATTTATGGTGCATGTGATGACTCATAAATGCTGCCCTTTAATGGCCTAGCTAATTGAATCGAATTATTTTTGGGTGCTGACGGAAATTCTCTTCCCTTCGTTATATGGGAAGTGTGATCTGCATATCAAAGGATAATTTTGTGAACTTCTCTGTAATGTATTGCTAAAATACCATATACTTGTCTTCACCACGCAGGTGCAAGACTGTGTAGCGAAATTTCGTGACTTATAAAATAAGATTTGACAAATTTGCCAACGGATTTAATTATATAATTAAAGAAAAATGAACTGAAGAAATTTCTCCCAACTCTCAACAGAAGTTTTGGTTTAGATGAATTTTAGTAGCATTCGTACCGATGTAACCGATAGAAAGGATTTTGTTTTGGGTACTTATAATTAGGTTATTTATTAGGCTGTTGCGGTAGAATTTTGTGAGTTACAACTGAATGACTGATGGTATATATAACGTAACCATGATTTGTTAATGATGATGTGAAAAAGTTCAATATATGTCAAGTCCATGCCTGTCATTCAATTTCCCGCAATCAGTTGATGTTTACCATTACCATTGTTTACGAGAGGTCACACGTTGCGTTTCAAAATTTATCAGCACGATCCGGTGACTGAACAAGGGGATGGTATACAAGTGAATTTATCATTTTTCCATTCAAATGTTTTATCAAAGTTTAAAAACATTAAAAATACAATTAAGGAAAAAAAAAAAGAGAAGGAAAATTTTATGAATAGCCAGAGGCAGAGAAAATGTACTCTTTTCGTCTAATTAAGTGTAACATAAGAAGTTATAAATGTGTCTTTAACCTAGTAGGAGAATCATTGCACTTACAATATTGAGAGTAAGGTCTCGAGCCTCTATAAAAACGTTATGAGAGTTAGTTTCAGTCTCCTCTTAATTATTAAATAATTGAGTGGAGACAGTTTATTTCTTACAAAATATGAGAGAAGTGGACACCCTTCGAATATTAGAGAGAGTTTAAAGAATCTAGACAGTACTTTAGAGGAGTATATGACACAAAGAAAATTTCAGTTGTATAATATGTTTGTAAATATTAATAATATATGATGTAATATTAGTAACAGCATTAAAAAAAAAAAAAAAAAAAGAAGCTAAGATAAGAGGATGAATGAATGAATCATTTGAAGCGGGGTTGAAAAAAAAAGAGGCGCTGTAAAGGAGTGGCCACACGTGTCGGAAATTAATTGGCCAACACGGCAACACTGCCGCTTGTGCATGTGACATGGTGACGTTGGCACCACAAAGAACTTCCCATTTGAGTTCACAAATTGTATTATTAACTGTTAATATATTTGTAGTTCGTTGTAATGTTTGTGGAGAAAAATGCCTATCGGTAATCGTTATCTTACTTTTTGAACTCGTAGTTTCTGAAATTTGGTAGTTTGCTTGTGATGCATCATTTGTATCATTGTTGATGATCTATTTTGTTTCTAAGTATTCATCTGTTTTGTAATTAATCAAATTTCTCTATTATTTCTTCTTGGTATGAAACTGAAGTCGTCTTGTTTTGGCTAGATCTTGAAGTTTCCTTCCCCTTCTATTGTTGGCGCCTTCTTCCTTGTGAAATCACATCTTTGTTCTTTTGTGTATCCCAAAAAATAAACTATAAAACCCAATTTCTCTTCTTATTATTCATCACCATCGTCACCTCTCAGTTTTAAAAGCTAGCAGGGCCTTTATATGGAATAAGGCAGGGTTCGTTAAATAGGGGGTTGAAAGGACTTTTGAGAGCGTAAATATCGCCACTCCAAGCCCATCGCTCTTATGGGAAAAGCAATGTGGGCCTTATTTAGTAGCAGTATGGCTTGATTTGATTGCCCAAAAGAATGGGAAAACATGGCATGTTCCAAGCCTATAACTCATAGTTATCTTAACCCAAACTAAGCCCGCCCATTTATGTAAACAAAACCCTAATTTCTTCTCCCTCCAAGAACGGCACCGTTTCGATAGACTGCAGCTATATATAACCACACAAACCCTTAATTTGCTAGCCTCTCCCAGTTCTTCCTCTAGCTGCCGCTGTTGTAAAACCCTAGGCCCAGTCCTCCACATCCACCATGAAGTACAACCCCAGGGTGTCATCCTCTCGCCGTAAGAACCGGAAGGCGCACTTCACCGCCCCTTCCAGCGTGCGCCGCATCTTGATGAGCGCGCCGCTGTCCACTGACCTCCGTCAGAAGTACAACGTAAGGTCGATGCCTGTGCGCAAGGACGACGAGGTCCAGGTTGTCCGTGGGACCTACAAGGGGCGCGAGGGCAAAGTCGTTCAAGTGTATCGCCGGAAGTGGGTCATTCACATCGAGCGCATCACTCGCGAGAAGGTTAATGGATCCACTGTGAATGTGGGAATCAACCCATCAAAGGTCGTGATCACCAAGCTCCGTCTGGACAAGGACAGGAAGTCTTTGCTCGATCGCAAGGCCAAGGGACGTGCCGCCGCTGACAAGGAGAAGGGTACCAAGTTCACCCCAGAGGATATTATGCAGAGTGTTGACTAATTTTTATAAGAGGTTGTTTTTAAAGTTTTTGTTTAATCATAGATTTTATGGATTTAGGATGTTTTGTTTTGGCAATGTCACTAAGATATTTCTATTGTTATTGTGTTATGCCATGAGGATCCGATTATGGGCTTATGTTGGAGATTTAAGATACTTCTTTGGATTTTCTCCTCGTCGTTTCAATTTTAATTCTATATTTTAAAATTTCTTGGTAATATTTTTTTTTAATGTTGTGGGCTTCTGGCTTTATGTTATATGTTCATACTTGTATCGGTGTTGTGTTTTTGGGTCAGGTCACAAATTACATTGCAATGCAGCATTGATGCATAATAGTTTTTCCTAGACCGGTTACAAGTTTGATTAGAAGGTTTATTGTTTTGAATACCAGTCAATCATGTTATGTGTTGGGAGTTTTAACTTTTTGTTGCTTGTGGTTTTGGTATGGCTGTAACAGAGCATAGTAATGCTTGGTTGCTTAGTTTATTATTGTTATTGGTTACTACTTGCATGAATATGGATAATGATAGAGATGCGTGAACCATTTCACATGCCGAAGTTACATGAAGAATATTTTGATTATACGATGCATATGTTCATCTGATTGTGATTCTTTGTATGATAATATATTATCTTTATAAAAATCTACCTTGGTTGCATATTGGTGTATTCTAGGCTAGTCGGATTGAATTTGATTTCTAGGAGAGTGGACTGTAAGTCTGCTGTGGTTTTCATACATGAATTATAAACCCTCCTTCTAATTTTAGTCAGCTTTTTTTATGCTTTTTAACTGAATGTTCCTCTATTTTCTAAAAGTTCACAAAGTTGAGTAGATACTATTCTGTCTTCGGAACAACAGAATTGTTTTCAACTATAAATTTTCATGCCATTCAACCAAGCATTTTCTGAATGTGTTGTGAATGTTGAGATTATGGCTTGCCTAGATTTTAACATCCGTGAAATTCTTAACAATAACAATGTTTGCCAGTCGATTGTGGTCCTCAGATTGATACATTTAAAAGTTGGCGTCTATATAACAAGTTCAACTGGTTTTGTATAGAGAAGCCAAGACGTTTGCTTTAAAGGTCCATATTATTCTGAGCTGATATGGTTATCAATTTGACTTAAAAATAATTTCTCTTGCACCCGAAGTAAGTTTTGTACAATATGCAAATTCAAATTTGGTTACACAAAATATGGTTGGGAATTTGGAAGATCATTTTATATGGTCAGAATTCTGATCTAATTCATGGTTTCCAGTTCCTTTAGTTTTAAGATTTTGTGATTCCACGCTTGCCATATCTGCACCTGTAATGCGATGCCAGCTAAAGTTTTTGTTGATGTTATGATTTCAGTTTGCTAAAGATTTTGCTAATATTATGATTTAAGTTTTGGAAAAAATCAATTAATATGATTTTTATTTACTGTATTTCAATCAAATGAACATAGATATATGGGAAAACGCTTTTAGAATTTATTAGGAGTATGGAAGCGAAGGGTGATGTGATTCACTCGACCTATTGTGGATTCTGCCAACCCTTAAACCTTTTTATGCAGTTGAATGGACTATCTGAAGAACTTTAACATGTTCAATGAACCATTCGCTCTCTCACGATTTATTTGAAGTTGATGTATTAATTATAAAAGTTATATCTTTCGATGCCAATCATATGAATTAAGTTTCTTTATTTTGTTCCTATATATGATATTTTAGGGCTCTTAAAAAAAATTAAATAGATTTAAATTTCGTTGAAGGCTGAATAGGTTTAAATGCAGGTATGTGAATGATATTAATTTTTGTAAATTAAAAATATTTGAAAGGTTGTGTTTTGATATTTTTATACTCTTATAATTATATATATTTAGAGTAACTTGTAAATCAAAATTTAATAAAAGATTTTTGACATGCCAAACTCTATTTTAAATTAAAATTTATTTGGTAAAATTAAATAAATTAAACTCTTAGTTATACTTCTTAAGCTCTTTCTCTCTCAGGCTCAATCAGAGTAACTATTTAATATTTCAATTTAATAGTTTCAATAAGAAATTGAAAATTTGTGAGGAATTCTTTTGGTTTTCACATTAACTAATTATTATCTCTAAATATCGTATTTAGTTCGTAAAAAAAAAATCAGTGTTAAATATAAAAAAATGGAATGATAATTATAAATACAAAAATTAGATTGTGATTATTTCTCCTTAAATCGTAACTTGACTCTTAGTTTTGCAGTCACCCAAATTCGAATAATAATACAAAATAAAGGTTGGTGCTTATGACGTTTCTCACAAAAATGACTACTTAAAAATAATAGTATTTTTTAAAAACTAAAATTAGCATTAGTTGAAGTAATAGTATCTCACAAGTGATAAATTAAAAAAAAAAAAAAAAAAAGTGATTTTGAAACGACCCTTCGTGGCAGTTAGACATTGTGAGCTGTGACCAAAGGTTGGTTTAGCCCAGTCTCCGGGAGTTTGCGACTACGACCCACACCACAAACTAACAATAAACTTTGCTTCGAATCAGATCCAACGGTCTAAAAGTTGCCTGTTACCTAAAAAGGTCACAGGTAATCACCAGACTTGACTTCTCCGCATTCGTGGTAGAAAAAAAATTTGAAAACAAAAAGAAAATAAACCCTGGCAGCATTTCCCTTACTATTGAACCACTCCTCTGGCTCTCCCAAACTTCGCACAGATCCTTCACTTTCGTCTCTCTCACTAGTCAACCATGAGTAAGGGACCGGGGCTCTTCGCCGACATCGGTAAAAAAGCCAAAGGTTATTGTCGCCCGCATCTGTCTTGCTTTTTATGAATTTATATTTATTCATTCTTAACACAGAAAATTTTTAAAAAAATAATAATAATCGGAAGTTTAGTTATGAGTGTTTGTGTTTGTAATTAGATCTTTTGACGAAGGACTACAACGCCGATCAGAAAATCAGTATCTCCACTTACAGCGGTGCCGGAGTGGTATGTTGTATGTAAATTCGTTTACTGATCTAGCTTTGTAACTTTCTCTGTTTGTGGGTTAGGATTGAATATTTAATCATGGTTTTATTTATTATCAACCGTTTTTTGATTAAGTACTGCTGCATGTCTAGAACTTTCGATTTTAATGAGAGAATGTGTTCTCGGATTTCGTCTGTAAATTTATTCCTTCGCTTTGTTTCTTTTTGTATTGGCTGCCGGTGTTTGAACTTTTAAGTTCATTGGCAATTTATGATTGAAGATTAATTTTCTTTACTGGATTATTAATAAAGCTGCTACAAGTTTAAGGTTTCTGTTATTTGGCGTTCTTTAATTATGTGATGACAAAACAGATCCTAGTCTTGTGCTACAAGTTTAAGGTTTCTGTTATTTGGCGTTGTAGGAAGAAATATATGGCTTTTGTTAAGTGAATGTTTCGGGGAAACTTTAGATTGTAATCCGTTTGGAAGCAAGAGTGGAAAACTCACTGTTGCATGTTACAAATGATGGATGAATCCATCTTGAAGCTTGTATTTTTTACTACGGTTATTTAACAGTAGACTTGTGAAACGTGCAGTTTGGTCTGGAAGGTGTGACCGAAGGGATTTGGACCTAAGAGGCTAAGACCAATCCTTTTTACGGACTTGGTGGTGTGGAGCTTAAGGTTCCATTTCTCTTGGTCTTAGGTTGCCCAGGATTGGTATCTAAAAACTATCTATATAAATACTTAATTTATTGCTGTCTTTTGTTTTGTTTACATTAGATGAAAGCATAATTTTTAGCTCAGGCCGTTGCTGTGGCAGTTTTCTGCTAGAACATTGTCGTTCTACAAGTTTCGAGTGTCTTCTATACAAAGTCTCCAAGAATCAGAACATGAAGTCTGATTAATTATGACCATATTTGATATTGTTCCTCGTTAGAACCCTAGAGGAATGGATTATCATCAGGCCTTCTGAAATTTTGATGGTCCCGTTATTATTATTTTTCTCTGTTGACTAATTATTGAGTAATTTTGTAATTTTTTACTCTTCTTTTCAGGCTCTCACATCAACTGCTGTGAAAAAGGGAGGACTCTCTGCTGGTGATGTTGCTGCACAGTACAAGTATAAGAATGTTTTATTCGATGTCAAAGTGGACACAGAGTCTAATGTGGGCTTCTTCATTCTTCTCTCCCTTTTTGTTTTAAAAAAAAAAATTACCTCAAAAATTCCTTCTTGAGCCAGCATGTACTTTCTCTGTTTTCTTGCAGATTTTGACAACCTTCACTCTTACTGAGATCCTTCCATCAACAAAGGCTATTGCTTCCTTGAAAGTGCCTGATTATAACTCTGGCAAGGTATGAAGTTTTGGCATCTCTTATGCTGACATTTTGTAGAAGACAATCTTACCCTTTTGAACTTTTATCTGCCTTTCATTCTGTAGTTGGAGGTTCAGTACTTCCATGATCATGCCACCTTTACTTCAGCCATTGCTTTGAATCAATCCCCTTGCATTGATGTTACAGCCACCATTGGTACCCCGAGCATTGCTTTTGGTGCTGAGGCTGGGTATGATACCACATCTGGTAATTTTACAAAGTACACAGCCGGCATTAGTGTGACCAAACCAGATTCATGTGCTTCAATAATTCTGTAAGCTTTTAGATTCATTTTCAGTCTATTCTATTAGAAATTTTGGTGACATAGAGGTTTTTTTTCACATGTTCTTTCTCTTTTTGTGTTCCTAAGGGGTGACAAGGGAGACACAATTAGAGCATCATACGTACATCATCTGGACAACTTGAAGAAGAGTGCTGCTGTGGGAGAGATCACCAGAAGGTTTTCAACAAATGAGAATACTTTTACAGTTGGAGGATCATATGCTGTTGATCACCTCACAGTAGTGAAGGCAAAGCTCAACAACCATGGAAAGCTTGGTGCGCTGCTGCAGCATGAGGTTATTCCAAAATCATTGCTTACGATTTCTAGTGAGGTTGACACTAAGGCGTTGGAGAAAACTCCTAGGTTTGGTTTGGCCATTGCCCTCAAGCCCTGATGATCCTCTTCCAGGCAAATGATGCATTGTTGGAATTTTAGAGGTTTTCCAATTTAATGGTGATACTTGAGAAGTGTCGTCAATAAGGAGTTCCAAGATAAATTTGTTTCTAGGTTCTTGGTAACTGTGGATTAATTGTTTTGATGCTTAGGTGATACCATGGTCATCTATTTCTCTATTTTGAACATTTTTCTTGGAAATTTGCAGCGGCATTTTGGCATTTGTGCAGTCTATTCTCCTGGGTAGTGGAGGTTATTGTTTTGATTGATGGGAAATTTGTTGATCGTCCTCATGTTTGTTTATCACCACTGCACTTCACGCTAGAGGTTATTCTTATGCTCTTTGCAAGATAGATTTAATTGATGGAGATTTTTGTTGATTATCCTCGTGCTGTTGGCTGTCACAGCATATTGCATATTGATGACGGCAGTGAATTAGGCTTGAAGATTTAGTTGTAATTTTATCTGAATAGTCTTCTTCGGAAGATGCCATGAAAGCTGGACCTGGAATTGCTCTTCCCTATGCTGTTGTGTAACAGGTCTTAGATAGTCTTAGATAGAGGGAATAAAACAAAAGGCTAGCGTTTGTGTTATTGGACCAAATTGCTTCACGAAGCTTCGTCTTGTATTAATTAAAGAAAGCTATTCACAATGATAGCGCGTCACTGAACCCGATGGGTCCGATCAATTAAAAGCCCACTAAATATGTGAACTAACCAACCCCACGATGCAAATGTTAATCAGTACAGAAGTGGAAAAAACTAAAATTCATGTCTCACTGGTAGAAACAAGTCGATAAACAATGTTAGATTTAGATAATAACTTGACGATTAGATATAAACCACATCATGGGAAAATTTTGTTTGCTGGTTAATTTACAGATTTGAGTTTCAATATATATATATATATAGCTTTGTCATATGAGCGAGACTATTAGGTTTCTATATGTAGTTTAATTCGGTCATAATTGTAGGCAAACAAAGTTTAATCAACGATTGATGGCTCGGGCAGAGACGGCCTGAAAAAGCAAAGGCAAAAGCAAAAAGTCAATGACGTTTCCTAGGCTCAATTCCTTAGCTAGGAGGGGAGGCGACCACTTTGTCTTTACTCTTTTTCTTTCCGCGTGTGCCCGGGTAGTGGGTGCGACGCGTAACGACTGATGCTAAATGCTTCTGAAACGTAACTACTTACTAACGCCAAATTAGTATTAACGGTATAACACCGTTAGTAGTTAACTCTTTAATTCGTAATCAAATTTAATAAATTCTTTCTCAAAGCTCCATAAATATAATATGTAGCTTACGTTAATTCAAAATCAACTTTTGTGTATGACATTCAGCTGTTATTTAATTAAATAATTAAGGAGTCATGAAAAATTATTTTTAGGTGAACGATGCAGCTTAACAGCTATCCCATAAATATAATTAGTCGATCCATCTAATAAAACGATTTTAAAAATTTTTTAAATCATTTTGACTCCTAGTAACCCGTTCCCTCCCATAAGAACAGGAGACACAGTTAACTACCCTTAGGCGTTATTCGAGCAAATTAAATGCATCAAAATTCGGATCGGATACTACTCCTCGCTCTTTCCCCTCTCAAATCTCCTCCACAATTTGTACTAGTCCATTTTGTTAATATCACGCCTGAACTTAATTGTTACACGAATCAAACTCACATAAATCGAAACATCTTCATCATTTTTTTTTTCCATTCACTTAAAAAAAAAAAAAGGAAAAAGAAAAAAAAAAAAAAAGTACCAAGAAGAAAATATCAATGAAACTTCCATGTACTGCGGCTGCATTTACCGCGACCAACTCTTTACTCGTTTCAACTTTTTTCCTGGTAATTTCGGATTGTCTTTAATTTGCATGTATAAAATAAATCTAGTGGTTCCTTTTAATTAGTACGTACGTAGCTTGAAGAAATAAGAAACAGTTAGAAGTGGGGAATCATGGAGAGCTATTTGCAAGAGAACTTTGGGGTGAAACCAAAACACTCTTCAACTGAAGCGTTGGAGAAATGGAGAAATTTATGCGGAGTTGTCAAGAATCCGAAACGCAGGTTTCGGTTCACTGCCAACCTCTCCAAACGTTACGAGGCTGCCGCTATGCGCAAAACCAATCAGGTTCCTTCATACTTCACGATCGAAGTATTAATTGTCAATTTCTTATCATGCATGCGACTTCCCAATATTTTCATTCATATTTATGAACTTATTAAAAGATCATTTGCTAATCATGATCGTTCATCATATTGGTCGTGCCATCTCATCTGGTGAGGCGTGAGGGCTATAATAATATTTCTTTTAGTAAAACTAAATTGTCATTCTGATATAGCCAAATCATGCACGATACCAATAAATAAATAAATATATATATATATTCTCCTTCATCTTTGCCACTTTTTTAAAACTAGATTCTCTACCCTGCTAGCAAAAGATTTGTTTATGTATGCAGTATATATATATATATATATATCCGGAAATGAATTATTTATTTATTCGTTTATGACTGGTGCTTAATTACAAATTCATCTCGCTTGATTATTTATAATTCCCCTGAACTTGAAATAATTAAGCAGCAAACCCTGCTTGAGATAAATGCCGAATGCATGAACAATCGTCAGTGGTAGAATGGGCATTCTGAGGGCTGACATGATCTCGATCTTTGCAAGTGACTCAACATATCATATCACACTTCTTGTAGAATCTAGATTCTTCTATTTAGCATATAGTAAATATTATAGGAGCAATTCCCTGATGATGATGTAACTCATTTTTCAGAGCAGAGCAGAGCAGTGTAGGGATCATTGCTTTGAAAACTAACTTGTAATGTGTTACGAAATTCAACTTGCGGGGCTAAATTCTTTTTTCTGTTTTTACCATATGCAGGAGAAATTGCGCATTGCAGTTCTGGTTTCAAAAGCTGCCATCCAATTTCTTTTAGGTGAGTTGGCTTCTTCAAATTAACGAACTTTTACATGTATAAAAAATCTTCCTCAACCTCACCCCTCTTCATGGACTAATTGCAGGTGTGACACCAAGCGACTACAATGTACCTGAGGAAGTCAAAGCCGCTGGTTTTCAAGTGTGCGCCGAAGAGTTGGGATCAATTACCGAAGGCCATGATGTGAAGAAACTGAAATTTCATGGTGGTGTCACTGGCATTGCTGAAAAACTATCCACATCAATCTCTGATGGGCTCACTTCCAATACTGATTTGTTCAATCGCAGACAAGAGATATATGGACTCAATCAATTTGCTGAAAGCACTCCACGGAGTTTCTGGGTATTTGTTTGGGAAGCACTTCAGGATATGACTCTGATGATACTTGGGGCTTGTGCTTTTGTGTCCTTGATAGTTGGCATTGTAATGGAAGGATGGCCTCACGGTGCCCACGATGGTCTTGGAATTGTTGCTAGTATCTTGTTGGTTGTGTTCGTTACAGCTACAAGCGATTATCGCCAGTCTTTACAGTTCAAGGATCTAGACAAGGAGAAAAAGAAGATCTATGTTCAGGTCACGCGGAATGGATTCAGACAGAAATTGTCAATTTATGATTTACTCCCTGGTGATATTGTTCATCTTGGTATCGGAGACCAGGTCCCGGCTGATGGACTTTTTGTTTCAGGATTTTCTGTGTTGATTGATGAATCAAGTTTAACGGGAGAGAGTGAGCCAGTTATGGTGAATGAAGAAAATCCTTTTATGCTTTCCGGAACCAAACTCCAAGATGGCTCGTGCAAGATGATGGTTACGACTGTTGGAATGAGAACCCAATGGGGTAAACTGATGGCTACTCTAAGTGAAGGAGGAGATGATGAAACTCCCTTGCAAGTGAAATTGAATGGAGTGGCAACCATTATTGGAAAGGGAGGCCTTTTCTTTGCCGTCGTGACTTTTGCTGTTTTGGTGCAAGGATTGCTCAGTCATAAACTGGGAGAAGGGAGCATCTGGAGTTGGTCGGGAGATGATGCTTTGAAACTGTTGGAATACTTCGCTGTTGCTGTGACAATTGTTGTTGTTGCAGTTCCAGAGGGGCTTCCATTAGCTGTGACATTGAGCCTTGCCTTCGCGATGAAGAAGATGATGAATGACAAAGCACTTGTCAGGCATCTGGCAGCTTGTGAAACAATGGGATCAGCTTCCAGTATTTGTAGTGACAAAACTGGCACACTAACAACTAATCACATGACTGTTGTGAAATCATGCATATGCATGAATGTCAAGGAAGTAAGTAAAACTGATTCTGCTTCTAGCTTGTGCTCTGAGATCCCTGATTCTGCCGTGCAACTCCTGCTACAGTCAATCTTTACCAACACTGGGGGTGAAGTTGTTGTCAACAAAGATGGAAAACGTGAGATACTGGGAACACCAACTGAGACTGCTTTATTGGAGTTTGGCCTGTCTCTTGGTGGAGATTTCCAGGCAGAGAGACAAACATCTAAAATTGTTAAAGTTGAGCCCTTCAACTCTTCAAAGAAACGGATGGGAGTGGTGCTGGAGCTCCCTGGAGGAGGCTTACGTGCCCATAGTAAAGGAGCTTCAGAAATAGTCTTATCTGGATGTGACAAGGTAGTTAATTCAACTGGTGAAGTAGTTCCTCTAGATGAAGAATCCCTTAACCATCTCAAACTTACCATTGATCAGTTTGCTAATGAGGCTCTTCGAACTCTATGTCTTGCCTTTATGGAACTGGAGACTGGATTCTTGCCTGAAAACCCGATTCCAGTTTCTGGGTATACTTTAATTGCAATTGTGGGTATTAAGGATCCTGTTCGTCCTGGAGTCAAGGAGTCTGTTGCAGTCTGTCGTTCAGCTGGTATCACTGTAAGAATGGTTACTGGAGATAACATAAACACTGCAAAGGCTATAGCAAGGGAATGTGGGATTCTTACTGATGATGGTATAGCCATTGAAGGTCCAGTTTTCAGAGAGAAGACTACAGAGGAATTGATGGAATTAATTCCCAAAATTCAGGTACTTTTTACATTCTACTTACTAGAAAACCTTCATTCTTCATTTTGGTGCTCGATGATTAGGTAACCTTTTTTATTATTTATTTATTTATTTTTGAAAAGATGATTAGGTCGCTTTATCTAACCAACGAGGGACTTAATGATTTTACCTGCTTTTCCAGGTGATGGCTCGATCTTCGCCTCTAGACAAGCATACATTGGTAAAGCACTTGCGAACTACATTTGATGAAGTGGTCGCCGTAACTGGTGATGGTACAAATGATGCTCCAGCACTTCATGAAGCAGATATTGGACTGGCAATGGGCATTGCTGGAACTGAGGTTAGTACACTACAAATGATTTCATAGTGAGACATAAGTCGTTAATAAACTTATCATTGGCATTTTCGTAAAGTCTGTCAGTTTTCGAATCAACTCTGAAGCTTTTCTTTGATGATAAAAAATGGCTTCCGGTTGGTGCCAATATTCAAGTAATGTAATTCCCATATTTCAGGTGGCTAAGGAGAGTGCTGATGTTATCATTTTGGATGATAATTTCTCTACAATTGCAACAGTAGCCAAATGGGGACGTTCAGTTTACATAAACATTCAAAAATTTGTGCAGTTCCAGCTGACCGTCAACATAGTTGCGCTGATTGTCAATTTCTCTTCAGCTTGCTTGACTGGTAAGAAAGCACACTGCTTGTCTACCTTTTTACCCTTGAATTTGAATATTCAGCTCTTTGGTATTAAGCAGTACTCCTGATTCCTACTTATCCATTTGCATTGAACAATGTTCCAGGTAGTGCTCCCCTCACAGCTGTGCAGCTATTGTGGGTCAACATGATCATGGATACACTGGGAGCTCTTGCACTTGCAACAGAGCCACCAACTGATGAATTAATGAAGCGTCCACCAGTCGGAAAGAGAGGGAATTTCATCAGTAATGTCATGTGGAGGAATATCTTAGGGCAGTCACTTTATCAATTTATGGTGATATCATTGCTTCAGGCAAAAGGAAAAGCAATATTTTGGCTTGATGGCCCCGACTCTACTCTAGAACTGAACACACTTATATTCAACTCATTTGTCTTTTGTCAGGTAAACTTCTTGCAAAGATTTCTTGAGCATTCTTTGCATACTATCGATTTTCTAAGTCTGTTCATCAAATTCTGCAGATTTTCAATGAGATAAGCTCGCGGGAGATGGAGGAAATAAATGTTTTCAAAGGCATATTGGATAACTATGTTTTTGCATCTGTTCTTGGCGTCACCGTCTTCTTCCAGATCATAATTGTTGAGTTTCTGGGCACTTTTGCCAATACAACGCCTCTTACTTTGACACAGTGGTTTGCCAGCATAGTCATTGGATTCATAGGCATGCCAATTGCTGCAGGCTTAAAGACGATCCAAGTGTAAACCAGAAGAATTGGAGTTGCTACTTTTCAGATCATAGTAAGATGCTCACTCTCCAATCTCCATCACAAATTCTTTCTTCTTGTAATTGCAGATTCTTTATGGTTTATTAGTGCAGGAGTTTCTCCTGGCTTCATGTCTATAGGACAGTCAACTACATGAATATCTGGACCCTCATTAGTCCCAAGTATTTGTGGGATTTTTTTTTTTCGGTTTTATTTTATTTTATTTTTTTAGGAAAAAAGAGAAATTATTCCATGCAATACGGGATGAATTGTAACCGAGTATCTACTGATAAGCAGAAGATGCTGCTGAACAATATACCGTAATTTTTAAGTTTGATTCTTTAAAGAAGCAAAGAACACGACTCCGAAGAATTGAAAGGAAAATGGCAAACATGTGCTTCTCTCTCTTCCGCTTGGCCCACCATAAATATTAAAAAAATGTTAAATATTTTCAAAAAGTTAAAACTAATGCAAAAAAAGAGAAGGAATCGATGCATGTTGCAAACAGTACAAATGTTATCCCTTATCTGTGTAAATTTTATCCTCTCATCTGACCGCCACCACAAAACCGGCCATTTTCAGATCAAAGAAAATGATCTCTTATCCCAAAAAAAAAAAAAAAAAAAAGAGCAAAAGCCACAATCTTGCAGTTTTTTTTGCGATCACCACGCCAACCGGTGGAGCCAACAAAGCCACCTCCGCCATACCATCACTATCATAGCCAAAGGTCCCATTTGACTCTCTCTCTCTCTCTCTCTCTCTCTCATTTGTACATACTTTCTCCCTCTCATTTTCCTTCCATGGAGGAACTGTTTGTATTCATTAATTTGGAAGTTTGATTTTGTTTAATACTCTTATTTTTGGTTTTTTAATTATTATTTAATTGAATTTGATAAAAATCCTTGTAAATTTAAAATACAATAGTATGGAAGAGCTGAGCTGAAGGGCAGATTTGGAAAGTCTACTTACTGTTGTATTTATTTGGATGGGAATAGCGGTAGGAGACTAGGAGTCATATACAGACTTATCAAAACCTTAGATATAAAATTTAAAACTTAAATAGATTTATATATACAACAAGGTTGTGTTTTTATTCTTATTTTGGCCTGTTAGGGTCTTAATTGCCAATATTTATCCCACTAGTAGGATTAAGTTGTACTTCCCCGATCTCAAACTTATTGATTATGGGTGAGGTTGTGTTATCAACTGAAAAGAAAGACAAAAAAAGGTTAAGGAGTTCCACCGATACATAGTGGGTTTATATTTACTAATGTAGGCTAATTGGATCATACTGAAAAAATAGAGGGATTCAACCCATTTGTTGAAATATTGGCTGACTGTGGTAGTTCTATAGTGTTTGAGGACTGTTTAGTCATGTTTCATGTAATTATATATGTGTAAAGAATTTAGAAATTATGAATTAACCTTTTTTTTAAGTTTGTGATATGAATATGATTGTCATGTGCTGTTATGTTACTCATGCTTCCTAAATTTTTATGTATGTTTGTTTGCACTTTCTTAGCATTGTTTGGTTTACATTTTTGGATATAAGCACTTTAATGAGTAATATTTTGATCAAATCTGCTAAAAGTAGGGATTTCTTTCTCACATTCCTAATGCAGTATTAGCAAACTCCTATCAAGTCTTCTCGTAGAAGAGGCCACAAATAAAAAAGCTTTAATTTGCTACGTGCTATTGATCAAAAGTCTCTGCGAGGAATCAAGTTGTAGCCGTGTGAGGTAAGACAGGAAATTTCTTAACCACGACCAAAGTTAGGCATCAGCGTGCCGGAATAGGATGCTTGGAATTTGAATTTGAGGGCAAAATTCTCCACACAATAAACAAAATTTGTCTACATACGAGGACGAAGTTGCCTCTTTAATTAAACACCCGTGCGAGATGAGACAAGAATCTTGTTAGCCTTGACCAAGAAATTAAGATACATCACACATATGCAACACATTGGCCTCAAAACTCAAAAGCCTATGAATAATGATGATCTCTCTTACGACAAGCCATGTGGTGTTTGAAATCAGTGTTCTTATCATATCCTTTTACTCTTACACATGCCAAGAAGAGCACAAACGCCTTAAAACTACTGTAGATACCTAAAACCCTAACCTAACCGCCAACCTTTGCATTTAGGCTAAATTTAGCTTGCAGCCCTTCGATTTCTCTCGATTTAATTACATCGTATCACCAACCATCATGAATATCGCCCAGCTAGGCGTTAAAGCATTTCTCAACACGAGAAACAGATATATTATTTGATGAGCCTTTGCCAATTGCCATATGCCCACCGTCTGTTTGGCATACAAATGAGATTTGACTTTTTGTGGAAACTTATTCATGGCAAACGTAATATTATCATTTAATGTTCTATCACTCTTTGCTTTTATTGTAGAGCTTTAATGTTTTTTAGAAATCACGGAGTTTTCGACTAATAACTTTATCAAACAACAGGTGGTTTCATTCTTTTAATTTTTTTTTCTCCACCTAACAAGAGGAAATAGCGTTTTAGGCAACAAGAAAATATATATAAGGTTTTAGGAATCAACCTATGATAGTAGGAGTGATGTTAATAGGTTCATTTTAGTTTTCTCAAGAACCAAACCAAACCAATCTTGATCGGTTCGAGAATTTATGAACCAAATGTGAACCAAACTTAGGAAGAGAATTGAACCGAAATAATAATTCGGTTTGGTTCTTAAGTTTGGTTTGGTTCAAAAAGTTTAATATTTTTTTAATTTTATATTAACCAAATTTTTAGACTTTTCACCAAAATTTGATCTTTTTTTTCAGTCCAATTCAATTGTAATCATTAATTATTTATGTTTACAAAAAATTGATAAAAAATGATTTTATAACGAAAAGAAGTATTGTATGTATTAGCCACTGAAAAACTGATCGATTCAGTTCTTATTACATAGTTCGAACCAAACCGACATTTTTCCAATTTGGTTCAGACAAAACCGAATAGCAACCCTATAGCAAAGCATGCGGTGGCAAGTATTAGCCTTAATCTTACTGATTTGCGGCAGTAAAACTGCATTTGTTTATCGATAAGAATGAAAGGCAATTGGAATTTTTTCAGGCCTCGTATTTTTGGCAGCCGCTGCATGGAAGGATCGTGAAAAGAAAAGTCCCTTTACAGCTGGACAAAGAAATGATATTTCTGTGATCCAAATTCGTTTATGGCAATAGCATCATCTTCTTTGCATTCGTTTGAAATTTTGATTTGCATATATGCAGACTCCTTTGGCTCTACACATGCCTTTCTCCTGCAAATTGAAAAGAGCCTTCTGAAACCGTGTAGGGACACAGAGTGTTTGGCCATGGATCTTTTGGCATTAATGCGTTACTTACAGATTTGAGCCAAATTCTAATAGAAGGAAGATTTTCAAATTTTTTGCCTTCTACTATTTGTATTTATGCTTTATATACATATGACTGTGCAAGAAGAGCATATTTTGTAGATCAAAGCATCACAGACTACACCGACTAGCTAAGGCAGAGAGAGAGAGAAGCTGAACTCCGAACACACAAACTAATCTAGACACACTCACACAAGTACGTGATGATCAAAGCAGTTCCTGAGTTGGGAACTAGCTCATGATCACGATCAGATGAGGCTAAAGTTGCCTGAGAGACGCTCGAGACGAGACCACAACAAGTTCCCTAGCGAAAATTTTGGTCTATCATCCAAGCTGCCGCCGCCGCTGCTGCTTCTACTAAGACTTACTGAAGAAGTTTGAGAAGTTCGATTAGAGGATTTATTAACCACCAAGACGGATCCCCCAATCTCTTGTTTCAGAAGTTCCACAGTACGCTGATTCACATCATGCCCCGAAGCATCCATAACATAGAATGAACCGGTTGCTTTCTCTCCGTTTGTTCCGATCTCAGCCATGGATACTGAGAGTCCATTTTCGCGGAAGGCTCGTGTAACGTCTGAGAGCAGTCCCATTCGATTTTGAGTACAAATCTCTAGCCTCAAACCCTGCTGCACAAAAGTACTTAAATCGCGAGTCATGCACGGAGGGAATGCTTGTAAATTAAGCATGAGCAGCAGAGTTTTATTATTACGTGAACTATATGTATAGACACACATACATGTGAAACTCTCCGCTCAATTGCAGCAATCAGGCACTGGGTTAGCTTTTGCCTTTGGCTTTCTGTGTCCAAAGTGCAGCCATCCGTCTGCCTTATAAAATACTCCTGCCATTTCAGCATTCAAACAAAACATCAACAATAGCTAGCTCAACATGAAAAAGGCTAATATGACTGACTGAACAAATTTTATCTTTCTCTGTGAAGATGAATATTCCCGGTACGTACCTGATCGGCGAAACAGCCCTTTGAGCTAATTGCAGCATGGAACACTACATACTGCAAATCAGTCAATGCACATAGAGTATCAAACAACAGCTTTGGCCTATCTACACATTTAATGTTCACTACCGAGTATCCTTTCTCTTTGCAACTGTCTATCAACACATGGGTCCGAGTACACCCATTCCAATGGCCAGCACCACCATCGCAGCCCCGACACAGCTCGTAGTCCCGGTCGGCGTACATCAACTGGTGGAGACGCCGCTCCGTGTGGGTCCGACCGGGCATGGGAGTGGTTAGCCTCACACTCCTTGTCTCCCCTTCCCCATGATGGGCCCCAACCACAATCTCTAGTTGGTCTTCTACGTGGGCCAGCATCTCTGGGGCTGTGATGGGCCTGCCTTCCAACCCATCTTCTATGTAAAATATGCACGCGGCCCTTGTCTTGTGGGTCCATGCCACGGCAGCAGGCACGTGGCATCCTAACTCGTAAAGCACGGCTGATATTTCGGACATTAGACCCGGTCGATCCACCCCAGTCACCTCTAAGGCCGTGTTTTCGGTTGATACGTGCCGTGGTCTAACATCTCTTTTGAGACATTTTTGTACTTCATTTGATGCCCCTCCTCCTCTTCTGCTAGCGCACAGCGCCTGCAAGTAATCATTGTTTATATGCATATATATAAATAAGCGTCTCTTTTTGAAAAATATACATATATATTTTTAAGAAATTAAATACTAAAAATAATAATAAACACAGAGAGAGTTTTTTTTTTTTTTTCGAGAGGGGGAACCTGTTGAATGTAAAGAATGAGGGTTTCATCAGTGAGTTTGTTTCCGAGCTGGTCTGTCACGTGGAAGACTGAATGCCATCATGCAATCAAAACAAACCCACATGAGTTAGCCACAGAACCATCGTGGGTACGTGATTCATCTATAGCTCATAAATTAGTTCATAAAGTAATTTAAATTCTGTTTTCTGTAAAATATAAAAATAAAATATCCGGATATAAATAAATGCACGCACATACTAGGTGAGTAAGGTGATGTAAAGAGGGAAGTTGATCGAGTGCTTACCATCCATGAACCATCCACCATCAGAGGAAATGTATGATTTTGATATCACGAGTTCAAGATCTGTCAAGACTTGGACCATCTCTAGCAGAATCCCGTGCTTGTTTGCGCTATCAACCTATTATTATCATGTATATATATTTTTTTTTAAAAAAAAAGTCATTATAGATCGTGATACAGGTTGTTTCAGATCATGAAAATTACTGATTCATCGTATGCGCTATGTGTATAATAAATAAGGAATGGAGCCCGTGAAAACTTTCAAATTAGATGTCAACATCCCAGTTTCAAAAGCCGAGTTAGATAGCAACTGGGCAAAGTTATATGAAAACTGCGTCAGTCATAATCACAATATAATGAAAACTGCGTCTGTCGTCTTTACATCTAATATAATACAATATAATGATATCACTCTTTCATGGTTGGTTTGTATTCAACTAGATTACGCATTTGGTTAGGTTGGCAGGCAATAGTTGTTTTGATGTAAACGAAATCAAAGTATTTTACACGAATAGCTACCTTCTCCTAAACATTACCACCATGCAAACAACACAACTGCTGCCTGGCAGCTGCTGCCCTCCCTTCCCTGACATTCAAAAGCTAAGAAAATAATCTCTGCTAACTGTCATAAGCTTTTGGTTTCTTTCATCTTGCTCTTTTTATTTGATACATTAATTTTAAAAGAAAAAAAATGATTTCTATTAATGGCGCTGCAGGCCACAAATCACTCACTTTTTTCCGCCTCGTAACTTCCACTCATAATAGCGGAGTATGGGAAAGTAGTGAGGGACTGATTCATTTATTATTATATTAACTTAATCAGAATCATTAATTAATTAAACGATTGGTTAATGACTATCTAGGGTTACAACCAGCAACCGTAATCTTGATGAAATGCGTGCCTGGTATCTTTCTAAAGTTAATTCACACATGAGACATTACATCTATGGTGGAATCTCCAACAACTAGGGACCCACTATTAAACTCAAAATATTAGAAGTAAATAAATAAAATTATCGGGAAGTTTAAAATGTTCAATACTCAGCTACCAACAACAGGCACATTTAAATGAATTGATTTGTAGCACCATATATAAGAATAATGTATTAATCATTTATTGTTCTAACCTTAACAAGCGTGCAGTCTTGGTATGCGTCATTATCAATACAAACCCTGCAAATTAAAAAAAATGATTTGCGTCTAATCAAATATCATGCATCAAAGGTTAAATAGTATGTCATTGAAAATCTGGAAAAGGAAAATGAAAATAGAAAAAAAGAGGATAAGAGAAAAAGAAGATTATTATGATACCTGGGAGGGTGAATTCTTTCGATGAGAGATTCAAATTCGGGGTCGATGTAAGGCTGATAAGGGATTATTTCCATTTTCTTGATTAGAAGAGCTTCAAGTTTGGTTCATAGGGAAGGGCGTGGAGCTTTTGTAAACACCACAGAAGGCTGCATATATGCACGAACTTAATTGATAACTTATTAATTGCATATTGAGTATAATATTCAAAACACAAGACAGATATTAATGTTGGACTTGCATGAGGCAGAGAAGATAAGCGAGCGGCGTCTGCTTGTTTCGTAATTTAAGTAATTAATATGATATGATCTTCCAAAGGCAACTGTGTAGAAATTTCTCAAGTTCTATATAGCTTACTATTTCTTCAATATCAAGAATACAAGAAATTATATATCAAGAAGTTTTTGAGTCCAACTTGAATTCTGATGTTTTTGGATTAGAAAACTAGTTTAACAAGGCAGGAAATTTCCTTCAAAATGTTTTTTTTTATTTTCTATGCATTGTTATGATAGAGAAAATAAGCGAGGAAACAGCTGCAGAATTCCGTACAAATTAATTTGATTATTTGGTACGCCGATTCATATTCATGTTTCTTCAGAAAGAAGAAGAGTGGTTTTTAATAAACAAAAGGAATCAAGTGAAATAATATATATATATCAACAAAATCCCATTCGAATTGATTATACGAATTTAGACATAGGATGAATAATTGATAAGGCAAATTAAAGCACCTTTGATCGTTTAAGTTCTTGAAAACTCCATTATTGATAGCCGACGTTGAACAATAAATATTCTAAAACGAAAAGTAAATATCAGAAGTATGATTTAAATACACATAAAACAAATACCTTTGAATTAATCGAGTTTAATTTGCACGAATGGTATTCACTAAGCTGAAGAAGAAATTCAGGAAAGCTTCTTTTGTCGGCTGATATTATCAGAATCGGATGTGGGAAACGCGTAAGACCAAACTGTGCTGAATACGGAAAGGTTCCGAGTATAGAACGTTTTGATGGTAGCGGAAATACTCACAGCCGAAACAAATGGAGAGTCATTATAACAGAAAATGCTCTACCCAAACGGGGAAATGAAAACAACTCCACCTCTTTTGTTTTTGCCCTTTTTTTTATTAATTTTTTTCCTTTTGTTTTCCAAAATATATGAGAAGAGTTAAATACAAAGACAACCAGAAAACATAAAACACACTCTCTCTCTCTTATACTTCTTAACTTTTAGTAAAAATTAGGAGAATACGAGGACGCGTTGGCGCAGGTTTGAAGAGTTAGACTTTCGATGCCAGCTTGCCACGTATGCAACATGCGTCCTCCAAGTGGCTGGTTATCAGAATTTGCATGCTATCGAACTGCGGCGGCTCGCGGTCTCCAACTTCGGGTTCACATCACAACCACAAGGAGAAGGTGTCCTATTTTTAAGAGGGGATTTAGGAAGCGTGATTGATTTATGTACGTATTTATCATTCTTGTTGCACTGTTTACCTAGTCAAAGCTTTTCCGCAAGATGTGAGTCGGGGCTTTGTGGACCCCACGCTTGAAGCTGAAGTGGCAATGTCATGGTGGGGTATGTGTCCTGATCTTACCTGCGATGTTGGACATCGAGTTCGGATTTCGTAATTATTCAGCTTTGACTTCTATCTGAAGCTAGTATTTGTAATTTTATGTATGTTCCTGATTCCCTCTAAAATAACTTTGATCTTTCTGGTTGGGTTTGGATAATTCTAGCTTACTTTTGTAAATCAAACTTTTTCATCTCTTCTATAGTGGGTACTATAGGGATTATGTTTATTAGAACAATAACCTTGAAACGTACAGTTACTAGTATTAAATTACTTTAATCAATTACTGAAGAGATAATGTGTACAATAAATCGATCGAAATATGTGGATTATGGAAAGAGATAGAGGCGGTATTGTCAATGTCTAAAGATTTTATTAATCTCTTGTATTATATAATATTGAACAAATAAGTTGGCAAAAAAAGTCCAACTTGGCCCAAGTTTGGCCGGCCTCGGCCTATGTCCTGTGAGCTTTAAGTCGGCCCACATCATGAAATTATAGATTTGAAGTCCACCCCAAACGAGCCTAGTTAAGGACATTTGCAAAAAGCCTGAGCCTAAGCCTACTAGCCTAGGCTTATAATTTATAAATTAAAAGAACAAAAGAAAAGGAAAAAAAAAACACAAGTTAATGACTTAAAGTCACAACAAAGAGCTACAAACTCTTATATAAATTGATATGATATTAATTCATTGGTTGAATGAAAATATAAAATAATATAAATAAATCATGTGGGCCAAAAAATATTTAATTCAACCAATGAATTAACGCCACATCAGTTTGTATAAAATAAATTTATACAAGAATTTGTGGCTATAGCATTACTCCACAACCAAACCTAAATTAAACAAGCAAAGCAACTGTGCAAAAGTGCAGCCACGAAACCACCCAAGAATTGCAGCCATTACCTCAAACAAGTATTATTTCTACATTGAACTAGTCTATACATATAAAGTTTGGCAACTAAGACAAATGAATGCAAAATGATAACCTCATAGCCTGCACCCATTAGAATGACATCCAAATGGCTAAATCTCGAATAGATGCTCTAGGAAGAGTATCTGAAAATTTATGTTTTTTGGAATTGCCTTAGCAGAATGTAAAAAACTCTATCTGCATACATTATAAAATTGTGATGACTGAAAGCTTTCTAATAGAAAAAATAAGACCTTGCAACCTTAACTAAAATTATTGAAGACCCAAACCCGGCCTAGGCTTATTTAGGTCCGACTTGTTGAAGTTTGGACAAGCTTTAAGAAGATTTGGGTTGATTACCAATTACACAGGCTTTGGCATAGGCTTAGAAAAGCTCCGCCTAACCCCACAATTTGCCAATCCTAATCGCGAATACATAATGTGCTGAGAGCTTTTTAATTTTTTTCCTTAAAAAACTAATATTTATTATCATAGTACTACTAAGACAAACTCTAGTTTTTTATAATGCTGTCTAAAATTATATTATACGATAAATATTTCTATCTTATCATATATTATTTAAAAATGATTTTATCTTATTCTATTTCTTAAAGGGAGGAAAAGAGTCTCACTAGGGGAAAGTGGGGGACTCAAAACACTTTCCTCGAATTCGTTGGTTTCCATGATGGAAATTTCTTTAACATAACATATTATTGACCAGACTAACCACAAAGAAAATTTTAATTTCTTGTGCATTTGCGGTAACATTTCAAAACAAAAAAAGAAATGAGTGAGTACAAAAAAAAAAAAATGCATATGAAGTTAAAGGAATTATTATTATCATCATTATAATTGTTATTATTAAAAAAAAGAAGGTACTATAGATTTTTATACAAAATAAAAAATAAGAAAAGAAACACGCGTTCTTTTTTTTTTTTAATCTATCTTTTAAGAAAAAGGAAAAGAAGGGGAAAGAGAAGGAAATTGGAGAAGAGAATGCAGGTGCTGGTGCCGGTGTTTGTCCAATTAGAGATTAGAGTGTAGGAGACTCGTGTAGTTGACTTGAGGCTAGCTCATAATAGGGGTAAACAGGTAAGGCCATTTTAACAACCAACCTTGTATTTTTTTCAAAATAAGAGATCCACCGGGTGAGTTGGAGGAAAAGCAAACTTTCGTTGACCCACAAAATCAACAGCTACGTAATTCGCATTTAACAAATTTCCAGGCGGTGGTTATTATGAAAGGTTAGCTGCTCGCTGCTCTCTCCGCCACTCCTCCATATCCTGAAAATTGAAAAGTCGCACACTCTCACCCTCAGAAACACTTCCCTTTTCCCGCAAGTTAGGGCACTGTCTTCTGCAACCACCTTTTTACGTCATATTTTTTTCCTTTATGAGAGCCAGAGCCCCCCGGATGTCTGTTCTTGCTTCTCTGCCTCCTCTTTCATTTGTTTTTATTTTGATGATTCAGTTATTGCGAACCCAATAGGAAAATAAGAACTAGAAAAGCAAGTTTAGAATTCTTTTAGCTTCCTTTTTGTGTTCTTTTAGTTGGGAAATATATAGCAGGGAGTGTGGCTTTTTTGTGGGTTAGAATCAATATTGCTTTTTGATATTGTAGTCTTTTTTTATGGAGCTTATACTGTTGAAAAAGGGTCTTGATTTTACTCGGGAAAAGAAGAAGTGGCTGTTTTTAGTCGCAGCTTGTAGTTTTAGTGGTTACGGCGTGTACAAGGTTTATAATCTGCCAGTTGTGGCTAGGAAGAGAAGGAGAGTTTTCAAGTTCTTAGGAGCTTTGATTTCTATCGCAGAGGCTATCTCTGACTCTGCTGAAACATTTGGAGTCGTCTCCAAGGAATTGAAAGATTTCTTGAAGTCTGATTCGGACCAAATTCCCAATAGTCTTAAGCAAATTTCCAAAATCATGAATTCAAATGACTTCTCTGAGTCGGTAGTTTATGTCACACAAGCTTTAACTAGAGGAATTTTGCGTGGATATCGATTCCAGGCTAAGAGTGATGAGGGTGCAAACAATAATCCTAGTTTTGAGGACAGAGTTTTCGACAAGCTGTTTACAACAGCTGGGTCTGGTTTTGCTTCTGTTGTTGTGGGAAGCTTTGCTAGGAACTTAATTATGGCCTTTTATTCAGAGGGGAAGTCTTGTGGAGAAATGCATTCGAATTCTACTCGTTCGATGAATATGGACCATGATAACAATTCAATTCCAAGATGGCTGAATGCGGTTTGTGGCGATGAGAGGAGTAGAGAACTAATTGGGGATTGTATCCAAATGTTAGTAAGCACGGCGGTTTCTGTTTATCTGGATAAGACTCTGGATGTAAACACATATGATCAATTCTTTGCGGCATTGACTAACCCCAAACACGAAGGAAAAGTGAGAGACATGATGGTAGCAGTTTGTAATGGTACAATGGAGACTCTTGTCAAAACATCCCATCAAGTGTTAACAGGTTCTAATTCGAGCTCAGGTTCCCCATACTTGGCTGTTGATCAGGGACTGGGTGCGAGAAGGAAGAAGCTTTCTGGGCAAGAAGCATTGTCAACTCAATTTAAAGCAAGGAATTCGTTTGGCGAAGTTAAACATAGTGGGTGGGTTAGGCAAGTGTCATCTACATTGGCAGTGCCAAGCAATAGGAAATTTGTCCTTGATGTCTCTGGGAGAGTTACTTTCGAAATGGTCAGATCTTTCCTAGAAATCTTGCTGGAGAAGCTATTTGATGGTATGAAAAGATCTGTAGACGTTGTTAATGAGACTGTTATTGACAGTGGTCTTGAGATTGTGAGATATGTTACTGCTAGGTCTTCTGCTGTTGCTACGATATGTCTCTCTTTGTGTTTGCACATATTAGAAGCTCCTTGGATTTTGGCGCCCTCTTAAGTTCACTATTTTCATTTCGTCATTGGACGGTTAACAACCTTCCCCTGGCAGCATCATAGGAAAGTGCATTAATGTGTCCCACATAATCAAGGAAGTTATTTTGCTGTTGATTGATGCTTCTTGCCACAAGAATCTTCGCCATTCCCTTTTTTCATTTGTGGAATTAAGTGGTTGGGTGTCCCACTCGTCATTACATTTACAACGCATTTGTAATTCATTTTCATTTTGATACCGTAAATTGGTTGTATTCCACTGTATGTCACTGAACGTCATTATGATTGACTACCATAAAACTCCTAAGCGTATACTGAAATCACAAATGAAAATTATTCTTAATTTACTCTACTCATACTCTTGCCTGTTTTCTATTTGATTCTTTTGTAATTTGGATATCGAGTTAAGTGGCGAACTGAATTTTGAAGTTAAGATAATCTTGCAAACATGTAAGATCTTGATTTCGTGTAGCACGGCAACTTGCTTGGTTCATTTCGTATGTGGATGAACATGAACTTCCTTGGCCTTGGTTACAACAAATAACAGATATGGATAGGCTTCTGATTGATTCAGTTAAGTAGTTGTGCTGTGGTCCTGAAATACATTAGCAAATCGCGACAGTACGTAAAATCTTCCTTTCTGGCAGGCGTCGAGACATCAGCTATTTTGGCTACTTAGTGCGTCGTCTTCGAAATTATGATTTCTTCGAGATCGATTATTCTTTCTCGAATAATTGAGTCGTGTTGCAGAGTGTTTCTTCTGATCCTTGGTGGGTCTGCTTGAATGTATTTGTTTCTGATTTGCTATTGAATTTCTTGTCTTCTTAAATGTTTAGGACTGAACACCTCATGTGAAAACATGCTATACTTTCACATTTATAACGAACAAAACTATACCATAACCTATGTCGCCTTAACAATTACAAGCATTCAATTCATAATCATACGTTCTCTCTTTAGAAAACAGAAATTTAGACGAAAGCGATATTATTAAGCATCCCCATGAACTGAGCATTCTATAAGATTTTATCATATGCTACAATCAGTGTCAGCTCTTTTTACATATATGAAACATTCATACATGCGCATTTGTACAAAACAGAGAACGTATGATATCTTCAGGTAATAAACATTAGGTAAAATGAAATTTTGACTGTGGTCATGTAACAGAAAGCAAGAAGCCTATATAACTCTTACCACTGAAGTAATTTTAAGGTTCAACGGCATTATTTACCAATGGGCTTTTGGCTTAGTGGGCAAACTATTGCACTCACAATGTGTGAGAGCAAGGATTTGGATATCCATAAAAGCATTGTGGGGGTCAATTGCTTTCTTCCTAAAAAAAAGGGCAGTATTTATTTGAGTGCTGCAATCCAAGCACAGTTCAGGAGATGAAGTTGCTTATACTTTCTCCTTTGACCAGTAAAACTAAAAATTAAACAAAATGCATCCTATCAATCAACAAGGGTTCTTGATTACCAGTAGAATAATTCAGCATGACTGAATTAGCCTCCTTTCAAATTCTGCAATGAAGAACATCAAGAGCAGAAAACATTTGATCAGTTGAATAATTCAGCATGACTGGACTAGCCTCATTTCAAATTCTGCAATGAAGAACATCAAGAAGTAGAAAATATTTGAACACGTTTTAAGCCTCCTCAAAAAGGAAATGTTGTATGATATCAAAGACTCCTACTCCACCTATCAACAGGTGAGAGGAAATTCAGTATAAGATCTGCTAACTTGAGTTTGCATCAGAATCCTTTGCAGCTGCCTCTTCCTGAAGCTTCTTTCTCCAGTATTCATCAAGTGGGGGCCCAAATATTGCCTTCCCGGAAACAACTCCAATTCTGCAAAAAAGCCTAATTGAGTCATCCCTACAGCTCTAGAGATATTCGCTATAATCAGATCAAGCTCTGTGGAAAACTAAGAATTGCAAGAAGCTTCATTCTATCAGGCAAAATGGTGTAAAAGATGAATGCAAAAGTTGAAAGAGGTTGCTTTAGAATAAGGGGCATCACCTTAATGCAGGCTGAGAAAAATAATATGAATATGAAAATTAAACAGCATTGAGAAATAAAAACACTCTGCGATTGAAGACAGGAAATAAATTCTATATCACTGCCACCTTCACAATTCTGTTCCAAAATCAAAGCGAGAAGTGAAGCCAGTATCATCTCAATCACAGTACACTATGAACTGCAGGTTTGCTGCTCATAAAAATTGCAATGCCATGGCTCTACTATTTTCAGAAAATGAACAAAGGATCAAGATCACATGGCTCTATGGATACCTTATCCACGTACCTGATTAAGGCATGCATACATGTAACTTTTTCTTTAGTTCCGGACACCATCTTTTGCACAAATTTCAATTCTTAAAGATTGCATCAAATCATTAATCAA
Organism: Citrus sinensis; assembly: GCF_022201045.2. NCBI lineage: Eukaryota > Viridiplantae > Streptophyta > Magnoliopsida > Sapindales > Rutaceae > Citrus > Citrus sinensis. The sequence continues at coordinate 4,564,818 of NC_068562.1, forward strand.
ATCACATATTCCGGCTCCATTTTGGCATTTCTATATGAATCTCCTTGATCTCACGCAAATGGCAAAGGTCAACTGTTGATGTATGTTATTAGGAATTAATCACTAACAAATCAATTACAAGGGATTCACTTAAATTAACTCAAATGGCGGGCCAGCAACCTACACAAACACAAAAAAGGAAAAAAAAAAGGACTTCTTCAAGAGTACATGATCAGGAGAGTACGAAGACATATTATCCACCACTATTCCAAACTACAAAATAATCATAAGGGAGCTTCTAAATCTGGTTTCTAACAATTCAGTTTCGATTATTACAATTCCATGGACTTATGTTTTATTTAAGATAAAATTCCATATTAAAGCTTCAAGCTATGATAATTAAAGCCAAATACACATCACGCATTAAAAAGATAATTTCTAATTCCAATGAATAGAATAAACTCAAGAAAAATATGAATCCAAGTACTATGATGAACTCAAATTAAAGATATGAAGTGTAGAACAATAGAACAAACAAAGCGAACTTACATAACTGCTCCAATCACCATCGGGAAGGAAAGAAACCTGCTGCTTAAGAACATTTTCAAGCTTCTCTATCTTGAAAATGCAATCTGGCTGGGTTTTCCCGATCAAGTCAAGGGTTTATTGGATACTACCTGTTAGTCAATTTTTTATTCAAGATAAAACCCAGAAGAAGAATTTCCGACCCGAAGGATGTAGGGGCTCTGGAGCCCCGTTTCTTGCCATAGGCATGTGCATCATCAGTTGGACTAGCCCAAAGCATGATCAGTTGGACAAGCTCAAGGGCCCAGATCATCAAAATTTTCAATTGTTTATTGCAAATATTTCTTTTTGTTTTATTTCGTTATTTTATATATATTTTTTTCTTTTAAAATGATAACCATTGATTTTTTTAAAAAAAATTATATAAATATGAACAACTCAATTGTTATATTGTTGATTGGACAAACAAATTTTGAATATAGCTAAGCACTGTTATGTGATTATGCCCACACTATTATAAATATTAGTATGATTCGTGATTTCCATATAGGGATGAAATAAGAAAAGCAAAAATTGTCGATATGTTTAGAGTTATTTGATGACAAGGCAACCATCGATAATGTTTAGCGATCTTGTTTTGTATGATAAAAACATCAGGCACCTAATCCTGATATCAAGAGGTGGGTCAACAACGGGATATCAAATTATCAATTTTTCAAATGGAGGAAGTCGTGAATGGGGCACTACTGCATTGTGTACTGGTCTAATAAAATTCAAAAGGTATAATAAACTTACTTTTGAAATTGATCAATCATTGATAAGTTCAAATATATAATACACTTGTTTTTAAAAATTGATCAATCATTGATAATGAAAAAAATTCAGAACACATAATATGATTTCATGCTGCAGTATTATTACGACTATTTCATGCAAAACTTTCTTAATAAAATGGAGATTTTGAAAAAATATATAAATAAAAAATTGAGGTGAAGAATGCACAAAGTCGGACTGAACTCTATCCAATTTAAGTTCTGTTTTGGCTGAAAACCGAACCAAATCAAAATAAATTAGTTAAAAAAAATTACAAACTAAATCCGAATCAATCACTAGAACTGAATTGAATTGAACCAATTCGGTTCGATTCTATGGTTTAGTTTTATTTTATTTAGTTCGAACAATTCTATCCTATATATTGAATTTTTTTAAAAAAAACATAATTTTAATATATTATTACTATAATAATAATCTTAAGTTCATAAATTCACAAAATAATAAACAACAAAATAAAAGTCCAACACGAAATGAACTTACATAATCTAAAAATTCATTACAAATTGCAAATGTACAATAATAAATAAAACAAGAAAGTAACAACAAAGAATTACATATTAAAGAAACTTCGAAGTCCCATTGCCAATTAGTCATAACATTCATAATTTCTTGATTCTTCAATATGCCTTCTAACATTTAGAACTCCACACGTGTTCTAACGCGAGCCAAGCACTGACAATTAAAAAAATTAAAGTATATAATATCATATTAATAATAGCATGTATTAACTAACATAAAATTTATTTCTAATTTTTATTTTTCTCTTTGAAATCTTTAGTTTTTCAATTTGGTTTAATTTTAAACCAAACTAAATAAAATAAATAGTTCAAAGGTTAATAAACAATTTAGTTTTTACTATTTGAACCTAACCGAATTGAATCGAACCGCCATAATACAGTTCGGTTTGTTTTGGTTCAAACATAACAAAACTGAATAGTGAATACCCACCCGTAACACAAAGGCAAACATGCAAGTTGCAATGGGTCCGGCTACGGTGCAACGATGATACGGTATCACCGTTGCATCCAGTCATTAGATCTACTTAGATGAATGAATCCAATGAGATCCAACGACTGGGTGCAACGGTGGTACCGTACCACCGTTGCACCATAATTTTCTCCATTCTAACGTATATGACCGGATCCATTATAAGAATTGATAAATAGTTGACTATAACAAAAGCTGGTGGGTATGTGTGCCTATTCACATTACCAGTAACCCACGATACTAATTAACAATCGAAAGTGCTTGGCCCTTTAATTATTTATTTATTTTAATTCTAAGTTTTCTCCAATCTTCATATAGCGACATTTATATGGGAATAATTTCTATATAGTTATAAAAA